>NC_136922.1:76877177-77497662 GCF_949752795.1 Hyperoodon ampullatus
TATTCATTTAAACACTTGGGGTTGTGGTAGCTATTCTTTCAAAAGGAAGAAAAATAGTATGTGCTGAACTGTGACTATGATGTTTCATAGTTTTACTTCTTATGTTCACATCAGCCCATTTATTTATTCAGGCAGTGTTTACTGAGCATATACTATGTAAAGCCTGTGTGCTAATGACAGGGTACACAGCAAAGTTATGGTCTAGGAGAGGAGATAGACATTAAAAACAAAATGCTCATAAATGCATATGTAATTTTAATATTCACTATACGCCGTATCCTACTGGATGACCTTATTTGGTGTTAAGAATCAAGAGAGATTCTCTGAGGAAGTGACATTGAACTTGAGACCTGAAGGATGTAGTTGGCCACAGGAAGAAGGTAGGGGATGAGATTCCCAGGCAGGGAGGATAGAATGTGTGAAGTGAACTGAGGGAGTAAAAGAAACCCAGGTGGCTAGAGGCTGGAGTGAAAAAGGGAATGGAGTAGCCGAGGGCCCTAAATGAGACAGACGAAGTGGAAGAGGCTGCATCATGCAGGGTCTGTAGGCCATCTTAAGGGTTTTACATTCTGCTCTGAATGTAATGGAAGACCACTGACAGTTTTTTAAAAGGTGAATGATATGATGCAACTTACACTTGTGGCAATTACTTTGGTTGCTAAATGAGAGTGGACTGGGAGGGAAGCAAGAGTGAAAGGAAGGGGCTTCCCTGGTGGCGCAGTGGTTGAGAGACCGCCTGCCGATGCAGGGGACACGGGTTCGTGCCCCGGTCTGGGAAGATCCCACATGCCGCGGAGCGGCTAGGCCCGTGAGCCATGGCTGCTGGGCCTGCGCGTCCAGAGCCTGTGCTCCGCAACAGGAGAGGCCACAGCAGTGAGAAGCCCATGTAATGCAAAAAAAAAAAAAAAAAAGAGTGAAAGGAAGGAAACCAATTAGGAGGTTCTTACAGTGTTCAGAGAAAGGTACTGGTGGCTTGAACTATGTGGTGGCCATAGAGATAGAGAAACAAATGGATTTGAGATATATTGGGGAAAACAATCCACAGGACTGATGATTGGTCCCTTTTGGGAGGATCAGGAAGAAAGATAAGTCATGGATGACTCCAAAGTTTGTGGATTGATAAAACGAAGGTGCCATCTATCAAAATAGGAAAGCCCAAAGTTAGAGCAGATTTGAGAAGAAAGGTAGCATCTCCCCATTTTACAATAACACTAAGGCTCAAAGAGATTGGGTTCCTGTTTATAGGTATACCTACCAGGCCAGAGCTGCATTGCCACAGCATCTTAGCAAGGCACCTTATCTTGATAACTTCTGTGTCTGCTTTGATGTTATGACACCTTTGGCCTCTACACTGTCCTCCAGAATAATGGCCTTTTCCATTTGGCCAAAGTAACATTTCCTATTGTGCTCTTCCGTTGGATGTGTTAAGTCTCTTTGAAAGTTACAAGGACACTGTAACCCATATAAAAGCCTTCAAGTCAGGTCCTGAATAGGAACAGGAAGCTAAAATCTCCACTTCCAGGGCAGGAACTGAGCCTGTGACCAGAGGGATGGATAGCAGTGCTTGGATTATGACTAGGCTGCTGAGCACTGATGGGCTCTTTATGGACCCAACGGGCTGCACCTGCTCAACCTTTAATCTTTCTTGAGCTCCAGATAGGAATAAAAACTGGTCTGCCCAGGACTTGAGGCATTTTGCTATGGTTATGAGGAGCACAGGTTTGGAGACAAACACTATTAGGTTTGAATTCCAGCTCTATAACTACTATCTAAGTAACCCTGGGCAAGTCACTTAACTTCTCCCAGCTGTGATTTCTTCATGTACAATAAGATCTATTTCATTAGGTTGACATGAAGATAAAAAGAGATAACACATGTAAAGAGCCTTACCTGGCACATGATAAGCCTGCCATAGACCGGAGCTCTGTGTTCTGGCCTCTGAGTTCCCGGTGGAGATAACTTTAGTGAAGTAATACATTGGCTTATACTTGGTAAACCCTCACAGTTGTTATTTCCTATGTTTCTCAATAATGCTAGAAGCTTTTATATAAAGAAACATAGTATTAAAAGAAAACATGTGAAAAACAGTAAATGACAAAAGTCCCTTGGCAAGCCTTTGAACTTTAGATACCAAATAAACCTAATTGCTTCAATAATACATTGACTGGCATTCTCAGAGCCACTTCTTATTTAATTCTCTTTAGTTTATCAGAATCTCCTGATAGCACACTTTGTCTGCTCTCTGTAGCTTATTTGGACATTACTTTCATTTACTTGGAAGCTTGGAGGAGGATGTACAAATATATCCATCATCTCTTATGAGTCATATATTTGTCTCTTATATTCACTTCTGTAAAGCAATGGAAGCATCCCTTAGGAACGTGATTTGATGCAGATTAAGAAATACCAGCATAAGTCTTGTTGCCTTCTCCAGAGGGTTCCTGTGATATTTGGCCACAACTTTGTTCTTTAAGCCATAAATTATGCCCCGGGGAATGAGGTTTCTAATGTGACTCTCCTTGAACTTGGCTGCCATGGTGAGGATACTCTCCTTCTGCCTGAGAAGCACAGACACCATTCATCTGGGGCTGACTTACCTTGTGCAGTTCCTCACAGACCAGTTGGGCACTGAGCATTCTCTCTTAGCCTAAGGCAATTAGTGAAAACTAAAGCTTCAAAGAATTTAGTTCTCAATTCTCCTGACTGGATGTTATTAACCAAAGGCAAAAGAAAAATGGTAAAGAAAAAAATGTTCTGAATGTTACATCAAAAGTATTTTTCAGTTCACCCATGTGTACAGAGAGAGACAGACCTAAATGTTATTTTTATTGTTGCATCAGCATTTCCCAGTGAGACAGTGATTTTCTTTAAAAAAATTTTTTTATTCATATAGGCAGACCTAAGTAGACAGTGATGTAGCAAGTAGGGGTGATAGTTGTGCAATGCTCCTTACAGGAATTTTTTTTAATATTTATTTATTTATTTATGGCTGTGTTGGGTCTTCAATTCTGTGTGAGGGCTTTCTCTGGTTGTGGCAATTGGGGGCCACTCCTCATCGCAGTGCACGGGCCTCTCACTATCGAGTCCTCTCTTGTTGCGGAGCACAGGCTCCAGACGCGCAGGCTCAGTAATTGTGGCTCACGGGGCCAGCTGCTCCGCGGCATGTGGGGTCTTCCCAGACCAGGGCTCGAACCCGTGTCCCCTGCATTGGCAGGCAGATTCTCAACCACTGCGCCACCAGGGAAGCACTCCTTACAGGAAATTTGATTGTCATTTTGCTACCTCAGCAGAATCCAGCTCATCTGCCTCCCTTCCCTTCTGTGTCATACATTCAGTTAAACAAATATTTGATTCTCATTCTTTCACTGATTTCTAAGTCGTGACACTCTCCTGTGTCTGTCTGGTTGTATAAGTAGAAGTGTGCCTTGGTTCATAGACCATATGAACATATGTGTTTGAGTGTCTGTAAATTCATAGAGTTTCAGAATCCCTGAGGAAGCTAGGATCATAAAAGAAATCCAAGGAAAATACATGAACAAAATAGGAATTTCTTCTAACAAGTTAATTATAACTCATAAACTTATAATTTTAACTTTAATTTTATATTATATCTGTTCATAGTAAGGAATATTACTAGAAATAAAATAATTTCCCACAACTTATAGTGATCTCAATTTCTTTATTCTAAGGACATTGTGATTAGATATGTGTTAACAAGGGGCTTCAAATGTAGCTGTAATATTTTATTTCTTAAAAAAGATACAAAACAAATACGATAAAAATTTAAGAAAACTGGATGGTAAGTACATGGATGTTTGTTGTGCTATTTTTTAAAATATTTTTTTCTGTTTGGAATATTTCACAATAAAATGAGGGAAATATACAAAGTTGTTTAGGTTATTCATGCTTTCCTCTTTTTTTATTGATATAGAAAGTATTCATCTTTAATGGAACATTTAGAAAAAACTTGGATCCTTATGGGCAGTGGAGTGATCAAGAAATATGGAAAGTTGCTGATGAGGTAAGGATGCGCACTGAAGTCATTTTGAAAAAGGTTGCTCATACACACAAGAGTGATTATCACGGCTGAGATAATTTTATACACTTTTGTGCATGTATGTGTGTGTGTGTGTGAATAACTTTAAAATGGAAAACTCTAATATACCTCGAGCACCAAGTTTTTTGGATTAGACCTAGCCCTTTCCTCAGTAGTAAGTCTCCAACTATCAGGCCCCAGAGATAGTATACTTTGGCCTTCTTCCCAAATGCGCATCACTGAGACATGAACTAGGAGAGACCCAGACACCTACAGCACACCAGGATTATTCCCGATACAGAGGAGCATCTGTCCACAGCATCTCGTCTACTCCCTGTCTGGGTTCTGAAACTTTCCCAGCATAAGAAGGTGGCTTTGGTTTGACATGATATACTTCTCTGGGAAGCATAGGTTTATCACAAAAGGTTAATGATCATCCTAGAACACCTGAAGATGGCTACAATCTTCTCTGGAAGTCACCAGAAATCAACTGCCTTCAGAGGCTTTGGCTAAGAGCACCTCCAGCCAAAATACCACATGACCTAGATGTGGCAGACTCTATTCCTTGAGGTCATTAGGACGCCATAGGAAATACATGGATTAAAATGGAATGTAAATTCCTAAATAATACCCTGTATTTACCCACCAGGTGGTTAAGGAATTTAGGGCTGGGGGAGAGCTAGAGTGGGATTCTTGGTTCCCTTAACAGACACCCTAGCTGTTAACTGGTAATTCTTGAAATACAGGCGTTATATTTAAGAAAAGGAGAACATAAATTGTTCCAGTTTACTAAACTTGAGGTTTATGTCCAAAGCTCTGGATGGTGGCAGACTACAGTTATGGGACCTAAGAACATTGAGGTGCAAAGGTCTTCTCAGAGAACAGCTTTATTCCACTATCTCTGACATATTTGGTCCTTGTTGCAAAGCCCAATTCTGTTTATCCCAAATGTTCTTTCCTTTTCTTCCTCCCTTCAGTGGATCTTGACAGAAGCTTTGAAATGCCTGTGAGTGTTAAACACTTACCCATTGAGTGTCTAACCTTAACATGCCCCTAATAAAATGCACTTAGATTAACCGTCTTCATTATCAAAGTTTCCTTATTACCGAACAAACAGGGATTTTAAAGAAAACATTAACTAAATTGCAAGTGACACATTTTAAGGTCTTTGATGTGACTTCAGAGAATGAACTATAGGAACACAATGTAGTGGGAGAGAAACTTTGAAAGGAAGACATTAGACTTTATAAAATCTGCAAGTATTGCCAAGTCACAATAAAGTTTACAGGAAATCAGGATCATAAAAATAATCTAAAATTTTAGAAGACATGGATAAGATTTTAAATGCCAATATGTGCAGAAATTTTACCTGCTTAGATTTTTATTTGATCAACTCATACTTAGGTATATCTTTTTTTTTTTTAATTATTTATTTATTTATTTTTGGCTGTGTTGGGTCTTCGTTTCTGTGCGAGGGCTTTCTCTAGTTGCGGCAAGTGGAGGCCACTCTTTATCATGGTACGCAGGCCTCTCACTATCGCAGCCTCTCTTGTTGCGGAGCATAGGCTCCAGACGCGCAGGCTCAGTAGTTGTGGCTCACGGGCCTAGTTGCTCCGCGGCATGTGGGATCTTCCCAGACCAGGGCTCGAACCTGTATCCCCTGCATTGGCAGGCAGATTCTCAACCACTGCGCCACCAGGGAAGCCCCCTAGGTATATCTTTTTACTGATCCTTTTAAAAATAATTTGCTGTTCAAAAACAGAGATGGGCTGCTGTCCTTACAGTAATGTCATGTGTTTGAGTAGTAGTGATAAATTTTTGTTGAGGAGGCCTGAGAATGGAGCACAGACAAAAAAGCAACATCCCAGAGAAGCAGAAAAGGCACTGGTTTACAAGTTGTGGAGTCTGGACTTTAGTCCTATATGGTTGATCATATACCTTGCCCAAACAGGACCATTTGGGGAGGGGTCAATTTCTCACCTGGACAGGATAATGGGACAAAAGGTGTAAACCAGGATTGGCCAGGGCAAACTGGGATTGAATTTCATTTCATATAGTCCTCTCTGTGACCTTGGTATGACTTGTTTCTCTAGAGGGAAATGAATTGAGTAACAGCAGAGAGCCAAACACTTGAATCTTATCCCAATTCTTTGTAATTCCCCTTTCCCTGAAACAGAAATCAAAAGTGTGCACGATGACAATGTCAGGCCAAGAAACACTCTGTTCCTACCTTGGATTGGGCCCCGCACTCCAGTGTGAAACCTTATCTTTGCTGATCTGGACTGAATTGTGTGAAGCCATGAGGAACATGCTTAGTTACAAGCTCTAAGACTTGGAAGCAAAACTGGCCAAAGCAGCTTCCTTACCCTTTGTGCCCTAGGTGCATACCTTCATCTTGGCACTGTATGCCTTATAATTATAATTCTATGGATGAATTGGATGCCTTATGGATGCCTTATAATTCTATGGATGAATTTAAAGCAAGTCCAAGGGAGGGAAAGAGTTGCTAAGACCCAGAACTACAGAGATCTAATTTTCCCCTTCACAAACAACTCAGGACCAGATAGCTTCTCCACAGGAGCACTGACTTTACCAGCTGTGTAGACCAAAGAGAATTTCAAAAGTGGCTGAATCTTGAGGAAACAAAAAGTTGACCCTAACATTGTGGTCTAATAAATTGGTAGCATTGCTGTACATTTTCAGGCTAATATGTATAATGGGCCCAGCCTAAGGCCTGGCACATAATAGGTAGTAAGTAAATGTTAGCTATTGTAATCATGTTTTCATGAGGTCTTTACCTGGCCGTCTCTTAAATGTTGTTGCTTGCCAGAATCCTAATTGTTGTCTTACTTTACTTACTCTTCCTGGGAAATATCATGCATCCTCTTAGCTCTAACTAATACTTCTGTGCTGATGACTCCCAAATCCGCCTGTCCCCAGAGCTCCCTAACTGACATCTCAGCATGGACAGGCATCTTATGTCCATAAATGAGTCTCTTAGCTGCCCCACCCACACAAGTGTCCTGCGTTTCCAATTCCAGTGGATGGCATCACCAGCTTCTCGTTGCCCAAAGCCAAGACCTGGGTCTCATCCTTGACTCCCAATTTCTCCACCTGTCTTCACATATCAAACCCTGTCAAGACTGTCTCCTGCAAAAATCTAGGATATACTCACTTTTCTCCATCCCCATCTCACACCACTACTAATTTTCATGTGGATTTTAGAAACAGGCTCCTGTCCGGTGTCTCTCTTACTGGCTCCCTACAGTTCATTCTGTTCTTTGCAGCCTTGCATCTGAGCACTTGTTTCTCCCCTTCTTAAGGCTACTTATTGCCCATTGGACAAAGTCCACACTGCTCAAGGTGGCTTGTAACGTCCTTCATGATTTCATCTTTGCCTGCCTCTCTAAACTCCCTCCCCAACTGCCTCTGCTTACCAGGACCCAGCTACACTGAATTCCTTTGGTTCCTCTAAGGCACCACGTGCTCTCTGTTCTCCAGAGGTTTTTTCACATGCTCTGTGCCTGGGGGACCCCCCGGTCCTTCACTGCCTGATCCTCCTCACCATTCAGCCCTCTCCTTACACATCACTTCTTCCCAGAAACCTGCCCTGATGCTCCAGGTGTGAGGGAGGAGCCCCTCCTACGTGTATCCTATACCTCCACCCCTTTCACAGCTTTCTTCGCATGGGAGAGAGACTTACCTCTTAACTTGTCCATGTCCGCCACCGGCTTGTAAGTTCCTTGAGGGCAGAGATATTCACTGTGGTGTTTCCTTGCTTAGAGTAGTGTTGGGCATGTGGATGGTGTTCAATAAACATTGATTGGATGAATGAATGAATGAATGATCTGATTCATTTATTTAAATGAATAAATAAATGGTTCATGTGTAATATATCATGCAGGTAGCCTTGTGATTGACACACAACGGGTATCACCATTAGCAATGAGGACACTGAGCCCTGAGACATCAGAGGGACTTAGCTGAGATGGGTGGTGGGTGCAGAAACAGCTGTCTCCCTTGATTTCTGGTTCACAGGCTCTTTTGCCACAGTGAGATTTCCCAGTGGTGTCCATAATCTCAGGCTCCTTCACCACAGTCTGTGTTATCCAGTGTCATCCAAGCAGCACATCTGTTGGTTCTAGAATGGTTTAGAATGCTTTTAGAAGGAAGACTTTTTGGTAATTGTTTGCTTTTTAGATTACTTAGAAAATAGTTTCCTTCCTTACACATCAATAGTCAGGTAAGCTATTTTAGAGGGCAAACAAAATAACAGAAATAGTGGCATTTTAAGGTGAAAATTTGCCCTGGAAAACCTGCAGAATAGAAAAAGGAGTGTCTAAAGGAGTTGACAGAGTCTATTTTTATAACTGCCCAGTCCAACCACGGTTCACTTTTCTGATTTTTTTTTTCATGTTTCCTTATCACAAGAGCAAACTGTTGCTCTATAATAACATTCCAGAGTGCAGAAATAGCAAAAGTCAACACTTTGAAGAAAATGCCTGGTCCTTTACAGACTGTAATACATTTTTTTAGTTTGATATGTCACAAAATAAAATTTCTTCTTTGTAAATAGTAGTTTGGAAATACATATGATTTATTAGCTCAACCGCATAAAGCTGGCAAATTCTTTCTTCACAAAGTTCTTTATATCCACAAACTTTTGATGCTTTGATTTATTTGTAATGCTAAGTTGGAATGAAAATACTTAGAAATGTTTACATTCCAGTAATTAAAATTCACCTTAGTTTGGACAGAGCTAATCTGAAGTTTGTATTTTTTTTTAATCTGTTGAAAAGTGGTTTGTGACAATAGTGTAAATAACATTATACTAGGAATATATATGTATATGTGTGTATATACATGTACATATTTATTTTTAAAGAATTCTGCTGTTAAAGATCACTAAATTAGATGATTTCTGTAGCAAGTTCCCTTTAAGTCTTTTTCCCCCCATAGCTCTTTTCTCTTTTAACAGTAATTTCCCACTTATTATTTTTCTCCCTGTCTGAGCCATGAGTTCCTTCAAGGCAGAGCCTTGTGTTATTCATCTTTGAATTCCCAGGTCTGCCATAGTGCCTAGAATTTAATAAACTCTCATTAAGAGTCTATTAAGGAATACATGACTAAGCACCCAAACAATCACGAGGTTAATTTAAGCCATTCTTATCAGCGCATGGAGTTGGTAACAAGAACTTTATATCTTTTAAAAACCAATTACTAGTCTATCTTGCTTCCCATTTTCTCTCCAAAGCCTATCACAATATCTGGCAGAAAATAGGTAATTAATACATTTGTTAAATATTCACTGACTTCAAATCTAAAGTTTTACTAACTTATATTGACCTTTCTCTAGTGAATATGATTTTAAAAGATTTTTACTATACTTGATAGTGAGTAAAACAGTTGAGATAGGAATGTGGCAAAATGCATCCTAGATTGGTCTGTGTCTCTGTCACTCATTTTATACAGTTTTCTTCTCTAAATGTCGACAGTGCTACATATTTAGGTACTTATTTACTTGTGTTAAGAAATAGTTTCATTTGGGTAAGAACCACACACTTTGCTCAGCTCTCTATCACAAGAAAGTACAAAGTATAACACACTAAAGTAGCTTTCCCCCTATGGCCTTAGGAAACTAGAGTATGATTGGTGTGAATCTAAAGGGAGACTACATGCTGCAACGTTCTTACCAAAGTCTCAACCTTGTTACTAAGCATGATGTAAATTACTAGTTTTGTGACACTTTCTGCTAACTTGCTTTCCAAGGTAACTTGTTAAGGGAAAATCTTACAAATCATACTGTCATACCAGGGAAACGTTTCAGTGGCCAGACCCATGTCTTGGGATTTTCCAGGCTCTAACAATACTAATAGTTAGGGTTGATTAGGTGCTTACCACAAGCTACACTCTGTGGCAAGCTCTTTCCACAAATTATCCCATTTAATCCCCATTACAAGCCCTTGAAGTCTATCCTAGTATTTTCTCCATTTTTTTTCAGTGAGCTAAGTGAGACTTCCAGTAACACATCTGACAGCATCAGCCATCGAGTGGTGGAGTGCAGACTTAAAACCACTTCCGTGTGACTTCATAGCTCCAGTCTTTCATCAGTACTTTTCTTGATGCTTAATTTGACTTAAGAAAAATTCTCAAGTATTTCTGATTGATCTGAAAGGAAATACTGACCTATCAGTGTTAAAGAACTTCTTATTTTATAATTTGTTTTTAAGGAGTTTTATAGAGTCTTAAAGATGAGAAAATGAAAGCACACCGACAGGTGAAGTGACTGGTTTTAGATCACACTCCATATTGGGGGAGCTAAAACCAACACTCATTCATTTACCATTTGTCATTCTTCCTTAAATTGGATTTATTTGTCATTCATCAAAACTGTGTTTGTTTTGTTTGGCCAGCATTCCAGGGGCTCAGTACATATTTGTTGAACAAATGAATGGATGTGTTGAGGCTGACAATGTGTCCGGCATTGGTACTGACCTAAAGAGCACATGTCTTTACCCTCAGGAAGCCAACAGTCTAACAGGGGAACTTGCACCCATACTTCTGTGACAAGGTGCCTGACTGCCCTAGAGGATGATCAGGAGTATTTGGAATGGTGTTCCCGGCTAGGCAATGGCACAAACCTGAGAAGGTCAAGGTGTATAGGGAACTACAAGCTGAGTGTTTAGTGCTGCTGGAAGTAAAAGTGGAGGGGGCTCGATTCTGGATGCCTTATCTGCCGTGTGAGAGAGTTCAGTTATTCTGTCAGCAGGAGAGCCACCATAGGATTTAAAACAGAGAAATGATGGGGTCAAACCTATATTTTAGGAGGATCCCTGTGAGGTTGTCAGGTGACAAATCAACTTGAGATTACAGTATGAAGCTTAAGAGACAATAATGGCCTGGCCTAGTGTTGTGGTAATAGGGCTGGCATGGAGATGGAAGATTAAGAAGTATTTGGAAGAGGTCCAGGGCTGGAGATAAAGATGAAAAATCATTCGCTTATCGGTGGTAGTCGATACTCTGAGCATGAATGAGATCTCAGAAGGAGCATTTGGAGAGTTGGCAATGAGGAAAACTAATATTCAAGGGACAGGAAGAGGGAGAATTACCTACATGTGATAATAAGAAGAAATGTCCATAGAGGGTGCGGTTTCTCATAAGGCAAGGAATAGATGTTTGAAGAAGGGGAAAAATGTTCTATGGTCTCAGGCAGTAGAGACAACAGATACACACTCATTATTTAAGATTTCTAGATGAGAAAAGGGGGAGACATTAAATAATAGCTAGGGCTTCCCTGGTGGCAGAGTGGTTAAGAATCTGTGTGCCAATGCAGGGGACATGGGTTTGAGCCCTGGTCTGGGAAGATCCCACACACCTCGGAGCAGCTAAGCCCATGAGCCACAACTATGGAGCCTGCATGCCACAACTACTGAAGCCAGCACACCTAGAGCCCATGCTCCGCAACAAGAGAAGCCACCTCAATGAGAAGACCATGCACTGAAATAAAGAGTAGCCCCCTCTGGCTGCGACTAGAAAAAGCCTAAGTGCAGAAGTAATGAAATTGAAACTGTAATTTAAAATCTTCCAACAAACAAAAGTCCAGGACCAGATGGCTTCACAGGTGAATTTTACCAAACATTTAGAGAAGAGCTAACACCGATCCTTCTCAAACTCTTCCAAAAAATTGCAGAGGGAGGAACACTCCCAAATTCCTTCTATGAAGCCACCATCACCCTAAAACCAGAAAAAGATATCACAAAAAAAGAAAATTATAGATCAGTATCATTGATGAACATAGATGCAAAAATCCTGAACAAAATACTAGCAAACAGAATCCAATAACATATTAAAAGGATCATACACCATGACCAAGTGGGATTTATCCCAGGGATGCAAGAATTCTTCCATATACGCATATCAATCAATGTGATACACCGTATTAATGAATTAAGGAATAAAAACCATATGATCATCTCAATAGATGCAGAAAAAGCTTTTGACAAAATTCGACACCGATTTACAATAAAAACTCTCCAGAAAATGGGCATAGAGGGAACCTACCTCAACAAAATAAAGGCCATATATGACAAACCCACAACAAACATACTCAATGGTGAAAAACTGAAAGCATTTCCACTAAGATCAGGAACAAGACAAGGATGTCCACTCTCACCACTCTTATGCAACATAGTTTTGGAAGTCCAGGCCATGGCAATCAGAGAAGAAAAAGAAATAAAAGGAATACAAATTGGGAAAGAAGAAATAAAACTGTCACTGTTTGCAGATGACCTGATACTATACATAGAGAATCCTAAAGATGCCACCAGAAAACTACTAGAACTAACAATTAATTTGGTAAGGTGGCAGGATACAAAATTAATGCACAGAAATCTCTGGCATTCCTATACACTAACAATGAAAAATCAAAAAGAAAAATTAAGGAAACAATCCCATTTACCATCACAGCAAAAAGAATAAAATACTCAGGAATAAACCTGCCTAAGGAGGCGAAAGACTTGTACTCAGAAAACTATAAAACACTGATGAAAGAAATCAAAGATGACATAAACAGATGGAGAAATACACCATGTTCTTGGATTGGAAGAATCAATATTGTGAAAATGACTATACTACCCAAAGCAATCTACAGGTTCAGTGCAATCCCTATCAAACTACCAATGTCATTCCTCACAGAGTTAGAACAAAAAATTTTACAGTTCGTATGGAAATACAAAAGACCCCGAATAGCCAAAGCAATCTTGAGAAAGAAAAACAGAGCTAGAGGAATCAGGCTCCCTGGTGTCAAACTATACTACAAAGCTACAGTAATCAAGACAGTATGGCACTGGCACAAAAACAGAAATATAGATCAATGGTATAGGATAGAAAACCCAGAGATAAACCCATGCACATATGGTCACCTAATTTATGACAAAGAAGGCAAGAACGTAAAATGGAGAAAAGGCAGCCTCTTCAATAAGTGGTGCTGCAAAAACTGGGCAGCTACATGTAAAAGAATGAAATTAGAACACTCCCTAACACCATACACAAACATAAACTCCAAATGGATTAAAGACCTAAATGTAAGACCAGACACTATAAAACTCTTAGAGGAAAACAGGAAAAACACTCTTTGATGTAAACCACAGCAAGATCTTTTTTGACCCACCTCCTAGAGTAATGAAAATAAAAACAAAAATAAGCCAGTGGGACCTAATTAAACTTAAAAGCTTTTGCACAGCAAAGGAAACCATAAACAAGACAAAAAGACAACCCTCAGAATGGGAGAATATATTTGCAAATGAAGCAACGGACAAAGGAATAATCTCCAAAATATACAAACAGCTCATGGAGCTCAATATCAAAAAGACAAACAATCCAATTAAAAAATGGGCAGAAGACCTAAATAGACATTTCACCAAAGAAGACATACAGATGGCCAAGAGGCATATGAAAGGATGCTCAACATCACTAATTATTAGAGAAATGCAAATCAAAACTACAATGAGGTATCACCTCACACCAGTCAGAATGGCCATCATCAAAAAATCTACAAACAATAAATGCTGGAGAGGGTGTGGAGAAGAGGGAACCCTCTTACACTGTTGGTGGGAATGTAACTTGATACAGCCACTATGGAGAACAGTATAGAGGTTCCTTAAAAAACTAAAAATAGAACTACCATATAACCCAGCAATCCCACTACTGGGCATATACCCTGAGAAAACCATAATTCAAAAAGCGACATATACCACAGTGTTCATTGCAGCAATTTACAATAGCCAGGACATGGAAGCAACCTAAGTGTCCATCGACAGATGAATGGATAAAGACGTGGCACATATATACAATGGAATATTACTCAGCCATAAAAAGAAACGAAATTGAGTTATTTGTAGTGAGGTGGATGAGTCTGAACCTAGAGTCTGTCATACAGAGTGAAATAAGTCAGAAAGAGAAAATACTGTATGCTAAAGCATATATATGGACTCTAAAAAAAAATGGTACTGACGAACCTAGTGGCAGGGCAGGAATAAAGACATAGACATAGAGAGTGGACTTGAGGACACGGGAGGGGAGGGGGCAGCTGGGGCGAAGTGAGAGTAGCATGGACATATATACACTACTGAATATAAAATGGTTAGCTAGTGGGAAGCAGCAGCATAGCACAGGGAGATCAGCTCAGTGCTTTGCGATGACCTAGAGGGGTGGGGTAGGGAGGGTGGGAGGGAGACTCAAGAGGGAGGGGATATGGGGACATATATATGCATGTGGCTGATTCAGTTTGTTGTACAACAGAAACTAACACAGTATTGTGAAGCAATTATACTCCAATAAAGATCTGTTAAATAAATAAATAATAGCTAAAGGAGAATCTGGAGGCAAGTGAGGGGTTTTTGTTTTAAGAGGGGAGAGATGTAGCAGGTTCACAGGGTAAAGCCAATAAAAAGCGAAAGTTGAAGAGAGAAAGAACACAAGTCCTCCAGTTCCTCACCCAAGAGCCCTTATTCACATTCTCAGCTGGTTAGATCCAAAATTAGTTTTATGTTTGAGTCTTCCAGCATACATGAGAATAGTCCCCCTTGTCTAATTAATATGTTTACTTTCCCTACCATCTCAGAAACTCTTTTCAAACATTAATGAATTCCTACAAAGTGAGGTTGCTTTAATGAGAAATCCACTCAAGGAAAGGAGTATTGGCTGCAATACATATCCTGGGCACAGTTAATATTTATTGAACAAACACAGTGATGTGGGCCATCTCCAGATTCATCACTGAACTCATGAGTCTGTCTTAAGGCCATTATCTCATTCTGCCTGTATTACAGGTAGGTGGGAACACATCTTACCTCCCAATACTAAATCCCAGACTTCCCAAGGGCAGGATATAATCGTATGTGTATCTCTTTAGGTCTCAAACCCTCAGCAACACTTGGCAAAGATATATATGTCAATGCACATTTATTTGAATAAGTGATATGAGGCAAGGTTTCATTTTTTATCTTATTTCGAAAGAATGGGTTTCTCTATCTCATTTGCTTTTTCAGCCTATTTATTTTTCCTATCTAGCTTAAAAAAATAAGCCATTGACCCTAACACAACTCTCATATTCAACCCCAATATTTAAGCACCTTTAAATCTCCAGTAATACACCACTATTTTAACTCCAGTTATTTTTACTTCATAGTTTTGTGACTTTCTTAAAGTCCGTTTTTATGAATTAAAGAGATGAGGAGTGCATTGCCATATGTGGTTTTAAATGGCTCCTCAGTTGATTTTTATTGCTGCCTTTCATGCTCTGTTATTACAGAGTAGAGAATGGAAGGTAGCATAAAAGAATCTGTCATAATAAAGTAAGTAACTGCATTCTACACATATTATCTTTTCTAGCATGTATTCAATTGTGTTATAATTATCTGTGTATGTCTTTATAAACCCTGAGCTTTGCAGAGCCCATGGACCATTTATCATCTCTTTAATCCCTATTGGAGGACCTGGCATAGAATAGGCACTCACTGAAAACCTCATGAAAGGAAAAGTACAGAGCTGAAACAGTCTGTAGACTGATGCTTTAGAGCTGCCAAGATTATACATAGTCTTTTGTTCAGTTAAAGCCAAATAGCAGGAATGATGGGGGGTTGTTATGAAATTTAAACTTTTAGAACTTCTGTCTTTTCAGATTATCAGCCTCTTAAGTGTTTTTAACCCTGTAGTATGTGAACTACCCCTCCTAAGCCCAGTGTTTTTCCTCTTTCTTTTCTGCAGGTTGGACTCCGATCTGTGATAGAGCAGTTTCCTGGGAAGCTTGATTTTGTCCTTGTGGATGGGGGTTGTGTCCTAAGCCACGGCCACAAGCAGCTGATGTGCTTGGCCAGATCCGTTCTCAGTAAAGCAAAGATCTTGCTGCTTGATGAACCCAGTGCTCATTTGGATCCATTGTGAGTTTCAGAATTCCTGCTATTTAGTAACACAGGGGGAAAAGAATCATTGAGACATACTTCATATTGACACAAATTTCTATCAGGCTGTCATGTCTGCAAGCAGAAGACTACCTTCTAGATATGAAATAACTGCCCAGTGGAAAAGTTACTATTTGACATGCGCACAAGTGCTTATTTCCTAGTATAAGAGCTATGTGTTCTCTTCTAAGTGTCATTTTGCAATTTCATACAAACTCTTCCCCCTTACTGACGTGTGATAAAATATTTAGTTACATAGGCATACTTGGGTCCTTATGGTTTTCCTTACTATCCCAGTTATAACATAGGAAATATTTATAGCACAAAATAAAGAACTACTATTGATGCTACATACTGAAAAATATACTTATTTGGGAAACTTTTTTCAAACTGTGAAATTTTTTCCCAAATATTTGTCCTATTTATTTATGAAAACTTAGAATCTGCCCTGTGGTTGGAAAGCTGATTGTGGCTGACTCTATTGCAACATTCTGTTAAAAGGATTCAAGGAAAGAAAAGTAATTTAAGGAATTAAATTGACAGAAGAATAGGTATGTTATCAAGGATAGAGACAGATTATTAATGTTCTGTGATGTTATATGTGGTATTTTTTTCTTTGCTAGAACATACCAAATCATTCGAAGAACCCTAAAACAAGCATTTGCTGATTGCACAGTAATCCTCTCTGAACACAGGATAGAGGCAATGTTGGAATGTCAACGATTTTTGGTGAGTGTTTCTAATTTACCTAAGATCTCATCTCTCCTTTGATTCTCGATAACAATCTGATATGTGCTGGTTCCTGCAAGTCACAGCAATGTACAAGCTCACAGCTATCCAGCTTTACTCAAAATACCTGCCCAAGTTTCTCACTTTGTGCAACGAGTTGAGGTCAGAATTCAGCAAATCGAAAATAGCAGCTTATTACTAAATTACATTAATAAATTGGAACATCTATACTTTTTGCTTCTTTTATCTGGGGATCAAGTCATGAAAAAGACTAGGTCCTGATGCTTTCAGTAACGAAATCTCCCATGGATGGGGTCCAGGACAGGCCTGGATTGTCTTGCAACCTGATGTACGGTTTTAATGCAGTAGTTGAAAAGTTTATTTCATTTTTCTAGCCATTATTTGGAACTCAGCTTAGTGCGTCTCCCAACCACCTTCTCATTGTGGTTTCAAAACTGTCACAGATTCTTTCAAGTGATGTTTACAAATTCCTTTGGGTTTAGCCACAAGGAAGTCCTGAGGGTGATGTATCACATCATTTCTGTTAAGGCTTTTCAGGCTCCTGGAGGTAAATGCTTTTCTTACTGAAGGATTGTTATTACCATTATTATTACTAAGCTTTGAGTGACAAGTTAGGGACCGACTCACAACCTCTTGCCCAGCTACGGTCAGGTTCAGCTTGAACGTGTGAAGGAGGCACAGTAACTCAGGCACATCCTGACCAATTTGAAATTGCTAAGCTTCAAATCCACTGTTGACGTGGTTCAACTCTTTATGGTGCTGTGGACTCAGCACTCATTTGTAAGGTTAATACATAAGGGATCTAACATGAATAGTTCTTTTTTCCAAAGCCCCCTTAGTTCCTCTAAAGTTCTCTGAAGATAAGGGATCTAACATGAATAGTTCTTGTTTTCAAAGCCCCCTTAGGGCTTCCCTGGTGGCGCAGTGGTTGAGAGCCCGCCTGCCGATGCAGGGGACACGGGTTCGTGCCCCGGTCCGGGAAGATCCCACATGCCGTGGAGCGGCTGGGCCCGTGAGCCATGGCCCAGTGAGAGGCCCAAGTACCGCAAAAAAACAAACAAAAAAAAGCCCCCTTTAGTTCCTCTAAAGTTCTCTGAAGAAGCACATTGTTCAGTACTATACCAATTAAAAAAAAAAAAAAACGATCTCCCAGCTTCTAAGTAAAAAAATACAGCTAATTTCACAAATGGTAGAAGCTCCATAAGGCACGAGGACTCAGCAGTGAAACGAGCTCTCCCTGACTTTTCAGACTGCAAGCCTCTGGACGCTCGCTGTGTGTTCTTTCTGGCTTTCCTCATCCTCTGAGCCTGTGCCCTCTTGCCTCGCTTGGGTCCGCCCTGCCTCCTTGTCCGAGATCTCACTAACGGCCACTTCCCTAGGTCATAGAGGAGAATAGAGTGCGGCAGTACGACTCCATCCAGAGGCTGCTGAGCGAGAAGAGCCTCTTCCGGCAGGCGATCAGCCCCACAGTCCGCCTGAAGCTCTTCCCCCACCGGAACTCGAGCAAGCAGAGGTCTCGGTCCAAAATCGCTGCCCTGAAGGAAGAGACGGAAGAAGAGGTACAAGAAACAAGGCTTTAGAGAGCAGAACAAAGGTTTGCCTGGGGCATTCACGCGTGGAGTTGAAGGAAAAAAAAAAAAAAAAAAAGAGTTTCTGCCTCAGAAAACAAGGATGAATGATGCTTTTTTAAAAAAGGAAAACTTCGGGTAAGAGGAATTAAGGATGTTCCCGTGGATGAATGGCTTCCTGGCAATGGTCAAACAGTGTGACAGGTCCTTCAAATCCTTGAAGGTTTACCACTTGGAATCGCAAGCCAGCTTCTCCTGAAAACTTTTCCCTTTGGTCGTCACCGGAAAGGTGGCTGTAAACATCAGCCAGCTTAATTCTTCAACTTACTGTTTAGTGAAACTTACTCATTTGTATTATTGAAGAAGAACTGTAATCATACTACTTAGAGATACAATTAAATAATGATAACTGGAAACGTTAGTGGCTTATATATGTTTATATACCTTTTTCTCCACTTTCTCCACGATATTTAAAAGCACAGCTATATTGTCTGTTAAGGATTCAGACTGCCCCGTTTCCAAGCAAGTAATGGAATGCTGTGAGAGTCACAAGATAGCCCATCAAAATATGCACCACACAACACCTAAGTATCAGTCAGGAGACAGAACTTCCCGATCTTGGAAATCAGGGTTAGTACCATTCAGCAATACCCAAATGCAAATAAATCAGAAAACATCCCTTATCTGGGAAATGGGCTGTTACAGTCCCATGTAGGGAACCAGGATGTAGCTCCCTTGATTTGGGAGTGAAGATGTCTGCTTCCAGAAAGTAACAAGCTCATACGACTTCTGAACTGAAGGATGGCTGGAAAAACGCTTTAATGCAAATTGGTGCAGGAGAACCCTTCATCACACAGAAGCTCCAGGTAGAGGGTGTGTAGGCAGATAGGCTGTGGGCGCTACAGGTAGATGTACATGAAATTCAAAGATCTAGGTATAGAGAGGGTGATGTGGTGTGTTTCCAGGCTACCTATGTGCACTTCATACTGTACATACTGAGCAGGAGAGATAATGGACACACTGAAGTAGAGTCAATCATGAATTAGTTTTATATGCTTCTGTTTTATAATTTTGTGATGCAAATGAAATTTTCTCTAGGAAATATTTATTTTAATAATGTTTCAAACTCATATAAATGGCTGTATTTTAAGAATGATTATATTATGAATTATATTTGTATAAAAGATTTTTATATTTGAAATGTTGACTTTTTATGGCACTAGCTATTTTTATGATATGTTAAAACTGGGAGGGGGGAACCTTGGGGGGATATTAGCCAGGATGAATTATGAATTATGAATTATGTTGGTGTGGAGAGAAACAGTAGGGCCCACACAGATGTTGCATATACCTGTGTGATTCCCGGCCAGTACACTGGTTCCCTCTTAGATGCACTTCTAAAGAAAATGGTACCACAAAATCTGACCACCTCTATCAAGGATACACTGCCTTCTCAACTCCAAACTAACCCTTAAGATTGCATTCTATTTATTACTATAGGAAAATATCGTGTGTCAATAAAATCCATATATTTGTGTGAAACTTAGCTGTTTTCAGATGTGTTCATTAATCGTGTCTCATTGATCTCTTACTTCAGTCTCTAAGGATCATGGTACACAAAACATGAATCTTTCCTTTAGATATAGCTTCTTGAGAATCCCATGTGAATGAAGACACTCTCAAAATTATTTCTTTTTTTAAATTGTGGTAAAATATACATAACCTAAAATTTACTGTTTTAACCATTTCAAATGTACAGTTCAGTGGCTTTAAGTACATTCACATTGTTGTACAATCGTCATCACAATCCATCCACAGAAATTTTTTCATCTTGCAAAACTGAAACTCTGAAACCATTAAATAAAACTCCCTATTTATCCTTTCCCCCAGCTCCTGGCCACTACCATTCTATCTTCAGTTTCTATGAATTTAACTACTCTGCGTACCTCATATGAGTGGAATCATATAGTATTTGTCCTTTTGTGACTGGCTTATTTCACTTAATAATGTCTTCAGGGTTCATCATATTGTAGCATATGTCAGAATTTTCTTTTTAAGGCTGAATGATATTCCATTGCAGGTACATATATATGACATTTTGATTCTCCATTCATTTGTCAATGGACAACTTAGGTTGCTTCCACCTTTTGACTATGTTGGATGATGCTTTTATGAACATGGTTGTACAAATAACTATTTGTGTCCCCACTTTCACGAATGAGGACACTTTTGAGCTTATTTCTGTTTTAAAATGGAGACTTATAGAATAAAAAAGATATATATTCCACAAGGGCTCATTTATTTATTTGAAAGCTTATTCAAAGAGCAGTAGCTATTTTTATCACTATCTTGACAAGTGAGCAAATCTCATCAAGGGAAATAGTATTTCTACACTAGAACCTGGGTGGATTTCTTTGTTCAAATCCCTGTTTTTAATTGATGAGGCTTCTTGGGACCCCTTTTCTTCCTTGCAGAGTTTCTTCATGAAAGATGCAGGTGCCATTGTGTGGTAGATGGACAGTAGATCCCAACTGAGTGCCAAGGCCTCCCACTCCCTTTTCTTATTGGGAGAAAAATTTTTTTATTTTCACATGTGACCCCGAGAGGGCAGTCTCAGAGCATGCTCTATTCTAGTTATCCCAGTTCAAGTTTTTAAATTAATAAACTTTATTTTTTAGGGCAGTTTTAAGTTCACAGCAAAACTGAGCAGAAAGTAAGAGAGTTCCTGTAAACCACCCCCCTCATCCCAGCCCTCCCTAACCTCCCCCACTCTCAACATCCCGCACCAGAATGGTACATTTGTTACGATCAACACATCATTATCACCCAAAATCCAATGTTTACATTAGGTTTCATTCTTGGTGAACCCTTATTCATACCTTCCTCCTTCCTAAGCCCCGGTAACCACAGATCTTTTTACTGTTTCCATAGTTTTGCCTTTTCTGGAATGTCATGTAGTTGGAATCATACAGTATGTAGTAGCCTTTTCAGATTGACTTCTCTTACTTAGCATTGATAATTTGCATTTGTTTCCTCCTTCAGATAGGAAAGCCCTGTCTTCTCATGGCTTGCTATCTCATTTCATTTTGGTATAGAATAATATTCCATTGTCTGGATGCACCACTGTTTATTTATCCATTCACCTACTGAAGGACATTTTGGTTGTGTCCAACTTCTGACAATTATGAGTAAACATTCCTGTGCAGCTTTTTGTGTGGACATAAGTTTTCAAATCCTTTGGGTAAATACCAAGGATCTTGTGGTAAGAATATATTTAATTTTGTAAGAAACCTTCAAACTGTTTGCCAAAGTGACTGTACCATTTTGCATTTCTGCCAGCAATGAATGAGAATTCCTGTTTGAATCCTCACCAGCATTTGGTGGTGTCAGTGTCTGGGAATTTGGCCATTCTAATAGGTGTATACTGTTATCTCATTGTTGTTTTAATCTGCATTTCCCTGATGACGTGATGTTGAACACTTTTCATATGCTTATTTGCCATCTGTATATCTTCTTTGATGGGATGTCTGTTCAGGTCTTTTGCACAGTTTTTAGTTGGGTCATTCGTTCTCTTATTGGTGAGTTTTAAGCGTTCTTTGTATATTGTGGGTAACAGTCCTTTATCAAAAGTGTCTTTTGCAAGTGTGGCTTGTCTTATGCTCCTGACAATGCCTTAGGCAGAGCAGAGGTTTTTAATTTTAATGAAGTCCAACTTATCAATTTTTCTTTCGTTAATCGTGCCTTTGTGTTGTACATAAAAAGTCATCGCCATACCCAAGGTCATGTAGGTTTTCTATGTTATCTTCTATAAGTTTTATAGTTCTGTATTTTATATTTATGTCTGTGATCGATTTTGAGTTAGGTTTTGTGAAAATTGTACGGTCTGTGTCTAGAGTCATTTCTGGTGTGAGGATGTCCAGATGTTCTAGCACCATTTGTTGAAAGGACTGTCTTTTCTCCATCGTATTGCCTTTCCTCATTGTCACAGTTAAGTTGACTATATTTATGTGGGTCTGTTTCTGGGCTCTCTACTCTGCTTCATTGAACTATTTGTGTATTCTTTTGCCAATACTATAGTCTCTTGAAGCTTTGTAGAAAAACTTGAAGTTGGGTAGTATCAGTTCTTGGACTTTGTTCTTGTCTTTCATTATTGAGTTGGATATTCTGGGTCTTTATTCTCTCCATATAAACTTTAGAATCAGTTTGTTGATATCTATAAAATAACTTGTTGGGATTCTGATAGGGATTGTGTTGAATCTGTAGATAAGTTGGGAAGAACCAATATCTTGACAATATTGAGTCTTCCTACCCATGAATATGGAATATCTATTTAGTTCCTTTTTAATTTCACTCATCAGAGTTTTATAGTTTTCCTCACATAGTGGAAATACTTTGTTAGATTTATACCTAAGTATTTCATTTTGGGGAGGATGCTAATGTAAATGGTAATGTGTTTTTAATTTCAAATTTTACTTGTTCATTACTAGAAATAGGAAAGTAATTGTATTTTGTATATTTACCTTGTATCCTTGCAATAATCACTTATGAGCTTCAAGAATTTGTCAATTCTTTTGGATTTTCTACATGTGTGATTATGAGCAAAGACAGTTTTATTTTTTCCTTCACAATTTGTATGATTTTATTTTCTCTTCTTTTTGAATTAGCTAGAACTTCCGGTAAGATGCTGAAAGCAGTGGTGAGAGGGTACATCCTTGCCGGGTTCTTGATCTTAGTGGGAAAGCTTCAAATTTCTCACCATTAAGTAGGTTAGCTGGAGGGTTTCTGTAGATGTTCTTTATCAAGTTGAGAATGTTCCCCTCTATTCCTACTTTGCTGAGAGTTTTTATCAGGAATTGGTGTTGGATTTTGTCAGATGCTTTTCCTGCATATATTGTTATGATCATGTGATTTTTCTTATTTATCCTGTCATTGTGATGAATTACGTGAACTGATTTCAAAGCTGAACCAGCCTGGTGTATCAAGGAATAATCCCACTTGGTCATGGTGTATAATTCGTTTTACACATTGTTGAATTTGACTTGCTAATATTTTATTCAGCATTTTGCATCTATGTTCATGAGAGATATTGGTCTTTTGTTTTCTTGTAAAGTCTTTGTCAGATTTATTATTAGGGTAATGCTGGCTTCAAAGAATGAGTTAGAAAGTAACTCTTCTGTGTCTATCTTCTGTAAGAGAATGCAGAGAATTGGTAGAATTTCTTCCTTAAATGTTTGATAGAATTCACCAGTGAACCCATCTGGGCCTGGTGCTTTGTTTCAGAAAGTTATTAATTATTGTTTCAATTTCTTTAAAAGGTCTATTCAAATTGCCTATTTCTTCTTGTCTGAGGTTTAGCAGATTGTGTCTTTCGGGAATGGGTCCATCTCCTCTAGGTTATCAAATTTATGGGCATAGAGTTTTACATATTATTCTTTTATTGTCTTTTTAATGCCCATAGGATCAGTAGTGATTTTCCCTCTTTCATTTCTGATATTAGTAATTTATGTCCTCTCTTTCATTTTCTTAGCTAGCCTGGCTAGAGATTTGTCTATTTTGTTGATCTTTTCAAAGAACCAAGTTTTTGTTTTGTTTATTTTCTCGAATGACCTCCTGTTTTAAATTCCATTGATTACTGCTTTAATTTTTTATTATTTCTTTTCTTTTGCCTAATTTGGATTTAATATGCTTTTCTTTATTGGTTTCTAAGGTGGAAGCTTAGATGATTGAATTTAGGTCTTTCTTCTTTTCTAATATATGCATTCAATGCTATAAATTTTTGTCTAAGCACGATTTTTGCTGCATGCCACAAATTTTGATAAGTTGCTTTTTTATGTTCATTTAGTTCAAAATATTTTTATCTATGTTGAGATTGCTCTTTGACTTGTGTTCTTTAGAAATGTAATGTTTAATCTCCAAGTATTCTGGGATTTTCCAGCTATCCTTCTGTTATTGATTTCTAGTTTAATTCCACTGTGGTCTGAGAGCAGACATCATGTGATTTCTATTCTTTTAAACTTGTTAAGGGTTGTTATGGCCCACAGTGTGATTTTCCATGCAAGGTTGGTGAATGTTCCATGCAAGGTTGAAAAAAGTGGGTATTTTTCTGTTGTTGGATGAAGTCTGTAGATGTCAGTTGTATCCAGTTGATTAATGGTGTTGTTGAGTTCGACTATGTCCACACTGATTTTCTGCCCGCTGAATCTGTCATTCATAGAGTCTCTCAACCGTAATAGTGGATTCATCTATTGCAATTTCTCCTTGTAGTTCTGTCAGGTTTTGCTTCATGTATTTTGTGTGTACACACACCTCAGTTGTTAGGCAAATACACATTAAGGATTGTTAAGGCTTCTTGTAGTACTGACCTCTTTATAATTATGTAATGCCCCTCTCTATCCCTAATAACTTTCTTTGCTGTGAAGTCAGCTCTGTCTGAAATTAATATAGGTACTCCCACTTTCTTTTGATTAATGTTAGCATGGTATAACTTTTTCCATACTTTTCATTTTTAAAGTTGGGTCTAATTTTTTTGATTCACTCGACAGTCTCTCTCTTTTAAGTAGTGTTTAGACCATTAAAATTTAAAGTGATTATTGATATAGTTCAATTAATATCTATCATACTTGTTCCTATTTTTGTCCTCGTCACTTTTTCTCCCTTTTATGACTAATTGAGCATTTTATGATGCCATTTTTTCTCCTTTCTTAGCACATCAATTAAACTTTTTTTTCAAACTTTTTTAGTGGTTGCCATAGAGTTGGCAATATATATTTACAACTAATCTAAGTAACCTTTAAATAACACCATGGCACTGCAGGAGTAGTACAGGTACCTCATAATAACAAAATATTCCTAATACCTCTCTCCTGTTTCTTATGTCATTGCTGGCATTCATTTTATTTATTATGTAAGCATATTTATATACATGGTATATGTAACCAAATATGTTTCTCTTATTTATTGAACAAGCTATAATATTTTAGATCATTTAAGAATATAAAAATAAAAGATTTTATTTTACCCTTACTTATTTATTCTTTGATGCTCTTCCTTTTTTTCATGGAAAGCTGAGTTTCTGACCTATATAATTTTCCTTCTCTCTGAAGAACTTCTTTTAATGTTTCTTTCAAAGTAGGTCTACTGACAACAAATTCCCTCAATTTTTGTTTGTTTCACACTGTATTTCTCCTTTACTTTTGTATGATAATTTTACAGGGTACTGAATTCTAGGTTTTGGGTTTTTTCTGTCAACACTTTAAATATTTCACCCCACTCTTCTTGCCTGCATGGTTTTTGAGCAGTAGTCAAATGTAATTCTTGTCTTTTCTCCTCATAGGTATAGTGTATTTTTTCTTCTTCTTTCAAGATTTTTTCTCTATGTTTGATTTTCTGCAGTTTGAATATAATGCCTAGGTGTGGGGCTTTGGGGGACCATTAATCTTGCTTGGTGTTCACTGAGCTTCCTGGATCTGCAGTTTGGTGTCTGACATTACTTTTGGGGAAGTTCTCAGTCATTATTGCTTCAAATATTTCTTCTGTTTATTTCTTTCTTTTTCTTCTGGTATTCCTATTACAGATATATTACACCTTATGTAGTTGTCCCATAGTTCTTGAATATTCAGGTTTTTTTCTGTATGTTTTTCAGTCTGGGAGGTTTCTATTATCATAACATCAAGCTCAGAGATTCTTTCCTCAGCCATGTTCAGTCTACTAATGAGCCCATCAAAGGCATTCTTCATTTCTATTACAGTGTTTTTGATCTCTACATTTCTTTTTGAATCTTTCTTAGAATTTCTATCTTTTTGCTTACATTATCTATCTGTTCTTGTATCTTGTCTATTTTTTCTTTTAGATCCCTTAGGATATTAATAGTTTTTATGCATTCCTGGTCTGATAATTCCTGGCATATCTGACTCTAGTTCTGATACTTGTTCAATCTCTTTAAACTGGGTTTTTTACCTTTTTGTATGCCCCTTGTAAAATTTTTTTGATGTACTGGGGAAAAGGAGCTGTGGTAAATAGGCTGTTAGTTATGTAGTAGTAGTATGTAGGGGAAAACAAGAGTTCTGTACTCCTATGACTAGGTCTCAGTCTTCGGGTGATCCTGTGCCCCTGGACTGTGAACTTCATCAATGCTTCTCAGCTTTTTTCGCCCCTCTTAAGTGGAGCCGGATTTCTAGAGTGGGTTGGAATTGGGTACTTCCCTTCCCCAGATAGGTTAGGCTCTGGTAAAATAGTTTTTTCTGAGGTCAGGCCTTCTCTGGTATTCTTCAAAATGATTACCTTTCTGCTCCCCATGCTGGAAGCAAAAGGGAATTTTCATCCATCTTTTTTGTGAGACCCTGTTAGAGCTTTGGGAGGTAAAACTCATGAAGGTGTGGGTCCCTCTCCCCTGATGACTGCTTCCCCTCGGAGTTTTCATCTCTCAGGCTTGCCTACACTGAGCCTCTAGAAACTTATCAGTTACAGTTCAGGTTGTCCTATCCCAGCACTGGTTCCTACGGAGATTTCTCCTTGGTAGTTTCTACTGAGGTAAGTTGTGATTCTTTGTATACACCTGTCTGTCTCCAATTTTTTAAAGCTGTTTATACAGGTTTAATCTATGTCAAATTGTAGTTACAAAGGTAAAGGACAAGTACCTTTGTATAGAATACACAGACACAGCATCACACCATGGGGCCCATTAGAGGGGCAAGGGAGACAACACTTTTCCCTGGCGACAGCAGCTCTAATCCCAGGAAAGGTTCTCGACAGAAGGCTGGGCAGCCAGGAGCACCCTCATCTAGCCCCAGTCTCAGCCCCTGCTTCAGCAGCAGTTTGTCCTGTGACTTGACTTCTCTGACAGATCTAAGAAGCATTGCTGATCTTTCAGTTTGTTCAGCCTTTTATTTATCATTAGGTTGGAGTGGCAACTTCCAAGTTCCTTACATACCAGATCTGAAACCAGAAGCCTTTCTAGTTCTTTTTGAGTAAAAAACAAACAAAACTTTGCAAAGAAGGAGTCAAATGCAAACTAAATGTGACAAAAGAAGCCCTAATTCTAAAAGCTCACTTTAAGAAGGAGAACACTGAAACAAGAGGGAAGGTCAACGTTGTTCACCCAAGCTTCACTGCTCATCATACCACTTGGCTTTTCCTCACATCAGATTTTCTTCACTCTTTTTTTTCATTTTCAAAATACATTATTCTGGCCACAGGCCTTCTACTTTTATCTATTTATTTTCTATATGTAAGTCTGGAGTTTTGGGTTCTACTTGTCTCAGTCTACACCCACTCTCATCTGACTCATACTTTTTTCATTTATTTCTCAGACCTTTCACTTTATTCTTCCTCATTACGAGAAAAAAGCTAAGGCTTGAAACAAGTACATTTCCTTCCAGTAACTGAGAACCTTCCAGGGTTGGGAAATTGCAGTGTATCAGAGTGGAAGGTTAATAAAACCCCCAATGTAAATATTTTAGTAGTTTGCTAAAGAAAGAACCCTCAAATATTATGTGGAAGACAATTTAGAATGAAGTTTAAAAAGCTCAATATAAAAACCTGTTTGACCTGTTAAAACAGGTGCAGACAATCACAATTCTCTATTAAAAGATACAATGAGAAAAACCCATAAATTCAAGACAAATGCCTTGGGCATGAGAACTCCAAATCAATAGATGGTGAATTATTAGCTGCTCCCAGCGTGTAGAGCCACAGACCCCAGTCACTTTCTGTTGACAGGAAACTGGGGAATCAGTATCTATGTACCTTCTCAGAGAAGGGAGACTTCTTGGCAGAAGTTTAGGCTTTATCCTTAATTCATTATAGTGGGACCACTTTTTTAATAACTCAGTTTCTCTAACTGTAAAATGATATGGCGCATTGGGAAATGTGGTCAAAATTTTTGTTTAAGCAAATATGCTAATGCTGGCCTTTAATTTCATGTAGCAAAATGAATTAATGCAGCAGTAATGATAAATGGTTACTTGGATCAAAAGTTGACACTATTTACATCTTTCATTCATCAAAGTAAAAAATTGGTACAGAAAGTACAGATTGACCTTCAAATAGTGCTCCCTTGTAGAGATTTGGTTCCATTGTTAAGCTAAATGCTTTCCCCCAAAAAAACGCATATGCCAATTACTGAAATGAACTCAGACTTACATGCTAATTTAAATGAATCTCTAATACATTTTCTCCTGAAGCCATTGTAAATATTGGAATTTAAGCCTAAATAATTTTCATGTATAAACAACTCTTTAACTATATTCTTCCCCATTCACCTTTGACACTGATGGAATAATAGAAGGAATGGTCTTCAACAGCAATGACAGACGTGCTGATAAATGGAACTAAAGCTGAATTGTATTTTGATTGACAAGTATTGACACAAATGCTAAAAAAATACAGAAATCCATCTTGCAATTAACTCCTAAGAAATTAAAGTTGTAATTTACCTAAAATTATAATGTAAAGAATAGGCTTTCTCTGTTTTATTTTTTTTTTTAAATACAGAGTAGAATGGTGGTTGCCAGGGGCCAAGGGAAATAGGGAGATGTCAAAGGATACAAACTTTAGTCAGAGGATACAAACTTCCGGTCATCAAGATGAATAAGTCTGGGGATGTAACGTGCGGCATGTTGATTATAGTTAACAATCTGTGTTATATACTTGAAAGTTGCCACGAGAGTACATCTTATATATTCTCACCACAGAAAAGAAGTGGTGATTATGTGATGTGATGGAGGCATTAGCTAACACTATGGTGGTCATCATTTTGTAATACATAATTATATCAAATCAACACATTAAATTTACACAGTGCTATATGTAAATTATATCTCAATAAAGCTGGGAATTAAATTCAGTGGTAACAAAAAATAGTTGGCCACAGTTGATTGCCTGACCATCATTTTTGTCCAAGTTCTATAAACTAACAAAAACAAGGCAATTTTCTAAACAACCATCTCTCTTCCCCTCTGCCTCTTCACTGGCAACAGGTACCAGGGGCTTACTAATATTCTATGGAAACGTATGAACAAACTTATGATCATAGGCAATCCTCTTGTGAGGAAGAAATCTTTATTTTTATTTCCTCTTGTCACCCATTTAGGTTGGATGCTCCAGTGCCCTTGAGGAGGCAAAGCAGGCACTAGAGTGTCTTGCACAGACTAAGCTTCCTTCCTACTTGGGAACCCCACACCAGGCTTTGCACTTGAACTTTGCAATGTTGCCTGGCTATTCTGTGGCCAGGGATCCACAAAGTAAAATTAAACATTGGATGATGATCTTTTTACATTATCTGGTCAATTAGCATATTTAGAAAATTTTGGAAATTTCAAATATATATAAAAGTAGGCATATAATATAATAAACTTCACATCCCTGTTGCTGAGCTTCAATAGGTATCAACACATAGCCAATCTTATTTCATCTGTTCTCCCTTGAATTTCCCTCCTACATAATTTTCAGCAAATCCCAGACATCATACAACTTTAGCTGTGTGTATCTAAAAGGCAAGGACTTCCTCTCTATCCTTTTGTTTCTTTAAAAAAAAAAAAGAAAAACCATACCCACAATGCCACTGCAACAACTAAAAAGAAAAAAGTCCTTAATATCCTCAAATATCCACTCAATGTACAAGTGCCATTGTCTCATTTTTTTCCACTCAATGTACAAGTGCCATTGTCTCATTTTTTCCCAAACATAGGTAGTCCTCCCTTTACACAATAGTGTGGGAATGTTAAAGTACCATACAAAAATAATTTAAATAATTAATGGGAAAAATATTTAAAGGTTCCATGACCTTTAAAAATATTAAACAATTGGACATTAAAACCTCTCAAACTGCTGGTTATAAATAAGGAAATGAACTATCTGGTAAAACTAATATTTAGTACACTCTAAAACATTTAGAATTAAAGTGTTTTATTTCTTTGTAAACACTCATCAAGAATAGTTTGAGCAATGCTTTTCTTCTGGGCATGTAACTCGCGATGTGAAGAGAGCATGTCTTGGCAAGTTGTCGTACTTCTTTCTGTTTGGATCGGCTTCCAACATTTTCTCCTTAGTGGCTCCAATGTTGTGAAATATCTCCAAGAGTCTGTTTAATGTAAAGACTTTGGCTGATGTCACTTCCTCTGGGACATCTTTGTCTTTTTGTCACAACCGCTTTCCTCCTTTATGTCACTAAGTTTGCCTTCATCAGGTCCCTCTGGCTGCATATCTAGAATCTCTTAAGTAGCTGCTCAACATTCCCATGGTCAGCTGTTTCTTCCATAACTCCATTTACGTACTATTTGAATTTCACTTCCAGCATTATCACTTTTTGTCGCTGCTGCATTTTCATCTTTGTTGGCTAATTCCCTCTTGATTTTCCATTTTTGTAAACTAGTATGTGGGTTTATCATGGTGAGACCAGGAGGCACACCACCACACACTCCACACACCGTACTGTTTTGTTGTTTTTTTTAACATCTTTATTGGAGTATAATTGCTTTACAATGGTGTGTTCATTTCTGCTTTATAACAAAGTGCATCAGCTATACATATACATATATCCCCATATCTCCTTCCTCTTGCGTCTCCCTCCCACCCCACCTTACTGTTTTTGAGTGTACTGAGTAACGGTTGCACAGAGACCAGTCACCAACAGACTTTGAAAGAAGTGACATGATTAGTCACTGAGCCTGGGGCAAAACCTGCAGACATGGAGGGTCGACTGTATTCATTGTACTATGCCATTTTATATAAGGGACTTGAGCATCCACGGATTTTGGTATCCACGGGGGCTCCTGGAACCAGTCCCTGTGGATACTGAGTGATGACTCAGAGTCACGGACAGAAGGGCTGGTAGTGAGGTTTGTATTTTATGCAATTATTCACAATCAGTATACTTTGTCAACTGAAATTTGAACCATGTTGCTGAGGGACTGGTATCATTTAACTAAACTGTTGTAACAGATATTTATTCATATCTGAATGGTATAAAACAGGCCTGCCTAGTTTGTTTGAATCAAGATCCTATTAAGGTTTACATATTGTAATTGGTTTATATATCTCTTAAGTTCCTTTGTAGATTCTCCCTCCATTTTCTTTTCTTTCTTTTTTTCATGCAATTTACTGGTTGGAGAAACTGGGTTTTTTAATCCTTTGCAGTTTTCCACAGTCTGGATTTTGCTATTTTCTTCTTGTTGTTTAACAAGTTTCTGTACTCCCTATTTCCTGTTAATTAATGGTTAGATCCAAAGGTTTCTAGTTGAGCCCTTTTGAAACATCCTAGTAGGTTTTGATAGTTTCTTTGCATCTTGGTGTCTCAGCTTACTTGTACATATTCTAAGCTTACTTGCAGACATGGAACTCACCACTTCTCCAAGGAGCCCAGGTTCTTATCAGTGGGAAATGGTATTTGAAGACGAATATTTGGTCACTAGAGTTGCTCCTTGCTATTGAATTGGTCATTGCATTGGTCTTTTCAGTGGATTGAGCTAAGAAATAGATATAGATAAAATATATAATGGAGTTGAACTGAGCAAAGAAGTACATCTCTCTATATGTCTATTTCTATGTCTATGTCTATATTTCTACCTATTTCTATACTATAGTGAAAATGTCATAAGGTCATACCATCACTTTCAATCCAAATTCAGGACTATAGGGTTTTTACTTACCTTTCTTCTATCTTCTATCTGCATTTTCTTTCTCCCATGCCAAGAATTCCAGTCCTCAAAACACTAACAATGATAAAAATTAGGGTATTATGTAATTACTCTCTGGCTCACAGTTTCAAAATAATAGTACAACACTATACCAACACTACAATTACTGAAAAATGTTTAATTTCCTTTTCCTCTGTTTCCCTTGCATTTTTTTTTCATCTTTAGGGTATATTCCACCAGAGATGCAGGCAAATTTCTGTGCTTTAAAGTCATTTGGAATAATTTCTTCCTGTGTGATTAAGCTGCCTGCTTGAGACACATTTAGTTCCTTTGTTTTATTTTATTTTTTCTTAGCTGTCTTTTTTCCTGGTTCTCTCTGGTAAACTAGCCGGCCTACTGGTTTAGCTCATTGTTCTTTTTTTTTTTTTTTTTTAACACCTTTATTGGAGTATAATTGCTTTACAATGGTGTGTTAGTTTCTGCTTTACAACAAGGTGAATCAGCTATACATATACACATATCCCCACATCTGCTCCCTCTTGCAATGTCCCTCCCACTCTCCCACCCTCCCTCTCCCACCCTTCCCCTCCCACCCCTCTAGGTGGTCACAAAGCACTGTAGCTACCTTGTTCTTCTGGAGCTACCAGCCTGCTCTCAATTGCTTCCCACCTAAATCTCCATTGTTTCTGAAAGTGCCTTCAGGCTTGAGCTTCCCCCACACTCTTCCCAATAAAGTCCTTTCCTTTGGGGAGAGTTCTCTGTCCTGATGATGTGCCTGTCCACCTGGGCAAAATCTCTGAGCCACTGTTCCAGAACTGGGGGCAAGCAGTTTCCCACTGCCCTTGGAGGACACCCCAGTTTTATAGCAAGGTATTGAGTTGGGGTGGTAGAGTCTGGTCTTCTAAGCTTGCATCTCCTGACATAAAACTTCTGCCCTTTGAATGAGCTAGTGTGTGAGCAATCAGGGCCCAAGAGTTCTCAGCTGCCACACCTGGGATGAGCCTCCGCCCTACAGTGGGGACTGGGGGGAGGCAGGGGGCCCCTGACCTCTCCATTGCACTCGTCTGGAATTTAGCCTCTGTGACACAGAGCTGCAGGCTGGGGGAATGCGAAATGCTGCTGGCCTGCACACCTAGGGAGATCCTGTAGTCCCAGACTGTGAACGGGGGGAAAAGGAACCCCATCTTCTTGGCCACAACATCCCAGAGTAGAGCTTCTTTCATACCAAGCTAGGGAAGGGATATGGGAGCAAGTTATGGCTGAATTGCTATGGACTTTTGCTGTTCTTAATAGATTTACTATATTTTCTTGAATAAATGTTTCTTCACTTACTGTATGCCTTTAGTCCAGAGACTTTAAATGGTTGTTTGATAATTTTTACCAGTAACCATTGTTTCAATGGGGAGCAGGTCCACAAGTTCCTCACCTGCTGGTTCTGGAAGGTGTCTTCCAGCTTAATACTAATTCCTGTGGTTTTCAGTTTTGCTGATCTTTCACCCCCTGGTTAACTCTTTTTTTTTTTTTTTTTTCTGAGTTTGTGTCAGGTGTTTTCTATATATAGTTCTCATTTTGTTCCTCATGCAATCCCTGTTGAAGGATGTTCAGAGAGCTGTGAGACTCGGAGGTCACAGGTCTTTCCAAAAATCACATCTGACTCCTGGATTTTGAGCCACTGGAAGTTTAGACTCATTTCTAATCAGAGGCAAGTCACCTGACTGTTTACCACACAAAGAGAGAACCACTTTCTAGTTATGCTTTCCTCTGTAGAGAGCCCACCAGCCCTGCTCTACCCTCCCACTGGGTCTCAAACTGCAGAAAATCTCTTCAGAAAAACAGAATGCTCACAGCAGGAGAAAGCTCATGTTTTCCAGCACTGCCGAGATTCAGATTTGTGGCTTTGTCATTGATTTGTAACAGTCTTTACTAATGCTGAAGTGATTCTATCTGATGTAACCCAAAGTCTGTAAAGGTATACTAACAAGGGGCTTGGATGGACCTGTATCAATAGTTTCTCAGTCTGTTTAGGGGAATGTTGTATGTTACTGAAGGACTTTTCAGAGCCTTTAACTTGCAAAGGTGCATTTTCAGCTCTCTAAGAGTGGAATATCATGTGCAATGTTTCCCATCTTATTTGGCTGTGCAACTCTATTTCCTTGTGCTACTTACACTCTATGTGGGGGATGGTTGGCCTACTCATCAAGGAAAGGGCATGGGAAATCCTTACCAATGGCTGGAAAATATTTGCATATTAACAGTGTTTCCATCAGCCATCCTTTAGGGTTAGTTTTTGGATGAGAGTACCTACTTTATGTCTCTTAAAGGGAGAGCACAAGGGCAAACTGTTCAGCTGCTGCAAGGGTCCATGAGGGCACATCCAGCTCCCTATTGAAGCCTAATCTGCATTTCTGTCTAGAGAACTGTGGAATAACCTCCCAGGCTACCTGTTGATCCTTGGAAGAAATGCAGAAAAACACTTTGGGGCCAGTGGTTAACTTTGCTATGGCGAGAACACCCTGCTGTATCCTCCACTGCCAAGCATGGTGTATTGTGCATAATAGGAGTTTAATAAATTATTTTCTTTTTAATTTTATTTGTTTTCTTTATTTTTTTGGCTGCGTCCGGTCTTAGTTGCAGCACACAGGATCTTTGTCGAGGCATGTGTGGATCTTCCATTGCGGCACGTGGGCTCTTCCTTATGGCATGCGGGTTTTGCTCTCTAGTGTGGCACGTGGGCTCCAGGGCGTGTGGGCTCTCTCACTGAGGTGCGCGAGCTCAGTAGTTGTGGCGTACAGGCTTAGTTGCCCCACAGCATATGGGATCTCAGTTCCCCGACCAGGGATTGAACCCGTGTCCCCTGCATTGGAAGGCAGATTTTTTTTTTTTTTTTTTACCACTGGACCACCAGGGAAGTCCCAATAAATACTTTAAATAAATACCAAGTCAATGCACATTTCAAAGTCAAGCTTCCCCCCAAAAAGGAAAATTAGTTCTGCCCTCATTGTTGGGGAGGTAACTCACTCTGAGGAGAGAGAATGAAAGAGCCTTTGCTGCTGGCACCCACGTGTGGGTGCCTAGAGGGTATGACCAGGATTGCAGAAAATGCTATCCTGCTGAGAGCTCCTAAACCCAGTCCCTGCAAGGCTACTGGAACTTTCTCCACAGAGATAGTAATCTGAAAGAACTAGACCAGTGGTTCTCAGAGTGTGGTCCTGAGGCCTGTAGCATCATGCATTACCTATAAGCTTATTAGATATAGAAACTCATGTACCCCTCCCTGAACCTACTGAATGAGAATCACTGGCGGTTTGCCCAGGAAGCTGTTTTAACAAGCCCTCCAGGTGACTCTTATTCACATTAAAGTTTAAAAAACACACTATTCTTTCAAGGTCAAAATGATTGCTATGGTCTGAACGTTTGTATCCCCCCAAAATTCATATGTTGAAACCCTAATCTCAGTGTGATGGTATTAGGAGGTGGAGCCTTTGGGAGGTGATGAGGTCATGAGGGTGGAGCCTTCATGAAGAGAATTAGTACCCTTATAAAAGGGATCCCAGAACGCTCTCTGGTCCTTTTCCGGTGAGGACGCAGTGAGAAGATGGCTGCATATGAACGAGGAGCTCGCTCTCACCAGACCCCAGATCTGCCGGCACCTTGATCTTAGACTTCCCAGCCTCCAGAAATGTAAGAAGCAAGTTGCTGTTGTGGTGGTATTTTTTTGTAGAGCCTGAACTAAGAGTGATAATTACAGAGCAGTGGTTGTGAAACCTGGATGAACATTAGGAAAATCTGGAGAACTTGAGGAAACATGGAGACAAAGCCCCATTGCAAACCAATTAAAGAAGAATCTTGGGAGAATGGAGTTAGGTTATTGATAGCTCAAAGGCTCCACAAGTGATTCTAATGTGCAGCCAGCTGAGAACCATTGACCTTGTAGCTTGGGCAATCAAGCAGGCTGAAAGAGCTGGGATGCTTAGGAGACCAGTGAAACACAGCAGTGACTGGGGAAACTGAAGCTTGTCAACTGAGTACAAGAACAGTAACGTGATGCCTGGCACCTGGGGGTACTACAGAAGCATTTATGAAAAAGTGACATCAAATGAGAATTCTTAACCAGATGTTCAACAAATTATCAAGTGTCAGCTCTGTGTTCTAGGTGATAGTGGTATAGCAGCAACAAAAAAGGCAAAGTCTTCAGTCTCATGCAGCTTACATTCTATTGGGTGGGGACAGAAACAACTGGTTAAACTATGTAATATAGTAGATTAAGGAGAAAAACTAACTAGAGATTTAAAGGGAAGTAAGCCATGTGGGTGTCTTGAAGAAGAGTCATTGAGGCAAATGGAAGAGCAAAAGCAAAGGCAGAATGATCTTCATTAAGTTGGAGGAACAAAAATGAGGTGTTTTATTAAGAGTAGAGAGAGAAATAGAATCAGGGATAAGGGTGGTAGGAGAGGAGATGATATGGTCTTCTGTAAGAACACTGGCTTTTACCCCAAGTGATAAGGGAAACCATTGGAGTGAGAAGTGAAGTGATTGGAGTTATATTCTAGCAGCATCACTCTGTTGCTGTGTTGAGACTAGACTGAAAGAGGTAAGAACATAAAGGGAGAGAGACCAGTTAGGAGTCTGTTGACATGGTCCCAGTGAAAGACCACAACAGCTTGGACCGAGGTGGCAACAATGGTGTAGCTGAGAGGTGGTTGGACTCTGCATGTATCTTGAAGAAAGAAGCAACAGAATTTGATGATAAATTGGATATAGGTGGGAAAGAAGGATAGTACTCAAGGATGATGCTAAAGTTTTTGGTCTGAGAAGTTTTAAGGATGAAATTGTCTGTTACTGAGATTGGGAAGACTGAAGAAGAAGCTGGTTGAGGGACAGCAGGATTCAGGACTTGTTTTAGATATATTAAGTTTGAGACATCCACGTGGAACTGCAAGTGAGCAGTTGAATATGAGTCTGAAGTTCAGGAGAGAGGTCCAGAGTAGAGACAGAAATATGAAAGTCATCAAAATGTAGATTGTCTTTCATGCCATGAGAGTGAACTAGATCGTTGCTCCTTGCACCATTAACATTACCTAGGAGCTTGTTAGGAATGCAGAGTCTCAGACCCTACCCCAGAACTATTGAAAAGATATTGGCATTTTACCATGATCCCCAGGTGATTTTAAGGCACTTTAAAGTTTGAGGATGCTTTAGGATTAGATGACCTGGGGTCTGAATCAGTATAGAAACGAAGGGCTGAGGGTTCAAGAGACTGGGGAGAGAACAATTAGAGACAGTAAGTATAGACTTTGAGTTTTGCTTAAAATGAAAGGAGAGAGATGGGTTGTAAGTGGATGGGAAAGTGAGGTCAAGTTTTTTGTTTGTTTTTAAGATAAGAGAAATAACATCCTATCGGTATATTGGATGTGGGAATAAGCAGCTAAGGGGAGGGGGGAGTTGTCCCAGATACCTTGAGTAGGAGAGAGTGAAGGGACCTAGGGCACAAGAGGAGGGATCACCTTTAGTGAAGAGGATGGACGTTATTTACAGGAACGGAGAAAAAGCAGGTTGATAAATGTGGGGTGGAAATTACGAAAGTTTTCTCTTGATTGACTCAATTTTGTCAATTAAATAGGGAGCTGTAAGTTGAGCATGAGAATTGGGAAGGAAATATTGGGGATTCAAGGAGAAGGAAGTATGAACTATTATCTAAAATACTTTCCCTAATCTTTTAAAGTCATGGCACACATAAAACCATGAGAATATTTGGGTGGCACACTTGGGTATTTATGAGGGCATTTGGAGCTCTGGACAAGTTTATTGGGGTAGGAGGCAACTGGCTCAGGTTTTCTGCTTACCATAGGTCCTGCCTAGATGTTCACATGGGTAACAAAAGTAATATCTCCTGGCATCCTGATTCTGTTTGCCATTTGGCTTTGAAGTAAGATATGGGAATGAATGGACCAGAGTAAAGAGATAGCAAGGCATCGTGAAAGGATCCATGTACAGTAGAGTTCATGAATTTGAAGAGAGACTGGTCAGGATGTTTGTATGTTTTTTAACCATCTTCAGCTACACAGGTATAGTCATACAGCAGGTGGAGAACTGGATTTAAGTAGGTTTGGAGTTATGCCAAGCAAATACAACAGGAAGAGAGAGGGGGGATGAGGGAGTTGAGGAGAATGCAAAGGAATGACTTAAGTTTGGAGCAGGTAATATAACTAGGTGAGGAGGGAGACCAGGACACTGAATGGGTGTGGAATATTGAAAGGTGAATGGTTGACTGGACTGTGAATTATGTGGGGTCTCAAGGTTTTTGGAATTGGGATACCAAAAGGAAGGAGATGATCAAAGAATGGAATGCTTGATCATGGATGGGATGCAGATATTGGTAATGACAAAGCCAAGGTGCTGCATGAGAGTGGTAACTGAAGAAAGGTGGAGAAGAGGTTGATGAGCTGAGAGGTCACGGTATCAGAGGAATAATTTACATTGATATTAAAATCACCAAAAGTGATACCAGCTGATGGTAACAGAGCACCTGGAGATAAAATCTTCAACAGTGAGGGAGAGTAACTCTAAAGAAAGATATGTGACCTTAAAAACGAGCCACTATTGTCTGCTGATAGAGTCTGATGTCAGAACTTCAAAGAAGGGCGTTTGTGGAGGAGGGAGGTACAATGTGTTGGTGGGATAAGGAGGTCGGGGAGGCCATCATCCTCCACCTCTGGGTCTGGTGGTACAAGATGTGTGGAAAGGAAAACAATCCACTTGAGGGCACCAGGAAAAGCGGTGTGCTCAGCGAGAGCCAGATTTTCATTAAAACCATTTGGAAAAAGAAACAATTGGCCATGTTTGAAGATGCAGGAGATTTTGCTAAGAGGGCTGTGATTCCAGAGAGTACAATGGGAGGCTATGAGGAGTTGGGAGTTTGGGAAATCTGAGAGATGAGATCAAATTGGGGGTATGTAGAGTGATGGGGATGAGAGTTCAGGTGATGAAGTGATGGGTATTGCTATTACTGCTGCTGTTATGATTACTGGTGAGCAACAACATTTCTGAAAATTCATTCAGAATTTTCTACCTAAGCAGCTACAGGTTATCTAATGTCACTTTTCAGATAATGTATTTTTTTCCTAAGACAAAATATTTTCTCATAATCTAGCTGAGAAAGCTGCTTGGCCTTCCCTTAACCCTTTCTTGAAAATTTCCTCAATTATCAATTCCAGAAATGAGAAAGGAATCTCATCTAATTCCCTGCCTTAAGATAATTCATTCTAGAAAAGTGATGATCCATTTTCTTCAAGACTCTTTTTAAAGCCTCTTTATTGAGTCTCCCTTCTGATTTGAACATTGATCCAAATCTTTAGCAGCCCTCATTCCATCTTAGTGTTCCGTATGAGGACATGAGCCTTTGCTCTGGAGGTGAGGGCGGGTGTACACCAGTGTATGTGAATGTGTGTGTGTGTGTTGTGTGTGTGTGTGTGTGTGTGTGTTGTGTGTGTGTGTGTGTGTTGCCAGGATGGGAGTGGTGGTGTCCTGAATGCTCTTTAGGCCTGATCTCTGTGGACTTCCATGGTATTTCCAATTCCTGTGACCTGGTGACTTTGGGTGTGACTCACCTTGACTAATGTTCTTTTCAAAAACACTGTGCACTGAAGGACAGCTAGGAAATTCTAGGAGTCTGTCCAAATTCTAATGAAGAGCAATTCCCCTCCCTCACAGCATTTTATTGGGCAACTTTTGTTAGCACTTGTTTTCCAAGTTACCAGATTACTCATTTCAGTGTTCAACTACCCAGAAACTTTCTTCTAAGCCCACAATAAGAGGCAAACAATAAAGACAATCAGTATGTAGGATAAGGGCTGGCATGTGGGTGGTCCCATCTTGTCTGTGATGCCACAGGGAAGCAGTGGGGAAAAGAGAAGCCAGCCTTCCTGCAGGCAACTGAGTAATCCTACTGTAACATCCCACCTCACGTCTTGGTAGGTATATTAGTTGGGCTTTTCAAGGTCACAAGAAGGAATCTTATACATAACATATCACCTTCTTTGAAGGGATTTTATTGTCAGAATATGTGAGAACTTAGGGTAGGATGGGAAATTTCCTCATCGGCTACACAATTCCTCCTGGTCCAAGAGCCTCAGAGCTGGGATGAGGAAGCACAACAGATTTCTCACCTGTAATCAAAGGGAACAGAGGTACTGTCTTCTCTTTGTTCCCCTCCCACCACAGGGTCTGAGTCAGCTTTCAGCTTTTTACTGTGAGGCCCCCCAACTAGAAATCATTCCCCAAAGTTCACCTCTTTGATGGTCAGCTTCTCTAGCATTGGGGAGTTTTGACCTGAGGCTTTGGGGATCCACAAACCCCCCTGGAATTATATGCCCAAATGAGAGTCTGTTCCTATGTGCATTTTCTTGGGAGTTGATCACCTATTGCCAAAGGGGCCTTAATCCTTGCTTCAGTTAACCATGGCTCAGGTAACAGATTTGGGCTTTACTCATGGCCCATGACAACGCAGGTGGGCATGAGTTCATTTGAGTCATCACCCTCAATAGGGGTCCATGACCTGGCAGCAGCTGGAGGCTTCAGAGCCTCCTCCTGCAGCTGGTCACAGAGCAAAATGTGCAAGGTAATTCTCTCACCTCCCCAGATTGGATTCTGATATCTCCTGGTCTTTCCATTAATCACAGAAATTCCCCCATCTGTCTCCATGTGCTCATACCCACCCCCTGACTCAGTGACAGATGTAGAATGGTTTTCTTGTGTGGTTCTATGGCCAAATAAGTTTCTTTTATGCTGTTCAAATAGACTCCATATAATGACCTTAACAATGGTTGCCATAGTTGCTGCACTCAGGTCTCATTTCCTCCTGAGTGATCAAGGTTGAATAAGTGAAAGCCATTCCAGGATTTTCACTTTTTAGAAAGAAGACAGTTTAGATACCAATCTCCCACACTTTAGTGGTAAAGATTCTCCGACTGTATATATGGGAATTCCAGGCAATCCTAAAGGTTTCTGTGGCCCATGCCTCTGTGCAGAGGTAAATTTTTAACTACATGCAGCAGGGTTTTCAGTATATCCGGCATTGACTCAGACCCAATCAACAGCATCATCAAAATAAATGGATAGCAAGTCTAAGAAGAAAGTCCAAATGCTGTTCTTCAACCCCAAAGATGACATGGATGACGTGAACTCATGTTGCTTGTGTAGTCAGCTATTCCAAGTCGAATGCACTTATTTCTTGATGTAAACAATTACTTTCATAGCCAGGGCTCTGCCTGGGCTTCAGGGTCCTGAGTTAGAGAAGATGGAAGGAAGGTTTGGGTGTTGTTTGTCTTCGGAGTGAAGCAACACGTGGTTCAAGTTCAACCTGATGTCATTAACTCTGTAAGTGAATTAACCAGCAGCACCTACCAAAGCTAACTAAAGCCAGGAAACAAAATTTATTTTGCCAAAGTTTTCAGTTCGCTGACATCGAAAGGGTTTAGGACTTGATAATGTGAATATACTGTAAGGGTCTTTACAAATTTTTAAGACAAATCTGTTGAGAATAGGGATGATCACTACTCAGTTCCCTGGACATCAAGGATCATTGCTGATTTTTGCAGAAAGTTTCTCATGCAAAGACCAATGTAACTGTAAGAAATACTCTTATTTTTCTTCCTTTGAGAAATCTGAACTCTTTTTAAAAAGTGAATGAAAATTCATTTCAGTTGAAAAGGCATTTAGGGCTTTCATTTGTATTTTCTGCATTTGTTTGGGAGGATTTTTTTTAATGTTTATCAATACCAGGTCTTTTATTATAATAGTCTATTCTATTAAGGTAAAGAAAAAAGCCAATATTTCAATAACATGCTCTACACAAATCTTGAATACAGCTCCAGGAAAGACACATAAAACATGATGATTACATTTTACTTTTTTCTCTTTGGATTTGGAAAGGGTTAGAACAATGCTTATATTGAATCAAGAAGAGAGAAAACCCTTATGAAGGAAGACAGATCAACACAACCAGCTGGCATTATGTTTATCTTCTCAGCATTTTTTAAAAACTTATTTTTGTCTCTACTTCTGACTTTACCTTTTATATTGTTGTTCATGTAGTTTTCAGAGGGCTTGGTTCTTTTCCTTTTATGTGAACACACATCTTATTTGTTGGAAAAACTTCCATTAAATTATCTTGTCAGCTCCCACCACACTTTCTTTTCATGTCTTTTGCTGTCTAGGTTATAAGAACCCATGGCAAACACGAGAGGCCCTGAAGGAATGTGTGATGGATCTTCCTGAAACATTATTGCCTGGATCAAGTGAGATCTTTGCCTCTGGGAAGCAGCGGGGAAAAGGTAGGTTGGCCTGTGCACGGTCTCTCATAGTGGATGGGTTTTTCTTTAGAGAAACCATGTCAAGTAGTACCTCGGGGACTAACTGATACCAAGCTGAGGGGTTGGCAGAATGTTCTCAATAAATGTGAAATAAGCAACTCTCCTGCAGGTACTTCTTGGTTGGTATTTACCTTATGATTTCCACCTGGTGCTGTTCAGTGTATCCTCTCAGAGCCTAGGAGGTTGTCTTCTATCTCTCCCTCAGGACAAATGGGTTATTGTTTTCAAGCTTTTTTGCTATGAAGACAAAAATAATAAAAAACAGCCTTATTTCAGTGACCAGTTTTATTACCTCTAATGAACAGTGATGGCCAGTGTGACTGTGCATCACTGCATTAGGTTAGCATGGCCAACAGCACATATGAGACCATCAGCTGTCCCTAGGCAGGCTGCCTCTCTTTGGAGTGCAGCCCCAGGTGGACTGTGACACCTCTTCAGACTTGGCTTTAGTTGGAGAAGAGCTCAGAGAGAATAAAGAGTCTATTTTCATGTACTTTTAAAACACAAACAGTTGTTTTAATTAAAACACTACTATGCACTGGCAATTTACGTTAAAAAATGATACACAAGTTAGAGGAAAAAAATATAAAGAAATGCCATCTTCTAGGTTTGACTTAAGCATCCTTTTTCCTGAAATTAAGGATTATTGAGCTTTGCTAATGTGGCATAGAAAGGTGAAAGAGTTAAATGCCCAGGCTCTGCATCAGGGGACTTTTTTAATAGTGTGATGCACCCTGGGAAAATCCTCACTTTTCAGTGTGGAAGTTAATCCTCCCACCCAAAGGATCAGAGAAGAAAGGCACCTCCCCCCAAAATCCAGGTGGGATGCATTAAGTTGAACCATATGATATTGCTGATATTGACCAGTTTTGCCCGACAAAAAGAACAATTTCGTATTATTTAACACAAGAGGATCAGAAACTTCTATAAGAGGGACTGTGACCATTTCCACTTTTTCCTTTCTCATATGCTTGAGCAGAAATTCCCAGTAAGGAGTAAAACTTGCTTTGTTCCCAGGAGAGACAAGGAATTGTTTTTTCCTTCCTCATTCTCTGCAGTCACAAAATATCATGAAGTATCCCATGAGACCTCAATATTATGCCTGCTCTCTCCTGGGATCCAGACTTCTCCATCCAGATTGGCCTTAACTTTCTCTCCTAATTAAGCCTCATATGTTTTCTGGGGCAGAGGGAGTGTGGGGACAGACATGGGGGTGTTTTTCTCTACATATATAAAGTTACTTTTCCATAGGATAGGCTTAATTTTCTCGATGTTTTTTAATGTCTTGGGTGAAGGAACTCCTTCAGGCATTGTTAGTGATATATATCTATAACCTCAACTGATGATTTCAGTTAAGATTGTTTTACCCAATGAGTGTAGGCCAAGTAAGCATCATTCCTTACATACTGCTGCTGTTTAATGAGTGTGTAGCTGTCTAGGTGTGTTACATGTTACATAAATCTTGGCTTTCCTAGAGGCTGCCTCAGGATATATTCATATGACTCAACTACTTCTGTGTCCTTGACTTTCTGTCAGTAAAGCTAATAGCAATGTGTGTTTGCTCACCTCACCAGCTGTTACACTGAGCACTGATTTCCCTGGAAATAGCTTCTCATTTCTTCAGGCAAATGTTTAACAGGCCAAGCCAGTTTGTCATTAGTTTCTCACCTTGAACAATCTTGTCTTTTATAGAATCTCCAACATTCAAAATGGAGGAACTTCTAAACCACTCTCAAACTCTTAACTGTTTTTTGATATTGACACCATTATATCTTTTGATTAATAACATTTTTTTAAAAAAGAGAGACAGTGTATTATAAGTTTCCTAGGGATGCTAAAACAAAGTAACACAAACTGGGTGGATTAAAACAAAAACTTACTCTCACAGTTCTAGAAGTTCTAGAAGTCCAAGATCAAGGTGTTGGCAGGGCCATGTTCTCTGAAGGCTCTAGGGGAGGAGACTTCCTTGCATCTTCCTAGCTTCTGGTAGGTGCCAGCAATCCTTGGTGTTCTCAGCTTGTAAATGCATCACTGTAGTCTCTGTCTCCTTTATCACACGCCGTTCTCCCTCTGTATCTTTGTGTATCAGCATTTCCCTCTTATAAGGGCACCGGGCACTGGATTAAGTGCCACCACCTTCGTCCTCAACTTAATGTGATCACTTCTGCCAAGACCCTATTTCCAAATAAGGTCTCACTCGTAAGTTCAAGTGAATGTTTGGCAGACACTATTCAACTCAGTAAAAGTAGTCTTGAAGATATTCTTCTAAATATGCTAAATCCTTTTAAACTAAATATGGTTCAAACAAATACCTAGACAGAAATAATCACCATCACATTCCCAAGTGCCACACTTCCATTCACTTAACAAATACTTATTGAGAGTCTGTCAGATGCCATGGACAGTGGTGGGCACTAGGAAGACCGTGAAGAACCAGAGACACGAGGTCCTTGTTTTCAAGGAGCTTACATTCTAGTTGGGGGAGAGATATACAAGTACAATTTCACTGGGCTCACAGGCAATATATTTTGAGAACTGACTACGTGCTGGTCACTGAGGATGAAGAAGGGGAAGAAAGAGCAAAAGTCCATGTCCTCGTAGAACTTACTTTCCATTGGTAGAAAAACAATTCATGAATTAAGGAAGCAAAATAATTTTAGCTAGTGATAAGTGCCATGAAGAAATAAAAGGCAGGGCAAAGTGGTGCAAGGCGTTCTTTTGTTCTGAGCCTGAAGGAAGCCAGGATATGAGTCTCCTGAATGTCTAAGTTCAGTGTTCTAGTGGGAGGGACTGGAGGTAAAGGAAGTTCCTGGTACATTTAGAAACAGCAGGAGGCCACTGTGGAGTCAACCAGGAAAGAATGGAAAGAAAGGGATTGAGCAGTAGTAGCCTGGGGCTCAGATAGAGCCTAGTAAACCACCAAAAGATACTATGGCTCTAAACCTCTGGAAAGCAGTCTGAGGGTTTTGAGCAGGAGAGTAATTTGAATTTACTTGGATTTGATAGGGAACCCCCTTGGCTTTTTTTTTTTTTTAATTATTTGTTTTTATTTTTGGCTGTGTTGGGTCTTCGTTGCTGTGCACGGGCTTTCTCTAGTTGGGGCGAGCGGGGGCTACTCTTCATTGCGGTGTGTGGACTTCTTATTGTTGTGGCTTCTCTTGTTGCGGAGATGGGGCTCTAGGTGCATGGGCTTCAGTAATTGTGGCACATGGGCTCAGTAGTTGTGGCTCGTGGGCTCTAGAGTGCAGGCTCAGTAGTTGTGGCTCACGGGCTTAGTTGCTCTGCGGCATGTGGGATTTTCCCGGGCCAGGGATTGAACCCATGTCCCCTGCATTAGCAGGTGGATTCTTTACCACTGTGCCACCAGGGAAGTACCCCCTCCCTTAGCTATTGTGTGAGTAATGGGTGGAAAGGGGCTCAGGTTTGGGAGGGATTTTGACTACAGAGCCAATGGGATTCAGGTAGTGAAAAGTGCTGTGAGGTAAACTTGGCATGAAGGAGAGGAGGGGTGTGCAGGAAAGTAATTCTGTTAGGCTGCTAGTAACCAGGCAAGGTCTCCCTGAGGAGGTGACATCTTAGCTCATACATGAATGACCAGAAGTAGCCGGCCTTCTAAAAACCTTGAGGGAACAGAAATTGGAAAGCCTTAAGCCCAGTGTGTTGAAGGAAAGAAAGAACAGCTAGAACCTTGATGATTCCAGCCTGGGAAGCGATCAGATACACCGTAGCAATCAAAGGGAAAGAGGCAGGGCAGCGTCAGGCGGGCCCCTGTGGGTCCTGTCTTCATTTCCTGAGCTTCTTCAGAGTACCAGCGGGGACACGAGGCTCTGTGGCTGCCTTCCAGGAAAAGGATACTGTCCCTGGCCCCTGAAGTCGCTATTTGTGGAACGTGGGCTCCCACTGCCATTGTGAGGCACAGCATTCCTCAATGTAAGACGAAGGAGTGACCACTTTGTGAGATATGATCATTTAGAGGACGTCCCTCTGCAAAGCATTACAACTAACTCTAAAACATCTATGCCTTTCACACAGCAAGACCATTTCCAGGAATCTGCCCTATAGAAACAAAATTATTAATACTTAAATACAGAGTATAAAGATTTTACTGTGCTGTTGATTATAATAGTAGAAACAACATTCAAAAAACTGAAACAATCTCCTTCACTGTTTTCTCAATTATTGATTTTTTAATTAAAAAAAATTGGGGCTGACTGTGCATTCTAACTTCATTCTTCTAATTCTCCTGATTAATATTTTCATATACTTAGTTTTGTCAAAAGCAAATTGAAATATAGCAAAATTTGGATGAAACTTACACCTGATACAAAAAAGCTTTATTAAAGCACAAATGAAAAGAATTGAAGCTGCATAGTGGCTTCTCACTGTGGTTCAATGTATAATGACCCACTTTGACAGATAAATGGCTAATGTTTCACAAAATTGTCTATTTTCTCAGTGAAGCGAGATCTTTCTTCTTTGCTCATGAATTACAAATCTGTTCTGATTGCTGGTAATATTGTGGATTAGATGATTAAACAAACAATTGAATGATAATGCTTTCCTTGTATGCAACCTAAGAAAGTAAGTGGAGGGAAAATACACCCTTGACTCAAACCCCAAGTTTCTTTTTTTTTTTTTTTTTTTGCGGTACGCGGGCCTCTCACTGTTGTGGCCTCTCCTGTTGCGGAGCACAGGCTCTGGACGTGCAGGCTCAGCGGCCATGGCCCACGGGCCCAGCCGCTCTGCGGCATGTGGGATCCTCCCGGACCGGGACACGAACCCGTGTCCCCTGCATCGGCAGGCGGACTCCCAACCACTGCGCCACCAGGGAAGCCCCCAAGTTTCTTTTAAGGAAAAAGAAGTCACATCTTGGACTTCCCTGGTGGCGCATTGGTTAAGAATCCGCCTGCCAATGCAGGAGACACGGATTTGATCCCTGGTCCGGGAAGATCCCACATGCCGCGGAGCAACTAAGCCCGTGTGCCACAACTACTGAGCCTGCACTCTAGAGCCCGCGAGCCGCAACTACTGAAGCCCATATGCCTAGAGCCCGTGCTCCACAACAAGAGAAACCACCGCAATGAGAAGCCCGTGCACCGCAATGAAGAGTAGTCCCCGCTCGCCACAACTAGAGAAAGCCCGTGCACAGCAATGAAGACCCAATGCAGCCAAAAAAAAAAAGTCACATCTTACCAATGATTTTAGTACAAACAGCAGGAAATAAAATACAGGATTTAATATGATGGGGGAAAAGAAACCCTGAAACAATCTGAATAAAGCCCATCAACAAGGAAATGGATGAATAAATTATGGTACATATATAAGATGGACTTCTATGCAGCTGTTAAAAAGAATGTGCTGGATCTGTATTTGACTTAGAAAAATGTCCACAATACATTATTTTGAGTGGTAGACTGGCCTACAGAAATAATATGTAAGTAGAAAGTGTAATACTATATAACAATCTAAAATGATTTTAAAAAACCCATTGTGTGGTGATGGAAATGTTTTGTATCTTAATTGTAGTGATGGTTTCATGGGTATACACAACCGTTAAAACTCATGGAATTGTACTTTGAATGTAGTTCATTTTACAAAAGTCCTTTCTCAATAAAATTGAAAAATTACACCCCTAAAAAACCTGTCTACATTTGAGTAGGTTTGTGTAAGCAAATGAAGAAAATAAAGATACAGTGTTTACATAGGGATGAATTTGGAGAGGATTGTACCTTATCTAGAATCCTATAGTAGCCTTAGCCTCAAGCTGCTATCCAGCCAAAATGTCTTAATGTGACAATACAAATTTGTCAACAGAGCTGAGCTAGGTAAATATTTGGGCTGGCTAAGTGAGGAAAGTAGCTCCCATGTCACTTCTGCACTTTGTGTGCGTGTGTAAGGAGGTGAGAGATGAAGAGGATATGGTTGTGGTCAGCTATAATTAAATGTAAGCCTCGGATTCAATCATTGACCAAAGGATCATTCTTTTATAGCTAGTCTTGGAACACAGTGGAAGAGCAAGATGTTTGAGGTTAGAAATGCCCGAATTATAATTCCAGCCTTTCTTTCCTTCAAATGCAAAAAAGTAATAACCCTCATAGGATTGTAGAAGATTAATTCAGGTGAAATGTTCACAGGGCCTCCTGTGTTGAATGTCAGTACACAATATTATTACCCATGTGTAAAAGTTCTTTTTCTAAGGATTGGTGAATTTAGTGTGCTTATTTGCATGGCTGGGCAAAATGTTCATTAAAAAGTCCTAATTCTAGATTTTGCTGTGAGCCCACTCTACAATATTGTGATTTGGTACACTTTTAAATATTGAATTTGTAATAACTTCAGCACGTTCTCCAACATCTCAATGAAATCAATGATCGTGTTTGGTCGGATAGTGTGTAATTCTCTGAAATTTGTTTTGTCAGGTTTAGGGCAGCCAGAACTCCCTCCACCATGATTTTCTTGTAGCCAGTGAAATTGCTCTGATGAAATGATGTTCCCAGATGTCCATGGATTTTAGGAGACTGACTTGCCCAAGTGGCTTCTCAAACTTGATGATAGTGGGGTGGGTTATCATCAGGAGACAACACTGATATTTTTTTCAGGTAACAAGCAGAGGACATGAAGTTGCCTTTTGATCTGTTTCTACAGATGCTATATTGTCTGCCAGAAAGTGTTTGAGATTAAGCTCTGTGTTCAGAGATACATGGAGTGAGGAGAGCGAGCTTTCTCTGAAAGATGTCTGTGTCCCATTTTTGTAGGGCAGCCTCTGCTGAAAGACCTGGTCTCCAGTACATTTATTCCCTGTCATCCTTCAGCCACCATCTTGTAGCATGAGGTGCACTGCACTAATACACCAGAATCCTAGGTTTTAGTTTCCCTTTTAAAACAGACTTGCTGGGTGACCTTGGGTTAATCACTCGGGGTCTAAGCTATTCATCGGTAAATTGGGGATAAGACTATTTCCCTATTTGTCTAAAGGCAGAGAAGTGAACAGGTAGCCCTTCCAATTTAAATTTTTATTGTGTTCAACTTTATTTTTCTGCTTTTCTCTTGTCATCTTCTTTCTGGGTTTCCTATCTTTTATATATAGGACACTCTAGCTATCCCGCTCAGCATTTTATGCTAGAAACTATCATCCATGCTGTTTCTAACTGGAGGGAGAAAGTAAGGGTGACTTGCAGGTTTGTGTCTTTATGCTCCTGACACCTGAGATAAGGATCAAGAATAAAAGCATGTGAAGGTAAAGAAGGAGTAGGTTCAGATGTGGCCATGTCAACTTCAAGGCAGTTTGTCTGTCATCATTTCACAAATAGATCTAAGTATTTACAACCCACAGTACAGATATGAATTTTTGGTAATCATTAACATATAGGTTGTTAACACCATGGGAGTGGATAAGATTCTTCAGGAAAAGTTTAGTGAGCAGAAAAACAAGTACAAAGGGAGGTTGTGCTTGAACTTTTGAGTTGAACAGATAGAGGTTCCAGTGAGGGAAGCTGAGAAGCAGCCACTGGAGTAGAAAGAAGACTGAAAGAGCTTGGTGTTCTGGGGGGACCATGGAAGGAGAAAGCCTTTGTCATGGTGGTGGAGGCAGGAGGGGAAGGAGAGGCATGATCAATAGTGCCAAATACAGCATGGAAATGTAGTAACTCAAGGCTTAAAAATTGCCCATTGGTTCTGGAAGTTAGAAGGTCATGGGTAATTTTGAGGATAGCAGTTCCACTAATAGAATGAGCACAGAGCCTATTTTAGTTGATTAAAGAATAAAGGAGGGGAGGAAAAGGCTGGATGAGAAGACAAGGGAAGAGATGTCAGTTGCTAGAGGTGGTCCTTTTCATTTTTTTTGTTTGTTTGTTTTTTGCTGTACGCAGGCCTCTCACTGTTGTGGCCTCTCCTGTTGTGGAGCACAGGCTCCGGATGGGCAGTTTCAGTGGCCATGGCTCGTGGGCCCAGCCGCTCCGCGGCACGTGGGATCTTCCCAGACTGGGGCACGAACCCATGTCCCCTGCATCGGCAGGCGGACTCTCAACCACTGCGCCACCAGGGAAGCCCCCTTTTCATTTTTTTTTTTTTTCTTTTTTTTTTTTTTTTTTGCGGTACGCGGGCCTCTCACTGTTGTGGTCTCTCCCGTTGCGGAGCACAGGCTCCGGACGTGCAGGCTCAGCGGCCATGGCTCACGGGCCCAGCAGCTCCGCGGCATGTGGGATCTTCCCGGACCGGGGCACGAACCCGTGTCCCCTGCATCGGCAGGCGGACTCGCTACCACTGCGCCACCAGGGAAGCCCCCCCTTTTCATTTTTTAATGAGGGCTTTTTGAGTGGGCTTAAGGGAAAGAACTACAATGAGGGAAGATAAAGAAGGAGCTAGGTCCTGGGCAGTTGTGCAGGTGAAAGGGAAAACCTCATTTTGTGATAAGAAGTATGTTAGTTTGGGTTCTCCAAGAAGCAGACACCGAGATGTGATTGGATGTGTAAGAGTCATTGGGGAAAACATTTGTGAAGGATAAGGAGCAAGTGAAAGTAGGGAGAGCTTTCAGACTTCGGTGGAGATCTGACACCTGTGAAAGAAAGGGGAAGAAAGGAGGATTAGGCAGGAAGTATCTCATCTCTAACACAGTTCCAAGGAACTTTTGGCCAGACCTATGGAGTGCCTATGGTGTGTCAAAGTCTCTAGTTAAAGAAGTTCTGTGTCTTATAGGAATGGGCTGGTCAGTATCCCTTCCGTGCTTACTCCCTGGCTGAGGGACAGCATATGGGCAGTGTGGCCTCAAACCAATGAAGGGGTGGACCCCTAGGGGCAGCAGCTGGAGTCCTCAGGGATTCTGCTTGCTGCAGCAGGAAATCTGGGCAGTGTGTTTTCATGGTAAAATGTTGATACAACTGTGGCTGTATTTGGATGTCAAGAAATGAGAACAGGAAGATAAGGGAAGCCTCAGATGGCAGCCTCATTTTTCTTTGAAGTATGGAGCTTTACGTTTTAATCTGGCTAACATGAAAAAAGAGGAGAGAATAGAATTGGGGAAGGGACTTGTGTGATGAAGGTTTGGAACAGCAGAAACTGAGAAGATAAATGATTTTGTGCCACACAAGGTATCACTGAGAATGGAAACTTAATGGACTGTGATGTGTAGTGGAACTAACAAGGCACAAATGTGCTCTCCTCCGGAGGGGTGTAGTAAGAATAGAGAAAGATGATCTTGTGACTGATCCCTTTACTGTTAATGTCATCCCTGGTTCCAAGGCAGAGTCACATTGAGACTTTTTAAGTTATTAGTAAGTTATCCCTCATTTAATTAAATGCAAATATATACAGATATATGTATATATATATGTGTATATATATGTATATATATGTGTGTGTGTGTGTGTGTGTGTATATATATATATATATATATCACTTGCTATGTATACAGCACAGAGGAAGATATAAACATGGTTTTCTGCCCTCAAGGAATGTTTAACTTTGAACAAGGGAGGCTATGATAGGTGGCATAAGAGAGGTACAAATAAAATCTACGGGATTTCAGAAGAGGTATAGAGCCACCCGCACAGGAGATAGTAGGGAGGGTAGGTAGGTCAAGAAAGCCTTTGTGGAGGTGGCTTTGGATTGGGACTCATAGAGTGGATAGAGTTGTGGCTGGGTTATTATCTTCAATGTCTAAAATAGCACCAGGTGCCAACCCTTCTCCCCATTTGTCATCTTCTAATTCAGGACCTTGATCCGGGCCAAATGGTGACCACCTCATGTCTAGATTGCTAATCAGCTGCTCAGTCATTCTTTAAATCTAGTGTCTCATAGGCCCAGTTTCAAACACAGTTGGGTAAATCTGTTGTTCATATACTCCTCAAGCTTTGGGGGAATCTCTCCCCTATTTCCCAAGCTTAACAGATGCTGCTGCATTTTGTACTTCCTGCACATTTTCAAATTTTGCACATTTGCACAATGCCATATTGCACCAAGGTATTTCCCTCCACTAGGCAGTGATAACTTTGTGGGCAGGAAACTACATTTACTTGGTACATAGTAGTCTTGGTGCAGCATCTTAGTTATTCACTTAGTTATCTTACCTGCCAGTGAGTCTGTAAATCAGTCAAGGTCTGGGTTTGGAGAGGAAAGGAGGGAGGTAGCCCTGCTATATTATCTAATTCACCTTAACCAGTAAACAAGCTAATCCTGAATGTTGATTATTAGTCTGTTTGGGCTGCTAAAACAAAAATACCATAGAGTGGGTGGTTTATAAACAACAGAAATTTATTCCTCACAGTTCTGAAGCCTGCTGAGTCCAAGATCAAGTCACTGGCAGAATCATGTCTGGTGAGGGCCTGGTTCATAGCTGTTTTTTCCCATGTCCTCACATGGCAGAAGGGGCAAAGGAGGACTCTGTGGTCTCTTTTATATGGGCACTAATCCCATTCAGGAGAAACCTACCTTCATGACCTAATCACCTCCTTAAGTCCCTATCTCCTAAAACCATCACACTGGGGATTAAGTTTCAACATAAGAATTTGAGGAGACACAAATGAAGTCTATAGCGTTTCTTCACTTGGGCCCTTTTGTTCATTTCCAAACGTTTGAGACTCCAGCTAGTCATAATATGTGGAACCATTTAAAAAATTTCCCCCTCATTAATAAGCCTCTTCTGTCTTCTCAGTAACTTGGGATAAAAACTACTGGAGGATACAACTATAATATTGTATAGTCAGGGCCTCTACCTTATAAGGTAAAAATGAATTGCTGTACAGAATGTACTTACTCTACAGAATGGAGGGAAATGTACTTACTGTACAAAATGGAGGTTATTCAGTGCTATTGCTAAGTTCTTCTGACGAAGCTTAATACAGTCCATCAAGATATGCCCAGCCGCATTATCTTCACTGTTAATGCTACACAGTAGACTCCAGTCAAGAAAACATGTTTAAGACTCTTCACACTTGATTAATTCACTCCAGGCTTCACAATGTCATACAAAAATATCAGTAAACAGTTGTGAATGAAATTAAAGTCATAGAGCCCTTGCCAATGTGATAAGCCCCTTCAAGAGACTTTTCTGGTGGTTTACTCAGATAACCAGTACTTAGATGTTTCATAATTAGTGATTTTTCATCTTTTCTGAAGGTTAATATTTTGCTCTCTATTTAGAGGTAAACTCTGAGGACCTAGATTTCAGTTCCAATTTCTGCTTGTTAGGTAGCTACCTTTGGTCTCTCAGGGTTCCATTCCTTCAGAGGAAAAGATATCTTCTTTGAGGAAACTTTGACAAGGTCAACAGAACAGAGTGGATTTATTTGAATAATCCTTTTATATTAACAGTATCTACTTTAAAGGTTATTAAGATCTATTTTCCTCCCACGTAGCAAGCTGGGCTGTTACCACTTCAGAAAAAAGTGGAGTTTGTTAGTGTTGGCGAAAAGGCTGGAAACTTAATGTCATAGAGGAAAGGAAGATGCAGATGGATAGGACCTTAGAGTAGCTGAGAAAAGGACTCTGAGGGAGGCTTACTCTTCTATCTTAGATGTGGTAGAAGCTTCCATGCGAGAGTCTTCTCCAACACATATGAAAACTCTTTTTAATTCTCCATAGGTCTAACTCTAAGTGTCTTCTTTACACTTTATTTTATTCTTTGAGGGTTGGGGAGGTGAGCTGCCCCTCCTTGGATTTAAGGTTCTCACTTTTTTAGCTTTCAATCTGCAGAGTCTCTGACTAACTGGGTCTGCACACAAAGGCCATTTAGAGCTCCATTTCAACAAGTGATTGCATCTTTGATCCAATAATCCTCTAGAACCAGAATTTGACAATCCTTCTCAAAATATTTTCCAAACAGCTTACAACCATCCTTTTCATTGTGTTAAGTGCCAGGTAGATAAGCATGGAAAGGCCAAACACTTTCCATGCTGCCTTGCCAAACATCTAAGACATGGATAATTGACCCATGGTTGTAGGAAGTTCACATAATATTCAACCACCTCTCAAGTTTGCTTGTGACTGCTCAGTTACTTGTGACATTGGGCTGACATCCTACCTTTAGACAACCTTATTCTCACCTATAATGTGTGATAAAAGGATTACTTGATCAATGCTTCAAAATGACCAATTTATAGACCACTGAAGCCCATTGGTGGATTATGTCCAAGTTGGTCCCTGAACTTCATGATAACATAAACCTTGGTAGCTGGGTCCTCTTCCTTTCCCTTTCCTCTGACTCACTCTTAGAGACTTTTATAATTTAGGTAAATGGCTAGTTCCAGGCTTAGGGTTAGAAATATGCCAAAGGAATTTACCATGAAGCTTAAGTTCATGGATGTTCTCTTATACTGATCCGTTCCAAACCTCCATATATTCTCCTCAGTGGTTTCAGGATAACACAATAGCCACAGCATGTGATAAGAGATACAGTGTTGTTATCCAGAAGCTTTGATGACCCTAGACCAGTAGACCTCATCCAGTATCAAATCTTGTTTTTGCCCCAAGGAGGAGAATCTGAATGAGTCACTGCTTTGCTCTCTGAGCAAGACCACCGTGACTTAGCCTATATGACCATCTGGCCCATCCTGCCCACAGCCATAAGCACCAATAATTAAAATAAAGTTTGAAGAACTCTGCTAGAGTCAAGACTGAATTATCTTTCTATTTTTTTCTATAGAAAATTTCACAATATCATTGCCACATTAAAAGGAAAACAATTCCATGTGGTCCCTGAAAGACTACAATCCTTAGACTGCAACTTTTTATTTTATTTTATTTTGGTTACAACTTTACTGAGATATAATTCATATATAGGTAAGATGTGATACAATTCTTCCATTTGAAACCACTACAATTCAATGGTTTTTAGTGTATTCAGAATTATGAAATCATAACAAAAATCAATTTGAGATATTCTTATCACCTCAAAAAGAAACCCTACACCTTTACCTATCACCTCCCTCAACCCCTCTATCTCCCCTAGACCTAAGCAACTGCTAATCTACTCTCTGTCCCTTCACAGTTATTGGTTTTTTGGTTTTTTTAAATACATAGCGTTCTGTAAGAAGATTTTTTAAATGTTTTTTTAATATATTCTCTGGCTTGGATTTCCCTGTTTCAGTCCCTTGGTGTGGAGAAACAGACACTGGGTTCTGTTCTCTGCACTCCAGTTGGATTAGCACCTATGACTAAACGTACCATTTACTTCAAAATTAAGGCAGAACAAAATATATTTTTTAGCACTCTATATAATATCAAAGCATAACATTGAGAAGGAAAAGAGATCTGTGCTATGATTAGAGAATGTCTGATTAGTTTTAGATAGGCTTTCTTTCCTTTTTTTTTTTTTTTTTTTTTTACAAAACGTGATCATGTATGGCATGGTATAGTTGGAAGTTATATTACTTAGAATTTCCAATCACAAGAGACAGAAGTCTGACTCACACTGGCTTAAGCAAAATGGGAATTTATTGGCTCATGTAAACCCAGGGTTCTTAGGCACTGCCAGATTAGATGCTCAAACACTATCACCAAGGTTCAGTCTTGTGCCCTCTGCCTTTCTTGGTTGACTCCATTCTAAGGCAGGCTTGCTCCTTAAGGTGGCAAGGTGGCTGCCAGCAGCTCCAGACGTACAATCTATCCTCTCAACAACCTTAGTGGTGGGGAGAATACCTCTATGTGAACCAGAAACATAGTCCTAGAATTGAGTGTCTTTGGCTCTGATTGGCCTGAACTGGGTCACATGCCAACTCTTGGCACTGGAGAGGGAGTCAGCTCTGTCTGGTCCACTTGACAGGAAAGGGGAGGAATTGTTTCCCAAGGTAAATTGGGTGCGTTACCAGACGAAGTGGTTAAAGGGATGGCTTTGGGGCCAGTAAAAAGAAAGGATCATGATTAAAGACTGCTGCAGTATGAGTCATAAAATCTGGGTTTTAGTCTTATTTGCCACTAAGTAGTTTTATTACCTGAAACAAATCACTTACTCTGTAGACATTGGTTCCAAATTTTGTAAAATTACAGACTTGCATAAGTAGTCCTTAAAGGTATCTGTTTAAAATTCTATTTCAGTGATGAATTGGCTTGATATTTTGGTATTAAATAGGCATGACTAGCCCCAAGTTTCTTTGATAAAAATCAGTACAATGATTTTCATGGAATATATCCTATAGCAAGCATGGTTCTGCCTGGAGTCATGAGGTTGTGTTCTGTCTTTAATACTGAATATTAACTAGAAGAGTGCAAGGTTTCTAACTCATTGTTGAACTCTCCAGTCCGTTTAAAGAAGTTTAATCCCTTATGATTTAGAAGAAGTCATACTGGATATCAAGTTGCTTCCAGTAATTTCTGTATGTTTACATCAAGCCTTGTGGTGTTGCTTAGAGAATGAATGAATTCTTGGAAGTAGCAGGGATCAGTTAGAAAAAACGAGATAGAGTCAGGTTGCTAGCCTAAATGAACCTTCTGATATGCTTTTTGTAAGAAATGGAGCTATCATCACAAGTTAAGAACTACAGAATTGAGCTGGAGAAAAGAGTAAGCCCAAAAGAAAGGTCTTAAGACATTTCTCCAAAGAAGATATACAGATTGCCAACAAACACATGAAAGAATGCTCAACATCATTAATCATTAGAGAAATGCAAATCAAAACTACAATGAGATATCATCTCACACCGGTCAGAATGGCCATCATCAAAAAATCTAGAGACAGGGCTTCCCTGGTGGCGCAGTGGTTGAGAGTCCGCCTGCCGATGCAGGGGATACGGGTTCGTGCCCCGGTCTGGGAAGATCCCACATGCCGCGGAGCGGCTGGGCCCGTGAGCCATGGCCGCTGAGCCTGCGCGTCCAGAGCCTGTGCTCTGCAACGGGAGTGGCCACAACAGTGAGAGGCCCATGTACTGCAAAAAAAAAAAAAAAAAAAAAAATCTAGAGACAATAAATGCTGGAGAGGGTGTGGAGAAAAGGGAACCCTCTTACACTGTTCGTGGGAATGTAAATTGATACAGCCACTATAGAGAACAGTATGGAGGTTCCTTAAAAAACTAAAAATAGAACTACCATACGACCCAGCAATCCCAGTACTGGGCATATACCCTGAGAAAACCATAATTCAAAAAGAGTCATGTACCAAAATGTTCATTGCAGCTCTATTTACAATAGCCAGGACATGGAAGCAACCTAAGTGTCCATCGACAGATGACTGGATAAAGAAGATGTGGCACATATATACAATGGAGTATTACTCAGCCATAAAAAGAAACGAAATTGAGTTATTTGTAGTGGGGTGAATGGACCTAGAGTCTGTCATACAGAGTGAAGTAAGTCAGAAAGAGAAAAACAAATACCGTATGCTAACACATATACATGGAATCTAAAAAAAAAAAAAAGTCATGAAGAACCTATGGGCAAGACAGGAATAAAGACACAGACCTACTAGAGAATGGACTTGAGGATATGGGGAGGGGGAAGGGTAAGCTGTGACAAAGTGAGAGAGTGACATGGACATATATACACTACCAAACGTAAAATAGATAGCTAGTGGGAAGCAGCCACATAGCACAGGGAGATCAGCTCGGTGCTTTGTGACCACCTAGAGGGGTGGGATAGGGAGGGTGGGAGGGAGGGAGACGCAAGAGGGAAGAGATATGGGAACATATGTATATGTATAACTGATTCACTTTGTTATAAAGCAGAAACTAACACACCATTGTAAAGCAAGTATACTCCAATAAAGATGTTTAAAAAAAAAAGATATTTGATGAGAGCCAAGACCAATAGTCAACTTGACAGCTAGGCTAGCTCAGGGTGTGGTTGAGCGCAGATGGGAAAGACCTTGGTGTGGAGGAGACCAATTCTTCATGCTTGGGTGTAGCACATGAATTAATTTTCTCAACTAGAGGTTCTAGCTTTGGGTGATAAAGGACTTTTTAAAATAAGTTTTCAGTAAAAATGCAAATACTTGAGTGCCCCACAGATGATTGAGACTCAGATATCAAAAGTCAGGAATTATGACTCTTTTAGAAATAACAAAACTCATACGTTTCATCTGTCTGTTATATTGGCAACATACATCTTGGCTTTTGCTTTGGTATAAATGAGTCACTCATGTGGGGCTTCAAAGCAACACATCTTTAATTTAGGATAGGATTTTTCTCAGCTTGCATATGAATGGCAGGTACTCTGGGCAGGTGGACATTTTTCACAATCCAAAGGAGGCACCGTTTGCATGGAATTCAATGTAAATTGTGTCCCCTGAAGCATAAGTCTGTGGATGTCTCTTTAAAGACACTATACTAGTCAGATTCTGCAATTTACAGGTGACTATTCCCAAGGGGAAATGTAGCTCGATTTGAAATTAAAAAGCAGGCATTCAATCTCAGGTCTACCTCAAAGTATATGCTTCCATGAATCTGGACCACGTTTTTGAAAAGTCTAAAGTGGTTATGAAGTACATCTGTCAAGGAAGGTGTTAGAAGGAGCAAAATAATGATGCATCTTGGCAATGCAAATGCTCCAGTGAATGGGGAAGTTGGTAGATGTGAGCTTAACAGTATGTTAGGCTTATACTGAAATACATACATACATATGTACCACAGGATTTCCGTGACTGGCATGAGTGCCCAGTCATGAACCTTGTATGAAGGATTAGTTGGTACAGTAATGCTCTCCAAGTACTTTGGGTAGGTATTAGGTTTAAAGGTGAAGTTCTTTATAAGTATTTACAGGATTAAGTGAGGTACAAATTAATATTAGCACCTCAAAGGGAGGGAAAGAAGATGATGTGGTCACCCCACAGAGGGAGTAGGAACCCCCCACCCAATATTTGGTTCAGATATCAAAACTGATGAACACACACACCCCACCAAGAAGGTATGAAAGGTTTATTACTTATATAATGAGGTCTTCTAGACAAAGCAGGGTGGGCTCCCACGCAAGTCCAAAAGTGGACTTCAATCAGGGAGGACTTGGGATTATATGGTGGTTAGGTGGTAGGGCTGGGGTAATGATTCCTTTGTATGGGTGAGGCTTATATGATTTGAACTTCTCACCAGTGCTAAAGGAAGGAGAATCCAAGTTTTCTTATCAGCTTGCCCAGATGTGGGTAAGGAGAAAGGGGAGTGGTGGAGCTTGAAAGTAGCCAACAGTCAAATTCAATGGTTAGTGCTTTTTACATCCTGAGTAATCTGTGCCTAATCTGAAGTTAAGGGTTTTTGCGTATGGTTTCTTTTAGAAGTTGCATACTTTTAGCTCTTATATTTAGGTCTATACCTCATTTGAGTTGATTTTTATATATGATGTAAAGTAAGGATTGAGGGGGTGTTTTTTCTTTTTGTTTTTTTACATATTGATATAAAATTGTGCCAGTACCATTTATTATAAAGATTGTCCTTTCCCCATTGAATTTCTTTTCAAAATTGGTTTGGCTATTTTTTGTCCTTTCTATTTCCATATAAATTTTAGATTCAGCTTTAAATTTCTAAAAAAAGTACAGGGAGTTTAATGGGGATTGCTTTGAATCTATGGGTCATTTGGGGAAGAATGGATATCTAAAAAATACTAGCTCTCTTCATCCACTGGAACAGTATATCTCTCCATTTTTCTGAGTCTTCTTTTTTCCCCACATTGTTTTACAGTTTTCAGTGTACATGTCTTAAATACTTATTTTACTGAAGATATTTCTAACTTTTTCTTAATTTTGCTGATATTATAAATAAGGTATCTTTTAAAATTTCTCTTTGCTACTGTATGAAATTCCTAGTGATTTTTTCTCTTTTCTTTTTTTCAAAATTGAAATATAATTGACATATTGTGTTAGTTTTTAGGTGTACAACATAATGATTCGATATATGTATATATATATTGTGAAATGATCACCACAAATTTAGGTAACACCCATCACCACATGTAATTACCTTTTTTCTTTTGATGAGAACTTTTAAGAACTATTGTATTAGTAACTTATAAATATATAGTAGAGTATTATTAATTATAGTCAACATGCTCTACATTACATTCCCTGGGCTTGCTTAATTTATAACTGGAATTTTCCACCTTTTGACCACCTTCACCCATTTTACTCCCCTACCCTCCTTCTGACAACTACCAATCTGTTTGCTGTATTGATGGGAGGTTTTTTTTACGATCCCACACATACATGAGATCATACGGTATTTATCTTTCTTTATTTGACTTATTTCATTTAGCATAATCCCCTCAAGGTCCATCCATGTTGTCACAAATGGCAGATTTCCTTCTTTTTTATGGCTGAATAATATGCTATTGTGTATCTGTGCCACATTTTCTTTATCCATTTATTCACTGATGGTCACTTAGGTTGTTTCCCTATCTTGGCTATTGTAAATAATAATTCAATGAACATGGGGGTGCAGATAACTCTTTGAGATGGTGATTTCTTTTCCTTCTATAAGAACTTTTAAGAACTATTCTATTAGTAAATTTCAGACATATAGTAAAGTATTATTAATTATAGTAACTGTGCTGTAGATTACATCCCCAGGACTGACTTATTTTGTAACTGGAAATCTGTACCTCTTGACCACCTTCACCCATTTCACCCACCCATGCCCTACCCCGTACCTCTGGCAACCACCAATCTGTTTGCTGTATCCATGAATTTTATTTGTTTTTTTAAGATTCCCAAAGTGGAATTGCTGGATCATATGATAATTCTATTTTTAATTTTTTGAGGAAACTTCATACTGTTTTCCATAGTGGCTGAACCAATTTACATTCCCACCAGCAGTGCACAAGTGTTCCCTTTTCTCCACACCCTCTCCAACATTTGTTTTTACTTGACTTTTTGATAATATAGCCATTCTAACAGATGTGAGGTGATATCTCATTGTGGTTTTTATTTTCTTCCTCTGTGCTGGGGTCAGGGTGTATAGGTGGGGTAAGGTGAACCAGTAAAAACTTAAGTTTTTGTTTCCTACAGTCCTGTGGGACTCCTGAATGGAAACCCCATTGGTGATCAGAGCTAAGGTAATCTGGGCACCCACCTCTTAGGTAGCAGCTGCAAAAGTGGGGTATAGATGTGTGTACCAGCTCCCTCCAGGGAAATACTGGCTACTTGGGGCATGCAGGGAGGAGACGGTGGGTGAGGTGTCTGTGGGCTTCTCTCATCTCTGGGAAGGATTGCAGTCAGCCCCTAGGTGTATGCTAAATTACAATTTGACCCTGAGGCAGTAGCTTTTAAAGGATGCAAATAGATTTTCTTCAGGGGAAGACTGGGAAATGGGCATTTTTTGTCTGCTCTCTCTGAGTCGAACCCTGGTGATGGCTTCAGTGAATGTTTGTGCCATTAGAGTCTTGTGGGTGGGTCTTGTGGACCCAAGCTTTGTTAGGTTTCAGAGGTAGGTGAGGCCCATCCCTCATGTGGGATTCTTAAAAGTTGGAGTGCTAGACTGGGGTCCAAACCCTTTGCTCCTCACAGAGAAACTGGGAGTTGAGGGTTCCCTCCCAATTGTATGGCACTGTGCTGAGGTGGGGTTAATGGCAGGAGTGTGGCTCCTCCTTCTCTACCCACTTCCATGTGGATTTTCTTCTTGTTTGCCCTATGTATAAGAATCTCTCAGCTAATTTCTGGATTTCTTTCAGAGGAAATTGTTCCATGTGTAGTTGTTCATTCAGTGCATCCATGAGAAGAGAGGGGAGTTCAGGAGCCTCCTGTGTCACCATTTTAAAAGGCTTCCATGTTGTTGTTGTTGTTTTTTTTTTTGTAGATGCCCTTTTTCAGGTTGTCTGTTCCTGCTCAGCTGAGAGTTCTTATCATGAATGGGTGTTGAATTGTCTAATGTGTTTTTCTGCCTGTATTGAAATGGTTTTATATCAATATTTTTTCTCCTGTATTTTAACCTTCAAAAGATATTTACACTGGATATTGAAACCATAGGTTGATAGTGTTACTTTTTTTAGCACTTTAGAAATATCATTTGATTTTCTTCTGGCTTTTATAGTTTCTGATAAGTCTGCGGAAGTTCTTATCTTTGTAATAAGTCTGTCTTTCTCTGACTGTTTTTAAGATTTTCTCTTTATCACTTTAGTTCAGGCTGTTTTCCTAACCAGAAATCCATACCCCAGGGGTGGTCGGCCAGCATTCTAAAGGGGAAGCTCAGGCAACAGAAGCAGATACTACAAGCACTTTTCTAACGTCACAATTGATCAACATTAGATCCTTGGCTAGTTAGTGTAATACATGTCTGAAATAAGTTTTCATTGATGAAATTAGTGACTTGTCAATTAGCTAAATGAATGTTAGAAATATCTTGTTGGTTAAATGAGTATACAAGTTTTATGACCTGGCTAGAATATTTTGGAGACATTCTTTACAGAGAATAAATTATAGGCATCTTGGAAATTCTAGCACCTTGAAGATGGTGCTTGATCTCTTAAGTGCTCCCAGATCCAGTCATTAGTTAAGGGTTTTTCTGGTTGACCAGTTCTGACTATGACATAAATCAATCTGCTTTAAGAATATGTCTGCCTCAAGCAAACATTTTTTTTTAATTGAAGTATAGTTGATTTACAATGTTGTGTTAATTTCTCCTGTGCAGCCAAGTGACTCGGTTATACATATATATTGATGTGTTCTTTTTCATATTTTTTCCATTATGGTTTGTCACAGAATATTGGATATAGTTCCCTGTGCTATATAGTAGGACCTTGTGTTTACTCATCCTATATATACTAGTTTCCATATGCTAATCCAAAACTCCCAATCCTTCCCTCCCCTACCTCCACTCCTGCTTGGCAGGCCAGCAGGTCTGTTCTCTATGTCTGTGAGTCTCTTTCTGTTTCATAAATATGTTCATTTGTGTCATATTTTAGATTCCACATATAAGTGATATCATATTGGTATTTGTCTTTCTTTTTCTGACTTACTTCGCTTTGTATGATAATCTCTAGGTCCATCCATGTTGCTGCAAATGGCATTATTTCTGTCTTTTTTATGGCTGAGTAATATTCCATTGTATGTATGTACCACATCTTCTTTATCCATTCATCTGTTGATGGACACTTAGGTTGTTTCCATGTCTTGGCTATTGTGAATAGTGCTGCTATGAACATGGTGGTGCATGTATCTTTTTGAATTAGAGTTTTGTCTGGATATATGCCCAGGAGTGGGATTGCTGGATCATATGGTAATTGTATTTTTAGTTTTCTGAGGGACTTCCATACTGTTTTCCAGAGTGGCTGTACCAACTTAAATTACCACCAACAGTGTAGGAGGGTTCCCTTTTCTCCACACCCTCTCCAGCATTTGATAGTTGTAGACTTTTTAATGATGGCCATTCTAAGCAGTGTGTTGTGGTACCTCATTGTAGTTTTGATTTACATTTCTCTGATAATTAGCGATGATGAGCATCTTTTCATGTGCCTGTTGGCCATCTGTATGTTTTCTTTAAAGAAATGTCTACTTAGGTTTTCTGCTCATTTTTCGATTGGGTTCTTTGTTTCTTTGTTATTGAGTTGTATGAGCTGTTTGTATATTTTGGAAATTAATCCCTTGTCGGTCACGTCATTTCCAAATATTTTCTCCCAGTCTGTAGGTTGTCTTTTCATTTTGTTTATGGTTTCCTTTGCTGTGCAAAAGCTTATGAGTTTGATTAGGCCCCATTTGTTTATTTTTTTGCTTTTATCTATATTGCCATGGGAGAGTGACCTAAGAAAATATTGGTAAGATTTGTGTCAGAGAATGTTTTGCCTATTGTCTCTTCTAGGAGCTTTATGGTGTCATGTCTTATATTTAAGTCTTTAAGTGATTTTGAGTTTATTTTTGTGTATGGTGTGAGGGTGTGTTCTAAAATCATTGATTTACATGCGGCTGTCCAAATTTCCCAACACCACTTGCTGAAGAGACTGTCTTTTCTCCATTGTATATTCTTCCCTCGTTTGTCAAAGATTAATTGTCCATAAGTGTGTGGGTTTAATTCTGGGCTCTCTATTCTGTTCCATTGGTCCATATGTCTGTTTTTGTGCCAATACCATGCTGTTTTGATTACTGTAGCTTTTTAGTATTGTCTGAAGTCTGGGAGGGTTATGCGTCCTGCTTTGTTCTTTCTCCTCAGGATTGCTTTGGCAATTCTGGGTCTTTTATGGTTCCATATAAATTTTAGAATTATTTGTTCTATTTCAGTGAAAAATGTCATGGGTAATTTTATAGGGATCACACTAAATCTGTAGATTGCTTTGGGTAGTATGGCCATTTTAACAATATTAATTCTTCCAATCCAAGAACATAGGATAGTTTTCCATTTCTTTGAATCATCTTCAGTTTCCTTTATTAATGTTTTGTAGTTCTCAGCATGTAAGTCTTTCACCTCCTTGGTCAGGTTTATTCCTAAGTATTTTATTTTGGGGGGTTCAATTTTAAAAGGATTGTTTGCTTACATTCCCTTTCTGGTATTTCATTATTAGTAAAGAAATGCAACTGATATCTGTATGTTAATCTTGTGTCCTGCTACCTTGCTGAATTCATTTGTCAGTTTTAGCAATTTTTTTGTGGAGTCTTTAGGGTTTTCTCTATAGAGTATCATGTCATCTGCATATAATGACAATTTTACTTCTTCCCTTCTGACTTGGATACCGTTTATTTCTTTTTCTTGTCTGATTGCTGTGGCTAGGACTTCTAATACTTTGTTGAAGAGAAGTGGTAAGAGTGGGCATCCTTCTCTTGTTCCAGATTTTAATGGGAAGGTTTTCAGCTTTTCACTGCTGAGTATTACATTGGCCATGAGTTTGTCATAGATAGCTTTTATTATGTTGAGATATGTTCCCTCTATACCCACTTTGGTAAGAGTTTTTATCATGAATGGATGTTGAATTTCATCGAATGTTTTTCTGCATCTATTGAGATGATCATGTCGTTTTTGTGTTTTCTTTTTTTGATGTGGTGTGTCACATTGACTGATTTGAGTATGTATTACCATCCTTGTGACCCTAGGATGAATCCAACTTGGTCCTGGTGTATGATCTTTTTTTATGTGTTGTTGGATTTGAGTTTGCTAATATTTTGTTGAGAATTTTTGCATCTATATTCATCAAAGATATTGGCCTGTAATTTTATTTTTTGGGAGTGTCGTTGCCTAGTTTTGGTATCAGGGTGATGGTGGCTTCATAGAATGTCTTTGGGAGTGTTCCCTCCTCTTCAATCTTTTGGAAGAGTTTGAGAAGCATCAGTATAAGTTCTTTGTATGTTTGGTAGAATTTGCCTGTGAAGCCACCTGGTCCTGGACTTTTGTTTGTAGGGAGTTTTTGAATTACATATTCTATTTTGCTTTTAGTGATTGGTCTGTTCAAATCATCTATCTCTTTTTGATTCAGTTTTCGTGTGCTGTATGTTTCTAGAAATTTGTCCATTTCTTCTAGGTTGTCGAATTTGTTGGCATATAATTGTTCATAGTATTCTCTTACGGTTTTTTGTATTTCTGCAGTATCTAGTGTTTTCTCCTCTTTCATTTCTTATTTTCTTTACTTGGGACTTCTCTCTTTTCTTCCTGGTGAGCTTGGCCAGAGGTTTGTCAATATTGTCTACCCTTTCAAGGAACCAGCTCTTGGTTTTATTGATATTTTTCTCTTGTTTTTTAATCTCTGTTCTATTTATTTCCTCTCTGATCTTTATTATCTCCTTCCTTCTCTTGACTTTAGGTTTTGTTTATTCTTCTTTTTCTAATTCTTTTAGGTGGTGGGTTAGGTTATTGATTTGAGATTTTTCTTGTTTCTTAAAAAAGGCCTGTATCACTATGAATTTCCCTCTAAGAACTGCTTTTGCTGCCTCCCATAGATCTTGTATGGTTGTGTTTTCATTGTCATTTGTCTCAAGGTATGTTAAAATTTCTTCTTTGATTTCATCATTGACCAATTGGTTTTTTAGTAGCATGTTGTTTAGTCTCCATGTAATTGTTTTTTTTTCTTGTTTCTTTTTCTGTGGTTGATTTCTAGTTTTATGCCATTGTAGTCGGAAGAGGTGCTTGAAATAATATCTGCACTATGAAATTTGTTGAGGCTTCTTTTGTGCCCTAGCATGTGGTCAATCCTAGAGGATGTTCCATGTGCACTTGAAAAGAATGTGTATTCTGCTTTTTTTGGATATAATGTCCTGAAAATATCAATTAAGTCTAACCGTTCTGTTGTATCATTTAGGATCTCTGTTGCCTTATTGATTTTCTGTCTCAAGGATCTGTCCATTGATGTGAGTGGGGTGTTAAAGTCTCCTAATATTATTGTATTCCTTTCAATTTCTCCCTTTATGTCTGTTAGTATTTGTTTTATGTATTTGGGTACTCCTGTATTGGGTGTATATGTGTTGACGAGTGTAGTATCTTCTCCTTGTATTGATCCTTTTATCATTATATAATGTCCTTTTTTTATCTTTCTTTATAACCTTTGTTGTAAAGTCTATTTTGTCTGATATGAATATTGTGACCTCTGCTTTCTAGTCATTTCTGTTTGCATGAAATATCTTTTTCCATCCCCTCACTTTCCATCTATGTGTTTCCTTTGCCCTAAAGTGGGTCTCTTTTAGGCAGCATATTGTGGGCTCTTGTTTTTTTATACAATCTGCCACTCCGTGTTTTTTGATTGGAGCATTTAGTCCATGGACATTTAGGTAATTATTGATAGATATGTATTTATTGCCATTTTAAACCTTGTTTTCCCATTAATTTTGTATTTCTTCTTTTGTCCCTTTCTTTTTCTTTTTGTTTTTCCTTTTGTGGTTTGATAATTTTTTTTTGTATTATGTTTATGTTCTCTTCTTTCTGGTTTTTGTGAATCTACTGTATGTTTTTTATTTGTGGCTACCCTGTTTCTCAGGTATGTTAACCCCTTCCTATATCTGCTTGCCTTAGGCTGGTAGTCATATAGTCTCAAACACATGCTAGGGAAAAAAAAAATCTACATTTTCTTACTCTCCTCCCACATATTTTATGATTTTGATGTCCTCTTTTTATATCTTCATGTTCATCCTTTTGCTGTTGATTTTGGTTATCACTGCTTTCACAGGAATTTTTTGATTATTTTTTAATCTGTGTACTGGCTTATTTAAGTGATTACTTTCCAATTGTGCTTTTCTCTTTCCCATATATTCTTACATATTTTCTATTTAGAGAAAACCTTTCAGTATTTCCTTTAGTATAGGTTATTATTGCTTTATTCTTTTAGTTTTTGCTTGTCTGAGAAACTCTTTATCTCTCTCTACTCTAAATGATAATCTTGCTGGTTAGAGCACCCTAGGTTGCAGATTTCTCCCTTTCAGGACTTTGCATATATCTTGCCACTCCTTCTGGCCTGCAACATTTCTGTAGATAAATCAGCTGATAGCCTTATGGGGGTTTCCTTGTAATTAACTCTTTGTTTTTCTCTTCCTGCCTTTAGAAACCTCCCTTTAACTTTTGCCATTTTTATTATAATATGTCTTGGTTTAGGTCTGTTTGGGTTTATATTGTTTGGGACACTCTGTGCTTCCTGTACCTGGATATCTGTTTCCTTCTGTAGGTTTGGGAAGTTTTCAGCCATAATTTCTTCAAATACATTTTCAATCCCCCTTTCTCTTTCTTCTTCTGGGATCCCTATTATGCATAGAATGGCATGCTTTATATTATCCCATAGGTCTCTTATATTGCTTTCATTTTTTTCATTTGTCTTTCTATTTGCTGTTCTGATTGAGTGATTTCCATTATTCTGTCTTCCAGGTCACTTATTCATTCTTCTGCATTATTCATTCTGCTATTCATTGCTTTTAGCTCAGCTTTCGTCTCAGTGAATGAAGGTTCTAATTTTTCTTGGTTTCTCTTTATAGTTTCTAGTTCCTTTTTACAGCAATCTGCATTTCTTTTGATAGCCTTTCTTAGTTCATTCAGTATTTTCATTATCTCCTTTTTGAACTCTTAGTCTATTAGACTGAAGAGGTCTGTTTCATTGTTTGTTCTTTCAGGGGAATTCTCTTGATCTTTTAATTGGGAGTGGTTCCTTTGCTTCTTTGTTTTACTTTGCTTTACTTTGTTTTACTTTGTTTTACTCTCTTTCTCTATGACTTTAGGAGAAACAATTTTCTACTGTGGTCTTGGAGGGCTATTTCTATGTGGGAGCGTCCCTGTGTAGCCTGTGTGGGTTTAATGTTTTTTGGTGTGAGGGCTGTTTTTTAGTGTGCTTGCCTGCTGCCTCTTTCCTCAGTGTATGCTGGCCAGTATCCCCTTGATAGGAGGTGTGACTGATATTGTAGTGACCAGAGCCTGCACTGGATATTGAGCAGGACCTCCTCTTTGCTCTGTGGTTGCCACTGCCCTGTCACGGGCTGGCTCTGTTCCCTAACTGTTGGAGTAGAAGCCTCCAGATACGTTTCTGAGCTGTGGTGCAAGGTAGATGGATTAGAGCACTCCCACTGGGAGAGGAGCCACTGAGTATTTCTCTACCAGAGCTGCTTACCAGTGAGTGTGCTCTGTTGTGTCACCTGTCACCCATTCTGCAGGCACACAAAGTACACTGTTGTTGGCACTGCCCTTGGCCCCCTGTCAACCTTGAGAATGCCAACAGTTGGCCCTAGTGTCCCTCAGGCATTGTTTTTACAAGTCCACCAGCACAGATCCACTGAAATCAGGTCTCAGGACTGTAGTAATTGTGCACCTGGACCCACTGTGAGAGCTATGGAGGCGGTTCAGACTTTGACCTGGCCCAGCCCCCATGTGCACATGCCCACAAAGCCCACAGCTGCTAAGGCCCAACCCATCCTAGCTGTAGGAAACCCCATTGTCCACTGAGATGTCCTGCAGGCGCTGAATCTACAAAGCTGCTAGTGGAAGTGTAAGTCTGTGGCTTGCGCAGCCATGGGGAGAGATTTCAGCCCTGCTTCCTAAGTCACGTGGCCCCTGGGGCTCAGCTGTGGTTTCAGCCCCACCTCTGTGAGTGGCAACCCACTGGCTTCTGCTCCTGGAGCTGGCTGAGGTGGCAGCTGGGGCACGAGGGCCCATGGAGACAGGAGCCCCAGGCAGTGGCTGGGGTGTGTTCTCCTGGAGCTCACGGAGGTGGGGGGCTGGTGCATGGAGAAAGAGGCTGTAATGGCAGCCCCACCCCTCCCTTTGTGCACCACTTAACAATGGCTCTTCACTTCTATGGCAGATCAGGGCTTCTGCTGTGAACACCCCAGCTTGTGGCCATACCACACTCCAGCCCCTTCTGGCTGTCTCTGCCCATCCAACAGCAGTCCTCTCTCTGGGTCTGTCCTCTAAACAGTGAATCTCAGCACCCAGCCCTGGCTCCTACCAGTGGACATGCATGTCTCAGGCTGGGGCTCGCAGGGCAGTGGCAGGGATCATCTGCGCAGGTCTCTCTCTCTCTCTGTTCTGCCTGCCACAAACCAGTTGTTGTGCTGTCCTCTGAGCCTCTGAAATTCCCTTCCTGTCCCAACTGATCTCCCTGCCAGTGAGGGGGCTTCCCAGCGTGCGGGAACCTTTCCTGTTTTTCAGCTCCCTCCCAGGGACGCAGGTCCTATCCTGCTTCCTCTTTTTTTTTTTTTCTTTCAGCCTGGTTATATGGAGATCTTTCTTGTCCTTTCAGGTGTTTGAGGTCTTCTGCTAGTGTTCAGTAAGTGTTCTGTGAGAACTGTTCCATCTGTAAAAGTGTTTTTGATGTATTTGTGGCAGGAGGTGAGTTCCATACCCTTGTATTCTGACATCTTTTCATGCAAGATGTTAGATCATCTGAAAGGGATAGAAAGCAGAGACTTCATCAAACTTCTTTAAAAAAAGTTATGAGAACTGTTTGGTGTCTAATTTCTAATGAAGGTTTTTAAAAACATGTGAATATGAGGCAAAATTTGGTCTGAGATTCTTGCTTTCATAATCACCTGATAGTGAAGTTGAGGGAAGTAATTATCCTTTACCCACCTTTAATTTTAGGTGGCTATCAGTATTTACCAAAAAGGACCTAAGAGTTGTGCATGACCAATTTATAACAGGCCCCACACATATATACAATGCGATATTACTCAGCCATAAAAAAAAATTGAGTTATTTGTACTGAGGTGCATGGACCTAGAGTCTGTCATACAGAGTGAAGTAAGTCAGAAAGCAAAAAACGAATACCATATGCTAACACATAGATATGGAATCTAAAAAAAAAGGTTCTAAAGAACCTAGGGGCAGGACAGGAATAAAGACGCAGACGTAAAGAATGGACTTGAGGACACGGGGAGGGGGAGGGGTAAGCTGGGATGAAGTGAGAGAGTGGCATGGACATATATACACTACCAAATGTAAAATAGATAGCTGGTGGGAAGCAGCTGCATAGCACAGGGAGATCAGCTCGGTGCTTTGTGACCACCTAGAGGGGTGGGATAGGGAGGGTGGGAGGGAGATGCAAGAGGGAGGAGATATGGGGATATATATATATATATGTATAGCTGATTCACTTTGTTATAAAGCAGAAACTAACACACCACTGTAAAGCAATTATACTCCAATAAAGATGTTAAAAAAATTTTATAACAGGCCCCAAATTAGTTAATGGTCCTTATAAAAATGATTATTAAAATGTACTGGATATATAAATAGAAAATAAGACTTAAAAACATGAAATCACCCAAATAGCTTTTTTCTGTCCACAATATCCATCTTCAAAAACATCCGAAAACTTAAATCACAGCCTTGAGTCACAGAGTTAGGTAGGTCAGGGTTGAAAGAAACGTTCAATGTTACCTATATAGTCCTTTAATTTTTTACTGTCCTTCCCTAGACACTTGATTTAATTGTTCCAAGGATTAATCAAGGTCCTCTATGAAATCTCTCTAAAGTTCTGATGAATCCCCTGTTCTCTCCATTGACTCTTAAGGTTTAATAATTAAAAATTTTATCTGTGCAAATAAAATTTTATCTGTTTAACCACAGACCTTTGTTTGCTCATCTGCATTTGTCTAGGTTTTAGAGATCACACTTTCTAATGTGTTGACCATGTAATATAATAGGTTCTCAGTGGTACTTACTTTTCATCAATTCATCTTTATAAAAACCCTATGAAGGGGCTTCCCTGGTGGCGCAGTGGTTGAGAGTCCGCCTGCCGATGCAGGGGACACGGGTTCGTGCCCTGGTCCGGGAAGATCCCACATGCCGCGGAGCAGCTGGGCCCGTGAGCCATGGCTGCTGAGCCTGCGCGTCCGGAGCCTGTGCTCCGCAGCGGGAGAGGCCACAACAGTGAGAGGCCCGCGTATCGAAAAAAAAAAAAAAAAAAAATCTATGAAGTAGTACGAATATTATCTCCATTATTCAGATAAGGAACTTGGAGTCAGAAATGTATGTAATTTCCCTAAGGTCATTCTCAGCTAGTAAATGGAGCTGTTGCTCAAACTCAAGTCTGTCTACAGAGCCAAAACTCATCTGATAAACTATATGATACAAAACAATATGATACTATTTCTCAATATATTAGGTGGGATAATGCATGAGATAACACAGTAGCTGGCGTAAATATATTTTGATCAATAAACATTATCTAATTTAGTAGATAAATAATCTTTTCATTTTTTCTTTGCCATTTTAGATGGATACTTTTTAGCTTTTGAGTTTAAACTAATTGGCCATGAAAATTCTGTGAAGTAAACTAAGGACTTCTCTTCTGCAAGGGAAAAGAACTTGGGTGGACAGGAAATGATGGAAGTAGGGAAGAAAGGAAAGAAGGGGTCGGGGAACCCAGGATCTAAAAACCTGGGCATTCATTAGGAAACATGGTTGGAAAGAGAAGCCAGTGGCTAGAGGGAAGAGCCACTGCAAGAGGTCCCATTTGGATGCTCAGGAACCTGGATGGATGGGGTGTTTACAAGCTGATGGTTCACATTTTCCACCTGCCAGTTCTTATTCTGTGGTTTTTGCCCTGCTGTTATCAACCTAATGCATACAATCACAGGAGCTCCAATACCCTAAATGAAAGACATATAGTTATCTACTGTGGTGGAGGAGGTGAGGGTGAAGGTGAGAAGCCCTTAGAACTTTTCTTAAGAGGAACTTGAACTGAACTTGGGTTCCTGGTTAGTCTAGGACACTACCATCATATCACCATCATATTTTTATCAGTTCTTGTCAAATATTTATATATCTATTATTGTCCTACTGTAGGGTAGTACTAGGTATTAGAGGTAAAAAGAAGTGAGGAAGGCATGAATGACCTTTGCCTCCAAGTAGCTGATAGAGAACCTTGTGTTTGGTTGATGTTAATATTTGGCACAATATTTTATTTTCGTTCAGATTTCCTGGACTCAGCTAGGACTAGCTGGATGAAATATCTCTCCACCAAAACACCCATCTTCCGCCTGTGTTTCTTTTTCATTACCTACTTTTCTAGCTTCTGTGTATTTTCCTCTTGGATTTTCTGCTCCTCACTCCCTTCCTGTACCAGCACGTTGTCTTTCACTGTTTCCCTTCTAACACCACGCACCTGGGGCATCACTTGATGTTGAGGGACCCATGTCCTTTATCCTATCTGATGGCTTCCTTCTAACTAAATGCAGGGCTTCTGGTGCCATCCTTCGGTGTTCAGCTGAGAGAAATTAAAGAAAAAAAGCTAACCTGAGGTTACTTGAGGTACTTGATAAATTATAGAAGCAAAGATTTCTGGAGTTAGAAGGTACTTTCTTTCCAAATCAAAAACCTAGGCCCAGGAAAGTTAAGTGTCACAAGGTTGATGACACAGATCACTCGAGGGTAGAACAGGAAATTTTATTACTTCAGTTCCTGTGCTCTCTTGACCAAAGCACAAAATGCCACAATATATATCACATCTTAAGACAGTTTAGAAATGAGAAAGAGAAAGAGTGGGGCAGGCAAAGCTTGCCTCACCTCTCAAATTATACCACACAAATGCTACATATTATACTAGTTCCTATTTCTTTACATGGCCAGTCTTGAAAGTTCCAGGCTAAAGTGAATGAGTTGTCAGAAATATCTGAACAACAAACTGGTTTGACAAGACCAACTCATGTTGCTTTTGCTTTTTAAAAATATTTTAGCTAAAATATTATTATATTTTGACTTGAACACTCCTTGAAGGATTTGTCAGGAATAAAATAGAACATTGATTGTTTAGGCCCCTTGGCACAGAGACCCAGAAGCCAGATGAATTCAATCAGCCTGTTTTTCCTTCCTAAAGAGGAGAAAATGCCCCAAATCAGTGGCAGTTATTGTAGAAGGAATTCAGCTCTAAGCCAGAGTGACTTGAATATCTGTGAGCTGTTTCTATGTCAGAGGACCAAGCAGATACACCAGAACTTTCCAGATTAAAGGGAAGATATGCTGTTTCAAAGAACTTGTCAACTTCTTAAATTTTTTTTTTTTTGGCTAGGATTTTTGTTACAATTGCACTAAATCTATAGATTTGGGACAAATTAACTCAACTTTAGGTGCTCCTAGCCACTAACACTCTGTGTCTGTACATTTATTTAGCAATATTTTGTATTATTCAGCATAGGATATATACTTATTTTGTTACATTTATTCCTATATTTCATATATTTGATGCTACGGCAAATGACATTGTTTTCCAACTCTTTATTGGTAGAATATAAAAATACAATTGATTTTTGTATACCGATCTTATATCTTGGACCTTACTAAATTCACTTATTAGTTCTAGAAGCTTTTTTGTAGATTCCTTAGGATTTTCTACGTATATGATCATGTCATCTGCAAATAATGATGGTTTAAATTCTTCCATCCCAATATGTAGACCTTTGTTTTGTGTGTGCCTATTTTCAGTAAAAGTGGTAAGAGTATCCTTGCCTTCTCTTGATTTTCGGGGAATACATGAAATCTTTCACCATTGAATACGATATTGTCTGTAGGTTTTTCCTAGATGTCCTTTAACAAGTTGAGGTAATTCCCTCTATTCCTTGTCTCCTGGGAGTTTCTGTCATGAGTGGGTGTTAAATTTTTTCAGATGCTTTTCTAAATCTATTAAGATCCTACGATTTTTCTTCTATATTCAAAAAATGTTGAGTTGATTTTTTTCCAGCTTTCTTGAGATATAATTGAAAAACAGTATTGTATAAGTTTATTGTCAACACAATGATTTGATATATGTATGTATTGTGAAACAGTTACCACAATAAGTTTAGTTAACGTATTCATCACCTCACATAGTTACATTGTGTGTGTGTGTGAGAACTTTTAAGTTGCTACTCTCTTAGTGACTTTATTTATTTATTTATTTTGCGGTACACGGGCCTCTCACTATTGTGGCCTCTCCCATTGCGGAGCACAGGCTCCGCACGCACAGGCTCAGCAGCCATGGCTCACGGGCCCAGCCGCTCCGCGGCATGTGGGATCTTCCCGGGCCGGGGCACGAACCCGTGTCCCCTGCATCGGCAGGCGGACTCTCAACCACTGCACCACCAGGGAAGCCCCCTTAACAGTATTGTTAACTATAGTACCATGCTGTATATTGTTGGGTTGGCCAAAAAGTTTGTTCAGTTTTAAGTAAAAATAAAAGACACATTTTTCATTTTCACCAAGAACTTAACATATTCATTCACTGAACGAACTTTTTGGCCAACCCAATACATGCCCAGGGCCTATTTACATTATAACTGGAAGTTTGTACCTTTTTACCCCCTTCACTCATTTCCCCAAGTCCCCATCCCTTGTATCTGGCAACCACCAATCTTTTGTCTTTCTGTGAGCTTGATATTTTAGATTCCACATATATATGTGACAGTGTACAATATTTGTCTTTTCTGACTTATTTCATCTAGCATAATGCCCTCAAGGTCCATCTATGTTGTCACAAATGGCAAGATTTCTTTCTCTTTTATGGCTGAATTATATTCTATTGTTTATATATACCACATTTTCGTGATCCATTCACCCACTGATGGACACTTAGGTTACTTCCAGCTATTGTAAATAATGCTGCAATAAACATGGAGGTGCAGATATCTTTTTGAGTTAGTGTTTTCATTTCCTTCAGATAAATACCCAGAAGTGGAATTGCTGGATCACACAGTTCTATTTTTAATTAATTAATTAATTTTTATTGAAGTATAGTTGATTTACAATGTTGTGTTAATTTCTGCTGTACAGCAAAGCAGTTCAGTTACACACATATATATATATATACATTCTTTGTTTTGTTTTTTGTTTGTTTTGTTTTGTCTTTTTCAACTTTATTTTCACATACAATAAAATGCACCCATTTTAAGTATACAGTGCTGTGAGTTTAGAATTGAATCACTACCATAACAAAGATATAAAACATTTCTATTGCACCCCAAATTCCCATCTTTCCCACTTAATCTTCTATTCTTACACCTGGGTCCAGGCAACCACTGATCTGCTTCCTGTCATCATAGATAAAGGTTCTCTTTAGGTTTTATATCAATGGAATTATATTTTTTGTATTCTTATATCTGGCTTCTTTCACTCATGGTAATTATTTTTGAGGTTGATCCACGTTGTTGGTGTGGTCTAGTCCTTTGTATTGTTATGTGGTATCCCATTGTGTGGATGTACTGTAACGTTCTTAGCCATTCTCCTGTTGATGGACTTTTGGGTTGTTTCCATTTTGAGGCTATTAGGAATAAAGCTACTGTGAACATTTATGTAAAGTTCTTTGTGTAGATACGTTTTCATCTCTCTGGAGTAAATATTTAGGAGTAGCATTTACTGATATGAAGGGCTTAGAGGTCACACAACCAGAAAGACACCATGCCTGGATTAGCATTTAATTATTCATCTACTGACTTCTCTTCAGGATCCATTCCATTGGACCAGTGATTTTCACACTTGTAGAGCACCAGGACTCTTTCACATGAAATACTGCTCAAAATACCCATTAAAAAACCAGAATAAAGTGATGTAGACAGGCTCCTTGGAAAGTTCAGATAGTCCTTTTTTGGCTGTTAACCTGCTAAACACCCACGCTCTTCTCGTGGAACCCCTTTGCAAAGTACTGCACCACTTTGGCTACTTCTTGAGAGCAGAGTCTGGGCCTCTTGAGGTCTAGTCCGTAAACATGTCTTCTTCTCATTTTTTTTGAAGTTTATGATTAAATGTCCTTTTTTTTTTAAACACCTTTATTGGACTATAATTGCTTTACAATGGTGTGTTCGTTTCTGCTTTATAAAAAAGTGAATCAGTCATACATATACATATGTCCACGTATCTCTTTCCTCTTACGTCTCTCTCCCTCCTACCCTCCCTATCCCACCCCTCTAGGTGGTCACAAAGCACTGAGCTGATCTCCCTGTGCTATGTGGCTGCTTCCCACTAGCTATCTATTTTACATTTGGTAGTGTATATATGTCCATGCCACTCTCTCACTTTGTCCCAGCTTACCCATCCCCCTCGCTATATCCTCAAGTCCATTCTCTAGTAGGTCTGTGTCTTTATTCCCGTCTTGCCCCTAGATTCTTCATGACCTTTTTTTTTTTTTTTTACATTCCATATATATGTGTTAGCATATGGTATTTGTTTTTCTCTTTCTGACTTACTTCACTCTGTATGAAAGATGCTAGATCCATACACCTCACTACAAATAACTCAGTTTCATTTCTTTTTATGGCTGAGTAATATTCCATTGTATATATGTGCCACATCTTCTTTATCCATTCATTTGTTGATGGACACTTAGGTTGCTTCCATGTTATGGCTATTGTAAATAGAGCTGCAATGAACATTTTGTACATGACTTTTTTTTTTTTTTTTTTTTTTGCGGTACACGGGCCTCTCACTAATGTGGCCTCTCCCATTGCGGAGCACAGGCTCTGGATGCACAGGCTCAGTGGCCATTGCTCATGGGCCTAGCTGCTCCACAGCATTTGGGATCTTCCCGGATCGGGGCACGAACCCGTGTCCCCTGCATCGGCAGGTGGACTCTCAACCACTGTGCCACCAGGGAAGCCCTATGACTCTTTTTGAATGAGGGTTTTCTCAGGGTATATGCCCAGTAGGGGGAGTGCTGGGTCGTATGGTAGTTCTATTTTTAGTTTTTTAAGGAACCTCCATACTGTTCTCCATAGTGGCTGTATCAATTTATATTCCCACCAACAGTGCAAGAGGGTCCCTTTTTCTCCACACCCTCTCCAGCATTTATTGTTTCTAGATTTTTTGATGATGGCCATTCTGACAAGTGTGAGATGATATCTCATTGTAGTTTTGATTTGCATTTCTCTAATGATTAATGATGTTGAGCATCCTTTCAAGTGTTTGTTAGCAATCTGTATATCTTCTTTGGAGAAATGTCTATTTAGGTCTTCTTTCCATTTTTGGATTGGGTTGTTTGTTGTTTTGATATCGAGCTGCGTGAGCTGCTTGTAAATTTTGGAGATTAATCCATTGTCAGTTGCTTCATTTACAAATATTTTCTCCCATTCTGAGGGTTATCTTTTGGTCTTGTTTATGGTTTCCTTTGCTGTGCAAAAGCTTTTAAGTTTCATTAGGTCCCATTTGTTTTTTTTTTTTTTGGTTTTATTTCCATTACTTTAGGAGGTGGATCAAAAAAGATCTTGCTGTGATTTATGTCATAGAGTGTCTGCCTATGTTTTCCTCTAAGAGTTTGATAGTGTCTGGCCTTACATTTAGGTCTTTAATCCATTTTGAGTTTATTTTTGTGTATGGTGTTAGGGAGTGTTCTAATTTCATTCTTTTACATGTAACTGTCCAATTTTCCCAGCACCACTTATTGAAGAGGCTATCTTTTCGCCATTGTATATTCTTGCCTGCTTTATCAAAGATAATGTGACCATATGTGCATGGGTTTACCTCTGGGCTTTCTATCCTATTCTATTGATCTATCTTTCTGTTTTTGTGCCAGTACCATACTGTCTTGATTACTGTAGGTTTGTAGTATACTCTGAAATCTGGGAGCCTGATTCCTCCAGCTCTGTTTTTCTTTCTCAAGATTGCTTTGGTTATTCAGGGTCTTTTGTGTTTCCATTCAAATTGTGAATTTTTTTGTTCTAGTTCTGTGAAAAATGCCATTGGTAGTTTGATAGGCATTGCATTGACTCTGTCAATTGCTTTGGGTAGTATAGTCATTTTCACATTGTTGATTCTTCCAATCCAAGAACATGGTATATCTCTCCATCTATTTGTATCATCTTTAATTTCTTTCATCAGTGTCTTATAATTTTCTGCATACAGGTCTTTTGCCTGCTTAGGTAGGTTTATTCCTAGATATTTTATTCTTTTTGTTGCAATGGTAAATGGGAGTGTTTTATTAATTTCGCCTTCAGATTTTATAGCATTAGTCTATAGGAATGCCAGAGATTTCTGTGCATTAATTTTGTATCCTGCTACTTTACCAAATTCATTGATTAGCTCTAGTAGTTTCCTGGTAGCATCTTTAGGATTCTCTATGTATAGTATCATGTCATCTGCAAACAGTGACAGCTTTACTTCTTCTTTTCCAATTTGAATTCCTTTTATTTCTTTTCCCTCTCTGATTGCTGTGGCTAAAACATCCAAACTGTGGTGAATAATAGTGGTGAGAGTGGGCAACCTTGTCTCTTTCCTGATCTTACTGGAAATGTTTTCAGTTTTTCATTGTTGAGGATGATGTGGCTTGCGTTTCTCATATATGGCCTTTATTATGTTGAGGCAAGTTCCCTCTATGCCTACTTTCTGGAGGGTTTTTTTTTTTAATCATAAATGGGTGTTGAATTTGTTGAAAGCTTTCTCTGCATCTATTGAGGTGATCATATGGTTTTTCTCCTTCAATTTGTTAGTATGGTTTATCATATTGATTGATTTGCATATATTGAAGAATCCTTGCATTCCTGGGGTAAACCTCACTTGATCATGGTGTATGATCCTTTTAATGTGCTGTTGGATTCTGTTTGCTAGTGTTTGGTTGAGGATTTTTGCATCTATGTTCATCCGTGATATTGGCCTGTAGTTTTCTTTCTTTGTGACATCTTTGTCTGGTTTTGGTATCAGGGTGATGGTGGCCTTGCAGAATGAGTTTGGGAGTGTTTCTCCCTCTGCTATATTTTGGAAGAGTTTGAGAAGGATAGGTGTTAGCTCTTCTCTAAATGTTTGATAGAATTCGCCTGTGAAGGCATCTGGTCCTGGGCTTTTGTTTGCTGGAAGATTTTATATCACAGTTTTAATTTCAGTGCTTGTGATTGGTCTGTTCATATTTTCTGTTTCTTCCTGGTTCAGTCTTAGAAGGTTGTGCTTTTCTAAGAATTTGTCCATTTCTTCCAGGTTGTCCATTTTATTGGCATATAGTTGCTTGTAGTAATCTCTCATGATCCTTTGTATTTCTGCAGTGTCAGTTGTTACTTCTCCTTTTTCATTTCTAATTCTATTGATTTGAATCTTCTCCCTTTTTTTCTTGATAAGTCTGGCTAATGGTTTATCAATTTTGTTTATCTTCTCAAAGAACCAGCTTTTAGTTTTATTGATCTTTGCTCTTGTTTCTTTCATTTCTTTTTCATTTATTTCTGGTCTGATCTTTATGATTTCTTTCCTTCTGCTAACTTTGGGGTTTTTTTGTTCTTCTTTCTCTAATTGCTTTAGGTGTAAGTTTAGGTTGTTCATTTGAGATGTTTCTTGTTTCTTAAGGTAGGATAGTATTGCTCTAAACTTCCCTCTTAGAATTGCTTTTGTTGCATCCCATAGGTTTTGGGTCGTCGTGTATTCATTGTCATTTGTTTCTAGGTATTTTTTGATTTCCTCTTTGATTTCTTCAGTGATATCTTGGTTATTAAGTACTGTATTGTTTAGCCTCCAAGTGTTTGTATTTCTTACAGATTTTTTCCTGTAATTGATATCTAGTCTTATAGCGTTGTGGTCAGAAAAGATACTTGATACGATTTCAATTTTCTTAAATTTACCAAGGCTTGATTTGTGACCCAAGATATGATCTATCCTGGAGAATGTTCCATGAGCACTTGACAAGAAATTGTATTCTGTTGTTTTTGGATGGAATGTCCTATATATATTAATTAAGTCCATCTTGTTTAATGTATCATTTAAAAGCTTGTGTTTCCTTATTTATTTTCATTTTGGATGATCTGTCCATTGGTGAAAGTGGGGTGTTAAAGTCCCCTACTATGCTTGTGTTGCTGTTGATTTCCCCTTTTATGGCTGTTAGTATTTGCCTTATGTATTGAGTTGCTCCTATGTTGGGTGCATAAATATTTACAATTGTTATATCTTCTTCTTGGATTGATCCCTTGATCATTATGTAGTGTCCTTCTTTGTCTCTTGTAAGTCTTTGTTTTAAAGTCTATTTTGTCTTATATGAGAATTGCTACTCCAGCCTTCTTTTGATTTCCATTTGCATGGAATATCTTTTTCCATCCCCTCACTTTCAGTCTGTATGTGTCCCTAGTCTGAAGTGGGTCTCTTGTAGACAGCATATATATGGGTCTTCTTTTTGTATCCCTTCAACCACTCTAAGTCTCTTGGTTGGAGCATTTAATCCACTTACATTTAAGGTAATTATTGAAATGTATGTCCCTATTACCATTTTCTTAATTGTTTGCGTTTGTTATTGTAGGTCTTTTCCCTCTCTTTTGTTTCCTGCTTAGAGAAGTGCCTTTAGCATTTGTGGTAAAGCTGGTTTGGTGGTGCTGAATTCTCTTAGCTTTTGCTTGTCTGTAAAGGTTTTAATTTCTCCATCCAATCTGAATGAGATCCTTGCTGGGTAGAGTAATCTTGGTTGTAGGTTTTTCTACTTCATCACTTTAAATATGTCCTGCCCCTTCCTTCTGGCTTGCAGAGTTTCTGTTGAAAGATCAGCTATTAACCTTATGGGGATTCCCTTGTGTGTTATTTGTTGTTTTTCCCTTGCTGCTTTTAATATTTGTTCTTTGTATTTAATTTTTGGTAGTTTGATTAATATGTGTCTTGGTGTATTTCTCCTTGGATATATCCTGTATGGGACACTCTGTGCTTCCTGGACTTGATTAACTATTTCCTTTCCCATATTAGGGAAGTTTTCAACTATAATCTCTTCAAATATTTTCTCAGTCCCTTTCTTTTTCTCTTCTTCTTCTGGAACCCCTATAATTCGAATGTTGGTGCGTTTAATATTATCCCAGAGGTCTCTGAGACTGTCCTCAATTCTTTTCATTCGTTTTTCTTTATTCTGCTCTGCAGTAGTTATTTCCACTATTTTATCTTCCAGGTCACTTATCCATTCTGCTGCCTCAGTTATTCTGCTATTTATCTCTTCTAGAGAATTTTTAATTTCATTTATTGTGTGGATCATCACTGTTTTTTTGCTCTTTTGTTCTTCTACATCCTTGTTAAACGTTTCTTGTATTTTCTCCATTCTATTTCCAAGATTTTGGATCATCTTTACTATCATTATTCTGAATTCTTTTTCAGGTAGACTGACTATTTTCTCTTCATTTGTTTGGTGTGGTGGGGTTTTACCTTGCTTTTTCATCTGCTGTGTGTTTCTCTGTCTTCTCATTTTGCTTAACTTACTGTGTATGGGGTCTCCTTTATGCAGGCTGCAGGTTCGTAGTTCCCGTTGTTTTTGGTGTGTGCCACCAGTGGCTAAGGTTGGTTCAGTGGGTTGTGTAGGCTTCCTGGTGGAGGGGACTGGTGCCTGTGTTCTGGTGGATGAGGCTGGATCTTGTTTTTCTGGTTGGCAGGTCCACGTCTGGTGGTGTGTCTTGGGGTGTCTCTGTCCTTATTATGATTTTAGGCAGCCTCTCTGCTAATGGATGGGATTATGTTCCTGTCTTGCTAGGTGTTTGGCATAGGCTGTCCAGCACTGTAGCTTGCTAGTCATTGAGTGGAGTTGGGTTGTAGCATTGAGAGCGAGGTCTCTGGGAGATTTTCGCCATTTGATATTACGTGCAGCTGGGAAGTCTCTGGTGGACCAGTGTCCTGAACTTGGATCTGCCCTGACGCCTGGCTGGAGCACCAAGAGCCTGTCATCCACATGGCTCAGAATAAAAGGGAGAAAAAAAAAGCAAGAAAGAAAGAAAGGAGAAGATAAAATAAATAAAATGAAGTAAAATAAAAAATAATTATTAAAAAATTTTTTTAAATAATAAAAAAAGGAAGAAGAGAGCAACCAAACCAAAAAAGAAATCAACCAATGATAACAAATGCTGAAAACTATACTAAAAACAAAACAAGCAAACAAAAAAAACCAGACAGACTGAATCCCAGGACAAATGGTAAAAGCAAAGCTATACAGACAAAACCACATACAGAAGCATACACATACACACTCACAAAAAGAGAAAAAGGGGGAAATATATATATATATATATATATATATATCATTGCTCCCAAAGTCCACCTCCTCAATTTGGGATGATTCGTTGTCTATTCAGGTATTCCACAGATGCAGGGTACATCAAGTTGATTGTGGAGATTTAATCTGCTGCTCCTGAGGCTGCTGGGAGAGATTTCCCTTTCTCTTCTTTTTTCGCACAGCTCCCGGGGTTCAGCTTTGGATTTGGACCCGCCTCTGTGTGTAGGTCGCCTGAGGGCATCTGTTCTTCGCTCAAACGGGATGGGGTTAAAGGAGCAGCTCATTAGGGGGCTCTGGCTTACTCAGGTCGGGGAGAGGGAGGGGTACGGATGCGGGGCGGCAGAGGCCGGCGTGACGTTGCACCAGCCTGAGGCACGCCTTGTGTTCTCCCGGGGGAGTTGTCTCCGAATCACTGGACCCTCGCAGTGGCGGGCTGCACAGGCTGCCGGGAGGGGAGGTGTGGATAGTGACCTGTTCTTGCACACAGGCTTCTTGGTGGCGGCAGCAGCAGCCTTAGTGTCTCATGCCCGTCTCTGTGGTCCGTGCTGATCACCGCGGCTCACGCCCATCTCTGGAGCTCCTTTAAGTGGCGCTCTTAATCCCCTCTCCTCGCGCACCAGGAAACACAGAGGCAAGAAAGTCTCTTGTCTCTTTGGAGCTCCAGGCTTTTTCCCGGACTCCCTCCCAGCTAGCTGTGGCGCACTAACCCCCTTCAGGCTGTGTTCACGCAGCCAACCCCAGTCCTCTCCCTGGGATCTGACCTCCGAAGCCCGAGCCTCAGCTCCCAGCCCCGCCCACCCCGACGGGTGAGCAGACAAGCCTCTCAGGCTGGTGAGTGCTGGTCGGCACCGATTCTCTGTGCGGGAATCTCTCCGTTTTGCCCTCCACACCCCTGTGGCTGCGCTCTCCTCCGCAGCTCCAAAGCTCCCCCGCTGCGCCACCCGCAGTCTCCGACCGCGAAGGGGCTTCCTAGTGTGTGGAAACCTTTCCTCCTTAACAGCTCCCTCCCACTGGTTCAGGGCCCATCTCTGTTCTTTTGTCTCTTTTTCCTTTTGTCCTACCCAGGTACGTGGGGAGTTTCTTGCCTTTTTTTTTTTTTTTTTTTTTTTTTCGGTACGCGGGCCTCTCACCGCTGCAGCCTCTCCCACTGCAGAGCACAGGCTCTGGACGCACAGACTCAGTGCCCACGGCCCACGGGCCCAGCTACTCCGCGGCATGTGGGATCCTCCCGGACCGGGGCATGAACCCACGTCCCCTGCATCGGCAGGCGGACTCCCAACCACTGCGCCACCAGGGAAGCCCAGTTTCTTGGCTTTGAGAGGTCTGAGATCTTCTCCCATTGTTCAGTAGGTGTTTTGTAGGAGTTGTTCCACATGTAGTTGTGTTTTTGATGTATTTGTGGGGAGGAAGGTGATCGCCACGTCTTACTCTTCTGGCATTTTGAAGACCCTCTACATTCTTTTTTTATATTCTTTCCCATTATGGTTTATCATAGGATATTGAATATAGTTCTCTGCACTATACAGTAGGACCTTGTGGTTTATCATTCTATATATAATAGCTTCCATCTGCTAACCCCGACCTCCCACTCCATCCCTCCCCCAACCTCCTCCCTCTTGGCAACCACAAGTCTGTTCTCTCTGTCTGTGAGTCTGTTTCTGTTTCGTAGATAGGTTAATTTGTGTGATATTTTAGATTCCACATATAAATGATATCATATGGTATTTGTCTTTCTGTTTCTGACTTACTTCACTTAGTATGATAATCTCTAGGTCCATTGCTGCAAATGGCATTATTTCGTTCTTTTTTATGGCTGAGTAATATTCCATATATGTACCACATTTTCTTTATCCATTCATCTGTTGATGGACACTTAGGTTGTTTCCATGTCTTGGCTATTGTGAATAGTGCTGCTATGAACATGGTGGTGCATGTATCTTTTTGAATTAGAGTTTTGTTTGGATATATGCCCAGGAGTGGGATTGCTGGATCATATGGTAATTGTATTTTTAGTTTTCTGAGGGACTCCCATACTGTTTTCCATAGTGGCTCTACCAACTTAAATTCCCACCAACAGTGTAAGAGGGTTCCCTTTTCTCCACACCCTTTCCAGCATTTGTTATTTGAAGAGTTTTTAATGATGGCCATTCTGACCAGTGTAAGGTGGTACCTCATTGTAGTTTTGATCTGCATTTCTCTAATAACTAGCAATTTTGAGCATCTTTTCATGGGCTGATTGGCCCTTTGTGTGTCTTCTTTGGAGAAATGTCTATTTAGGTCTTATGCCCATTTTTCGATTGGGTTCTTTGTTTCTTTGTTGTTGTTGTATGAGCTGTTTGTATATTTTGGAAATTAATCCCTTGTCAGTCACATCATTTGCAAATATTTTCTCCCATTCTGTAGGTTGTCTTTTCATTTTGTTTATGGGTTTCCTTTATTGTGCAAAAGCTTGTAAGTTTTGATTAGGTCTCATTTGTTTATTTTTACTTTTATTTCTATCGTCTTAGGAGACTGGCCTAAGAAAACACTGGTGTGATTTACATCAGAGAATGCTTTGCCTATGCTCTCTTCTAAGGGTTTTATGGCATCATGTCTTATGTTTAAGTCTTTAAGCCATTTTGAATTTATTTTTATGTATGGTGTAGGGTGTGTTCTAACATCATTTATTTATATGTGGCTGTCCAACTTTCCCAACACCACTTGTTGAAGAGACTTTCTTTTTCCCATTGTATATTCTTGCCCCCATTTTTGAAGATTAATTGTCCGTAGGTGTGTGGGTTTATTTCTGGGCTTTCTATTCTGTTCTATTGGTCCATATGTCTGGTTTTGTGCCAATACCATGCTGTTTTGATTACTGTAGCTTTGTGGTATCGTCTGAAGTCTAAGAGGGTTATGCCTCCTGCTTTGTTCTTTTTCTTCAGGATTGTTTTGGCAATTCTGAGTCTTTTTTGGTTCCATATAAATTTTAGGATTATTTGTTCTATTTCATTGAAAAATGTCATGGGTAATTTGACAGGGATCACATTAAGTCTGTAGATTGCTTTGGGTAGTATGGCCAGTTCAACAATATTAATTCTTCCAATCCCAAGAGCATGGGATAGCTTTCCATTTCTTTGAATCATCTTCAGTTTCCTTTATTAATGTTTTATAGTTCTTAGTGTTTAAGTCTTTCACCTCCTTGGTCAGGTTTATTCCTAAGTATTTCATTTTGGGGGGGTGCAATTTTAAAAGTTATTATTCTTTTACATTCCCTTTCTGATATTTCACTGTTAGTGTAAAGAAATGCTTTTGTATGTTAATCTTGTATCCTGCTACCTTGCTGAATTCATTGATCCGTTCTAGTAGTTTTTTTGTGAAGTCTTTAGGGTTTTCTATATATAGTATCATATCATCTGCATATAATGACAATTTTACTTCTTCCCTTCTGACTTGGATACCTTTTCTTTCTTTTTCTTGTCTGATTGTTGTGGCTAGGACTTCCAGTACTATGTTGAATAGAAGAGGTGAGAGGGGGCATCCTTGTCTTGTTCCAGATTTTAGCAGGAAGGCTTTCAGCTTTTCACCTGGAGTATTATTGGCTGTGGGTTTGTCACTGATAGCTTTTATTATGTTGAGATATGTTCCCTCTATACCCATTTTGATAAGAGTTTTTTTATGATGAATGGATGTTGAATTTTGTCAAATGCATTTTCTGTATCTGTTGAGTTGATCATGTGTTTTGTTGTTGTTGTTGTGCTGGGCCTTAGTTGTGGCACGTGGGTTCCTTAGTTGCAGCTAGCTGGCTTCTTAGTTGTGGCATGTGAACTCTTAGTTGTGGCATGTGAACTCTTAGTTGTGACATGCATGTGGGATCTAGTTCCCTAACCAGGGATCAAACCCAGGCCCCCTGGGTTTGATTGGGAGCACAGAGTCTTAACCACTGTGCCACTTGGGAAGTCAAGATCATGTGGTTTTTGTCTTTTCTTTTGTTGATATGGTGTATCACATTGATTGATTTGTGTATGTATTACCATCCTTGTGAACTTGGGATGAATCCCACTTGGTCGTGGTGTATGATCTTTTTTATGTGTTGTTGGATTCAGTTTGCTAATATTTTGTTGAGAATTTTTGCATCTATATTCATCAGAGATATTGGCCTGTGATTTTCCTTTTTAGTTGTGTCGTTGTCTAGTTTTGGTATCAGGGTGATGGTGGCTTCAAAGAATGTCTTTGGGAGTGTTCCTTCCTCTTCAATCTCTTGGAAGAGTTTGAGAAGGATTGGTATAAGTTCTTCTTTGAATGTTTGGTAGAATTTGCCTGTGAAGCCATCTGCTCCTGGACTTTTGTTTGTAGGGAGTTTTTTGATTACATAATCTATTTCACTTCTAGTGATTGGTCTATTCAGGTTGATAGGGGGTACGCAGGTGCAGAGGCTGGTGCTGGGTTCTGGGTTCTCGGTAGTGGTGGTGGCTCATGCACACCCCTGGAGCATGCAGTGGGAGCAGAGGTGGCTTGTGACCTCTCCTGGAGTCTGCGAGAGTATTTTTAATTTTTGAGGAACCTCCATACTGTTTTCCATAGTGGCTGCACCAATTTACATTCCTACCAACAGTGCCTAAGGGTTCTCTTTTCTCCATATCCTTGCCAACACTTATCTCGTCTTTTTGATGATAGCTATTCTAACAGGCATAAGGTGACATCTCACTGTGGTTTTGATTTGCATTTTCCTTATGATTCATGATGTTGAGCACCTTCTCTTGGACCTGTTGGCCCATCTGTATGTCTTCTTTGGAAAAATGTCTATTTAGATCCTCTGCCTGTTTTTAATTGGATTGTTTGGTTTTTTGCTGTTAAGTTGTATGAGTTTTTAAAAATATGTTTTGGGTATTATTCCCTTATCATATATATATATGATTTGAAAATATTTTTCTTCTATTTTATAGGTTAGGTTTTCCTTGTGTTGGTTTCCTTTCCAGTGCAGAAGCTTTTTGGTTTTTATGTTGTCCCCCTTGTTGATTTTTGCTTTTCTTACCTTTACTTTTGGTGTCAGATCAAGAAAATCATCACCAAGGCCAATGTCAAGGAGCCTACCCCCCTATGTTTTCTTCTAGTTTTATGTTTGCAGGTCTTACATTCACGTCTTTAATCCATTTTGAGTTAATTTTTGTGTACGGTGTAAGACAGTGGGTTTAGTTTGGTTCTTTTGCATGTAGCTGTCCAGTTTTCCCAACAGCATTTATTAAAGAGACTGTCCTTTCCTTATTGTATATTCTTGGCATCTTTATCAGAAATTGTCCATATATGCATGGGTTTATTTCTGGGTGCTCTATTCTATTCCATCGATTTGTATCTGTTTCTATGCCAGCACTATACTATTTTGATTTGTTATAGCTAATATAGTTTGAAATCAGGAAGCATGACACTTCCAGCCCTGTTCTTTCTCAAGACTGCTTTGTCTATTCGGGGTCTTTTGTGGTGTCATACAAATTTTAGGATTGTGTGTTCTATTTCTGTGAAAAAAGTCATTGGAATTTTGATAGGGATTTCACTGAATCTGTAGGTTGCTTTGGGTACTAGGGACATTTTAACAGTATTAATTTTTCTAATTTGTAAGCACAGAATCTCTCTCCATTTATTTGTGCCATCTTTAATTTCTCTGATCAATGCCTTTTCAGTGTACAGGTCTTTTACCTCCTTGGTTAAATTTATTCCTAGGTATTTTATTCTTTTCAGTGAAATTGTAAATAGGATTGATTTCTTAATTTCTCTTTCTGACATATTCTTGATTTCCTCAAAATATAATCCAAGTAACTTTTTTTTTGATATGTTTAGCTGATGTCCTCACTTATTAAGGTATCAGAATGTGTAGGAACAACTATCAGGATTTCTGATTTTCCTATTGTACTTTTCTTTCTGGGAACAAGAAAAATCCTCTAGTTTTTCTTCCAATGAAGACATTGACACCCAGAGATATTACCTGTTGTCTTAGCCTTGTGGCCAGAAACTTCAGCTCATGACTCGATAGTCAAGTGTTATCTTCACTATTAAAGACAGAATAGATATGGTGTGTAACTCATATCCTCTCTTCATATATTTCCATAGTCCTCTCTTTCAAATCAACAATGGCATCTTGCTCTACAACACCAATATTTATTCACAGTAAAAACCAAGCTAAACTAACAGGGTTATCTATTCACTAACTTACTCCTTTGACATCTCAGGGATGTTCTCTGAGAAAAATGTTACAAAAGGGGTCAGATAGAATTCAGAAAGTATCATAACTTCATAGAGTAAGTTTTGTGGAATGGCTCATAGTTGTTAAGAACAGGTGCCTAAATCAGGTGTTGGCTAGGTCAACTGAACTTAATTTGCATTAAGTATTTATTGCACAGAAAAAAATATTATGGAAATTCAGCCTTGTCTATCAAAATTGGCTTTTTTCATTATCAGATTTTGACACATCTACTAGCTTTTCTTTTACATAAGCAACTGCAAAATGTGTTACCTTGATGATGAGGTTCTCCTAAATAGACTTAACATAAAAGGAAAATAAAATTCGCTAATGTTTTATATTAATTTCCAATTAGCTATTTCTGTTAGGTGTTTCATACAACTGTAGTAAAATCTGATGCTCATAATACAGCTGTTAGTAGTTGCTTGTGAATTGATTACAACTTGAAAAGATGTTGGATTGCCACAGAGTTCTGGGATATAATTTATTTTTATGTATGAGGGAGGTAACTAGGAACACTATATTACCTCATTTTAATGCTTGTGGATAACTTGTAGGGTTGTCATGTCCTATTTAACTATTGTGAAACCTGGGTCAAAGAGATCAGGTAACTTGTCTTAGGTCACACAGCTAGTAAATGTTAGTGCTTAATTCAGTCCCAAGGCTGTTTATCATCAAAGAACTTTTTACCCCCAAAGCACCCTGACCCTCACCACTAGGTTCCATTATACAGTAGTGACTTTCAAAGACTTTTGGACATGACCCACAGAAAGAGTTATGCTTTACATCACAATCCAGGGCCTACATCCGTGTACCTACATAATAGAAACAAAATCTTCACAAATAGTTCATTTATTGACTGTGATACCATCATGTACTCTGACACTTTCTATTCTATCCTATTTTCAAAAAAATGGTAGTTGTGACACACTAAATTGATAAAATGACCAATTACTAGGTCTCTATCTGTATTTTGAAAGCTCCTGATCTAAATGCCTTCTTTAGACATCTTCCAGTCTGCCATCCAATTATAAAAAGTGTATGTGTTGAATTTTACTAATGAATCAAAACTGTATGGATCAGTTACTAGAGGTCATCTTAATAATATATTCCAAATTTTGTTTTTCTCTTCTCTGGTCCTTGAATACACTAATGAGATCTTTATCTTCAGAAAAGCTGCTAATATAAAGCACAATGCCTTATCACTAAAAAATCAAATACGACACAATCTAAGGTGTATGTAAGCAGGAGGAAACACATTACAGCCACCTCAATCTATGTATGTTGGTCTATGATATCAAGAGCATTGAGTTTTGTTCCCAAGATTAATGTCTTTTTGTGAAAACACTTGAGTATCAAATATCACCAGGGTACCAAGAATTTGAGTCCAGCTCAAAGGCGTTATTGTGTTCAAGCCTATTTCCTCCAGCCTCTCTCTCCTATCTACCCTCTGTCCCTTGCTCTAGTTTCATCTCCCTGTCCATGAGGTCCACGCTGTACACCCAAGGATCGCAGAGATGAAGGCTGACAGGTACTGGAATTGATCTCTTCTCTGATCCTTCCTCTACTTCACCCCATGTGGCCTAATCTTCACTATACATTTTTTAAAGATACTTGCAAAGTGTAATATAGTTTCAATGCACCTGTGTATACTTATGTAAATAACCATTCTGGCCAAGAAAGGACTTTCAGTACTCTCAGACAAGCAAATGACTCTTGGTATAAAATTATACTTTTTTTGTATGTATGAAAAAATTTTTTTCAATGAGCACCTAATTCCTAGAGCTCCACTAAATGTTTTATTTTAGTTTAAACCAACTAATACTTTCTAACAAGTGTGAGTCTTTCTCTGAATAGCTACTGAAATACCAACATGGAGGACCAGTTTTATAAATGTCCTTAAATTGAACACAAATATCTTTTGCATGGATAAACTACTAAGAGCAATAGACAGAAACTACGGCAAAATTATTTCACTAGTTCAATATTTTATTTGGTGTCAAGGCATATTAACTTTTTAAGTCATTTCATTAGTGAAACAAACCGCCTAGAAAATATTATCCATTGTGCCACTAGAATTGAAGAGGAGTTAAGTCTCATTTATTGAAGCATTTACTTTTTTTTTTATATCCACTTAGGTATAAAACTTTTGTTAAGAAAGATAACACTTTTTATTGCATTATATAATTTCATATTTTACAGGAGTCATAATGCAAATTCATAAGCATAAATATACATGATGCAACCATTAAAAGATTTAAAACTGGAAACTAGAATTTTAACAGGCAAAATACTTAAAAATACTTAATATGGCTTTTAAGAAAAGTAACTGTTGAGAAATGATTTGTTATTGCCCCATTCTAGTCATTTCTCATCAAGTGAACATAAAATTATGATCTCTTTAAAATGGTACCTGTTATCTAAGCCAATGTTGCACACATGTAGTATGCAATGATTCAGGCTTTCTTAAATATACATATGTACATATATATAGATATACAGTACACAGACAGTTGTTTTAATACCCCTGAACATCTTGAGTAAAACTATTATGACTTTTCTATTATAAAACTACTTGAAAAGTGGGTATAACTTCTTGGTATTGCAGTTCAATCCTACAGAACTGAAAAAAAAACCCTAAATGTTGATTATAAATACATTTTACAAAAAACTGAATAGTGGTCCTGCACTCATACTTTATATTGCAGTGAAAACATTTGATTCATTTGAAGGTATTTACATCTTGTTGTCCTTGGTTTCTGTGTGAAATATACAGAAGAATGAGAATATTGTAGGCAGGCCTATTTGTTAGGTTTTTCTGCTTGTTCATTTTTGTGTAAGTTTCAAATCTTCTTTTGAATTGTTTATTTCTATTTGCCTTGTATTACTGCTGCTGCTGCTTCTTTTGGTGTTCTGGGAACACTGGGTGACTTTACTTCTAGGAACAGGAAGAAAAGATTTAACTCTTGAAACACCCAACTCAGTCTTTGATTTACCGTTGCTGCATTCAGTCGCTTGATGGCTGCTGAGAGGACTGACCTCCTGTAAGAAAGGCAAACAAAATAGCTTGTCAATTTGACATTGTTCCTAACTTCCTCCTCTCCGTCCCTGAGCATGCATGTAGGAGTTTCTGTCTTAAGTTCTCATGAAAAAAATGAACAAAAGACAATGGAGGGGAGAAGCTAAATGCTTAATGTCTTATAGACCCACTGGCTGATTTTCATTAGGTCCTTTGTGGTATCACAAAAGTGCTAGACACAGGAGTCAGTGAATCAAGTGCCAGAACCTGGAGTCTCCTCACCAGCTGGAGCTGTATGAAATCAAATTGGACTACTCCAACCATTTCTAAGCAGTTCTACAATTCAACTCTTTCACCTTGAGCACGTCACTTAATTTTTCTGCCTTTAGATCTAATTAGACTATTACTCAACACATTTTGAATGTTTACAAGACAAACACTGTTCTAGGTGCTTGGCTTACAGTAGAGAACGTAAAAGAGCACCATGCTTGCTCTGATGGAGCTTCTGTTGTAGTGAATTAAAGTTCCTGCGTAGCAATTCTCTGACTAAGGAGCTCAAGATCTTCCATTCTTGGAAACTGCATGCTCTTGTTTTTCTTTTTTTTTTTTTTTTTTTTTGTGGTATGCGGGCCTCTCACTGTTGTGGCCTCTCCCGTTGCGGAGCACAGGCTCCGGATGCGCAGGCTCAGCAGCCATGGCTCACGGGCCCAGCCGCTCCGCGGCATATGGGATCCTCCCAGACCGGGGCACGAACCCGTATCCCCTGCATCGGCAGGCGGACTCTCAACCACTGCGCCACCAGGGAGGCCCCATGCTCTTGTTTTTCTAGTGTTTCAGAACTCTTCTGGACCTGGTCTAGGTCTCTCATTTTGCCCCTGAGGAACCAGAGTTGGATAGGTGAGAGTGATGATGCTGGGATAAGACCTTTTATTCATGCTGTTTTCCCTGATCTTGAGTTCACTTGGGTAGGCCTCACTTCATGTTTGCCAGGTCACAGAACTGAACTCCAGTGAGTATGGGCTGTGACAGGTGAAGAGGAAAGGGTTCCATGGGAAGAAGGAAGGGTGAAGATAGACATGGGGCGGTGTAGGGTATGTTGTTGAAATAGTAAATTACATGTAAAAATAAGTTATGTGAAGTTTAAGGACATATTTGGAAAGAAATGGGGTGGAAAATAAGGAGGATGAGAGATCAGAGGTATGGGTTGGAGAGCGGGTCTAAGCCCTGGCTGCACATGAAAATCACCAAGGAGCTTTTAAAAACCCCAACGTTCAGGTTGTACCTTGGACCAATTACAGCAGAACCTCTAAGGCATGTGGTCTAGGTACCGGGGATTGGAGAAAAAAATCCTCAAGTGGATTTCATTATGCTACCAAAATGAGAACTTCTGCTTTAGGGGGTTTAATTTGCATCTTAATGAGAAGAAAACATTTATTAGTATCTACTCTCCTGATGATTTAAATCTGTATTTATGTAAATATGGGTTTTTTTGTTTGTTTTAAGAAGGCTGGCTGACATGCTACCTGATTAACAGGCCCCTCTCTGGCCGCATAGGACAAAGTGATTTCAACTAACACAGACAGCTCTTACTTCTAAAGGGAATTACTTCCTGATAATAGAAGAGGCTGGGCATCTAACCAAGAAATGCTCGCTGACTTTTTCACGGTAGAAGAGGTATGAGCCTGTGAAGCTCTCAGGAGGCTGGCACATGCCAAATGAGTATACTTCACCCTCTGCTGGCAGGTTCTGAGAAGAACATGTAGCCACGGGGAACAGTCCTCACAATGCGTTCAGTGGGCAAAGCAATAGGGGGCAGCTTTCCTCCTAATACCCGCATCAAACCGCACATTTAAACAACTCTGTGGTTCTTTCTGAAGAGCCCAGAAAGTATAAAATGATCCATTTTTTAAAAAGGTCCCTTGTAAAACAAAGCTTAGCCTACTTTCAGTACTATTTTTCTGGACAGTACCTTATTGTAGCAACCCAATATGGTCCTGTGACAGAGAAAAAGAGGTACAGAACTGTCTTCATTATACAACAGCTGCCAGTCACTACCAGTCAACCTTTTTATGTAGGAAAGTGACTGGGCCCTGTGGACAAAGAGCGGCTCATCGCACCCCTTCCCACTGACTGCTGCGCAAGGAATCCTGAAGAGGGGTCCTGGAGGCCCAAGAAAGGTGTTCTGAACCACAGCTCCTGAACAAATATTTTCCAGCCAGAATTCTCTGCAGGGACCCCAGGTCACCTCCTCAGTCATCCTCCCTTACCTGCTCTCCAAACTATGCTTTTGCTGTGCTTCTAAACTGTTCCCAATTGGGGAAAAAAAGCAAATACTATACAGAGTAAACCAGACAGGTCATGCTCTTCTTCACAGATCATCATGTTATATATTTTTTATACAAGAACTCAGCCTTGTTAATATTCCCCCCAACACACACAGGCTCACACAGCTTCGCGCGTGACTAATCAGGACTGAAACCTAAGGAAGAAGCCGTGAGAGAGCAGGGGCAGGGGAGCCCAGGGCTGTCCGGTGATCAGAGGAGGGTTAATAATGTAACAGTCTCACCAGGCTGACTTTATGAGTCTGCTTTCTGCACTCCCCCCGGCAACAGGTTTGTGTCAGCTGCCGTGCGAGGGGATGAGAACAGGATGTAAACCACAATGGACATGGCTTGGTGAGCAAACCACACGTTACTAAATGCCTCTTACAAAATATGCATCCTCATAAAATCACTACCGGATAAGAAGTAGTTTTATTGTTTCTGTTCACCCAGGAGTACCTGCTGGGCCATCTCAACTCTGGGCATTTATTAACCAATCGTATAAGTTATTTCAAGAGGTTAAGGAACTCTATTGGAATCCTGGCTCTTCTGTTTGACATTCTGACTTGTTTTTAAAGAAAAGTCTCTCACTGAAACATGCATGATATGGCAAGTTAAAGTAAACCAGAATGAGATTTTTTGTGTGTGTAGATCTTTGTTATCACTCAGCACTTTGCTAAAATTAACTCCAATTTTCCAAAATAGTGCTCAAATGAAATTCAATATCCCATTTTAAAATACAGCACAAAAGACAGAAAGTTACATTAGTTCTAGCTTCGGCATAAACAAATGAAAACAAATGGAAAGGACACCCAAAATTTTGGAATCAAATAGAAGGAAAAAGAATGCTTTTCTATGTGATTCTTTCAAGCTATTATCCAAACAATAATTTTTCTAAACAAATGAAAACAAATGGAAAGGACACCCAAAATTTTGGAATCAAATAGAAGGAAAAAGAATGCTTTTCTATGTGATTCTTTCAAGCTATTATCCAAACAATAATTTTTCTAACCTTGATTTCCTAGTGAACACTTTTGCCTTTATCCTATTTATTTCCCAACTATGGTTTAAAAGTTCCTGTGATGCACACTGAAAGATTTGTGAAGTCAAATTCCACAACAATCCTTCTTTGTCCCATTTTGGAGGGAAAGGGGACACTTACCTTTGGTGACACTGGCATTCTTGGATTATTAACAGTTGCTGAAAATGCAGGGTTGTTTCCTGAACGATCAAACCTCCCTAAATCATCCCCGGAATCAGCAATCTGGAAAATATACAGTTTATCAAGTCACTGTGGAAAACCCACAACAGAAGTGTGATCTTTCTCTTACTGTCAGAAGCTCTACAGAACAGACCTTTAAGTCCTATAATGTTCATATGAAGACTTGAAGTCTTCATGTGAAACTAACGGCAAATGCATGAGAAATAGCCTCTAAGAAAAAAGTCTTTTAAAGTCAGAAGAAGACAACCAGATAAGCCCTATTAAAAAAAAATCACTTGGCACAAAATGAAAGGATATAAAATTTGCGAGATTTTCATTGTTACCTTATTTTTCCAGAGGTTAAGTATTTCGACTCATTTCCAGCAACATTAAATAAGCTAGTCAGTTCTACTTTGTCCAGAGATTATGACTGTCTAAATACAATAGGTGAGTCTTTGGGTGGAAGCTGCACAAGTTCTAACTACCTTCTTATGCTCCCTTTCAAGTAAAAGGCATTTATCAAGGAAGTTTGGTCAAATTTGCTGCAGATATCAGGGTGCCAAAACAGGTTGAACTTGATGCTGTTAATGCTTCGAGATTTTGGGTCACTGATTTCCATATTTGGATCTCAAATTTCACAGCTTGAAGACTCTGACTAAACAAATTACACAGGCCACTTATTTTTTTTATTTGTAAGGAAAGTTGCCGTTCTATCCAGAACACATGGCTGCTGTAATGCTCTCTTACTGACTGGTGACTTATGGGCCAAAGTTAGGAATATGAAAAGGATGTATTGGTGTAATTTGTGGTAACGCAATTAATGTATGCAATTTCCACTTCAGGTTTTTCAGAGAAGCTGTGCTAAATAGAGCTCCCTTATTGTAGAAGGGGTATTTTGGAAGAAAGGGCTTTTCTAAGCAAGGTAAGGGATGTTCTGATTTGGAGCATTAACATGCTATTTGATAAGGAATTTCTGTCAGGGAGTGAGTTATGATGTGGCTCTAAGAAGTCTCTTGGCTGCTGGGTGGAACCATTCAATGTCCTCCCCCAAGCATCCTGCTTACCTTGCTGATATCAGATTCAGATTTGCTGGAGCACATGCTCTGAAGTTCCTTGACGAGGTCCGCTTCATCATCCGAACCCAGAGAGAGTCTTTGATCCAAATTCAACGCCAATGATAGATCATTCTCTAGAGACCTAAAAAGTTTTTAACATCCTTTAAAGACATCCATCAATGTCACTTACACAACAACCCACTCCCACTGGATTTTGAAAACTCCCACTTAAAATTCTCAGTAGGGTAAAATTTTATTACACAAAGAAATCTACTTTCACTTAAAACATTCCAGTCTTACTCTTCCCTCTTCTTCTCTGTCTCCAAAGATAAAGCTAAGACACTGTGTGCAGGGGGCAGTGTGATAATGGAGTAAATATGAATTTACCACATTTTAGCAATATGACCACAGGTCAGGTTTTCTTTTTGTCCTCAACACCTCACTCAGTTCCTGGGTTCCCTTCTCTCTAACCAATTCCTTATACGTACAACATAGAGTTATTACAATTATTATATAGGCTATTGAATACAACAGATCTAACAGTGGACCCGGCAGAAACAAGCATGTGATGCAGATTCAATGACCCCCTTCTGTAATTCTGTGAACCAGGGCACAGGGTCCTCAATGTTACCTGCCAAGTGACTTAGCACACAATTTACTGGGCTACACTGGGGACCTATTTACAAACTAACAAGCATTTTTATTCTATGATAAATAATTCCTTATTTCAGCTTGCTTACAAGTTTGGAGGTATAATCAACAATTCCCTAGGAGCGACATAAGAAAAACAGTAAGTCATGCTAGGTTTCTGTAAATCTATCATTAAAACAAAAAACGGGGCTTCCCTGGTGGCGCAGTGGTTGAGAGTCCGCCTGCCGATGCAGGGGACACAGGTTCGTGCCCCAGTCCGGGAAGATCCCACATGCCGCGGAGCAGCTGGGCCCGGGAGCCATGGCCGCTGAGCCTGCGCTCCACAATGGGAGAGGCCACAACAGTAAGAGGCCCACGTACCGCAAAAAAAAAAAAGAACAGTCATCTAAAAGTCTGTTTAAAAGTTCACAAATGCAGGATGTTACCATATCTTTGTCAAATGCATTAATAATAACTATCAAATTTGGTACAAAATGAAGCCAATGATATTTCTAACCTTTTAACAAACTAAAAGCAAAACAGGCTTTCTGTTAAGAAACTTTTTTTTTTAGAAATTCATTCATTAGATTTTAGTTTAATACTAGCATTTAATTACCTTTTGCTTTTTAAAAAATTAACAGTGTAATAGTTGCACAGACTAATAATGAGAATGTGTATTGTTTGTTATGAGTTAAATCTACAAGGGAAACTTACTTTTGTTTTGACAGAGAAGCATTCCTGTTACAATTCAGCTGTAATATAGTCTTATTTTTGATACCTGTTTAAAGAAAAAAAATGTAATCATTTCAACAGAATGTCCCTGTGCATCTTGAACTCTGCATTTAAAAGAAACGGGCTATGGACTCTGCTGTATTTTCATATTGTTTTTGGATTAAATCCATCTGTTGAAGCCCTGTGGAAGGTCAGGGAATGACCAAACAACCTCATGTATTGATATATTTATGACTAAAGACAGTACAACTCACACCACCTGAGGCTCAATTCAGGAATCCTCAACTCTGCTTTCATCAATGGACCCCATTCTAACCAGTCAAGTCCCCACATCCTTAGGCCTTTGTTCTCAAAGTACCTAAAAAGGGGTTAATACATGCCTTTTGATGATGGTAATTTCCCTTTCTCTCCCTTTGTTTGCCTTCCAACGTTACTGACTAGTTACTGACTATGTAGATCTGGAGCAGTTTTTGATGTCTGAGCTCCATGATATATTACAGTGTGGGTGGCCTTAGTGTGTAAAAATTTAACTTTTAATTGCTTTGCGTTTTATGGAAAACAAAATAGGAACAGTATACAAAAAGTCACAGCATTAAAACAAATACTGCATATCACACCAATGTTCTTCAAACTGCATATTTCAACCCATTTAGAAAATAGAATAGGAAATATCACATTGCACAGGTTGCAGTAAATATATAAATTTGTATCGGTTATAGATACATGCAAATGCACAGGTTTGTGTGTACTGGTCAGGCTTTAAAATATATTTCTATTTCTCATTGTGGGTTATGATCAAAAAACTTTGAGAAACACTAAACCATTTTAGACTCAAAATGTCTGTTTCTATAGTACACACTCATAAGTTCATTAACACAGTTGCTTCTGAGTTAATTCTAAAATTGTACGAATGGTGCTAGCACAGATTAATCTCTAAAGAATGATTTTGAAAAGTAAGTCGAATTTGATATATCTTGATTAAAAGCAGATCATCAAAGAATCTCTGTATGTTTCCTCATCCATACTTTCATCATTATTGTCAGAAAGCAATGACTAGTAGGTTTCCCCTAATTACCATGTAAGTGCACAGCCTTGGGCCCTGCTCTCCAGAAGCCTATGACCAACCCCTCAGCCTTGGTTTAGGTCAGGAAAGAAAAAGGCTGTGTCTTTGTTAAATTTTATGAGTTTCCATAGTGGTCTGCAAGGAATGCAAAACAGTTTTTTTTTTTTTTTTTTTTTTAAAACCAATGATGTCGAAAAATCAACCCAAACATTGTTGTAATAATTTTTTGTGTGTGTGGTACGCGGGCCTCTCACTGCTGTGGCCTCTCCCGTTGCTGAGCACAGGCTCCGGACGCACAGGCTCAGCAGCCATGGCTCACGGGCCCAGCCGCTCCATGGCATGTGGGATCTTCCCGGACCAGGGCATGAACCTGTGTCCCCTGCATCGGCAGGCGGACTCTCAACCACTGTACTACCAGGGAAGCCCTGTTGTAATAATTTTTATATCAAATGTAATTATTAGAAAAAGTTGCTATTATAAAAAAAATTAAAAACTAGAGGCATGTCCACCTTTGGTCCTTAACCAATAAGTGGTTCATGCACCTAAACACTGGCCAATGCATTTTATAAATCTCTGCATTGAAGTCAGTGTAAACTATGGTTGCACACAATTTTATTCATCAAAGTTTTCATGTTTCAAAGAATATTTGATATATCCAATAGCTGTACAACTAATAATTATTTAAAAAATATAAATGAATTTAAAACAATTTATAACTCAATTTTGCCTGATACAGTCTGCCAAGTTAGACTTATTTCCATAATATTGTTTTAAGTTCATATTCACTTTACGGATTTTGTTTGTCAACTCTAAAGTATTGATATATATTGACAATGCTTATTGTTCAGGAAAGCAGCTGGTCCTGAACCCTATAGGAATTCTAATGAACTTGGAAATGATACAGTGAAAAGCCTGCATGGGTGTCCTCCTTTGAGTACCATGGATTATTATGAGTGGCACAGACTGAAGAAAACAGCATTGGACTCGCCAGGAACGAAAACATGGATTGCAGAACCCCCTGTTTGTAGAAGTGATTTCTAGCAGGTAACCAAGGGTTTCTGAGCCTCAGTTTTGCTCTCTGTAAATGGAGATGATAATCCTCATCGTAGAGCTCTTTTGGATACTCTCAAGGGATAAACAGGTAAAAGGTATAATCCTTGTTACAGATACGTAATCCTTGTTCAGCCTGAGGGAGACTCTTTGCTCTACTGGGGGGCTAGAGTCTCTTGACTTTATTTCCTGAATCAAACACTCTAACTTTAGGAAGTAAGGGCAAGCCTTTGGGATCAGAATGTATCCCATTATAAATACATAAAACTTACCTTTACAATGAGAGTTTATATTTTTTTTCAGTGACTGTCCATTCAGTCATTTAAAAAAGTGCTCACAATTTATTTTCACATACTTGGGGTAATTACAAAACTCTGGCATGTACTGATATGGTTAAAACCATATTAAATTTTTATTAAAAATCAATACATGCTTCAATATAAAAATATAGTAACAAAAGCAACTTTTTCTGTTTTAAGAAAGATAAGATTTTAGGCATCATATTCTTTTATTTAGCAACCCCATTGCTGTCAACTTGCCATAAAATTACATAAAAGAGAACATTTTGGGGTGCAAGGGGGCTCTTGAAGACCTAAATTACACCTAACAGAAATCCACAATGCGTATGAGGTTGGAACATCTTTTCAAATATGATTGCCTTTAGGGAGGACATTTAAAATTTGTACAATTGATTATGCTACTATCAAAGCCAAAAGGAAGAGGTCTAATAATTTATTAGAATGTAAACTTTATGAGGGGAGGTATTTTTATCTCCTGTTTTCACTGCTCTATTTCCAGTGCTTAGAATAAAACTTGGTACACAGTACATCCCATGTATGAAAAAAATGTGTAAAGCTGACTCACTTGTAAAGACCTTAAACTGGTATCAAATACGTCTATAACACATTCTTCTAAAAATTTAAGGTTGGCTTAGGAAAGCATGTTGGCATATTTCTTTCATGTGTCAATTTGTATTACATAAATATAATTGTGTGCATCCCAAGAAAATCAAATTAATAAAAAGCAAATGACCATTAACATGGTAAAGATTAAATTTAATTTCAGAATTCTAGTATGAAAGATTATTTTTTCAGATAGGGGGCTCTCAGATATTTTTGGAGTGTAACTACCACGTGTTTTATTCCATGAAAATATGCATCTGAAATACTCAGAATTTTGCTTTGTTGAATGCAGAGTGATAAAAATAAAGCATGTTTGCATTCAGAAACCACCTCATGGATGCCCACATACGTGTGGGTGACATGCCTGCCCTCCTTACCTTCCTCACTCAGGTCCGGCTTGTTCCAGGTGGGTGAAGAGAACCGGCCAGACTTCTTGCGAGGACTGGTGCTCACCTTTCTCCAGGCACCACTCTCTTTCTTCTTGCTGCAACTGTTGTAACTTGAAACTATGGATAAAGGGAAACTTCCTCCTTTGAAATCAGCTGTATGCTGGTCTAGCTCTGAAATAACAGAAACCATGTTTTGTCAAAAGGACAGAAGCAATAATGCAGTTTCACAGAGTCAAGTAAAATCCAACATTTCTAATACTTAAAGAAATAGCCTCTTCAAAATCACAGGCTTGTAATACCCAAGCAGGCGTTTTGTCAACCAGCAAACTTTACTTTGAAGTCTGGTATTTAAACATGAGCCAGTAATGAAAAAAGAGAGAGTTCTAAAGCTGTGTTATGCAACATCCATTACATGGAGATAATTTCTCTCATTACAAAGAGAGAAAATAGAGCGCCCTAAAGACAAATTCAAGCAAGCATTACATAAGAGTGTGAATTTCCTCTCCTCCCAGCATGAACCCACATACCTGCTCTCTGGAGGGGACAGCCATGCAGAACAGCTTTATTAAGCAAGATGCTGAGAGCAGCTCTAACCACAGCCTGCTGTCCCTGGCTAGGGTTTTTAGTTGTTTGCCCAAGGCTGGGTTGTCTTTTCACAGAGGCTCTTGACAATATCGCTTCTTGAACTCTGGGTGCAATGACAGCATTCCACAGCTTAGACATCCACCTTCCGAGAGAGGAGTGGGTTTCACAGTTAGGACCAAGCCTCTCAGGAATCACACACAACTCTACGGGGAACAGGCTGGAAGACTGTGAAACAAAACCTAAGTGTTTTTATGAACAGGCTACCTTTCCCAGGTCATTTTGGAATACGTGAAATTATCCAACACCAAAGTAGTTTGAATTTGCCTTAAAAATACAATGTATTTCAAATGAAACTGCTAACATGTCTCTCGCCTTTTTCTTTATAAGATCCTGGAGTGTTGAATAAATGAATGCACAAATAAAATTAAATATATGGAAAGGGAAAAAATACATGGAAAACTTTATAGACTAAAGAAGTCTGGAAAAAGATTTCCTGAAAGTCTGTGTCTAAATAGCTTAAACTTATTTGCCATTTTCCTTAATAAGACGCATATATTGTATTTTAGTATTTCTGCAATTGGGATACATTTTATGATCCCTGGCAAATTAAATCTGCCTGCCCCAAGGCAGGGGCTCAGCGTCTACACGTGGTGGGTGAGCCCTGTAGAGAGGGGATGGGATCAACCAGCCATGGCCTCAGGTGGACTCTTTGCATTATAGCTGTAGCTGCTGCGGGACTTCAGCCCAAATGTGGAGCACTCAGTGCCAATCAAAATTCCTTCAAAAAAGATTAGACTTTGTTGCAGCATTAAAAAACAGTTAATACAGTTAAAGGCTGTAGACAGAACTCCATCTCCCAGAATAGGAAAGTTTTCAAAGTTATTAGATACTGACATAAGCCTTTCAAGACCGTTAAAACTATTTACTCAGTATCAAGCATCTATTGTCAGCTGCTTTGTTAATGTCTAGTGACACGTAATTCAGGAAAAAAAAGTACAGAAGAAAAAAAAGTACTCCTAAAGGTGCTGAAGGGGTAAATATGATATAAGCTTTAGCTAAAACAATATATAATTTTTTTTAAAAAGGCAGTTCCTTAATAGGGCTGTTGGGAGATAACTCTCCATGGCATTTCTGTACCTCTTGTGTCAGCTGTTGCTCTGGATTATCTTTTCAAGGCTGTTTTAGTATCGTAAACCGACTAGGAAAAACAGAGACAGTGTCTCCTTCTGGAGCAGAGGGCAGATTTGTTTCCTGACGATAATGAAAGTTATATTTCCTTCCCGGGCAAAGCGTGGGCAGATTTGCCAGCATCCCTGTTAGAAAACTGGGTGATTCCCAAGCTCACAGTTCCACAGCTTTGATGCAAAGCCAGCATCCACCTGGGCCACTATGCATCACCCCATAGGGCCTGAGGAGGTGGGGAAACCAATGCAAATATGAAGCCTAGGCTGTGGCTGTGCTGAGTGATGAAGTGCTGGGTCAGAGGCCACATCCTGAATGTGGCAGGCTAACTTGTCAGCTTGCAGATAAGGTAAAAATCTCAGAGCCTCTAGCTCTTGACAATGACCATGCAGCAGACAGTAAAGGCCAAAACTGGTTCCTAAGAATCTTGAGGCTCTGGATGTTAAAAAAAAAAAAAAAAAAAAGGCTTAAATTTACTCATGATACTGATAAAGAAAGGGGTAATTAAATGAATAAATGTATTTCTGCTTTTTAACAAGAAATTGCTGTATACTTTTTAATATAGCACTTCTTGTGTTCCCTCAATTAGCTGTTATTAAACTGATAGTTTGTCTTACAATAGAGAAGACATATTATCTGCATATCCTGCTTTCCAAAATAGATTTCTGTCCAGGATGCCAAAAAGTACAGAATCAAATCTAACATCGAATCACAGAACCCTTACTAAAGTAAGCTGGATGGTGACAAATTTTTTCCTCCTTTCAATTTCCTTCTAATTTTCTATTTCATTAACCTTACTGTATATATGTCTGTTTTCATAAGCTGCTCTAAAACACAGTAAGTACATAAGCCTCATTAATAAAAGAGGAAGATTTTCAATTCATCAACAGAATGTAAGTGGGCTTTTTGGGAGGTGGGGTAGGGGGATAGTTACAGGATACTTGACCTAATGTCTCATGTGGGCCTTCCCCAGGAGACACTGCCCAGCAAGTCACACATGAGTCTGATGAAAGTTTTGTAAACAGAGGGAAATTGGGATCTATCTAGTCTTAGCAAAATAGTTTCCTTAGGAAGTACCCACCACATGAGTCATGGTCGTCCTCTGACAGGAGCACAGGGCACTGGCTTTCCGTGTTCATGACAAGAGGTGGCACAAGGTGTCCCCTTCAGCTTTCTCACCCCCAAACATTCCCAATCAGCCAGGGCTCTACTTTAAATAGGCAAAGAAGGATCAATGACACTTACTTCACTGTCGCTTGGGCATGCCCTGGGATTACAGGACAAGACAGGAAATACTTTGGTCCAAGAAGTGCTTCCGGTGTGCCCAAGCGGGCCAGGCACGAGTTGAGCTGGCGCCAGACAGCCAGGGCCCAGTCGACCGTCTTGCACACGGGGTCGCAGGGAGAGGGCACCTGACCCCTGAACTAGAGACAGGGAGGGGGAAGACGGGGGCTTGGTTTAGAACAGTGCTTCTTGTCCTTTTGTTTCGAACACTCCAAAACTAAAAATATAAAAATTCAAACTGTAAAACAAAACTGTAGCCAAATCTGATTTTAACCTTCAGTTGGGGTGGCTGGAAGACGGCTAGGTAATAACATACTCTATGACGTGTGTTAGCACGAGATACAGATACAGATCTGTAGCTTATTACGTGCAGTGAAAGGATTCAGACATGATAGTGCAGTAAGACACCCTGGATGAGGTGTCTTACTTGGATGAATTCTTAAACATCAATTCGGGAAGAAATCATTTTTCACATGTGTACAGAATTCCTCACAAGGTCTTGCAAATAGCAGGTGTTCAAAAAAGGATTCTGAATAAATGAAATTAAAATTACATTAAATATTTGAATATTTTGGGTAAGTTATAAGATGGCATACCTGGATCTGTGGCATGTTCACCTTGTATTACTTCTAATTTCCCTAGAAGGAAGGCTCAGCTAAAATGCTAATTTCATCAAAATGGTCTGACAGCATAAAGAAGTATATTTTCAAATTTTAAAATGTGCAAATTTTAAGTAATACTGTATAACACACACAGTTGAATGGGAGAATTATATCTTATAGTTGAATAGTTGAATTATAGCTTATAAAAGGTCCCTTTTTGGTAGTACAGAAGGGTCACAAAAGGACAAAGATTTATTTATTATGAGGAGAAATCTCTCAAATATTTAGAAGTCAGATACAGCAATTGACTCTGTATTTTATAAGAAAGCAGATTCACATAAATCTCGACTTTACCAAGGAATTATGATGTTAAGACTGAGGATAATACATGAATGTTTTTATGTCCTACATGAAGGGATAGAATTTGGCCTAGAAAAAATGAAAGAGTGGTTCAGTGATTCTAGCAGCTCCGTTAAAGTAACATCACTTTGTTACATGAGGCTTTGGGATATGTTATCATAGTTTCCCTTTTCTTCAAAGGAGGAACAATCATATTTCTCCCACTTTCTCTGATCCTCTTCCAGCGAAAATGAGATCATGTGCTACAATTAATAGCTGAATATTAATTTCCTACTAAAGAAAGTATAATTATTTTTATTAAATACTAGAAGCCTGGTATTGTCCAAAAAAGGTCTGCTTACTTATATCCCTGGAAGAAGCTGGAAGAAGTAATTTTGATCACGTGCCAGTGTGCTTCTAAGTGCCCCCAAATATTTGGTTCCATCCTGCAGTTACAAGATTTCTGGCGTTTTGCAGGAGTCATTCATTCCCATTGTACTCCTACCCCGGAATCCTTTTTATTAACCTACTTGAAGTGATTCCTGATAAATGAAAGGCATTACCTCCCCTCCCCTTTCTATTCTTCACAGCACACCCCACTGGCCCATTCGCAAACACAGTGGAGGAAAGTGTAGAGCCTGAAACTTAGAACTTTCCTTTCCAAATAAGTAAAATCAATCCTTTTCAAACTATGCTTACCAGAGCCAGAGGAGGGAAAAGGAGGTATACTCTACCAGGGAAGGTGTACCTTTCAAGGAAAAATAGCATGGCCCCTGCGCAAGAAAGACACGCAAATTCGTGAAGCGTTCCATGTTTTTCTCTTGGGTAAACCAGGGATTTTGATGTGTCAGTGTAGGCTCCTCTTTGATAAGAAAAGGCACCGTTCTGGTGATAATGGAGGAGGCTATGCATGTGTGGGGAGCAAGAGGTAGATGGGAAATCTCTGTACTCTCTTTTCAGTTTTATTGTAAACCTAACACTGCTCTAAAAATAATAAAGTCTTTAAGAAAAAAAAAACTGGTATCTTTTGCAATTATTTAGGTGAATTTTTTGGCAATAAGATTTAAATATTAATAGTGATGAAGTTAATGGAAGTATCAATAATCTGAAAAGCTGTATACCTATGACTGTCTTTGCCTCCCCTTTCTTCCTACTGGTTGAGGTCATAGATGTGCTTTGGTCAAAAGAATATATTTACGACCAGGCAACTGACTTTTAGCAGAGCTTGGGACAGAGGATTTCTGATTCAATTAGGAATTTCAGATACTAATGCAAATCACCACTAGCAGGCACTGTTCACTGAATTACCAAGGGCATTCCCATCCCACACTTCTCCCTCCACCCGCCTCCCATGGCGCCAACTCCACAAACGCATGTACGTTCACACACTCTAACATAACAGACACTGAATTTTGTTCAGGAACTTGGTGGAGAGCTTTGGCCTTGGGAAGGTATTCTAGCCAAGGTCTCTGGTGGAGAGGTGTACATGAAACCAGTCTGGTTAATGAACCATTCAGGGAAAATCTTCTTTCTGGGAGTTTCAGAAAAAGATTCTTTCCCCCTGATGAGGAGGAGACAAAGGAAGCCGAAGTTCCCTCTCTGCACAGCATCCTGCTTCCTGCCTATGAACAAGTTTGTGTGAGGGCGTGATGCCCAAAGTCCTGCAATCCTGAAGGGAGGTCAAGAAACTCACCCAGACCTGGGACCTGACATCACAAAAGTGTGAATGGACATCATCAACACCTACTGCAAGGCATCTGGTTATGTAAGGGAAAAAAGCCTTTTTCTGTGTGTGTGAAGCAGCTAACAGTGGGGTGTTGTGTTACCTACAGCTTAAAATCCTGTGCTGATACAATGAAGATCCTGTCCTCCAAGTGTGGCCCAACTGTGCAGGATTAAATGATAAAATCTTGCTAAATCGAGCTCTTTTATTTCAAGTCCACCCAGACACTCAGCTACTGGCCCAATTTATGAATATTAAATAGTGATATACTCGAGTTGGTCAGCACTGAATTAATTTTGTTATCTTGATAGAATACAGAATATTTTATTATTCTGAAAAATCACTAAAAGTGATTATTATTCTTGAAAATGTGCCAACAGATAGAGATTTCTAATTTTCTTTCATGTGACTTTTTAATAGTGCACTGTAACAAATATTAAAACTAGCTTGAGTGATGGATAATGAAGGCTCCAAGGAAGCAGTAGCTTTTCCTTAAGAAGAGTGATTAATTTTCTAATCTTGTTTCCCACAGCATTTAGAACTTGGAGAGACTCCTCGAGAATAGTTAATAAAAAAAGTAAAACCTATTTGCTGTTTAAAATACTTAATATAGTCCAGAAACTGCTATGGGTTTTACATGCATTATCCTATTTAACCCTTGCATATCCCCAAATTTTACTTGCTGGAAGCCACACAGTAAGTGGTACAGCTCAAGCCTAGATCACCTGACACTAAAGGCCCCTTTCCCAGCAATAGGCTGTGCCTGTGGTTTGTTACCTTATTCACGACTTTCCTCCTTAGGAACCTCTGCAGCAGCCCCTGCATGGGCTCGCCATCCCACCGCAGCTGTACCCAGCGGAAATGCTGCTGCACCAGCAAGTCGGAGCCCTGGAGACAGGCCTTGGCAATGGTTCCCAACAAAAAGCAGTTCTCATGAAAGTAATAACATTCGGACGTTCTGTTTCCTGAAACAAACCAAAAGCAACAGTCCAACCTCAGCAAGCCACAGTAGGGGTCAAGTTCAAATAAGTGAAAGAAAGATGACCATGAAGCATAACATGTGCTCTGGGAAACAGAAAGATTAGAAGGATCTCAAAGCAGCCTGCTTCTCAGCATGGTCTCTCTACCATCTTTACCTTTTTGGAAAGTACAGGGGCTTTCAGTGCTGCGATTTTCCAGAGGCCCCAAAAAGTCCCCCAGTAACTCAGACAATGAAGATTTTTCCAAATTCTCTAAGATGATGATGATTTTCTTGTTAGCAGGAGATTGTTTCACTGGGATCAGACATGCTGTGGTCAAAAAGGAAATTCAGTGATTAAAGATTTTACAAAAACCTATACAAACTGGCAAAGATTTAAGTGTTAGCAAAGACGTGACACAATGGGAATGCTCTGACATTGCTGGGAGACTATAGGATTCTGGAAAACGGTTTGGCATTACTGAATACAGTTGAACATACACACACACAATGATCCAACATTAGTTCCACAACAGATCCCAAATGGAATCAACTCGTATCTCTACCAACAATAGACTATACAGGAGTATATTCATACAATGGATATGAAAGTGAACAAATTACAGCTACAAGCAACTGCATGAAGACTTGTCACAAACAATATATTAAGAAACAAATCACAAAAGGCTACACACAATATGATGCCATCATTTGAAGTTCAAACAGGGGAAACACTAACCTTATAATTTAGGGATTCATAGATAGTAAAACTATTTTAAAAAAGCAAAGAAATGATTATCACAGAAGACAGACTAGTGGTTAGCTCCATGTGCCCCACCCCTTGTGAACAGGGGTGGGGCACATGGGCCCATTCTGGAAGCTGGGAATGTTCTATTTTGTGACCCGGTCAGTGGTTAAATGACAATTTTATTTTAAATTATTCATTGATCTGTAAAAATAGGCGGTATGTATTTTATAGATGGATATTTCAGAATACAAAATGTTAAAATCCTTAAATGATCTTTAAATTACACATATGTAAAATATTCATAAAATTATGGAGACAGGACCTCAGAGACCAGCAGGTCCCTCCTTTCATTTTACAGATCTCAGAGAGGTTAAAGAGATTTGACTCAGGTTTCAGAAACAGTGGTAAGGAAGGACCGCGATCTTGGACTTGTGAGTCTTATTTTAGGGGTCCTCACACTAAAGATGGGGGGCTGAACTGCATGTCAACCGAAAGTGAAAGATGGAAAGTAAATGGAAGATTGCTATTATATGTAGAAGACAAGTCAGTGGATAAAATGTAACTGAAACAGTGCCTGGGCAACTGGAAACAGTCAAATGTTGTTAATATTGTAGTTGAAATATATATATATATATGTATTTATAAATAATACTTCCTATATACCAATGAGTAAAAAATTAAAATCACTTTTTAATATTTTAGAAGATTCTAAAATGCCCTAGTCTTAGCTAAGTTAACCTTGCAAAAAAGATTAATTTAAAATTCTTGAGAGTGATTTTGTCAAGTATTCCACTTTTCACAAACACTTATGAGAGTACATTATACTCCATTCCGCCTCCTAGTTACTATAGACACAAATACATTTTCACTTTCAAAAGAAGTCCCTGTAAATGAATCTCTTCTGAGATTGAAATAGCTCTTCTGGATGCTATAAAGCTTTAAAAACTAGAAGACAGGAAACAAAGCCAGCCACCTCTCAACTGAGTTGTATTTGTTGGGGCTATTACACTAGTGTCTGGCGTGTGCTGCGTCCCCTTCCACAGAGCTATTTAGTAAAGAGTGCTACAGTTCTATGCTTCTCAGGTTCAAGTGTTATTTCAAAAATATGTTATGAAGTATGATAAACGTATAGTTTTTTAAAACAACAATGATAAACTAACAAATCTTTTATACCCAGTGATTAAACAAAACAAAACCCAGCAACAACAAAACCAGCTTGAATGGTCTATGTATCTGCTTTTCTGTAACTAACGACTGAAGGTCTCCAGTTTTGCCTTGATTTGCGTTAAGTGTATGGCTAGTTCCAGCTAGAATGTGTCTGCAGGAACATGTAATTGCATCTCAACAAATGTTTTCCAGTGCCCCCTTGATGTACATACTATGCTAAGCACTATGGAATGCTGGAGGTGACTGATTCTAACTGGGGGGATGTGGCATTTAAAACTGGACCCATTACGAGGAATGGCATCTTGACAGATCAGAAAAAGGCTTTCTAGGTTTAAGAAACGGCATAGGCAGAAGAATGGAGGCCAGGCAGAGCTCAGTCCTAGAAGGGACCAGGGCTTCAAACCAAGGTCAGAATAGTTGCAAGAGTAGCATGACAGACAGCTCAAAGCTGATGCATGTGTCTAGTGAGGACAGGCTGGGAGCTTGGGTACAGAGTCACATCAGTGGAATGGAAGCCAGGAGCCCCATCTGTGGGCAGTAGGGCAGCAGGCTGTGTCTTCACTCTGGGCTACACATTACAGTCACCAGGGATCCAACTCCAGAGGTTGTGATGTAGTTGGTCAGTGCTGGGCCTGGGGCATTGGCATTTTATGTGCAGCCAGGGTAAGACTTGCTGATATGAAGTCTCAGAACCCAGCCACAAATGAAAAGCAGAAGGCCCAGGATGTCATGTCAGAAGGGAGTAACTACCAGCTCTGGGGACCAGTGGAAGTCTTTAAGGAGGGGATAAACAGGATTTGACTCCTGCTTTGAGATCTCACTCTGGTGTGAAGAATTGACAGGAGAGTGAAGAAACAAGAAAACACATCTACAGGCTCTCACTGCTGAGGTGAGGACAAGAGGTAACAGGAGCCTCATCCAGGGCCAAGGCACAGAACAAAAGGATAGTGTGAGATGGAGTGAGCATCTGGATGGAGTGGTTGATGTCTTGAGAGGGGTGGAGAGGGAAGAGCAGAGACAACTCAGAAGTTTCCACCGGAGAAGAGGCCATGCAGTGAATGGAGACAGAGAGCACATGAGCAGGAAAACACTTGAGGCAGGGGAGGTGGTGATGGGTTATGTTTCAGGCCTGAGTGATGAGTGAGGCATCGCTCTTGAGATGTCCAGCAGGGGCTGGGACCAAAGGATGGAAGCAGCAAGGGAGGATTCAGGCTGGTAATAAACGAGTTTATAGGATTGCAGGAGTTCTCTCGGAAAGACACAAACTCATTCTCCTGAGTCCACAAGCAAGGACTGTATTGTCAGTGACTTAATTAACGCCACATTTAATGGACAGCTTGTGCCCTTGACAAAAGGGGTGTGGGGTGCTGTTCATAACAGTTGGGTTGGGTTTCCACCTCATCTTTGTTCATCTTGGTCTCCTCTGAGGTACCAATCAAGGGTCAAACAGACTGGGTTTTTTGGTGAAAAGCTTTGTCTTCAACGCTGCTGGCCTCATATGTTCAATTTTTTCAGTAACATCTGCTTCTCCATCTGACCACTTAGGTTCAACAACCTAAAGCAAGTTGGTCCAAATGTAAATTTCATTTTAGTTGTGAAATAGCATGCCTAGTTCAAGTTATTTAACATGGTTTCAATTCTAAAATATGAACCAACCATAGAAACAGAAACTCGTTACACCTTTGGGTTTGAAGGATTATTCAGCCTCTGATCAGGGTTCATGGAGACATAAGATGGCCACTCATCCCAAGTTATAGCTGGAGATTCCTTTCGGCCTATTGTTGGAAAGTCAGCCATTTGGATTCCCTTTGCCCCATGCTAATTCAAAGCCCAATTTCTGAAATTAATCTACCCTTTTTTTCCCCTGCTTCCAACTTTATAGGTATGTCAGCTTGCCCCTCTCCAGAGGTCAGTAATCTTAATCAGACACTCTCGCTTGGCTAGGCTCAGGGCTATAGTCCAGTTTTGCATACCCTTGTATTAAAAGTTCTGTATAGCTAGTCTAGAGCAAGACTCATTGGCTTAAAAATAATTAACATATCACATTTATAGTTAAATCCAAACTCCTTTATGTCTAAGGTGACCCCAAGTCCATAATCTGCTCTTTGGAGATGGAAGCAGCCCATCTTTTACATTGTCCACTTAAAACAAGGCTCTGCAGGGATGATGCTCTGAGTCCAGATGAGAAGCAATGGACAGACCTCTAAAGAGCCTCCAGTAATGCAGGGTCCAAGGAGGAAACTCATTTATGTAGACTTCAATTACATATTATTACAGTAATTCTATCTTTATTACTTCTGAAGTAGAAAGTTCTCTCAGGAATCCTAAGTATTATTTTAAAATACCAATCTAGTGTTTAATTTTTTTTTTTTTTTTTACTACCACTGTCACATGTAATTTTAAAAAGTATCTGTCTTGCTAGCCTAACTCAATACCTTATACTGAGGAGAAATATGACCCAATTCTAATACACGTTCACCTCCTTACCAAATAATGGAGCCATGTGATGTGACGGTCTCTCACAAAAGTCAATATGAGAAGGAAGATGTTATTTTAAAATAAACACAAAATACCCACTGCTTGCATAAGTGCTACGCCATTCTTTTTGAACTGATCTTCTGTTCTACATTCTTTTCTTCACTGGCACCATTTTAGTCTCCATATAAGTTTTAGATTCTTAAAGCTAATTATTTAAAAAAAAAATCTGCTACTCTTCCTTCTTGTATTTTTTCACTCATACACTTCTTTTATTCATTCTCTATGTCTCTTTTCACTGGCTTTCTTCTACAGAGTCGTAGAGAGGAACATACAAGGTAATGTATGTGCTACGCCCATTGGAAGATGAAAGTTCACATTCTAACCTCCAGCTGAATGTAAGTAGTTTAAATCTTTTTTTTTTTTTTTGAGAAAATAAAGTTAGAAACCAGGAATAAGTTTAGAACACCTAATGAATCAGTATATCCTCACTTGGTAGTCATATGATTTGATCAGTTTACTTTCTTCGTAAAAAAAAAAAAAAAGCAAGACAGTAGCTGATACATAATTCCTGTCCTCTAATTATTCTAAAAGCTTAAGTGGAACAGCCTAGAAGCTGCTTTTCTCTGATCCAGATCTCAGCCTTCTCTACATTCTGTCCTTTTCCATCACCCTTTGACCAAAAGAAAATTCCCTGCTAGGGGCTTTCTGCACTACAAAAGAAGGGACACCACACCACTGGTCCTTCCCTCTGGCTCACTTGTGATTCCCTGGCACTGCTCAGAAGCTTCTGGTGTCCCCATCGACTCAAAGTGTACGTTCTCTGTTCTCCATGATCTCTTCATTGGCCACCAGTCAGCAGCAGTGGGGCCTACTGCTATGAAAATGACGGTGACAGTGGATGGAGTTTTAGAAGATGAGGATGGACAGCAGCAAGGGAAAGATCCAAAGCCAGACGGTACTGTTCTTGACATAACACTCAGAGACCTTCAGCCACTGGAGCCACTGGAGTATAACAGCAGGAAATTGTCATGAGCAGTTTTTTATTCTAGGGTGAGCCCTCTGGAAACCTGCAGAGGGCTTGTGGAAGGAGCGAGAGCAGGGGAAATAGAAGGGTTAGTGATGAGGCCTCCATAGGCCCTTGAGCAAGAAATGATAGGCGGTAGGGGGACTGGAGAGCAGGAGGTGGAGATGAGATATAGGAAGCAGATTCAAAAGAACTCAGGACTGACCAGACGTGGGGAATAAGCCAAATGAGAGATCTATGATAAGCTCCACTTGCTAACTTGGGTAACTGCACTCAAGGTCTCAGCAGGTGAATCTTGTGTTTATATCTTACTTTTGTTATTAAAAAAAAGAAAGAGGGATTTCATACATATAAATTACTAAGCCAAATACAGAATAAGAATCCTTTAATATTTGGAGATGCTACACTATTTCCTACATAACAGAGTGGAGATTTTTTGTCCTCAGTCTGTCATTCGAAAACCTCCTTTTTTCAAATCCAATTCACTCTATTTTCATGCCCTATCATCAACTACTGTCTCAACAACTTCTGCACTGTCTAATCTCACTTCTTTCTACCTCCACTGTTAGCAAGTTCTTCCACTTGCTGACAGCTAAATATGATTAACATTCCCTTTTTCTTTGCACATGCTACTTCTTGTATCAGGTTCATGCACTTATTCAACAAGTAATTATTGGCAATCAGTGTACAAGGTGGAATGAAAGAATAAGCTATATTACTAGCCTTCAAGGCGCTCGTAACATGTGTGTGGGCCAACACAAAAGCCCAAATAATACCCTCACCGCCTTGAACTATAGTTAGGTGGGGCACAGAGGTAAACAAAGCCTACTGCTGTTCATTAGAGGTAGTTGGCATACCTGGAGGGGTCAGACAAGCCTTCATTTGGGGGCGTCCTCAGAGTATTTAAACAGGGGCTCCCATGTCTATTTTAACCAGTCCTGTACCACGCAGTACTTTACATAGTACCTGCCATGCAGTAGTTATGGGTGGGTGTGTGTGGGGGGGCAGTTTGTGTGCTTATTCTAGATGAAATTTGAGAGTAATTCTAGATGAAAGCTGCAGCATAAACAAAGATATGGAGAGTGGGAAAGCAAAGGACATGTGAGGAAGAAATACTGTATTCTGCTGGAGCTTAGATACCTATTTTTAAAAAGGGTCAGATATTCCAAAGAAGATATACAAATGACCAATAGGTACAGGAAAACAGGTTCAACATCACTAACGATCAGGGAAATGCAAATCAAAACCACAATGAAATATCACTTCATAACTGTTAGAATGGCTGTCATCAATAAGAGTTAACAAATGTTGGTGGGGATGTGTAGAAAAGGGAACCCTTTCACATTGTTGGTGGGAATATAAATTGGTGCAGCCACTATGAAAAACAGTATGGAGGGTCCTCAAAAAACAAAAAATAGAACTACCATATGATCCAGCAATCCCACTTCTGGGTATATATCCCAAGCAAATGAAATCAGGATCTTGAAGAGATTATCCACACACCTGTGTTCACTGCAACATAATTCACAAGAGCCAAAACACAGAAACAATCTAACTATCCATCAAGAGATGAATGGATAAAGAAAATGTGGCATACGTATACAATGTAATGTCATTCAGCCATGAGAAAAAAGTAAATCCTGCCACTTGTGACAACATGGATGGACCTTGAGGGCATTATGTTAAGTGAGATAAGTCAGACAGAGAAGGACAAATACTGCATGATATCACTTGTACGTAGAATCTAAAAAGGCCAAACTGATGAAACAGTAGAATGGTGGTTATCAGGGGCTGGAGGGTGAGGGAAATGAGATGTCAGTCACAGGGTACAAACTTTCAGCTGTAAGTCGAATAAGTTTCAGGGGTTAATACTGTATCTGTTGTATACTTGAAAGTTGCTAAGAGTAAATATTAAATGTTCTCACTGTAAGAAAGGAATGGTAATTATGTGACGTGATGGAGATGTTAGCTAATGCTACAGTGGTAACCATTTTGCAATACAGAAGTGTATCAAATCAATGAATTGGGGCTTCCCTGGTGGTGCAGTGGTTCAGGGTCTGCCTGCCGATGCAGGGGACATGGGTTTGTGCCCCGGTCCGGGAAGATCCCACGTGCCGCGGAGCGGCTGGGCCCGTGAGCCTGGCCGCTGAGCCTGCGCGTCTGGAGCCTGTGCTCCACAACGGGAGAGGCCACAACAGTGAGAGGCTCGCGTAACCCAAAAAAAAAAAAAATCAACAAATTGTATACCTTGAACTTACTCTATGTTGTATCTCAATTATATCTCAAAAAATTAAATTAAATTAAAAAGGGTCTGATAAGCAAATTAAGTGGATCAGTGTCCTAGAATGGAAGACCCTGAATGGGACTGACATAGTTCAGTGGGTGACTGGGGCAGGTGGGAGTCAAGAATCACAGAGCGCTTTTAATCGGGGGTCTGGTGGTCTGTGAAAGATGTTCAGGGAGCACAAGAGGTAGGCGGAGCAGCCACTTACAGGAAAGAAGACAAAATATAGTAAAAGGAGGCATAAAGTGGGATGGTACCAATGGGGATGGATGAAAAAGGCACACTGAGATCCATTTGGCAGGACATGACCATGGACTGGCTGTGGGACAGGAGTGAGGGGTCCATGACACAGAGGACCTGGGGGTTCCAGATGGACCTAACATGGCTTAAAAATTAAGACAGTTGAAAACATTGAAACGTTGAAAGAACAACCTCCCAAATGTTCACTTAAAAACCAGGATGTCTGGCTTCTTCTTCCAAGTCACAAGACCTCACATCACTGAGTCTACACTCAGCTGCTCGCAGCTGGGAGCTGCTGCCCTCGTGGCGATGGAGACAGGCTTCCCCTCCCCTCCAGCCCCAACCAGCCTGATTCACCCCTTAATGTGGCTTTTTGCACCCGTGGGCATTTAGGTTTTCAATTCTGCCAGGGAGACCTGAGTTCCAAGTATGAGGTGCCAAGACACTCACCAAACTTAGAAATTAGGAAGAGGAGTTCTTTCTAAGAAGATGCTCCCCAAGGATTTATAAATGCTGAGGTGGTCACCTTCGCATCCTTCTTGACCTAATTCACTGTTCTCAGATTTTTCTTTCTCTAGCTAAGTTTAGAGCAGCATTCGGTCTAATTGCTATCTACTCTGATAGGGTGAGACCACAATATTTTAACTTCTTACTCTGAAATGAAGCAAGACTGAACACTGAAAACCATAGGGGGCTTTTGTTATAAAACTAAGGGGAGAAAAAAAAATTTTGGCAGGTGAGTTTTTGAGGAGCAGCGGTGGGCAGTGACTCGGGTCCGGCTGAGGAGCCGGAAAGCCTAGTTTGAGTCCTACTGTGCTGCATCCTCACTGCAGGATCCACTGCGTCCCCACTGCAGTGTACTTAACCTCTTGTCTCAGGTGTTTATAAATCAGGGTGTTTACAGAGTCAAAGCTTAATAAACATTAGCTATTGTTAGTATCATTATCAGAGAAAACAGCTTTTCTCTGTAGCTTACTCTCACTAGTTTCTGGCCAAAGACTGGCCTAAGTACTAGAGCAACATTCAGATTCTGGCGGGATTTTCTTGTCCCCAAAATGTGCTTCTAGGCTTGTGGATTCCTCAGTTCCCCTCTAAACCTGCCTCTTAATTTTACTTCTTGACTTAGGAACTCCTGGTAATTTCCTTCTTCCTCAACCTGGTCACCAGCTGTCCCAGCCACAAGGTATCTCCCTTGATCACAGCTCCAAAGATAAGTATCACCCCTCTCCCTAAAAAAGAGACCTGAATTCACATTTCAACTCACCCTTCACCCAGCTCACAGTTCCCTCCTTCACCTGCTCCCGAGGGTCCCTGTGGTTTTGAGCCTCTGGAGACCAGAGGTTGGTCCATTTCAGTTTTTATTTCACTAGTCATGCTATATACTATGCAGAGTTACACTAACTCCACCTGTGCTGAAGCTTGGGGTGTCATGTTCTGGAACCTAAGATAGAAAGTTTATGAAAACTTTATATTAAGAAACATGTTTGATCACGGTTCTGCCACTATGTAGTTGTGGTAAGTTACTGAAACTCTCTATGCCTGTTTCCTCACCTTTGAAATGGAGATAATACCAACTTGCATAGGGCTGTTGTGGAGATTAAATGAGTTAATTAATGCACGTCATGTGTTTAGCAAAGTGCCAGTCAACGGCATACTAAGAATGATGTGGAGAAAGCAGTGCACCCAGGTGCAACAATAGGGATGCTTTCATTGTAGAGAATTTATGAATAATAATAATATTTATTAAAAACCTATCTCCTGGGGCTTCCCTGGCGGCGCAGTGGTTGGGAGTCCGCCTGCCGATGCGGGGGACACAGGTTTGTGCCCTGGTCTGGGAGGATCCCACATGCTGCGGAGCGGCTGGGCCCGTGAGCCATGGCCACTGAGTCTGTGCATCCGGAGCCTGTGCTCCGCAACGGGAGAGGCCACAGCAGTGAGAGGCCCGCGTACCAAAAAAAAAAAAACAAAAAACCCAAAAAAAACCTATCTCCTTATTAGCACCGTGCAATTCTAAACTGCACCAATAACACAATGCTTAGTTCTGCTAAGGTGGACCACTCCCACCACCCCCTCCCTTGGTATCCTCTAGTGCCAGTTATGTAGTATGCTCCCAACAGATAATTTATAAACAAAAGAAGAAAAATATAGGATGTACAATAGATGCAATGGTACATACATGAAAATAATTTTTTGCAAGTGCTCACCTGGGTTCCCAGTTTTCATCCCGCAGCTGCTCCATAACTGAAAAGTCAACTTAAATTTATCCCCAAGCAACAACATTTATTTCCATATAACGGCTTACTTGAAGGGTATGCCTTTTGGTTATCACAACTCAGTTTGCTGAGATGGTCTTACCACTACTGATGAACAGATCTACTAGCTGGTCCTTGGAGAAACCAGTATCCACTTCAGCTCTCACTATTTCACAGGGGAATCCTGCAGCCATTTGTCTGTGCTGTGATAAGAGTGTGATTAGTTCTATATGCTTTTGTGTTTTCAAAGAAAAGGAGAGGGTATGTGACTGATCCATACCTTCATGCAGAGTGCAAGCTGATGGGCTATGTAGTCTTGCAAGCTTCCTTCTGGGCCGTGGAAAATGACATTATGATATTGCTCGACCTATTAACAAAACGAGAAGAAACCTTAGGTAAAAATGCTATGAAGAGAAAAAAGTGGTACACAAGTGTAGAATTTCCTTTTGGATTGTCACCAGCCTTTCAAAAGATAAAAAATATTATTTTAGGGCTTCCCTGGTGACACAGTGGTTGAGAGTCCACCTGCCGATGCAGGGGACATGGGTTCGTGCCCCGGTCCGGGAGGATCCCACATGCCGCGGAGCGGCTAGGCCCGTGAGCCATGGCCGCTGAGCCTGCACGTCCGGAGCCTGTGCTCCGCAATGGGAGAGGCCACAACAGTGAGAGGCCTGCGTACCGCAAAAAAAAAAAAAAAAAATATATATATATATATATATATTTTAGGGGTTAGCTTCATTCATTGGGCATGTGAAGTCTTTCATTTTAATGTGAAACACTGGCAAACATATTATTTATATAGTATTTTACATTTTATATAGTACTTACATATTTATAGCAAGAGATGGCATATTTTTAAAGAGCATACTCCTTCTCCCTCCATTTTCTACACTGAGGTTCAGTATATTAGCTGGGAACACAATTCCTAGCATGTTTTTGTCCCTTGCAGATGTTCCATAATTTTTTTCTTTATTATCCCTTACAGATGCTCTTTAGTTTGAATTTTCCCACTGCACATTTTACTTTTCAGAGGTTAAAATAGCAATGAATGTTTTTCAGGAAATTTTGGAATATACAAAGAAGAATAAAGAAGCAGAATAGAAATCACTGAAGCAACCACTGTAAATATTTTTATGTTTCCTTCCAGCTTTTTTCTCTGCATAGTTGATGTGTGTGTATTTGGTTTTTTTCTTTTTTTCTTTTAAAGAGCCAACCTTTATTTTAAGGATTTTTTCATTGAAGACTTCAAAAAGTGGTAGGCTTTTAGAACTTATTGACCTGTATTTAAAAGGAACTGTTGACAAAGATTCGCCAGAAATAATCTGAACAAGCGGGAAAATACAGTTAATACTACTGAAACCTACTAAAATAACTCCAGGACATATGGTTTATCCAACATAAAGATACCTCTAAATGCTGTCACTGATATGAAACTGACTGCTTCTTTTCTAAACACACAGTGGTATAATTAACAATATTCAATCACTTCTGTTCTTTCCTGAATATATAAAAATTAAAATACCAATTAAAAAACTAATACATTCTTCTCTTTCAATGTTTCTTACAGATACAATTTCAATATTTTCATTCAATAGTGGTGTGGTTTAAGAGATTTTTCATTCACAAGTCAAACAACAATCCACCCAAAGGGAACTGATAGTCTATAGGCTCATAGTGCAAATAAAGAGTTCAGGAATGCAGCAACTGGCCTTTCTAAAATACAAAACGGATGAAATTCTTAGAAGATACATGTAACAAGCTCTACTAAGCAGCTGGCCACAGAACTAGAACATCTGATAATTTTCCTGTTGATTCACTGGGACTCCAGATGTTTCCAAACTCAACTTGAACTCTCATCTTAGGCTTCGTATTTTACTTTTCCAGTTTCACTAATGACACAAACATGATTCAAATACTTGAAGTCGTCATTATAGTCAAGGGCATATCCTACAACAAACCTGTCTGGAATTTCAAATCCAACCAAGTCTGGTCTATATGCAACACTTTGAGGGGTCCTCTTAACAGGCAAGCTTGCAACCTTGAGCATCTGGATCATTCTGCTTGACCAAGGAAAGCAAGGTTTGCATTGTTCTGCCAGTGTCAATTATATCTTCAACAATCAAGACATTCTTTCCAGTTAAAGTTGAGAGATCATCTCCACCAATTACTTTTATGTCACCTGTTGACTGGTCATTACAGTAGCTCTTCAGTCTACTAAAATCTACAGTCATAGGTATAGATCTGTCACTATTTCTCTTCAGTGCTTTGATGTAATCCAGCAGGTCAGCAAAGAATTTATAGCCCCCCCTTGAGCACACAGAGGGCCACGATGTGATGGCCTCCCATCTCCTTCATCACATCTTGAGCCAGCCGTTCGGTCCTGTCCATTAGTCCATGAGGAATGAACACCTTTTCCAAATCCTCAGCATGAACGATTAGGTATACATCTAGGTCATAACCTGGCTCATCATCATTAACCACGACGCTGGGGCTGCGGGCTGCCATAACGGAGCCGGCTGGCGTGCGGGCTGAGGGCAGTCTGGGGAGGAGAAGCCAGCAGGGCCGAGCAGAAGGTGGCGCCGCGCAGGAAAGCAGAGTGCCGTCGCCGCTCAAAGCCCAGGCGCCTGTATTTGGTTTTTAAGGATACAGGGGTGTAATCTTCTTACAGCTATTGTATATCAGAGGATATCTTTGTGTTGACTTTTTGCATAAAAGACATCTTCATGAGTATTCAATTCTTGAATCAACTATGTGATCCTATTCTGCAAAGCACTGAATTCCAGAAATCTAGGTAGAGACTGACTGATACTTTTACTCTGTAAAAATGAAAATCTCTTGCCTGGAAGCCTATAGGGTTTTAAAAAAATCTTTACCCTCATGTATAAGGATATCTCGCCTAAGAACATGTGGAGATGTAGTGGGTGCTGGGACAGAAAGCCATGACCTTTTATGTATGTCAAGGCCCATAACGTTTGCAGTGAAATGTGGAGGGGAGGTCAACCTCTCACCTCCATGACCCCAGGGCTGAGTTCCCACTCCCAGCCCACATGCTGGGGAGCAGCTTTCTTCTTGGAAAGGTCTTGCAGAAAAGCACCTGTGCAGGTGTAGCACCTACTTAACCAGTACAGTTGACGAAGCTCACATATGAGGATTGAGCCACCCATACTTAGAGAAGTGTTAGACACAACAGGGTCTGTTCTCTCTTTATAATTTGTAATGGGACAATGTAAGAACATGTATATCTTTGTGCTATTGTTGCTCTGCTGTGCTCTGATGAGTTTGTCCCTTTTACATAACAGGGGAAGGGCACACCCTTGGGGGTAGCCAGAGTGGACTTCTATGAAGACAGTGACTATGTCCCTGGCTTCTTACAGGAAAAGGCAGATTCTGAGATGTGAAAGGAAGGCTTGAGGGAAAGCCCTTAGCATGGAAGGAAGAGGGAACTCCTTCCTTACCTGGGGACTTTAAGACCTGAGCTTTGGCCTCCCAGGAGACCATGACATAAACTTAGAGGCACTCCTAGAAAGTGGAAGAAAACTAGTCTTGACCACTGGGTGTCTGAAAATGAGCTAAGGAGGGAAGTGATTCTTAAAGGGGTCCCTTGATGTTGAACTTGGGACTGGGTTTTAGGCTCTGAAAGACAATTTATCTGGTAGCCACCACTGATTTTGTCTGAGTTTAAATATTACTCCACCATTGCTAAGCCTTCAATAAAAAGGGGAAGAGCTGGATTCACACTGTGGGTAGGGCAGCAACACGGAGAGTCATGGCTGGAAGACACATGACGGTGGCTGTAGCTGCCTGAGGAACATCAGGATCCTAAAGCCACAGGATGAACTCAGCAGTGGCTGGCCTGGGCTGTTTTCTGTGGTACTGAGAATCTGTGAGCCAAGCAACAGTAGAGATGCCGGCCAGGACCAAGACTGGGACAGGGCCTCTTCCAGAGACACGGGAGAGATAGTAACCTAAAAAGTTCAGTTGAGGTTCTGCTTCTTAGACAGTGAGGCCATAGAGCCATAAGACTTCAGGGGTAAATTATTATTAAAGAAGAATTATTAAAGAATAATATGTTCTCATTTGTACCTATGTGATGGGGAAGCTTGGGGATACACAGATTATACTTTTCATTAAAAAATGTTGCCCAGATTTATCTAGTTAGGGCCTCTTTCTCCCTATTTTAAATGCAATATGGTAAATCCTTTTGATATGCACAAACTTCTTTTGGCTTGGGAAATTTTTCTTCCATTATGTTTTTGTTAATTTCTCCTCTTCTAGTTCTAATTCTAAGGAACACCTCCAAGGCTTAAGTTCCCTTGCTGTTCTCTGTAAGGACGCCTGTCCCCTTATCTCTTCATTTCTCTCTCTCTGTCCTTCTCTTCTGCCTTCTGGGAGTGAACTCCTCACATTAGTCTTTCATAACCCTGAATGGAACATTCATTTACCATCTCACTTTTGCTCTCTATGACCTCAAGGACAACTTTAATGATGCCATTGCATTTTTAGTTGTTCTTATAGTTCCTTGCTTCATCCGTCTCCTTTCCAGCATTCTTCCTTTTAATCTTAGCCTGCACTCTCTCATGGCTTTCTTGCCCTGCTTTCATAGTCTATCTCCTTGCATTCTCTAGAGAATGAACATAATTTTCCAGACTTCTTTGTTCTTTATTTTTAAGCTGTGTTCTTCTGAGTTTTCAGAAGGATAACTCTGTCTGTTCTGCAGTATTCTTCCATAGGTATAATGTTAACTTGCCATTGGTATTCATATACTGTGAAACCACAGGAAGAATACTGCAGTGAAGCAGGATGTGTGGACCATCACTGATTTTACTCGCTGTCCACTGATTTTCCAGCTGAATTCCTGCCTTAGGTCACTGGACAAATGGCGGGCTGGTGTCTATAATTTCTAGTTAAACTCCAGGCTCCAGCACTGGCTGCAGTGGACTAAACTTCTGCTGTCCACCTTGGCGGACAAATGCATGAGATGAACTGCAGTACCGGAAGCAGGATGCTCTTGTACCCGTCCCACCGAGAGTGCTGATATAATATACTTCCTGGATGCAGCACGGTCTCACCAAAGCCTGCCGACTTGCTGCTCAGGGATTTCTCGGATCCACACTCTGAATGGCTGTGGAAGAACCTGTGTTGACAGGGGGTGGAGGATAATATCATGGTGCAGCAAAAAGCAGAGGCAGTAAAGGAAACATGCCCAATTTTCTAACTGCTGTAAATCTTGCTTTTTTGAATCATTAGTAAGATGGTAAGAGAAAGATAAAAGTGTTTTCCTAATAAATCTCAGGTAGGTCTCAAATAAAGTAAACCCAACACTCTCTTGCCCCTAAAGTTAGTGAAATTTTTTTCTAGATTCTTGACAAAGGAAGACCTCAGTTCTATTTTTCTCTGTTATTGTGAAGTTTTATCACTTTTAAAAAGTACTTTAGTGGGAAATTGTGTTAGGTACTTGCCAGGTGCAATTTTAAACCAGAAATCTTGAGCTCTCCAAATTAATCCCAAATTGCCATGACTTATAGTGTAGAAATTCTCTCACAAGGAATGGATTGTTTCACACCAGTGGAAAAGGATACAGCTTTTCAAGATTTACCGAATATTCTAGCCCTGAGATTTTCAACTAGCACTGCTATTTAATCCTGTCTCACTTTTGAAAACACGGGTGCTCTTTATAGCCATCGTGTCAAACTGCCTGCATTTTCTTAAGATTGATTTTGAAATCATATAACAGCAAGAGACCCAACTTCATAGATAAGCTGTCTTCAATCCCAACACCTTATTTTTTCTCAGATTGTTGGTTCTTAGGGACAGGAAACATTCCATTTAAAATTTCATTGAAAGGCCATTCACTAGCAGTAAGCATTTCTGTTCACACACTCTATTATCCTTTCTGGAATAAGGTAAAATATAAATAAATGAATTCAGTAAGTAAATCAAGGTAAAAGACTTCCCAATCATTCAGACATTCTAATGCATGCATCCTGTTAGTAGGTTTCTCCTCATTTCAGGCATTATCAATTTTTTGTTAATTTTGTTCTACCTCATCAAATGATACAGTTGTGTTGGTTACCATTTAAGATCTGAACAAAAAATTAATTATGGAAGCCTCTTGCTCTACTGAGACTGGTGCAAACATGCAAAGCTATGCCAAGAAAACATATTTATCTGTTCTAGTGCTACCATATTATTTCTCCAAATAGCAAGATCTGAGGTATAATAAATATACATGCTCCATGCTTCCAGCAGAGGGCTCTAAAGATAGACAGGTAGGTAGGTAGGTATTATAGATGGACAGACAAGAAGGCAGACAGATTTTTTTTGGGGGGGGAGGAGGTAAATATTTGAATTCTGTTGAAAGGAGATCTATTTTTTGAAAAACAAATTCAACTTCTAAAATGTGAATTGTAGTCACCAGAATTATCTTCTAAGTGCATGCTTACAGTGTGACATTTCTGCTCATTAGGAAACGGACACTGGGCTTTTTTTTTTTTTATCACAGTTGGTACCAATCCCTTTTATTCTTGTGTCTTCACAGCCTATTCAGGAAGCTCTTATCACAGGTCAATTAGTGCTTTGTGAGGCAAATGAATTCTGGATTAAATGGAAACAATGACCTCCACAAAATCCCATCCATCCCTTTATTTTTTTCCCTCCACAGTGTTTTTCTGCAGAATGGAGTTTACCAGAGGAGCTATAGTCTCCACTAGGGTCAATGTAGCACCCGCAATGTGTTTTCAGACTTGTGGCATTATTTTAAAGCAATAAACTTCAACTTTTGTTTGGAGTTTCACTTGTCAGAGTCTGAGGAAAAGATTCTACTACACTGAGACGGTTTTAGGCCAAGTTGTGTTGAGATGCTGAACTCAAAAAAGAATGAAAAATAAAAGGTCTTTACCGAGCTAATAAAATTGGAATGGTTATAGAATAAAGGGACATGCTTTATAGCTAAGATGTTCATTCCAACCTCTTCTGGAACTTAATTTTTAAAGAACTGATTTATGTATGACTTTAGAGCCACATACAATACAGTTACTGTCAACTTATTCATGTAAAATCCCCCCAAACAATATTGGCACATCCAGCATCAGGGATACACAAAACCAGAGTCTTTCATGTTAGGGGTTTTAGGCATTTGCTGAGGTCCCTCTTTATAGAATAGGTGTAAGAGAATAATGGAATTCAAGAGAAATTACAGTTCATACACAGAGGGACACCCATACTATATGCTTTTAAAAATTAGCTTAGTGAAACCATAAAAGCCAAGATCAGGGCTTCCTTGGTGGCGCAGTGGCTGAGGGTCCGCCTGCCGATGCAGAGGGCACAGGTTCGTGCCCCGGTCCGGGAAGATCCCACACGCCGCGGAGCGGCTGGCCCCGTGAGCCATGGCCGCTGAGCCTGCACGTCCGGAGCCTGTGCTCCGCAACGGGAGAGGCCACAACAGTGAGAGACCCGCGTACCACAAAAAAAAAAAAAAAGAAAAAAAGCCAAGATCAGACTTGGTTACTAACTTCAAATAAAGATAGGCCCTCACTTATTAACACAGAAGTAGTAACTTGGGTGTTATAACTATTTAAAAAGTAAAACTATAAGATATAATTCTTGGATATAATTTCCCCCTGGTCACCTCACCTCTGGCACTCATGAACTCTTGCTGCTCCAGACCTCCTCTGGGCTGACACTTGCCCTACTGGCCAGAATCTTCTTGCACTGTAGCCAGGGAAGCCAAGGATCCACTGGTGTTAGAATCACCTCTTCCTCATACCAGGGAACTGGCTTCCTTCTTCCACTACGACCTTACCCAGCATTGCCCCTCCATGCTCTGAATAAGCTCAGGCTAAACTTGGTCATCTGCTAAAGGGGTTGATGAGATTTTGTGGGCCGTCTTAGATACGTAACCATCATTTACAACATTACTTCTATGGGGCCATAGCAAACTTATTTTGGGAATGTATGAAGACTAAGTAGAATCTCCTAGTGATGATTCTTGATGATGAGCATGGCACATACTTGAGTGGACAGCCAATATAATTCTCAAGAATTGTGTCCATGGGGATTCAGAGATCTACATTTAAAAATAGGGCTCAAGGGACCTTCCAGATGGAAGAGGAGTAAGACATGGAGATCACCTCCCTCCCCACAAATACATCAGAAATACATCTACACACAGAACAACTCCTACAGGACACCTACTGAACAGTGGCAGAAGACCTCAGACTTCCCAAAAGGCAAGAAACTGCCCACGTACTGGGCATGTGGCTGACAGGGTCTTGGTGATCCAAATGGGTGTCAGGCCTGAGCCTCTGAGTTGGGAGAGCCAAGTTCAGGACATTGGTCAGCCAGAGACCTCCCAGATACATGTAATATCAAACGGTGAAAGCTCTCCCAGAGATCTCCATCAGAACGCTAGGACCCAGCTCCACTGAACGACCAGCAACCTACAGTGCCGGACACCCTACGCCAAACAACTAGCAAGACAGGAACACAACCCCACCCATTAGCAGAGAGGCTGCCTAAAAACATAATAAAGTCACAGATACCACAAAACACACCACCGGACGCAGTCCTGCCCACCAGAAAAACAAGATCCAGCCTCACACCAGAACACTGGCACCAGTCCCCTCCACCAGGAAACCTACACAAATTCAGAGTAATGATAGTAAAGATGATCCAAAATCTTAGATATAGAATGCAGAAAATACAAGAAATGTTTAACAAGGACCTAGAAGAACTAAAGAGCAAACAAACAATGATGAACAACACAATAAATGAAACTAAAAATTCTCTAGAAGAAATCAATAGCAGAATAACTGAGGAAGAAGAAAGGATAAGTGACCTGGAAGATAAAAGAGTGGAAATAACTACCACAGAGCAGAATAAAGAAAAAAGAAGGAAAAGAATTGAGGACAGTCTCAGAGACCTCTGTGACAACATGAAATGCACCAACATTCAAATTATAGGGGTCCCAGAAGAAGAAGAGAAAAAGAAAGGGACTGAGAAAATATTTGAAGAGATTATAGTTGAAAACTTCCCTAATATGGGAAAGGAAATAGTCAATCAAGTCCAGGAAGCACAGAGAGTCCCATACAGGATAAATCCAAGGAGAAATACGCCAACACACATGTTAATCAAACTATCAAAAATTAAATACAAAGAAAAACTATGAAAAGCAACAAGGGAAAAGCAACAAATAACATACAAGGGAATTCCCATAAGGTTAACAGCAGATCTCTGCAAGCCAAAAGGAAGGGGCAGGACATATTTAAAGCGATGAAAGGGAAAAACCTACAACCAAGATTACTCTACCAGGCAAGGATCGCATTCAGATTCGATGGAGAAATTAAAACTTTTACAGACAATCAAAAGTTAAGAGATTTCAGCACCACCAAACCAGCTTTACTACAAATGCTAAAGGAACTTCTTTAGGCAGGAAACACAAGAGAAGGAAAAGACCTACAGTAACAAACGCAAAACAATTTAAAAAATGGTAATAGAAACATACATTTCGATAATTACCTTAAATGTAAGTGGATTAAATGCTCCAACCAAGAGACATAGAGTGGTTGAAGGGATACAGAAAGAAGACCCGTATATATGCTGTCTACAGCAGACCCACTTCAGACCCAGGGACACATACAGACTGAAAGTGAGAGGATGGAAAAAGATATTCCAGGCAAATGGAAATCAGAAGAAACCTGGAGAAGCAATTCTCATATCAGACAAAATAGACTTTAAAACAAAGACTACTACAAGAGACAAAGAAGGACACTACATAATGATCAAGGAATCAAACCAAGAAGAATATATAATATTGTAAATATTTATGCACCCAACAAAGGAGAACCTCAATACATAAAGCAAATGCTGGCAGCCGTAAAAGGGAGAAGTCGACAATAACACAGTAATGGTAGGGGACTTTAACACCCCACTTTCACCAATGGACAGATCATCCAAAATGAAAATAAATAAGGAAACACAAGCTTTAAATGATACATTAAACAAGATGGACTTAATTGGTATTTATAGGACATTTTACACAAAAACAACAGAATACTCTTTCTTCTCAAGTGCTCATGGAACATTGTCCAGGATAGATCATACCTTGGGTCACAAATAAAATCTTGGTAAATTTAAGAAAACTGAAATGGTATCAAGTATTTTTTCTGAGCACAACACTATGAGACTAGATATCAATTCCAGGAAAAGATCTGTAAAAAATACAAACACATGGAGGCTAAACAATACACTACTGAATAACCAAGAGACCACTGAAGAAATCAGAGGAAATCAAAAAATACCTAGACACAAATGACAATGAAAACGCGACAACCCAAAACCTATGGGATTCAGCAAAAGCAGTTCTAGGAGGGAAGTTTATAGCAATACAATCCTACCTTAAGAAACAAGAAACATCTCAAATAAACAACCTAGTCTTACACCTAAAGCAATTAGAGAAAGAAGAACAAAAACACCCCAAAGTTAGCAGAAGGAAGGAAATCATAAAGTTCAGATCAGAAGTAAATGAAAAAGAAATGAAGGAAACGGTAGCAAAGATCAATAAAACTAAAAGCTGGTTCTTTGAGAAGATAAACAGAATTGATAAACCACTAGCCAGACTCATCAAGAAAAAGAGAGAGAAGACTCAAATCAACAGAATTAGAAATGAAAAAGGAGAAGTAACAACTGACACTGCAGAAATACAAAGAATCATGAGGGATTACTACAAGCAACTCTATGCCAATAAAATGGACAACCTGGAAGAAATGGACAAATTCTTAGAAAAGCACAACCTTCTGAGACTGAACCAGGAAGAAAGAGAAAACATGAAGAGACCCATCACAAGCACTGAAATTGAAACTGTGATTAAAAATCTTCCAACAAACAAAAGCCCAGGACCAGATGGCTTCATGGGTGAATTCTATCAAACATTTAGAGAACAGCTAACACCCATCCTTCTCAAACTCGTCCAAAATATAGCAAAGGGAGGAATACTCCCAAACTCATTCTATGAGGCCATAATAACCCTGATACCAAAACCAGACAAAGATGCCACCAAAAAAAGAAAACTACAGGCCAATATCACTGATGAACATAGATGCAAAAATCCTCAACACAATACTAGCAAACAGAATCCAACATCACACCAAAGGATCATACACCATGATCAATTGGGGTTTATCCCAGAGATGCAAGGATTCTCAATATCTGCAAATCAGTCAATGTGATACACCATAGTAACAAATTGAAAGAGAAAAATCAGATGACCATCTCAATAGATGCAGCAAAGCTTTTGACATAATTCAACACCAATTTATGATTTAAAAAAACCCTCTAGAAAGTAGGCATAGAGGGAACTTACCTCAACAAATAAAGGCCATGTATGACAAACCCACAGCCAACACCGTTCTCAATGGTGAAAAACTGAAACCATTTCCTCTAAGATCAGGAACAAGACGAGGTTGTCCACTCTCACCACTATTATTCAACACAGTTTTGGAAGTTTTAGCCACAGCAATCAGAGAAGAAAAAGAAATAACAGGAATCCAAATTGCAAAAGAAGAAGTAAAACTGTCACTGTTTGCAGATGACATGATACTATATATAGAGAAACCTAAAGATGCCACTAGAACACTACTAGAGCTAATCAATGAATTTGGTAAAGTTGCAGGATACAAAATTAATGCACAGAAATCCCTTGCATTTCTATACAGTAATGATGAAAAATGTGAAAGAGAAATTAAGGAAACACTCCCATTTACCACTGCAACAAAAAGAATAAAATACCTAGGAATAAACCTACCTAGGGAGAAAAAAGACCTGTATGCAGAAAACTATAGGACACTGATGAAAGAAATTAAAGATGATACAAAGAGATAGAGAGATATACCATGTTCTTGGAATGGAAGAATCAACATTGTGAAACTGATTATACTACCCAAAGCAATCCACAGATTCAATGCAATCCCTATCAAACTACCAATGGCATTTTTCACAGAACTAGAACAAAAAATTTCACAATTTGTATGGAAACACAAAAGACCCCAAATTGCTAAAGCAACTTTGAGAAAGAAAAACGGAGCTGGAGGAATCAGGCTCCCAGACTTTAGACTATACTACAGAGCTACAGTAATCAAGACACTATGGTACTGGCACAAAAACAGAAACATAGATCAATGGAATAGAATAGAAAGCCCAGAGGTAAATCCATGCACATATGGTCACCTTATCTTTGCTAAAGGCAGCAAGAATATACCATGGAGAACGACAGGCTTTTCAATTAGTGGTGCTGGGAAAACTGGACAGCTACATGTAAAAGAATGAAATTAGAACACTCCCTAACACCATACACAAAAATAAACTCAAAATGGATTAAAAACCTAAATGTAAGGCTAGAGACTATAAAACTCTTAGAGGAAAACATAGGCAGAACACTCTGACATAAATCACAGCAAGATCCTTTTTGACCCACCTCCTAGATAAATGGAAATAAAAACAAGAACAAACAAATGGGACCTAATGAAACTTCAAAGCTTTTGCACAACAAAGGAAACCATAAACAAGACCAAAAGACAGCTCTCAGACTGCGGAGAAAATATTTGCAAACGAAGCAACTGACAAAGGATTAATCTCCAAAATTTACAAGCAGCTCAATATCAAAAAAGCAAACAACCCAATCCAAAAATGGGCAGAAGACCAAAACAGACATTTCTCCAAAGAAGATATACAGACTGCCAACAAACACATGGAAGAATGTTCAACATCACTAATCATTAGAGAAATGCAAATCAAAGCTACAATGAGGTATCACCTCACACCAGTCAGAATGGCCATCATCAAAAAATCTACAAACAATAAATGCTGGAGAGGGTGTAGAGAAAAAGGAACCCTCTTGCACTGTTGGTAGGAATGTGAATTGATATAGCCACTATGGAGAATAGCATGGAGGTTCCTTAAAAAATTAAAAATAGAACTACCACATGATCCAGCAGTCCCACTACTGGGCATATACCCTGAGAAAACCATAATTCAAAAAGAGTCATGTACCACAATGTTCACTGCCACTCTATTTACAATAGCCAGGACAAGGAAGCAACCTAAGTGTCCATCATCAGATGAATGGATAAAGAAGATGTGGCACATATATACAATGGAATATTACTCAGCCATAAAAAGAAACAAAATTGAGTTATTTGTAGTGAGGTGGATGGACCTAGAGTCTGTCATACAGAGTGAAGTAAGTCAGAAAGAGAAAAACAAATACTGTATGCTAACACATATATATGGAATCTAAAAAAAAAAAAAAGAAAAAAGAAAATGGTTCTGAAGAACCTAGCGGTAGGACAGGAATAAAGATGCAGACAGAGAGTGGACTTGAGGACATGGGGAGGGGAGGGGGAAGGGTAAGCTGGGACGAAGTGAGAAAGTGGCATGGACGTATACACACTACCAAATGTAAAATAGATAGCTAGTGGGAAGCAGCCACATAGCACAGGGAGATCAGCTCAGTGCTTTGTGACCACCTAGAGGGGTGGGATAGGGAGGGTGGGAGGGAGATGCAAGAGGGAGGAGATACGGTGATACATGTATACGTGTAGCTGATTCGCTTTTTTATAAAGCAGAAAGTAACACGCAATTGTAAGCAAATATAGTCCAATAAAGATGTGAAAAAGAAAAGAATAAAAAAAATAGAGCTCAGATCAGGGTGATCTACTCATGTATTTTTCTAAATATAATAATTATTCACATTCATTGAATTATTAAATTACAGGGTTATTAATAAGCTAATAAGAGTTGCAAACTGGCTAAGAGAAAAGTTTGAGTTAATAAAAAGTTCAACTATTATAATTATTAGTGATTCAAACTCAATTAAGTTAAATGTCTCCTATTAACTCAAGGATGGAGACTTAAAATTCACTTGTATTATGTAGCTATTCAATGAAAGTATTTAAAATTAACATCATTGAAACAAAACCAAAAAGCCTGATTTAAAGGTTTCACTGCGTTTGGTTTCCTGCATAAGGGCTTTAATACATGCATTTTATTTAGCACATTTACACACCTAGTAAAAACTGCTTACTACAATTATGCCTTAACCAATAGGTTAATAACTAGCATAAACTCTGATAACACTCATGAGGATAGAAGACAGCCTAGGTTCAATTCCTTAGATTTTACCACTTTCTTGCTGAGGACCTTGGGCAAATTACTTTGAGTCTTGGTTTATTCACCTGTAAAATGGGAGTAACTGGTATAAGGAGCTACCTCATAGTTATGTTTAAATGAGACAATCTATATACTTAGAAGAGAGCTTGGCATATACAGGCATATCTCGGAGACACTGCAGGTCTGGTTCCAGACCACTGCAATAAAGTGAGTATCGCTATAAAGTGAGTCACATGACTATTTTGGTTTCCAGTGCATTTAAAGGTTATGTTTATGTTTATACTATACTGTAGACTATTAAGTGTGCTATAACATTGTTTAAAAAACAATGTACATACCTTAATTAAAAAACAGTTTATTGCTAAAAAATGCTAACCATCATCTGAGCCTTCAGTGAGTGGTAGTAGTAATATCAATGGTCACTGACCACAGATCGATGACAACAAATACAATAATAATGAAAAAGTTTGAAATACTGGGAGAATTACCAAAATATGACACAGAGACACGAAGTGAGCAAATGCTGGTGGAAAAAATGGCACCAACAGATTTGCTCTACACAGAATTGCCAACAAATTTTCAATTTGTTAAAAAAAAAAAACATGCAGTGCCTATGAAGTGTGATAAAGTGAAGTGCAATAAAATGAGGTATGCCTGCAATAAATACTCAATAAAAGTCAGGTATTATTAGGTTTGCATATCTATCATATAGATTTTCAACAATTCAAAGACACATCAGTATGACTATAGTTACTGTGGCACCGGGTGGGTATGTCACTCTAGCTCAAGTCCTACCCAGTGGCTTCCTATCATAACTGGAATAAAATTCAAAGTCCCCACCTTGGTCCTGCATGGTCTGGCTTCTGGTCACCTCCCAGACCTCACTGCCAGTCTAGACACTTTTGTACCAGCTGCTCCCTCTGCTTCAAACACCCTCCCCAAGGCTACAACCTTCACTTCATCTAGCTTTCTGTTTACGTATCATTATAGGAAGGTTCTTCCTAACAACTCCATTCAAAAGCTTTCTGCCACCCCTTCCATTAGCTCTTTACCTCCTCATCTGCCTTATTTCTCTTTATACTTATAATTAGTACTGGGTATCACATTACAGATGTATTTATTAATTTGTTTTTTTTCTGTCTCCCCCCACTAGAATGTAAGCTCAATGAGGTCAGGGAATGCATCTTATACATAGCTATATCCTCTAAGTTTCTAAAACACTGCTTGCATTTAGGAGGCTCTCAACAAACAGGTGTCAAACAACTGAATTAAATAACTAAACCGAATACAAAAATGCGTCTCACATGGTTGATCTCCATAAGGGGTTTATAATCTTGTATGGAAGAAGAAACAGTCACAACGATTCTGTGTTGTTATTGCCTGAATCACTTTAAAGTGATTGCTAATGAGTGACAAATTTTCATTATCTGCATCCAAGGGTTAATTGTTGGATTTTTAAAAGCCCTTTGTGTATACTCATTAAATTGACAATAGAACTCACAGCTGAGTTAATTTAGCCTCTGGTTTGCTTGTCATCAGGAGCTAAACTGTTTTCTGCCTTACGGGGCACACACACAAATGTACTTGGAATGTGCCGTATATAGCGTGACTAGCAGACATTTCATTTGACAGACCTACTCAGTCAAGGCTAAGGTGCAGTTGTAATCAGCTGCATCACCTTTCTCGTCATTTTATCATCTAAACAGGTAAGTGAAAAGCCCTGATTCTACCAGCTGATTCTACTGAAAGCCTAGGCCCACATTCCTGAAAACCAGTTGGTCACACAACTTCAACCTTCACTGAAGCAAAGGAATAAGACAGCTCTCCTTCCCATTTCTATGTAACGCTCAGGCTTACTGTGATGCTTCAAGAAGAAGGAAGCAAATGGCAAAAGCAAAAAAAAAAGAGTGAATGTATCAGATTTAGAAGACACCATCTTTCCTAAACTGCAAAGCCTCTGAATGTTTACATGCTACTGTGGCTGCTTTCACAAAGGTCAGTCCCAATGGTGAGCCTCCCGAGATCAACTGAATAATTTTGAAAACTTCTTTATCAGGAACAAAGACATCAATTCACAGTTAATAGAAACAACTTTTGTAAAAGGTCAAACCCATTCTTTTTTTTTTTTTTTTTTTTTTTTTTTTTTTTGCGGTATGTGGGCCTCTCACTGTTGCGGCCTCTCCCGTTGTGGAGCACAGGCTCCGGACACGCAGGCTCAATGGCCATGGCTCATGGGCCAAGCCGCTCCGCGGCATGTGGGATCCTCCCAGACCGGGGCACGAACCCGTGTCCCCTGCATCGGCAGGCGGACTCTCAACCACTACGCCACCAGGGAAGCCCCATAACCCATTCATTTTTAAAAAAGCTTTCCAAATTAAGGCAAAATGATTGTTTACTTAATGTTTTATACCTTCAATATTAGTTTTAGATGTGTCTCACACACAGAGACACATGTGTGTCAGGGACTTGCACAATCCTGGCTTTATCTCTCACTGGCTCTGTGGCCTTGAGCATGTTATCTTACCTCTCTGCTTCAAGTTCCTCACCTATAAAATGGATGGTGTTTTCTACCTCATATTGCCTGCCATGTAATAAGTACTGGACAAATGCAAAGCATTAAATTTATCCATTTTGTATCTAGAATTTACTACTCTCTCCTGATAATCATATTCTCCTCCTTCCTTTTAATAACAGAACTACGTCCTTTAGCTTGGTGCATGGTTGCCCAGCAAGACCACACTCCCACTAGGCGTGGACAAGTGTCTAAATTCTGGTCAATGGGATGTGGGCAGTAAAGGTGTGTATGGCTCCTCTGAAAGGAAGGAACTTGCCCTCCTGGCTCTCCTCCCTCAGGCTGGAACCTGAGAGCAGGAGTGGTGACTGTCTGACTAAGCCCACACACATGACGCCCAGGGGTAGCAGCCCTGGAGAGGGAAGGTGCTAAGACCCGCAGGGCTCACCCTGAGCCTTCCTCCTCCCTGGGTCCCTCATCTGCTGGGACTTGCTGTGTTTGAGAAAAATAAACTTCTATACTGTTTAAGCTATAATTGTTTCTGCTGAAGTGGCCAAATTAATACACTAACTAATGCTAGCATATTTACTCAATTTTAAATTATAAAAGTTCACAGCCAGGCATCTTGAAATCTATAGTCATTCTCTTCCATACTGATGATCAATTACTTGATGTCAAGTCCTTGTCAGGGGAAGACACCCTCCTCCTGCCCAAATTAAAACACTTGGCAGGTCACAGGTAGTGTCTAGGTCCTGGCAATGGACACCTGGATGACTGTGACAGAAATCGAGAAGGAAAGTACCAGCAGTTGTCCAGGGAGGGGGGCTGCTCAGGAAGGTCATGAGGTCAGAGCACAGAGTGCGTGTCAGGGCTGGCAGTGTAAGACCCTACTTGGCAGGTCCACCTACCAGCCTGAGGTAGTTCTGTAGCATCTGCAGAGGGATCATAGAGGCATAGGTCACGCTACTGAGGCAGCCTTCCTGCGGCCCTGTGAGAAAGAAGCAAACGGAAGGAAAAATGGACTCTTCTTGTGAACTGTATAAATGATCAAAACATAAAAGAGCCTATCATAAAAGATACAATATGTTTATTGACTTATGTAGGCAGAGCTGACATTTGGCCAAGAGGCACCAGTGTGCCTTTACCATCGTGAAAATACTGTAACACTTTGTATTGACTGACGGCCCCTGCCGCTGGCCTCCCAAGAGCTCCCCAGCTGCCCCTACCTTCCCCCGGGAGCCCACCCATCTGCTGTTAATCACTACCAGGGCATTCAGATCCAGGCTCCAAAACTATAGCTTGTATTTGCTGTGATTGCTGGATTCAATATTTTACTGTTTATAAGCAAATGTCATCAGAGATCATCCCAATCCTCAGAAAGTTCTAGCCTTGCCAGCATTAATGTACGGGTGCATTCCCAAACTCTGTCCCCTGCCCCTGACCCCCTTCCGTGTTCAACCACTCTCTCAATATGGTGTTTTAGCCTGAAGGAATTTTCTGGAATGGTCTCACACTTTTTTAAAACTTAAGTATCATTCAAGCAATAAAATAGAACTTTATTAGTTCAAACTGAATTTTTAAAAGCTCCATTCCCAAACCTGGGAAATGCATGATGAAATCAGTAGCCTTTTAGAGTTAAGGGCTGAGAAACTGAGAATTTCTATACTACTTACCAGCTTTACGTACTCAGACAAGAAAATCAATCTCTCTGAGCCTCAATTTCCTTGTACATAAAATGAGGATAAACATAAATACGGATCCTAATTGGGCTGTTGTAAGGATTACATGAATTTATACTTGTATTGTGCTGTACACAACAGAGCCTAGCACAGAGTAGATGCTCACTGAAATTAGCCTGTACCCTAATAATCACATGGACTTAACAGCAATAAAAGACACTGCTCTTAACATGGTATCTGTCACTCTCTTATAAGCACATCAGTTTGTTCCTTAAGAGAAATGCAATCAGAATCTCAGCAATCAATGATCAGGACAGGCGTCACCACAGGTATCAGAAACATGGCTTTTGATTTTTCCTCTTCTTAAACATTTCAAAAAACATCTAATTACTTAGTAGTGGGAGTCACACATGTGTGGCCTGAGGACACAGGACAAAACCATGCAGATTCAGAGCCTGTGCTGTGAAACACTCACGATGCAAAGTCTCTCAACATCACCTCAGTCTGGAATACCCTTACCTGACAAAAGCGCAGTGACCTGCTCTGCTTTATTCGTTCTCATAAAGTCCCACGGGGACTGGGTGAAGCTCTGACCTGCTGACCACGGCACATTTCCTAGTTCAAAAAAGATAAAATGAAATATCAAGAGAAGCTTAAAAGTAATTCTTCTTATAAGAGTCAACGAACGATCTCCTGTGTGAGACCCCAAAGGACTCCAGAGCTTAGACTGTCAGAGACACAGACTATGGAAAGGGTCACACAAAGGGTTAACTCCCTCGTACAATTTTTGTGGATGGTCAAGAGGAGGCCTTCAAGCTACAGCCTTCTCCAAAGCTGTTCTTACAAGGGATTGAAAGAAACCTGGTGAAAATACAACCAAACATGTCCAGGGTGAAGTTTTCAAGAACAAAGCAGATCATAACCTTTCATGGTTCTTCCAGTGCCTGTTTCACAAAGCCCGAGCACTTTGGATGAGATAACAGGTCCTTTATGATCTGGTCCTTGCCCCACTTTCCAACAAATTTTTGGATTCTAATAAAAACAGTTAACTTCAGGGGCTCAGAATAAAGCAAACCTTTTCACAGTCTCGGCCCCCTGCTCACTCTTGCTCAAAAAAGGGTCCCAATTCCTAAGTGTCCACCCTGGGGAGGCATTAGTCCTCAGTACTTGTTTCCATCTCTTCCTTCCATAGATCAATTCTCAAATACCTATTCTCAGCACACCTCCAACACACATGCATACCCTACCTGTAACTCACTGCTTCTCTGTTGCCCTTGGTCCCTTTAATCCAGTTGAGGTTATCAATAAAGTTACTTATATACATACATAATAACAGTGGTATGCAGGCATACCTCCTTTTATTGTGCTTTGCTTTACTGACCATTGCAGAGCTTGTGTTATTTACAAACTGAAAGCTCTTGACCCTGCATGGAACAAGTCTATCAGCGCCATTTTTCCAACAGCATTTTCTCACTTTGTGCCTGTGTGACATTTTGGTAATTCTCACAATATTTCAAACGTTTTCGTTATTATTATATTTGTTATGGTGATCTGTGATCAGTGATCTCTGATGTTACTATCGCAAAAAGATCATGACTTGCCAAAGGCTCAGATGATAGTTAGCATTTTTTAGCAAAACAAGTTTTTTAATTCAGGTATGTACATAGTTTTTTAGACAATGCTATTGTACACTTAACAGACTGCAATACATTATAAATAATTTTTATATGCACTGAGAAACCAATACATGACTCGCTTTACTGGGGTATTCTGTTTATTGCGGTGGTCTGGAACTGAACCCGCAATATCCCTGAGGTATGCCTGTAACGACCAGTTATCAACTGGCCACAGTCAGGTACTAAACGAAAGCCTTTACCCACAGAACTCAATGATTTTTAGATCTGAAGTGCTACTTGGGTGCCCCGCACCTCTGGGACAAGAATGAACAACGGAACGGTCAGGCCTTAGCACCCACTGCTCACAGAAGTACCTGGATCTGATGCTGGTGAATACCCATTTGCCTTCCCCAGTTTCCAGATCAGCTGGATGAGGGCTGAGGGTGGAGGGCCATTTCCTTCAAAACATAGCCGTGAGGACTTCGTTTATTTGACCCCTGGGCAGAACCACACCTTAAATAATACTGCATTTTCTGGGCAAATGTGTTCCTGAGAATCATTTATGACTTATTTTTTTAATGCTCTTCTAAAATTATATAATAATTCTTCTGGAATAATTATTTTATGATTATAACAATGATCCATAAAATTAAGTTGTGAATAATTTGCTTTAAAAGCTATTGGTAATATATGTTTTGAAAGTGATTTAGCATATACGTGTGAACAAAATAAAATACTTTCTAATATAATAAGCTGATACATTAATCACATGGTGAAAATTGCCCTTCCCTCAATCTTGACTATTCTTTTGCAACCTGGTGCTATTGAAAATACACAGGCTTTCCTCTCAGACAGGCTGGAATTTGAGTCCTGACTGTGTGACCTCAGGCAAGTTAACTTGTAACTAGTTATCTGTAAATGAGCCTGTTGTAAGGACTCACTAAGGTCTGTATATAAATAAAGCTCCCAGCACAGTCCTGACATCACAGGAAGTTCCCCATAGATGTCAGTTCTCTTAGTTCAACAGGAAAGAAACTAACCAGAAACAACTAACATTTATAGTACACTTACTATGTTTATCAGAAAGCAAATCTTATCTTTTTAAGTTCTTTGGAGTCCTACCAAACAGAAACAACCAGGTAACACCCTGACTCATCCCAAGTGGGAGCTTCGACTGTATTCTTCATTAAAGTGCTTCTTCTAACTCTAGACTTTATTAGGACTCCCATCCAAAGGTAAGGTGTTCATACACTACTGCATCTCTGGCACAGCCCAAGTACAAACTTGGAGCTGTGTTCAGAGCTTGTGTATTAGCAAGCAGCTGCAATGTGGTTAGTTTCTTGCATTTATCAAAATAGCAAGTGCAATCACAAAGCCTCATCAAGGGCTTTCATGTCCTTTACTCTGGGTATTATTTGAGGCATAAAAGCATTTTTATACCAACAGGCAACATTATGTAATGGTTGCATTATGAATACTCAAGTTTTTCAGCACCAGCAGCTGCCACAAGTGAGCTTTGAATGTATTTAATCAGTGAACTACGTATCAGGTTAGGGAGCCCATGAACGTAAATAAACCCAGAAATTTAACTTTCCCTTCATAGCTGGACTGCTGATACCTAACGTGATGGATCGCACGCTGCTTGCACCGAGGCCAATGCTAGAGTCAGTGGTGCTGTTAAACGTCACGTCTTCCAGACTCCACCATCCATCAGAAGAGATTGCTTGGAAATGATTTGTCAGAGCTTGACTCACTGCTTTTGAAAAATCATCCCATGATGTCTGTTTGCGAATATTTAAAGCACATATTGTGTTTTCACATTCAAAATCATCGGCACCGTAGTTGCCTGGTTGAATCTCACCCACTGAAATCCTTAAGGGTATTTTAAGAGCATCTGTTGGAAGAATGAAAGAATTAGGGGAATAAAATCCTGACAGGAAAAAAACCCAGAAAACATCTTACATAAAACAAACAGATATAAACATTTTAAAAACAAAGCAAAGGGCAGCTATCCTTTTTTAAATATCATCAATTGAATATTCGTCTACTGGAGTAAATTTTGGTCTCCTAATCTCTTCACAGTTTCTTTGGAACCATGTTGCTTGAACTGTTTATCTTTCCTTGTCTCTTTGGCCGGTTCTACCTCCTTGATTCTTTCCCTTCAGCAAGGTTCTCAAATTCTTTCAAAAAGCATCTGAGAGGGCTTCCCTGGTGGCGCAGTGGTTGAGAGTCTGCCTGCCGATGCAGGGGACATGGGTTCGTGCCCCGGTCTGGGAAGACCCCACATGCCGCGGAGCGGCTGGGCCCGTGAGCCATAGCCGCTGAGCCTGCACGTCCAGAGCCTGTGCTCCGCAACAGGAGAGGCCATAACAGTGAGAGGCCCGCGTACCAAAAAAGAAAAAAAAAAAAAAAAAAGCATCTGAGAAAACTAGAGCCCTCTCTTGACCTCTCTATATCACCTTTTCTCCTCACCTTCATCGATAACCTCATGAAGAAGGCAGGTTACAGCTGCGTAGGTCAGTGTGCTTAGGACAGTGGTTTCAGACTCATACAGACCTTGGGCTGGGCCTCAGGGTCAGCTTTCTACTTAGCCATGTGTACTTGGTAAATAGACTTCATCTCTCTATGCCCCAATTTCTTCCATAAAATGGAAGGAACGTACAATTGAGTTGCTATGAAGAATAAATGAACTCATGTTTGGAAGGGATTTAACACACTATTTGTTTAACACTTTATCTGTTAACACACTATCTCACAAGAACTAGTAAGTACTTGATAACTGTGAACAGTGCAGTAGAAGCTTTTAAAATGATCTTTCCAATCTCTCTGTGACACCAGCAGACTGGGGCCCCCTCCCAGGTGGATAGCTCCCCATGTACTTGTTTTCATGAACAGAATTATATGCTTACCAAGAGCCACTTGTGTTTAATCCCAAATCTTCTATGTCTGTTGAACTCATTACTATAATTACTCATTACTATAATTAGTAAATTAAATATTCCAGATACTGATGAAATGAGTTACTATTCCTATGAAAATCAGAACACTTTTGAGACTGAACAGAGGAGTTGCTATAAACAAGTTTTTAGTGAGATATGGATGAGACAACTACATAAAATTAGAAAAAATTTAATTATCTCTAGACAGATACTGCCTTTAGTTTGCTTCATAAATATGTTTAAGTCCTCAAACAACAGAAACCACAGACAAAGCGTTAAAGATGTGGTTTGTTCAAATAAGAATACGTGGCACTTCAATCAGCAGAACCATATCAATATAAAGAGCTTCACCTAAAAGTTGATGAAAGAATTACTTGGTGTGTTTTAAATTAAAAATGAAATGTTTAAAAATATGTTATTTTTATGATCCTCTTCTTAAACTGACTTTTTTCCATTAACTGACCACCTATTAGATTTTATTTTTGGTCTTCATGTTACTTAGCAGCTTGTGACACAGCTGATCTCTCTGCTCTCTGTTACACTCCTCCTGGATTTCCTCACACCTCATTGGTCACCCTCTAATGTTGTTCCTTTGCTGGTCCCTCCCCTTCTTCTAGATTTCTTAATGAGAGTCTTGCAAGATTTGTTTCTCTTAGTTTTTCTATCTGTGTTCACTGCCTTCGAGAGCTCATACAGTCCCATGACTTTAAATACCATCTCTAGACTGCTGACTCTCAGATTTATAAATCCAGCTCATACTCACTCCAGAATTCTTGCTGACTTGACATCTCCTACATAGATGCCCTAACAGACATCTCAAATTCATAATTCAGAACATAACTCCTAACCTTCGTTAGCAAAATCTGCTTCACCCACAGCCTTCCCCTAGACAGCTGATGGCAATGCCATCCTGCCAGTTGTTCAGACTGAAAACCTTGGAATTATCCACGAATCCCCTCTCTCGTACCTCACACCCAACCCATCAGAAAGTTCTGTTGGCTCATCTTTGGCTATATCCAGGACCGAAACGTCCTCATTTACTATAGTCCTGAACTGAGCTGTCATTACTGGCTCTCACCTGGAACACTACATTAATGACCTAACGTTAGGCCTGTGACTTCCTAGTTTTTTTCTTTTTTTGACAAAGCAGCCAGAGATACCATTAAAATGTACACCAGGGCTTCCCTGGTGGCACAGTGGTTGAGAGTCCGCCTGCCGATGCAGGGGACACGGGTTCGTGCCCCGATCCCGGAAGGTCCCACATGCCGCGGAGCGGCTGGGCCCGCGAGCCATGGCCGCGGAGCCTGTGCGTCCAGAGCCTGTGCTCCGCAACGGGAGAGGCCACAGCAGTGAGAGGCCCGCGTACAGCAAAAAAAAAAAAACACACAAAAAAACAAAAACGTACACCATTCTTAATTAGGAACATTGCCAGGGTTGGCCTTTTACAATTAGTATGAGATTTCTTTGATTTTATCTTTTCTTAATAGTTATTTTAAAAAAATTTTTATTGGTGTATAGTTGATTTACAATGTTGTGTTATTTAGAAGCTCACTTATGTTTACTAAGTTGATAAAAGCAAAATTTAAAATGAGATAGCTAAAAAAATAGAATAAAATAAAATAAAATGATAGCTAACAAATGTCTTTTTTTTTTTTTTTTACAGAGTAGGAATACTTAATGTTCCTGAATTTAAAAATGACAAAAATTCTTTAAAAAAAAATGTACACCAGGTCCCGTCACTCATAAGCTCAAACACAGAAATGGTTACCTTAAGTCACAACAATGGCCTACAAATTCTAGTTAGATCAGGCTCAATCCCCATCCCCTCCTGCAACTTCTCTGACCTGTTTTCCTACTTTTCTCCCCTCACTCATTATAACCCCGTCACTCTGCCCTGCTTGCGGTTCCTCAGACACAACAGATATGCTCCTACCTGTTAGGGCCTCTGTCCACTTGATGCTCTGCCTGGAAAGTTCTTACCTGAGAGATCTACAGAGCTGCCCCTTCCTCGCCTCCAAGTGTTTGCTCAGATGTCGTATCAGTGAGGCTACCCTATCGTTTAGAAACTGAAACCCACCCTCTCATTCCCCATCCCTTTTAGTCTCTTCCATAGCACGTATTACCATCTCACATACCGTACAATGAATTATTGCTTATGTTTATTGTTTATTTTCTGACTCAATGTTAGAATGTAAGCTCAAATCCAACTACTGATACAGCTGGCTGACTGGATGGACTGAGTGATAATCCTGATATAAGAGGTCACAATATTTCATCTGATCTAGCACTCCATATTCATAAAGCCACAAGTGAACTTTTCATAAATGTTCAGAAGTATATACTCTTAAAGATGGAAGAGACCCTAAAGATCATCAGTTATCTTCCTAGACAGGTAGGCAACCAGACATTGAGAGATAACGGACCTGCCTGCCTACATTCATATGATCAGCTAATAGCACACTAGACGGCCATGATTTCTCATAGCTTCCTAGTCTCATGTCTAGAAAGACAATCTAAGTCACAAGAAAAGAGCAATAATTATTTAAAAGCTGTCCAAGGTCAGTCAAATACAAGGAAGACCTAGCATTATTTCAATAACAACTAATTCTGTAAAAAGCCATTCTATGTGGAAAAATATAATTACCCCATTTATAACCAATTAAGTGTTTTTGTAGCAGCTAGGGTTCAAAGAAGGTTAAGAAGAGAGTGAGAAAACTGTAGTTGCATTGATATCTTTCCCACAGTCCCAGAGGCCCCAGCAGTGTGGATGCCGGATGAGCAATGCAGCTGCAAAGGGCACTCACTCAGATTCTCCAGCAGGTGCTTGCAGTCATCAGTGGCGACATCGTGTGCAGTCCGATTACACTTATCTCTTTTTTCCGGCTCCAGCCCTCCATGCCTACATAAGACTTGTAGGCAGTTCTGTAAAGAGACAAACTCCATTACCTCACGTCCAAGTGAATAAACTCAAGCGAAAACTCCAAGGGAAAATTCAGTTGCCTGTAGCAAGCAAATCAGGAACTCTCAGCCAGAAAGCTTCTTTCTTTCCCAGCAACCCAAATACACAGATTAATCTAAACACTGTCTCCAAATGAAAAGCAAACAGTGCTTCATTTACATGTGATTCACAGGATCAAAACACTGCTCCACAGAACAGCCTCTTAGGTTTCAAGAGAAAAAAATTAGCTTACTAATAATCACTCAGTTTGCAGAGTAAAATTAAGGAAAAAAGACTTCAGCAGACAGTATCCTTTCACTGTAATTTGGAAATATAAAGCAAAAAGACTTCTGCTACAACCAGATGCACCTTGCTATCTTCTAGATCAGGCACTGCTTTCCTGGTCATGCAAGTGCTGGGCTCCAATTGTAACAAGTCTGTCCCAGAGTCCTTGTAAGCACATATATATCTGAGATCTTACACTGTCTTTATTTATTTGAGAAATATGTGTGAACACCATGTTGACTGAAGTTTTAGAAAAACATTCTCAATAGATATTGAAGTTAGGTGCCCTCTCTTTTTCAGTTTTTTCTTGTGTTGCTCCAGGAAATCTCCATTTAAAAAATATCACTAACCTATGAACTGAAAGGTCGTAGTTTTCCAAAATTTTTCAATTCAAAGTGGTAGACAATTTATACGCAAACATTTTCAAATAAGGAACTGCATGGCAGGATATTACATCAGGATATTTATCAAGAAACTCTGCTATTTCAACTTCTACCACTTCATGATTTGTCTGTTGATTTCCCACCACAGTAAGCACAAAACTGAATAAACCAGAAACCATGAAAAGGAACTAACAACCAAAACAAGCACTGTCTTTCTCTTCGCTCCCCTACACACACACACACACACACACACGCACACGCGCGCGCGCGCGCTCTGGGCTGACTTCCACTTCTGACAACACAGCAAACTACTCAGTCTGAACAGCTTTCTCTAATCATGCTGTAAAACACTTTTTTTCTGTTTTGTAAAACATATGTTTTTCTTACTGATGTATAATATCCATATAGAAAAGTACAAAAGTAAGTGTGCAGCTTGAAGAATTATCACAAAGTGAACATACTTGTGTAAGGAGCACTCTGGAAGCCTCCTTAATGTTCCATCTCAATCGCTAGCCCCTCCCCTTCTCCCCCCAAAGATAGCTACTACTATGATTTCTAAGATCAGAGATTGGCTTAGCCTATTTATGAATTTTAAAAATGGAACCATATTACAGATATACTTTTATATTTGGCTTCTTTTCATTCAACATAATGTCTGTAAAATTCATCCATGTGTTAGGAACAGTTATAATTCAATTCATTCTTTTTTAAAATTACTGGGTGGTATTCTATCATACGGATATACCACAATTTACTCATCTATTTTCTTGCTGGTGGACATTTGGGTTCTACTATAGACATTCTGGTACGTGTCCTTTGGCGGACACATGTACATATTTCTATTGGGTATATGTACAGACTTGGTCTTCTGGGTCATGGGGTATGCACATGTTCTGTATTAGTATAGACTGCAAAGAGCTTTCAAAAGTGGCTATACCAATTTCTACTCCCACCAGGAGTATACATGAGTTCCAGTTGCTTCATATTGGCCCCCAAATATACTTTAAATCATGAGTTCACAAGGCAATACAGGAAATCCCTAAGGGTCAGAAAGAAAAACGAAGAGTAAGCTGAGACCACCAGTTAAGTGAAATTTGAACAGGAAGCCAGTGCTGGTTTGAGGACAAAGCCAATATAGGGAATCTTTTGGGATGCTGGGGGGATGGGAAACTAGGCCTTGGTACCTGCACAATGGAGCCGCCGAGCCAGAGGACCTTTGAATCAAGAAAATCTGTCTTCTGCAAAGGGACTGACTTGGACGTTGGTTTCTCACTGCTCAAGTCGGAGGAATCTTCTCTAACAATTGTAATCAAAGTCTAGCTTTCAGGGGTCTGGGGTTCAGGTTTAAAAAAATCACTAAGCCAAGAAATGAACTGAAAACTAAGTCAAATACATAAATTTTTTGTCCAATTGTTATTACTAATTTGTACAAAAATCAGTAAATGTATAAGATATTTAATAAAATTAACTTTAATGAAAGATTTAAGTAGAATGCAATCTGAGCATTAAACTTTATGAATTTCCAGATGATAAGAGATAAAAATAATACATTTATTACACAAGTTAGTACTTGCAGCAAAAGCAGGTAAGAGCCAAAACAGAGCGGGGGGTGGGGGAGGTCTAAGCCTGCCAATATAAATGATTTTATTCACGAATTTTGGTGGATCATTTAACCTTTTCCTGCTCAGTTTCCATATCTGTGTCTCAAATATCTGTATTTCATAGGGCTGTTACATGAAAAGATGGGTAAAACGCTTTCACACTCTTGGCATGTAAAACGTTCTCAATATTTATTAGCTGCTGTTTTTGTTATAATCAACATAATCATCACCAGTTAGAAAACAGCCCAAATATTCAGGTAAGTGGTGAGGAATTACAGCACATCAGCAAACGTTATAATTCTAGGTGATGGTACTTCAAATTACAAACAGAAATGATAAAAGATGCAACCAAAATCTGCAAGATTCTTTTAAGTCTGACCTATAAAGTGGGTTGTATATAATTTTTATTACACTCAGGTAGGTCAGTAGGCAATAACATAAGCAGTAGCTTTCTCTGTAAGGAAGCAAGAAATGTTGGAAGGATAGCAGGATAACACGTATCCAAACAGGGTCACAGCTGTGAGTTCCATAGCACTATACTGGGCTCCATGGGGAACACAAAGAAGATGAAAACTTTACCCAACTGACACTGAACAGCAGCAGCTACAATAACTACTGGAGCACATACTAAGCTCTAGGCACCGTTCCAACACAGCACAAGTATTTAGTGCTCACAGATCCTCACAACTTTATGAAAGAGATACTAAGCACCTCTGTGCCATGCGCTGTGTTAGAGCCCAGGGTTGTGACGACGAAGACGGTAACAGTTTCTGCTTCTCTGGCAGAAGCACAAAGTATAGTCAAGAGCCATGGGGAAAATGTGCCCAGAAGACGGGGCTGTTGAAGTGAGCAGAAAGTTTTACTAAGGGGAGGAGGAGGAGGTGGAAAAGGCAGAGAAAAGAATCTAAGCTCTCTCCTTGAAGGGTGGGCTTCGAGTGAAGAGAACAAATGCTGTGATGCTAGTTGCTTCTTCTGGAAATGGATTCTCAGGGGACCTAAACTGGGCAGGCTGTTCCAAGCGATGCAGAGCAAGAGGTCTAGATGAATGAGTCTAAATCAAAATGTTGTTAACTATGATACAGATACATGTGCTAGAGCAGAGACTTTATTTTTTAATTTATTATTATGTTTGGTCACGCCGCATGGCTGAGGGATCTAAGTTCCCCAACCAGGGATCGAACCCAGGTCCTCAGCAGTGAAAGCGTGGAGCCCTAACCACTGGACCACCAGGGAGTTCCCTAGAGCAGAGACTTCAAAAAGCAGTGGCTTAGGCTTCAACTTCTGCTTCCACTCACATCCCAATCGCCAGAACTTAGGTAGGTGTCCATGGTCACCTGCTATGGAGGCTGGAGAATGTAGTCTTTATTTTGTGTGGTCACGAGCCCAGCTGAACTCTGAGAGGTCCATTATTGCAGAGGAGGGTAGAAAAGATGTTGAGGGACAATGAACCACCTCTGCCAGGGGCCTTTCAGAGCTAAGAGGCAAGGTACCAGTGCCAGGGAGAATAAGGTGAAACCCCAAGTCCAAAGAACTAAAGATAAGATCCTAGTCAGGGCAGGGAGCTGAGGGTCTGACACTGGGCGGAGGAAGTGGGAGGGAAAGCAGTCTGCAAATGCACAGGTAGGGTCTGGCACACGTGCTGGGAACAACTTGGGGTGTGGGTGTGCTCACTGTTTGGCAGGGCAGGGGAGATGGAGGCCATCACAATGGGAAATAACAGCATGAGGAAGCAGGCCGACTTAGGGGTGAGATGAAGACAGCCAGCGTCAGCCGTGAAGGGCTGAGTGCTAGGGAGCCTGGATGTCTTTCTGGAGGATATGTTCGGGTAGGAAGTGCCATGATCAGCTCAGTTCTGAAAACCAACTGGTGCATTTGGAAGACATACAGAAAAAGAGAGAGACAGAAAGGAGACCAGTTAAGACAGAACTCTCATCAAATAGCCCATTCACTGATTCAACAAACATTTAGTACTTGTGGGCCAGAGACTGCTGAGCACAATATATACAATGATGAAAAGTGATTTTTTTGGAGGAGGTGGAAAGGGAGGGAGGCATACAAATAATACAGTAAAGAACAAGCTCCCTAAGTGAAGTGTGAAGAGGTGCTCTGGGGACCAATGAACTCCTGGAAGCCAAGACTTAAGCTGAGATGTTTCCCAGGCAGGGAGGGGTCAGGACAGAAGAGGCCATTTGAGGTAATGAGAAGAGCAGATGCAAAGGCAGGGAGAGAAGAGACAGCACAGGACGTCTACAGAGCAGCCAGCAGTGCAGGGTTAGAGCAGAGAGTGCATGAGGAAAGGGGACAAGGGTGCTTGTGGAGAGAGGATGAGGCCAGATCTGGACGGGACTTGTCTGTCATGTAAAGATCTGGCATTTATCCTTGAAGCGACAGAAAGGTCACTTATCCTTGTAAAGATGAAACGTAAATTACATGACCAACTTCCTGTTAGGAAGGCCCCTCTCAAGACAGTGTAAAGGAGCTGGAGAGACTGGAGATGAGGAGATCACAGCAGGGCCTACGCAAGTCCAGACAGCCCGTGATGAGGGCTCCCCAAGGGACACTGAAAAAAATAGCCTTCCCTTTGTTTACATGTTCATTTATAAGGGAATAAAATCTAGAGTTTTATCAATCATTCAAATTCATTATCTTAGGAAGATGGAGCAATAAACACAAATGTCAGGTGATGTTAGTGGATTAAGAGAGGAGGAACAAGAGATGCAGCCTAAACACGGGAGCCCAGGCATGCATCCTCATGGAGCTGTTTGGTGGAAGTAAACACGAATATGGTCATCAATAGGGTTACCATATAATTGGCTAAACTGGGACACTTTTAAGAGTAAAAAGGGGCACTGTTAATGGTTACATTGGGATGATGGGCATAAACAAGGACTGTACTGGGCCAACTGGGTTATCAAGGAGATGCCCTGTAAAACCATGGGCGTCCTGGGTAAGACCTTCCTGAATGGACTCAGGACATGGTTAGGTGGGCTAGAGAGAGGATTTTGGAATCTCTATAGATTATATTCTGGAGGCCAAAAAGATCATTCAAGGGGGAAAGTAGAGAGCGAGAGGAGAAAAAGGGTCAAAACCAGACCCATGAAAGGTGTTAGTGGGAAACACCAGAAAGCGTATGTCTTGGGTGAGGGGTGGAGCAAGACTCTGGTTGGCCAAGTTTATGTGAGAAACCTTTAGGATTCTGTGAGTCATTGCTGTTCAAATTAAGCAAGGATGCAATACTCTGCACTGAACACTCTAGAATGAGAGTTTTAAAAAACAGCTTTCCCTTTATCTACACAGTCTTTTTCGAAAATAATTTTATAAAAATTAAGGGGAAAAAATTATCATGCAGAATCAAAAGCACAGATTTCTATTTATCATCTAGTCCCAAAGACTTGGTCCAACCTCACAGGTTATCCTGTCTTTGTCTCCTCCTAGCCAGGTACCCAACTCTGTGACAAGGAAGAAATTTAGGGACTCCTATCATTTTTTTTCTCTTTGCAGCCATGACCTAGGGAGAGGAAATCTAAATCTTGGGGCTCCATGTGGGCCTCTGTGCTTAAGACAAATACCACATCCAGACTATCCAGTCAGGTGGATGCTGGAGTGTGGGAGGGAATGCCTGACACTTGCCTGGCTAAGAACTAAAAATGCATCCATCAGTCCACAGTTCCTACACACTGTGAGGATGGCGTAAAGATGGCAACAAGAAGGCCACTGCCTGACCAGAGGACTGTGGGACTGCCTAGAGATGACCTCTAGGATGGTGGAAATAAATGGCTGGAAGACAGGTAAAAAGCCAGGTGTGAGATCTGGGTTTGGGAAGAGTTACTGTAGAAGCCACAGTTAAAGTTGAAAGACTGGATAAACTCTTAAAAATAGGACTAGGCAGGGGCTTCCCTGGTGGTGCAGTGGTTGAGAGTCCGCCTGCCGATGCAAGGGACACGGGTTCGTGCCCTGGTCCGGGAAGATCCCACATGCCACGGAGCGGCTGGGCCCGTGAGCCATGGCCACTGAGCCTGCGTGTCCAGAGCCTGTGCTCCGCAACGGGAGAGGCCACAACAGTGAGAGGCCCGCGTACCGCAAAAAAAAAAAAAAAAAGGACTAGGCAGCTAGGAAGGAGCATGGGAGTTGCTGAGGGTTAAAAAACAAAAGAGAAAAACCAGAAAAACAAAGAGAAAGCCTGGTCATCAAATTCAGAAGGGAAGCGAGGAAGGAGTAGTGTTCTAGAAGCTAAGGAGGAGTCTGCATTACAGTCAACATGTTAAACAACCCAGAAAGGCTGAGTAAGAGCATGAGTGACAGGAAGCCACTGGCTTGGGTGATACGTAAACTAGAATTATCATCTACTCAAAACACATAATCCCCCAAATAAAGAATCTGTTTGTACAAGAGCTTCAACAACTAGTCGCTCAAATCCAGACACTCTCCCTAATCTATTTCTGCGGCAGGAAGTTGACATGTCAGAGTTCTCATGACAGAACACAGAGTTTCACTAAGAAACTCTTCTATCCACTCACCCTAAGTGATGAAAACAGGTTTATCCTCAGTGAGTTCAACTTCGGAGCAGTCACAGACCAGCTTTAGAGACAGCTACTCTTGTTACCAAACACTAAATGGTGATTTGCATAAATTGCTTAAACATTGGGAAAAAGACCAAGAACTAAGTGGAAAAAGGACTGATTTGGGAATCTGGTCTTCTATGAATTGACCTTGGGGAATTAGTTACACTATTTCCCAAAACTTAATTTTTTCATCTGCAAGGCAAGGCAGCTGGACTAGATGAGCTATGTGTCTTCATGCTCTGAAATCTCACTTTTTTTTACATTGAAAAACACATGGAAACTGAAGTCATCCTCTTGGGTAACAGTGGTACTACTACCTTATGCAGATTGGACACATATATGCTACTACAAAGCGAAAAAAAAAAAAATACACCTTTTAAGCTCTACTTGTGGTCAGTGTAGAATCTCTTCACCCACACAATGATTAACTCAGAATTGTAATTTATTTTTTCAGAAAACTGGTCTTAGCAACTTAGTTGTGAATGGATTACCTCTATGGAGTCAGCCAGGATATAAACACTGTATTAGGCAAAGGATGAAGAATATTTTCCAATACCCACTACTGACTAGGAAGGCAGGCCGCACAAGTAATGAAACCATGCATTCTGGGCTTCATTTCCAACTTCTATCTATTAATCCCTCCAGGGTTTCAATATCCTAACCATAAAATGAAGAGGTTAGCCTGGAAGATGACATATCTACTCCAGGGCAAAAAAAAAATCTATTATTTTAATTTATTATTTTTCTTTGTGGTGTGTGGATATTGTCAGTCACGCTCACTTTCTAAAATCTCTCTTCTTGTTCAACATTTATCTTAAGCTTCTTAACATAAGAGAATACAGAGAGAGTCATATTACATGTGAGAAAGAAATCCTATTTCCCTTTACTCAATGATGACAGAGCATCCACGTTGCCAGGGGCCTGGGAAGCCATGAAGATGCCATCCTTGGCTATAAAAACACCAGGACTTATGAGGAGTTCATAATGAAGGAGCTGAGTGGCAACTCAAGCCTCCCACCCTGCAGGGTAACTCACCCTGGAGAGTGGGCTTCTCTCTCTGCCTAGCATCAGAGGGTCAGTGGCTGATCATTCTAGATCAGTGATGCTCAGGTTTTGTTTTTTGTTTTGCCTTTTTTTTTTCTTGCCTTCAGGTTGAGTGCGTGAACAACCTACCACTGTCAGTAACCTCTTGCATTATCCTCAGATTTTCTTGAAGGGGGAAGTAAGTTGAGAACTACCCCTTCCATGTACCTTTCCTCCATCAAATGAGATTCACTGTCTTAGATTAACTGTGCATTTTCAAATTTAAGCTTTCATATTTTCCATCTTGTCTTCCAAAAACTTTTATGTCAAATGTCATTGCCTTCCATTCAAACCAATATATATATATCAAGTTCACAGAATTTCTGTAGGTTTTTTTTAAGGATAAAATAGGAGTAAACTACTACTAGCAAGCAATACCTCCACGTTGAACTGAATCATGCCTTTTTCTCACTAGTTTAAAAAAAACCCCAAAGTCCAAAATGAACAGCTTCTGCTCTAGATCATAACAACAGGAAGTTACCCAACCAAGAGCTCCAAATGCACATTTCTAGCTATTTCCAGATATCTCCATCTGGTTGGACATATCCCAGAATTAAATTCAGCAATTCAGCATGCTTAAATCCACATTCTATCTTTTTTTATTTTATTTTATTTATTTATTTATTTTTGGCTGTGTTGGGTCTTCGTTTCTGTGCGTGGGCTTTCTCTAGTTGCGGCGAGCAGGGGCCACTCTTCATCATGGTGCACGGGCCTCTCACTGTCACGGCCTCTCTTGTTGTGGAGCACAAGTTCCAGATGCGCAGGCTCAGTAGTTGTGGCTCACGGGCCTAGCTGCTCCGCGGCATGTGGGATCTTCCCAGACCAGGGCTCAAACCCATGTCCCCTGCATTGGCAGGCAGATTCTCAACCACTGTGCCACCAGGGAAGCCCCACATTCTATCTTCTTGATCACAATGACGCCTCTTCTTTCCTCTTTCTGGGAATGTCACTATGATCCTTCTATTTAGCTCGCTCATTTCCTGTATCTAATCTGACTTCAATTCTTGAACATTTGTACTCTGTGATCTCTCTTATTATTTCTACCACTCGCATCATCTTTCACCTAGTCTCTCCCCTGCCACCAATGTTTTCATAATCCCCGGTCTTCTAAATGTTATTGCTAAGTCAATCAATCTAAACTACAGAGCTGATTCTTTTGCTCCTTTGTACAAAACCTTTCAATGGTTTTACCCTGACTAGTAAATAAAGCTCAAACTTCTTAATACATCACTGAAGGCCGGTGCCATACTGTGAAACTTCTCACTACTCTTCATTAGCTCAGTTGGAGCTGTTACCCACCTCCCTACTTCTGGTCTGTTCCTACTGCTCCCTCCACCTGAACTACTCTCCTCTCCAGTGATGGGTGACAAATTTAACACACCCTGCAAGGCCAAAATCGTTTCCATCTCCTCCAGAATGAGCCATTCCTGAGCCTAATATTCCGCAACTCTGCTCTCTGAAATACGTGCACTCTCTCTTCCAAAAAATAAAAATTTGCATTTTTGTACTGTTCCAACCACGTGTCTATTACCCTTGTTTTAAATTTTTTGAACTTCTCTTATCCTACACTTGTCTTGTATCTTGCACCCTTGCCACTGAACTAGGAGTTAACTAATCACATAAATGATTCCTGCAAATGTTAGCTTACACAATGCCTTGCACTCAGGAGCTTCCTGATAAGATTTTCATTGTTAAAGCAATATTATTGCTAAAGTGATTTAAATAGAAAAAGAAGCATGAATGGATGGCTTACTATTTTATGTTATTTCCTTAATAATCAGAATCTTTCTCTCTTCTAACTGATGAGTGAAATCTAGAATGCCCTCTTATGTATCATAAGACAGCACAGGTAGGGCTAGTGAGGGAGTTCAGAGTACAGGGCATGTGTACTTGAATCCTGGCCCTCCCTCTAACTCATGGCATGGTCTTGGTACGGAATCAAACAACCCTGTGCACTCTATCAATATCCAACTTTTCCTCTAATTTGACGTGAGACAAAATGTCTGGAATTACTCCCATATTTGTTAACAAACTCCAAACTGATTTTTGTGATTAAGTCTCATATACGCTTGACCATAAATATCTGCTGGACAAAAAAAAGTTGGTTCGTACTGGAAGCGGATCATCTCCTGCAATGGTACTACTGCTCAGTCCCCAATTATTCAGGTGAAACACACTCAGTCAATAGCAGACAACTTCGCCACTCATCAAATTACAACCGTGTAATGAGGTCAGCTGCTACCAGACACACCTTAAAACCTTTTGAAGCAGCAATATGGGCAGCAGTCCAGCCTTTGCTGTTGGCGTGGTTGATGAGGTCTGCAGGAACAACAGGCTTGGATGTGCCCTCACGACTCTCTTCTCCTCCGTCCAAGTCAAAGACGCCCGACTCGGGCTCCTCATGCAACGAGTTTCCATGAGCTGGGGCCCTATGGTACATAAGAAGCTTGAGGCTGTCCACATTACCAGTGTCCACAGCTGCATGAACTGGTGTCCAGCCATCCTGAAAATAAAACGACCAGGGGGAAAGGGTTGATTACAACGTCAATGTTGAGAACTGTGTTATTTAAAGTTCACCTCTACATGTTCTTGGGCGTGGACCACTGAGCTGGGCAAAGCAGGCTTCCGATCCTGAATATCATAGATGAGCTAAGTTCTCAGACCACTGTCAATCAGTGTATTTTCCATTGCTATGACTCATGTTTGCTATTTGGTAAGAATTTCCTCTTAACAGTTGACCATTTGGAGTAAACAGGTACTGCCCAGGATGGTAACTAAGCATTATATATGGTAAAACAAAATCTCAATTTAATATTATGAAAGAGAATGAACTTTAGCATAAAGATTTTTTTAATTTATATGCAAATATAAAGTTACCAGTACTGTACTAAATGAATGCTGTTATAAGCCAGTTTTACTTACAGGGAAGAGTCCTAATTCTAGTTATCTTAAAATTTTATGCCACTGATTTCAGAAGGAAAGATTCTAGATTAACAGGGAAAAGGCAGACATGAAGGAAAAACAAAGTCAAGTAACTTCATGAGATACCTATCAGCCTCTATGGAGCTCTCTGTGACTGCAGCTGGATATTGATAAATGCAAGCTTAGAAAATGTTCCAACTAAAACACTTGGGCCCATTCTCTAGAACATATTATACTTTGAAGCCTCAACCGTCCACTTAGCTGGTTGCTAGAGCAGACTCACAACTCTTTCCTAGGATAGTGGTTCTCCAAGTGTGGTCCCCTGACCAGCAGCATAGCACCACCTGTGAACTTGTTAGAAATGTAAATTATTGAGCCTCATCCCCGACCTACTGAATCAGAAACCTCAAGGTTGGGGCCCCGCAATCCGTTTTAACAGCCATCTGGGCAACTCTGCTGCACTAAAGTTTGACAAACACTATTCTAGGGGAAATCCTGATCCCCCCTGTAATCTCTCATTTTTATATAAAGATAGGTCTGCCTTCTACTCAGGTATCCACCTTCATTAGATTTTTAAGACTTTCATAAAAGAATTGACAATTATTTCGGTGATACGTATTTTGGCTTCATTTTCTTTTCCCTTTGGCCTGTTTTTTTCATTTGGTATTTCATACTGCTACATTATTTTGTCAGTGAGTTACAGTACGCTTTAAAAAAAATAACGGGGTAGAAGACAGGGAGAAAAACAGACAATAAATGGTAACCATCTACACTTAGACTGAGTCATCTGATCATTTGCTAAAGCTCTCACTGAATGATGTGGCTTCTTCTCTGGTTCTGTACTTCATATCAAGGGAATCGACTTGGCTAACAGCAGACCATGGCTGGGCAGTAGCTGGAATACCATATGGTCCTCCGGTGTACCCCAGGCAGATAAAGTGTCTCATGGCTTGTTCTCTGTTGGGCTGTAGATACCTTTACATGGGTATCAGCCCTAATTAGGCCGAAGAGTGTAAGTGCTCTTGACCTTCCTTAATTTATATTACAAAGGCCATGCAGTTACTTCTGAAAAACTTAAAATCTTTCATTCTCCTCTGGTTTCTTATTACAAGTCATGAGAAATAATTACTCCCTTAAGGTCCTTTATCAATTATGCTATTTATCTCTGTACTTTGGAGCCTCTGTACTTCTAACGATTTCATTCAGTTTATCAACAACTAGCTTGAAGCATGGATTTCTGTGTTCTCTGACTTACAGGATGTGACTTTTTATGTTGAACTACTTATTTTTCATTCAGATAATGATGTAAAATTCATTCCTTTTTCATGTGTAAGGTAGAATTTTATAATGAATATGTGTAATACCACAGATTTCTTAAGTAAAATATATAAAACAACATGAATCTGGACTATTTTCTCAGATTTTCAAAAAATAAATAGAAAGGAAATTAAAGAAAAAAAGCCCTTGCAATAGGACTCAATGGAAAATGTCTATACCTAGCTTATATCTCTGGTTATACCATTAACTGTTTGTTTTCTTTTGAGAAATTAAGAAAATCCAAGATCTAAGAGCGACCTTAAAGTAGGTAATGCACCTTTTTATCCTAGAAAATTTTAAGGGTGTTTCCTATGAAATGGATGCACAGTATAGTCAATTCTCTATTAAACAGAAGAGATCCAAGGTTCAGATAACCTTTGGAGATTAAGAAGTCTACACTTGTCTTTCATCAGGAATACCCTGGAGGGTGGTGATTATTACACTTTTCACATTCTGGGAAGCTGCAAAAAAAAAAAAAAAAAAAAAAATTCCTGATCCCAGTGAAGAGTGGGCTCCGTTAAACCCACCAGTCCTTAGATGGGCCCCCACTGGAGAAATGCATGCCAGTGTACGAAGGCTGATTTCTTGGTCTTTAAGTCTATCATGATAGGTTGATGAAGGCCAGTTTGGGAGGCTGAATTGAGAAGTTTGTTTCAAATGCATTTCTGTGTGGCTGAGCCAGAAGTATTATCCAAAGACTCTTCTGTGGATCAGACTCCAAATTTCTTCAGTTTCTAAGTCCCTGACTTCACCTGTGCGCCCTGTACAGGAGGTACCAGAACTGTGTGCGACAGTCAACAGCTACCTCAGCCTGTAAGGCTCCATAGTGGGTTTCCACACACAGTGCTTCAAGTTCTGACTCAAATTAGACAATGACCTTGAACTCTGTGAGGTGTTGAATAATCTTAGCAACAATAAACTGTCAGTCCTGGGAAGAACAGTGAGCACAAATAACCTTCCTCTAAGTGCTGGCAATGGGCACTGTCTTGCCACAAACTCCCTCCTGTTTACACATACTACAAATGAGCACTACTGTGGATAGTGATGATGGCCTCGATGACAGCTGACCTTTGTCCAATGCTTACAATTCCCAGGCACTACACCAACTACCTTTAAAAAGAAAGGCTAATGAACAAGCTTCTAATAATCAGATGCTCGAACAAATAAGACAATGTCTTTATCCAATATCCTCAAAGCAAAACAAAACAAAGCAACCTGTATTTTAACCGGTTTTATTTTTCGAGCTGTAGAGTTTGGAGACATGTTGTAAATTATAGGACAAAACCCAACATACAGGTACTCACTCTGGTTTTTACACTTCGGTCAGTTCCAGCTTCCAACAAGAGTTTAATACATTCTTTATTTCCATTTTTACAGGCCAGGTACAGAGGTGTCTGTCCTCCATCAGCAGCATGATTAATATTAGCATCATATGCAATTAATAATTCTACACACCTAAATGCAAGATTATGATTAATTACATACAAACTGGGCTTGATTTCTGAAGTACCACCTGACCAAGATATTAAACAGAGAAAATAATGCTAGAGCAATTCCGCAGCTTTATTTCCATGAATTATTAAATATATGTATCAATTATTCCTGGTCTTATTACATAGATACTGTTTTTAACAAGGCTGGAAGATGTATTTTAACTACTCCCATGAAAATTTAAAATAGCAGCTTTGATCAAGTGTGAATACGTGGTTTATGACAGTTCTCTGCAACCAAACTGTGAAAGTAGAGTCCTTGGAATATGTTTAACTGTGCTTGACATATATATTATTTGTGGTTCAAAATAGTTTGAACCTTGAAAAAAGTCAGGCTGCTGAGTCATTCTGAGATTTCCACTTGAGAAAATAATTATAAATAGCACAGACAGCAGGGCACCATTTGCCTCCACTATAAAAGGCAGTACGGAGACAGAAAAGGGCCATCTTGGGGAGAAAAGACAGCAGAGGCTGTCCTGTCTCCTGAAGTGGGGCTAGTTTATGAGGAAAAAGACACAGCTAAGCAGAAACACATTGCCCTGAGAATCAAGAAGCAAAACAATGAGGTAAATTCAAGACTTCACGGCACTTAGGAACTAACTTCAGTTTGCAAAATTAGATAGAATAAACTTTAAAAAGAGTGATAAATCATCAAATTAAGAAGGAACTCACATCTTTGTTTCTTTGCTCAGATGCATGTTTTTTCTTGGCTTCCCTTGGCAACATTTGGTTTGTTTATGCATATTTTTAAAATAAGTTACATATTGTTGTGTATCTAATACACATTTAAATTAATCAAGCCCCTGCATTTCCCCAGGGTTCTCCCTTTTTGCAAAGCTATCAATGCCTCTGTTCCCATGACTGTTACACTATCCAAGCAAGTGGCCCTACAGATTGACTGCTGGCAGTAAAGGTAAAAGTACAGCCCAGAAGAAGATTCTCTCTTGGAGGACTTAGGATACATGCAAAAAGAGCAGCAAATCAGTAGCTCTGATCCTCAACAATAAACTCAGGGTGATGAGACATGTTACACACACAGAAAAAAAAAAAGACTGAACTTTATGGATGCATTTTGAATTTTAAAAAATTTACCTTTATGACTAGTAACATTAGTATAAAATGTAAAACCCATATTTCAAGAATTCTGAGATTTGTTAAAGGAAACATTTCTATCCAGATGGTAAAACAAAAAAGTTGAACACAGCTTTCATTCTCCAGAGCCTGCCATTTCATCACAGGCAAAGAAAGCAATTTAGCTATATTCTATTTTATTATTAAAATATGACTTGATTTTAGAAAGTTATATCTATAGTCAACTGACTTAGTAAGCTACTGAAGAAATCACTGCTAAACTTACATATATTTTACTTGATAGGCTCTTTTTGGTTTTGTGCTCTAATTTCTTTCAGTATGTAAGTTCTGCTTCAATTTTTTTTAATGATAAAATAAAGTGAATAATTGGTATTTAATACTGAATAAACTGCCAGTAGGAAGTTAAGAGTATTACAATTAATATAATTCTATGTTTTACATTTAATGCTATCGCACATAAAAAAGGTTTTTGGGTTGCGGTGGTGGAAAATAGTGAACAGCAAAGTGTTTAACAATCCGTTATATAACCACATACACAGTCGGCCGTCCATATCTGCAGGTTTCACATCTGCGGATTCAACCAACCCCAGATGGAAAACACTTAGAAAAAATCCTAGGAAGTTCCAAAAAGCAAAACTTGAATTTACCACATGCTCGCAGCTATTTACATAGCATTTACATTGTATTAGGTATTATAAGTAACCTAAAGATGGTTTAAAGTATACAGGAGGACATGAGTGGGTTATATGCAAATACGGCACCATTTTATATAACGGACTTAGAGCATCCTCGATTTTGGTATCTGTAGGAGGTCCTGGAACCAATCCCCCATAAACAGGAGGGATGACTTTATGTTGATATGCTAAAAATGATCTTCTTCTTCGGAAGCAAGTTCATTCACATGAGATTTGGAAATAGCATATTCCTCTTCATTTCCCTCATATACAAAAATCTATTATTAAGAAGAGCAAATTTAGGAAACTTCCACAAGCCTCTTAGATAGCCTCATCCACCAGAGGGCAGAGAGCAGAAGCAAGAAGAACTACAGTCCTATGGCCTGTGGAACAAAAACCACATTCACAGAAAGATAAACAAAATGAAAAGGCAGAGGGCTATGTACCAGATGAAGGAACAAGATAAAACCCCAGTAACACAACTAAATGAAGTGGAGATAGGCAACCTTCCAGAAAAAGAATTCAGAATAATGAGAGCAAAGATGATCTAGGACCTCAGAAAAAGAATAGAGGCAAAGATCGAGAAGATGCAAGGAATGTTTAAAAAAGACCTAGAAGAATTAAAGAACAAACTAACAGAAATGAACGATACAATAACTCAAATGAAAACTACACTAGAAGGAATCAATAGCAGAATAACTGAGGCAGAAGAACGGATACATAACCTGGAAGACAGAACAGTGGAATTCACTGCTCCAGAACAGAATAAAGAAAAAAGAATGAAAAGAAATGAAGACAGCCTAAGAGACCTCTGGGACAACATTAAACACAACAACATTCACATTACAGGGATCCCAGAAGGAGAAGAGAGAGAGAAAGGACCATAGAAAATACTGAAGAGACTATAGTTGAAAACTTCCCTAACATGGGAAAGCAAATAGCCACCCAAGTCCAGTAAGCGCAGAGAGTCCCATACAGGATAAACCCAAGGAGAAACACGCCAAGACACATAGTAATCATACTGGCAAAAATTAAAGACAAAGAAAAATTATTAAAAACAGCAAGGGAAAAACGACAAATAACATACAATTGAACTCCCATAAGGTTAACAGCTGATTTCTCAGCAGAAACTCTACAAGCCAGAAGGGAGTGGCATGATATACTTAAAGTGATGAAAGGGAAGAACCTACAACCAAGATTACTCTACCCGGCAAAGATCTCATTCAGATTTGATGGAGAAATCAAAAGCTTTACAGACAAGCAAAAGCTAAGAGAATTCAGAACCACCGAACCAGCTCTACAACAAATGCTAAATGAACTTCTCTAAGTGGGAAAGACAAGAGAAGAAAAGGTCCTACAAAAACAAACCCAGAACAATTTAAAAAATGGTTACAGGAACATACATATCGATAACTACCTTAAACATGAATGGATTAAATGCTCCAACCAAAAGACACAGGCTTGCTGAATGGATACAAAAAGAAGACCTATATATACGCTGTCTACAAGAGACCCACTTCAGACCTAGGGACACATACAGACTGAAAGTGAGGGGATGGAAAAAGATATTCCATGCAAATGGAAATCAAAAGAAAGCTGGAGTAGCTATACTCATATCAGATAAAATAGAGTATAAAATAAAGAATGTTACAAGAGACAAGGAACAACACTACATAATGATCAAGGGATCAATCCAAGAAGAAGATATAACAATTATAAATATATATGCACCCAACATAGCAGCACCTCGATACATAAGGCAACTGCTAACAGCTATAAAAGAGGAAATCAACAGTAACACAATAATAGTGGGGGACTTTGACACCTCACTTACACCAATGGACAGATCATCCAAAATGAAAATAAATAAGGAAACAGAAGCTTTAAAGGACACAAGAAACCAGACAGATTTAACTGATATTTATACGACACTCCATCCAAAAACAGCAGATTACACTTTCTTCTCAAGTGCGCACGGAACATTCTCCAGGATAGATCACATCCTAGGTCACAAATAAAGCCTCAGTAAATTTAAGAACATTGAAATCATATCAAGCATCTTTTCTGACCACAACATTATGAGATTAGAAACCAATTACAGGGAAAAAAACGTAAAAAACACAAACACATGGAGGCTAAACAATACGTTACTAAATAACCAAGAGATCACTGAAGAAATCAAAGAGGAAATCAGAAAATACCTAGAGACAAATGACAATGAAAACATGACGATCTAAAACCCATGACTGCAGCAAAAGCAGTTCTCAGAGGGAAGTTTATAGCTATACAAGCCTACCTCAAGAAACAAGAAAAATCTCAAACAATCTAACCTTACACCTGAAGGAACTAGAGAAAGAAGAACAAACAAAACCCAAAGTTAGCAGAAGGAAAGAAATCATAAAGATCAGACCAGAAATAAATGAAATAGAAACAAAACAATAGCAAAGATCAATAAAACTAAAAGCTGGTTCTTTGAGAAGATAAACACAATTGATAAACCATTAGCCAGACTCATCAAGAAAAAGAGTAAGAGGACTCAAATCAATAAAATCAGAAATGAAAAAGAAGTTACAACAGACACCACAGAAATATAAAACATCCTAAGAGACTATTACAAGCAACTCTATGCCAATAAAATGGACAACCTGGAAGAAATGGACATATTCTTAGAAAGGTATAACCTTCCAAGACTGAACCCGGAAGAAACAGAAAATATGAACAGACCAATCACAAGTAATGAAATTGAAACTGTGATTAAAAATCTTCCAACAAACAAAAGTCCAGGACTAGATGGTTTCACAGGTGAATTCTATCAAACATTTAGAGAAGAGCTAACACCCAACCTTCTCAAACTCTTACAAAAAACTGCAGAGGAAGGAACACTCCCAAACTCATTCTATGAGGCCACCATCACCCTGATACCAAAACCAGACAAAGATACTACAAAAAGAAGAAAATTACAGACCAATATCACTGATGAATATAGATGCAAAAATCCTCAACAATACTAGAAAACAGAATCCAACAACACATTAATAGGATCACACAACATGATCAAGTGGGTTTTATCCCAGGGATGCAAGCATTCTTCAATATACGCAAATCAATCAATGTGATACACCATATTAACAAATTGAAGAACAAAAATCATGATCAACTCAATCGATGCAGAAAAGCTTCTGACAAAATTCAACACCCATTTATGATAAAAACTCTCCAGAGGGCCTTCCCTGGTGGCGCAGTGGTTGGGGGTCCACCTGCCGATGCAAGGGACACGGGTCTGTGCCCCGGTCCAGGAGGATCCCACATGCTGCGGAGCGGCTGGGCCCGTGAGCCGTGGCCGCTGGGCCTGTGCGTCCAGAGCCTGTGCTCCACAACGGGAGACAACAGTGAGAGGCCCGTGTACTGCAAAAAAACCAAAAAAAACAAAAACTCTCCAGAAAGTGGGCATAGAGGACACCTACCTCAACATAATAAAGGCCATATATGACAATCCCACAGCAAACATCATTCTCAATAGTGAAAAACTGAAAGCATTTCCTCTAAGATCAAGAACAAGACAAGGGGCTTCCCTGGTGGCGCAGTGGTTGAGAGTCTGCCTGCCGATGCAGGGGACGCAGGTTCGTGCTCTGGTCCGGGAAGATCCCACGTGCCGCGGAGCGGCTGGGCCCGTGAGCCATGGCTGCTGAGCCTGTGCGTCCAGAGCCTGTGCTCCGCAACGGGAGAGGCCACAACGGTAAGAGGCCCGCATAACGCCAAAAAAAAAAAAAAAAAAAAAAAAAGAAGAACAAGACAAGGATGTCCACTCTCACCACTATTATTCAACATAGTTTTGGAATTCCTAGCCATGGTAATCAGAGAAGAAAAAGAAATAAAAGGAATACAAATTGGAAAAGAAGAAGTAAAACTGTCACTGTTTGCAGATGACATGATACTATACATAGAGAATCCTAAAAATGCCACCAGGAAACTACTAGAGCTAATCAATGAATTTGGTAAAGTTGCAGGATACAAAATTAATGCACAGAAATCTCTTGCATTCTTATACACTAATGATGAAAAATCTGAAAAAGAAATTAAGGAAACACTCCCATTTACCATTGCAACAAAGAGAATAAAATACCTAGGAATAAACCTACCTAAGGAAACAAAAGACCTGTATGCAGAAAACTATAAGGCACTGATGAAAGAAATTAAAGATGATACCAACAGATGGAGAGATATACCATGTTCTTGGATTGGAAGAATCAGTATTGTGAAAATGACTACACTACCCAAAGTAATCTACAGATTCAATGCAATCCCTATCAAATTTCAATGGCATTTTTTACGGCACTAGAACAAATAATCTTAAAATTTGTATGGAAACACAGAAGACCCCGAATAGCCAAAGCAGTCTTGAGGGGAAAAAAACAGAGCTGGAGGAATCATACTCCCTGACTTCAGACTATACTACAAAGCTACAGTAATCAAGACAATATGGTACTGGCACAAAAACAGAAGCATAGATCAATGGAACAAGATAGTAGGCCAGAGATAAACCCACACACCTATGGTCAACTAATCTATGACAAAGGAGGCAAAGATATACAATGGAGAAAAGACAGTCTCTTCACTAAGTGGTGCTGGGAAAATGGGACAGCTACATGTAAAAGAATGAAATTAGAACACTCCCTAACACCATACACAAAAATAAACTCAAAATTGAATTGAGACCTAAATGTAAGATCAGACACTATAAAACTCTTAGAGGAAAACATAGGAAGAACACTCTTTGCAATAATTCACAGCAAGGTCTTTTTTGATCCACCTCCTAGAGTCATGGAAATAAAAACAAAAATAAACAAATGGTACCTAATGAAACTTCAAAGCTTTTGCCCAGCAAAGGGAACCATAAACAAGACCAAAAGACAACCCTCAGAATGGGAGAAAATATTTGCAAACGAATCAACAGACAAAGGATTAATCTCCCAAATATATAAACTGCTCATGCGGCTCGATCTTAAAGAAACAAACAACCCAATCCAAAAATGGCCAGAAGACCTAAATAGACATTTCTCCAAAGAAGACATACAGATGGCCAAGAAGCACATGAAAAGCTGCTCAACATCACAAATTATTAGAGAAATGCAAATCAAAACTACAATGAGGTATCACCTCACACCAGTTAGAATGGGCATCATCAGAAAATCTACAAACAACAAATGCTGGACAGGGTGTGGAGAAAAGGGAATGCTTTTGCACTGTTGGTGGGAATGTAAATCGATAGAGCCACTATGGAGAACAGTATGAGGTTCTTTAAAAAACTAAAAATAGAATTACTATATGATCCAGCAATCCCACTACTGGGCATATACCCAGAGATAAACATAATTCAAAAAGACACATGCACCTCAGTGTTCACTGCAGCACTATTTACAATAACCAGGTCATGGAAGCAACCTAAATGCCCATCAGCAGACAAATGGATAAAGAAGATGTGGTACATATATACAATGGAATATTACTCAGCCATAAAAAAGGAACAAAATTGAGTCATTTGTTGAGATGTGGATGCATCTAGAGACTGTCATACAGAGTGAAGTAAGTCAGAAAGAGAAAAAAGAAATATCGTAGTATTAACGCAGGTATGTGGAACCTAGAAAAATGGTACAGATGAGCCAGTTTGCAGGGCAGAAGTTCAGACACAGATGTAGAGAACAAACGTATGGACACCAAGCAGGGAAAGTGGTGGGGGAATGGGGGTGGTGGTGGGATGAATTGGGAGATTGGGATTGACATGTATACACTGATGTGTATAAAACTGATGACTGATAAGAACCTGCTGTATAAAACACAAATAACAACAACAACAAAAAAAAGAAGAGCAAATTTAGGATCCTACTTTGCGTTTAAATTCTGAAATATGTTTAGTTGAATTTATTTGCCAACGGATCTTAAGCACTAGTTTACACATTCAGCCAGAACTAAAATATGTGTGCAAATTATACAGAGGCTCCTTTCATAGGAAAAAAAAAAAAGAATTAAGAGCATCACTTACTTGAAATGTCCCTGAGCAGCTGCAGCACACAAGGGTGTGAAGCCATTTTTATCAGCAGCATTGACTTGGGCTTCTGCATTCAGCAGCAATCTCACACAGTCTATGGATTTTAATAGAAAGCCATTTTAATTCCCCACTTAGAGTCATGATGAACCAAATTCTATAAGAGCTGTAGATAAACACTAACCCCAAGGGACCTCTCTCATGCACAGCTCATCTGACAATTTTTTCAGGGCCGCTGTGACACTCCACAGACTATTATAAAGGGGAAGCCGCCCCTTTCCCCCAGGATTGTAATACCCCAGAGTCACCAACTAAGACATGATTTCTTTCGTTTTATTTTGGCGGAGCGGGGGGAGAGGAGTTGCTGATGAGTGAAAGGACTGTCATATGTCAGAAATGTTTTACCAGATTGTCCCATCAGCCAATCCCCAAAAATAATATTACTGGATGAAGAACAAAATCCATTCACCAAATTGATACACCATTCTTTGTATTTAAATAGTTAAATTCTTACTTTATGATGTTTAATTTAATCTTTAAAATGCTTTCATGTTGTGGTCATCTTATACTTAACTCCCTGAATGAAGATCAAGGAGAATCCACAAAGTCATCAAACTCAGGCAAAAATATCACCTAGACCTCACATTCCACATTATTAACTAGACTGAATTTCTTTACATTAGAGAAAATTCCCACAGTACTTTTGAAGAAGTACTCCAAAATACTTTTAAAATAATGAGCTATCATCTTGTAGTTCACTAGAATCTTGCATGTAGTCCACTCGAACATAGAGAAGCTCTGAAAACTTCCAAGGAAGCCACATTATGTGAATTATCCAAGGATCACATGGCTTACATATGAAATACTATTTGACTTTGTGTTTGCCATCGAATCATCTCTTTATCTGCACTACTGTATGTTTTAGTATATTTGACTATAAGATTTGCTTTTTAAGGAACAAGATTAATTCCCTGGCTTCATCGATATGTCGTTTATAATTGTACAACCTCTCCGTTCTCTTTAAAAAATCCAAATAACTATAAATTGTTCCAACTACAGAACAATTTCAGACCCATGACCTTTCCTAACTACTAAAACTTTCCCTCACTGCAGCATGTACTAAAGCCCTAAGGCTTTGCTTTCACAGACACCAGCTATTTCTAACAGACAAATTAGAGCTATTTTGTCCTGGCCAAAGTGATAACAGATGGGGGGGCTTTATTCGAAAATGTGCTTTACAGTTACTAGACCCCAAATTTCTACAAACCGAATACATTTCATTGTGCATAAAACAGAGATAACTTTTTGCTAGCTGCAGTAAAAGTTTAGATTATTACAGAACTGTCCAATTTGGATTTTTAAAATGCTTATAAAATCTTTAAATCATGTAAAAAAGTTATTTATTCTACCTGAAAGAGAAAATTTGAAACCTAAATTCACCTTTTTCACATAACAGTGGTTACAGGTGCTTCTGATTCTGCATCCTTTTGCAAGAGGGTGATACAGTGAGGTAAGATGGCACCATCTTACCTGTATGTCCATTCTTAGCAGCAGAATACAAGGCAGAATGGCCATCTTCACAGGAGTAATTTATGTCCAGTCCTTCTTCATTAAGCAGCATTGACAATAAAGTGACATTTCCCTGGGCAGCAGCTTGCTGAAGAAGGGTGGGCCTGCCAGCCAGGGGGGCAGGACCACCACTCATTAGCAAAGGGGTTAGGGAGGGTGACCAGCCTGTGGGTTAAAGTGACCCTAGTTAGAGAGTAGGAGCAAGGTCAAGAGACAGATATTACCCACTCCTTTCTGAATTACACACACACAGACACATGAACATGTACCCCTAGAGGATTATGTGGTTTCTAACATTATCAATCTGTTAATATTTACTTTAGCATAAATCTGTACTGTTATTTCAATCTTATATCTGCTGCTAGTTAAATTAACATACATGGTGACAAATTATTTTTAGTCGTCAGTCTTGCACAGATAAGTGTTAAAGTGGTGATTGGTTTTAGGAAACTAAGAAGGCTGTCTCGATTTGAAAGTTCAAACTCCTCCTCAGGGTTTCAAAACAATTTGAATTTTAAAATTACGTATAGGGCTTCCCTGGTGGCGCAGTGGTTGAGAGTCCGCCTGCCGATGCAGGGGACACGGGTTCATGCCCCGGTTCGGGAAGATCCCACATGCCACAGAGCGGCTGGGCCCGTGAGCCACGGCCGCTGAGCCTGCGCGTCCGGAGCCTGTGCTCCGCAACGGGAGGGGCCACAACAGTGAGAGGCCTGCGTACAGCAAAAAAAAAAAAAAAAAAAAAAAAAAAATTACATACAGATTTCCTCAATTTTGGGTATCAACTGATAGATATCTTTAGGTATAAGATAGAGATAATTCTAAAAAATAGAAATTTTCCTTTTTCTACAATGTTTCCAAGGTACTTAATATAAATTTTACATAAACCACTGAGACGGACCAAATACTGTCAAGGAATCTATTTACATTCCTTGAATTCCCTTATTTGGGAAGAAAAATAATGGGCAGCCAACTTCTATTCAGTGTCAAGAGCTAATAGAAGCACAACATATATAGACTATAACAGCACAAATATTCAATACACAATTTTGAAGACTATGTCATCTGGCCATCTTCACATTTTGTACCAAAAACTTTTCATCAGCCAACAAAACAGAACACTCTACCATATAGTTTTAACAAAAGTCATTATGAGCTATCATAGAGATTTCTCATCAGTATTTAGCAGCTTTAGAAGAGAATCTGTTAAGTGTGCAAAGTCGGCTGCATATAGCATGGAAAATTTTCTGAATTCTTCCTTGATCAAAAGGCTGTAAAAACAGTAAAGTAAAAATGTTTATTTAACATGATATATAAGTATTTACTGTATTTTAGGCTTAAACACAATTAACTTTCAAAATAAGTCATTTTTATTTCTTCCTTATGGAGCCCCAAAAACCTGAAAGTTGGTGTGTATATGGGGCATATGTGCAAATATTCACTCCTGGGGTACTTTCTACCTCTGTCTGGTAACATTCTCTGTAGTAATATACAATAGTGGAGCTTTTATATTCCCTGCACCTTGGTAACAGGATAATATTCTAAGTACATGGGTGTTATATTAATATGTAATAAACTCATAATTGAATCTTGAATTATTGGCCTTAAATTATTTCACTAAATATTAAAAAAAGTGCATATCAAAGTATTTCTCAGTATCTTAAAGATTCTTTGGGGAAAAAAAACAAAGCAGTCTCTACAAATGAAACTGCTTATTAAAAACTGGATATTACATCTTCAGAATCAATTACTTGGGTCTCTGAGTAATTTACTGCTTTTACCTTATTAGACTGCAATAACAAAATTCATTGCTCACAAAATTAAGTATCTTCCCATTGATATTCATTCGCTCTTCTTACAGAAGTAAGATTTTTTACTTCATACTTACAAGAAGGCTCCTCTCTGATACATTTTACCTTTTGTATTTTCTTAAAAACAAAAAAACAAGCCCACAAAAATTAAATCAGTACTTATTAGAAATAGATGATAAACAGAGAAATTATAAACACCAAGGTATGAAACCTTGACTGCAAAGCAAACACAAAAGCAATTCGAACACATTGGCACTGTGGTCCTCTGTGGAACAGGAGGGACTGTGGCTCATGCTCAGTCAGTCAGTCTATCTGTCTCTCTCCCTTTCCTCCCTCCCGACCTTGACCCCAGTCTCCTTTCTGTCTCTCCCAATCCCTCTACCTCACCCCCCAGGGGTCTCAGTTCTTGATACCCTTTTAAGAATATCAACTGGTATATATTAAATGGTTTCCTATTCTTTTGGGTTTTGTTTTCATTTTTCTTTTTTTTAATACAATTCTAGACTTTGGGGGACAATTAAAATATAAATATATTTTAACATTTTTAATGGAAATATTCCATTATGGAGATAATTTCCTGGGAAACTCCAGTTCTAATGTTAAGCTATCTTAAGACAAAATATTTTATTCAAAAATTTTCTCAACCTCTAGACCACTCAAGAGTCTTAGTTAGTTCTGTTATACAGAACTCCAGAAGAATATATATCAATTTTATTTTATTTTAAATACACTTAATAATCTTTTAAAAGTGAAAAATGCTTTATAAATACCAAGTATTCTTAAAGTTTAACTACATTTTTTATCTCCACTATCATTTTCAATTTTCTCCAGCACAGGCAAGTTTAAGTTATTATAATAAATCCTGCTATAAAGATGGGAAAAATAAAACTTCACCGTGAGACTTTACTGTTCATTTGAAATTCCCGACAATGATAAAAGTGATAATATTTAGTTGACTGGTTAAGTAATGGTTAAGTAATGATAGAGGAGACCTGCAGTCATACAGCTACTTTAATGATGTTAGAAAAAGGTCATTCAGCTTTGCAGTATCATGTGCAAACATGAGTAAAAGTGAGCATCTGGCAGAACGTGCAGTGATGAAGGGAACAGACAGAACATGCAATGGCAGAGGAGTGAAGAACAGCTTCTGGCATCAGCTTCAGAGTGTGGAGAAGGTTAATCTCATTCATAGCTCAGATCAATCTCGTTTTCTGACTTAGCCTTTAAGCCAATTAAACATGGAGGATAATTTTTTAAATATATGTTTACCTAAGGAAAAAAATCTGAACCAAATTAAATAAAATGTATCAAATAATAATTTTTTAAAAAAACAGAAAAAAACATTTGCAAGGGTATGGAAACTCAGTTGCCTGGGGTGATTTCTGGTTTAGGCTTCTGTTCACCTAACGATTAAAATGTGTTCATTTGACAAGGTCAGCAGCAGCAACAAATTCTAATTTGTTTATAATTTTAAAGGTTATTTAAAGATTTAACATTTGGCTATAAAACTGCTAATCGAGTTAGAGTAATTTACAACACAATTCATTAAAGTGGTATCTTTCGTCATTACAATTCTCCTCAGTGCTTTCATTTAGTCATAATTGTTTATCATACATATAAGCTGACATAGAAACAGATTTTTAGAGTCTGAAAGATCATGGGATCTAGATTTCCAAAGAGGGAGAGGTAGTGAACTGCTATTTGAAAAATTCAACAGGCAAGTTTAATACGTCTTTTTGGTTTGGAACTATTATTACTTTTTTGGTTCAGTGCTTTCATTTTTAGATGGAAAAACTAATAGCTCAGAGAGAATTTGCTCTTTAGGGTAATACATAGCAAGGAGCAGAAATGGACTAACGCTGCCTTTTTATACTCAGTCCACTGCTCTTTTCATCACCAACATTGGAAAACACATCAACCAGGTATTTGATAGACATGCTCTGTCCCCATGGCCTGCTCTTACCAATCACAATGATATTAGTGGCTATTTACAAGATGCATACCCTTCACTGAGCCTATGCTTTGGCGAGGCACATGCTCACCCAGGCACAGGTAGGTTAGGAAGGAGGAGGAGGGTGCTTCCTAGTTGCAGCGGGCACAGCAGCAAAAATAGGGGCATCTAAATGGAAAACAGGTGAAATCCTGTATCTCATTTGGAAAGTTTAGGTTGACCTACATCCACGGTTGAGTTATGCACCCCAACTATGTAACTGCAATAACATTTCTATCCCCCCAATAGAATGGATGTTCAGTAAATTCTTGCTGATGACTAACAGCTTCCACTGCCTCCATTTTCTCCTAATAAACTATATCTTATAATCAAACGGCAAAGAAGCTTGTTACCACACCAAATGCAATCCTGCAGTTCTAAGAATATTTTGGCCAAACTGCAAAATCAGAGAACAGAAAATGAGGAACCAGTTCCACGGATCTTCAGTGACTGCTATTTCTTTGGTTCCACTATTTATCCTCTTCTGTTCTCTAGACACAAGCAAAGGCGTTTTTCCAGAGGAGTTATGGTTCCTTTATCCAAAATCCCACTGTATCCTAGGCAGGGCATTTTAGTGAATAAATAATGGACTAGGAATTCTCTGACTTTAAAGGTTCACTTAAAATCCTGCTGTCAAAAGTTCTTCAGTCACGGATCCTGATTTTAAAGCTTTTCCATGGAAAACAAAGGGCATTTGGAGCTGAACCCTGGAGCACAGTAATGACCAAGGCAACTACTGGCAAAGCACTGGGGTATAAAGCAAAGATGGCTTTGTATTTTTTAAAAAACTGGCAAAATTCATATATCCCAGGAAGTGTTTTCTGTTTTATAGTCTATGCATTTATGTCAACAGCATTGCCACGTCCCCAAACATTTTTGGAACTTGTGTTTTGCAACTACCTTAAGTCCCTACAGCACATTCTCTGATGCTCCTGAATGGTAGCAAAACTTCCTCCTTTGAGGGTGGATTTAACTTGTGAGAAACAGCTAACATCATTTTAGGCCATGAGAAAGGCCATCCAGCTCAGTAATACCATTTTAGATTAAAAAATATATATATGGAATGCTCAATGCCTGGAAAGACATCCCAAAGCAATACCAGAGTCAATTCTAAAGCAAATTTTCAAAATGCTTTAAGCAACAGTAAATTGAAGCAGTAATATCACCTCTTTTTGTTCGTCACTCATGCCGCTCTAAGCTCAATACCATGCTCTTTGTACGTTATGATATTAAATCCTAACAGCCACCCTCCCCAATATGAGCAGCATAAGCTCCATGTTAAGGATGAGAAAAGTTGCTCAGTTCAAGAAAAATCCCCCAAAACACACAGCTGTAAATGGCAGAGCCTAGATTCCAAGGCAGATCTGACTGACATCAAAGTCCATGCTGTTTCCAATTCCCAATTTTGCCCCTTAAAATATGAATCTAGCCTCTCAAAGAGCTTAATTTCAAGGAGACAGCTTATAATTGGATAAATAAGTCCCGTTATAATGCTCTCATTACCTGATAATTAGCAAGTACAGTACTACCTGTTTTTCTTATTCCCATGCTTCTCCCTAAATTTTAAATATAACACAGCTCAAATCTTCCTTTAATTCTTAAAGTTCTCTCTCATTAGAACCAACAGTCTCTACTAACCACTAAGATCCTGGGGTAGAAGAGACACTGCAAAGTTTCAACAGAACTATGACACCGTAACATTATTTTAGAGCCACATTTACTCAGTGAAAGATGAATGCCAATAAAAAGCAACGCTTCCTCTAGCACTATATAACGAAAGGGAAAAATCCAGTTCTTTATCGATTCTTTGTTCAAGTGTCCCAGATTCGGTGACTTCATAAACCACATCTGCAATGGAAACCTTCTCTAATATAGCCCACATGCGATGTTATCCATCTGTGCTCAAGTGTTAGGAGATGACAGCTCTAAATAACTTCTGAAAGAAACTAAACTTAGAACAGAGATTTACAAATATACACACTATTTTTGAGGTTAAAAAAAGTAAACACCAAACTGATATTAAAACTTAGGATATACCAATTACAGAACACCTCTCATCAATTTGATAATCCAAGGTACTGTAGTGTCAATAACTACTTGAACGCATTCTTTCAAATGTCATCTCAGAAGGGACAGAATTGAACACACACTGTCTGGCGATGGCTCACTAATAGTGAAGTCTTCTGAGATAGATATTTAATAAGAAGGATGAGCCCCTCCTCCCATGGAAATGCTTCAGTCTCTCTAAATTAATGGTCTCCATGTGCTCCAAACCACTACTTTCAGGTTATTTTTAAAAGAAGACGACACTTAGCATAACAAAACCACAATTCATATAGCAAGATGAATCACCATACCCCGGAGCCTTTAGAGAAAAACACAAAAAAAGAGAGGAAAGAAATAGGAAAAAAAAAAAAAAGTATCAAATTAAAAAAAAAGTTTCAAGGCAATGTGAAGGAAACAAAGGCAAGTGAGAGGACAGGTCACATTCTTAAAGAAGGGTATAACATTCCAATCCCTTTACCTGATGCTGTTACCAGGAGGCTGTCTGAGGCACCTGCTCTACAGGATGAGGCACTAACAGGGTTTATGGAAGAGCGAAAGGCAATGGTGGTGGGAATGACAAGGGAACTTTCTGAACATGCAGGTTGGTTCAGTCCAGGGGTTTCAGCAGGCCAGGCACCCACCTGAGACGTGGCCAGGGCTGAAACGGCACAGCCTGCAGGTGCCACAGTTAAATCTATGGATGGTTTTGGTGGCAGCTGAGGGGAGGAAGACTTAAGGAGATTCTCCTCACTTATTACCCTGTTCCCTTGTGGCAAACTGGAAGGAGGCGAAGCCACAGTTTTGTTATCAACTTTGGCCCCTGCACTGGAGGCCCTGCTGCTATCCATGACCACCTTGAGTTGCGGGTGCGGTGGAGGAGTGTGGGAGAGCCCTGGCTTTTTGGGAGGGATGGGAGGAGGGTTTCCTCTGTCAACTCGTGCGGCACCGGGAGTTTTTAAACTGGTCCGACCGACCGGGGGGTAGGTGCCAACGTCCCCCGTGGGGGGCACTCCAGGTTTCGGGGGCGCTCCCGCTGGAGGGCTCGTAAATCTTGACAGTGCTTGGGTCACAGTATTCCGAGCTAGCTGTTTGGCCACTAGGTTGTCACGACTTGTAGGAGATACATCTCTGGATGGAGGACTTTGGGTGGTGTTCCCATTTTGGTCTGGGTCATTAGCATTGCCCTGAAATCGAAACCGAGCTGCTTGGACTCGCGGGTTCAGGCCTGGATGCAGAGGCGCGTTGGCACATGGTGAATGTAAACTGTGAGGAGGTGGGGTGGGCGTGTGCCCAGCGGCCAGGGCGGCGGTGCTGGGAAGCGGGGATGCGCTACTGGTTAAATCTGGTGTTGAGCCGCTGCTCGGTCCATTTTCCTCAACTCTGTTTGCGCTTGGAGGTGGGACGGTGGGCAGAGAGGAGCCAGTCAAGTCACCGTGGGAAGCCTGCCTGTCGATACCTGGCCTGACCAAGTCGGCACTGGCACACGCATTCCCCTTCGCACTGGCGGAAACTAGGGGGCTCCCCATGGCAGGCTTTACAGGCACGGTCAAAGGTGACTTCTTCACGGGGTCAGTGCTCTCTATCACTAGGTCTGTCTGGCATGCAACAGATCTTGTCATCGGTCCCTCTGTTCCCACAGATATAGAGACCAAACGTCTATCTTTTGTCTTCCGGGGGAGGGAGAGGCTGGGTTTGCTGTCGCTTCCCCTTTTCAGTTGCTCGATCATCTTCTTCATCTTGTCTATCTCCTCTTTGAGGTCAGTGGTGTGTGCTTCTTCTCGGTGCAGCTTGGCACGAAGCTGTTCCCGCTCTGTGTCAAACTCTGAGAGCTGTTTTTCCATCTGAGCTTCCATTTCTGTGCTTCTTCGTTTCTCAGCGGCGAGTTCCTCTTCTAACGCACTCGTCTTTTTCTTCTCCTCTTCCAGTTTGGCCATCACCTCTTCTAGCTTCTGGGCCTCCTCTAGGACTTTGCCCGAGAGCTGCTTGCACTCCTTGACCAGCATCAGGACCACGTGCTTGTTCTTGCCTCGCTCCTCCTCCAGGCGGGTGGCCAGCTTCTTGTGCTCTTGCTCAAGGGCTTGGAGCTGAAGCTTTTCCATCTCCAGCTGAAAGAAATGCACAGGACAGCCCTGATTAATAGGCAGAGGATTCTTTCAGCCAAAGAAGTGGAGAGATTTTTATTAATTTTGTAACAGTTACATGGTTTGGGTTAAAGTGCCACATTTCTGAAACGTGTTGTGAGATGACAGATAATATTTTAGAGACTCATTAAAATGAGAAAATAGATGTAAACGGTTTTACAAAAAACATCTAAATTACAGCAACAGAAAAAAAAATTTAATGTATTAAAGTTAACTGTAGAAAAGGAGAATAGTTACCTGATGCTTCAAATCACAACACAGATTTCAGCAAGGTCTGCTTTGTAAAAACAGAACTGTTAGGGAACTGATTGTTTTTTTTTTAGGCTTAATGCCTTAAAATGACTAGTCTTTGAGGCACTGTATAATAAAAAGTGCTGGAAGCAGAGGACTTCAGTTAATTTCTAAACTATACTTGCTAATCATATTACTTAGTTTTTTGTAAACTTCTTTGAGCTTATGATGGGTTGCTGTAAAAATCATGTAAAATCATATATGAAAGTTCTTTGAACTAATATATAAGAAATATCTTATTAGAAATACAATCAGTATCAGCGAACCCCAAGTCTGACCTCATCTCCTTCAATCCCACTTTGCCCACTTGGCTCCCATGACACTGGTCTCCCCGGTGTTTCTTGAACATCATCCTGCCTCAGCATCTCTGATCTTGCTGCTCTCTCTGCTGAGAAATTCCACCACAACCCATCACACAGGGCGCCTGCGCTGAGGAGTCTGCGCACTGCACAAGGGTGACTGGCTGCAGGGGTGAGAGGGACCGAAATCCAGCTCTGCCTTCTCACCACGCGTCTGCCCAGGCCTGGGGTTGTATCTGCCTGGAAAGAAGTGCACGTTTTCCTTTAGGAAAAGGCTCTGTCTGCTCACTGAGCCACAGGTCCCTAGGATTTAGGCTTTCCAAAGCAACATTTGCTTAACTGATCAACATAGAGAAGAAGCTTTTAAAAACTTTTAAACCTCCAGGTGGGGTTTTCTAATATGCACAAAAACACCCAATGGCACAAAAGCCTGGCTCTTTTACATCCTTCAGGACTCTGCTCAACTGTCACCTTCACAGCGAGGCTGTCCTCACCATCCTGTGGAAGACAACAGTCCTTCCCACCCTTGTACTTATCACTCTTTGGTTAGCACCTGCCTACCTCGACTAGAACAGGACTCCACGAGGGCAGGGACTGTATCTTCTTTGCTGCTGTGTCCCCAAGACCTAGAACAGTCTCTGGCACACAGTGGTGCTTAATAAATTATTGATTGAATGAATGAAATTAACACAGTTCACAAAGACATCAAACTTCCAAAGGCTGATGGACTTTTTGGATACGAAGGCCTTACAGATCCACTATTCTAACATGTTCGCCCAGGTTTCTCACTTCTCTCCAGGAAACATCTGCCATGAGGTGCTTGTGAGGGATACATCCCAAGCTGGGCTGTAGTCGTCAGGCCGGTCCACATGCCTTACCTTCTCAACTAGAGAAACTTTCCCTTGGTGGTCCATAAAGGGCCTTACAGTTTAAGGTTAAAGTAGATCTACCTGATTAAAGACATGGAAAGGACTCCCGCAACCCCCAGATGTTAAACACAAATATACTCTCAAGAGAGACAGGAATTATTCAAGCCAGTTCCAAGTCATCAGTAACAGAGGAAGGAAATGCTCGCATGATCCATCAATTGAGAATGTGCTCCTGTTCCTCACCATGAAATCCATTACCCCATTCCCCTCAGTCACACACGAGACCAAAAGCAGAGAATGGCTCACTGCCCAACGAGCAGTCAGAGGTATTATTCATTTACTTTGGGATTCTTCCTGCTTTCAGGAAGTCGCCGAATAGCAATGCAATGGGTCCTATAAAGAGGTGATCAGGAATACAGATAATTCCCCAAGAATAATTAGAGACAACTATCCATACACATACACTCTATTCTACTATATGAAATTTGGGGGTGACCTCATAAGTAGATTATGTAAGATTTGGGAAACAACAGTGCTGTCCTATACTAGATGTATATGTATATTTTATTCATCTGGGTGCCTCACAGAAAATTGGACTTATTAATAGCTAAAGCACTTTTAACTCTTCTAAATGCATCAAGCAATAGGTTACTATGGAAGGCATACAGAAAGTTAGAGCTATAAAGAAAATATTAAATATGTTTTGTATTACCCCCTCCCCTTCCAAATTCTTATAGCAACATAGAAAAAAGCACATGTCAGGTCAATTTTCAGCTTATTTTTAAAATATGATTTTCCTAATTTATCTCTGAAGGTGGAAAAAAAAGTTTGCTTGTAGAATTTAAGGGCTACCTGCACTTTATAAAACAACTAACTGGAGGCCAAGTTGGCGATTTCCCTGATGTCATCCAGTTATTCCATGTTAGGATCCCGGCACTCATTCAGGTTTCCAACTGTCTCAAGTTTTTCCCACAACATCACACACGCTGCCCATGGTATTTCTATACTATGGGTCATCGCACTTTATTTATTTATTTATTTATTTATTTTGCGGTACGCGGGCCTCTCACTGTTGTGGCCTCTCCCGTTGCGGAGCACAGGCTCCGGATGTGCAGGCTCAGCGGCCACGGCTCACGAGCCCAGCCGCTCCGCGACATGTGGGATCTTCCCAGACCGGGGCACAAACCCACGTCCCCTGCATCGGCAGGCAGACTCTCAACCACTGTGCCACCAGGGAAGCCCCACACTTTATTTTTGAAATAACTTTCATCTTACAGTTTAGAATCAAATTAAAGACTTCCAACAGGAGATCAACTCAACTAATCTCAGATATTTATACAGAAAACTATACTCCTATAAAAGCACCCAGAATTCTTCTGCATCTTCGTCCTTCCATCATTCGTGCCTTATAAATCCAATCTCGGAGGAACATGAGTCTTTTTAATCTCACTACAGATAACAAAGCACAGAGGAAACCACATAATGGATGCACCTACAACACATGGTTCCAAACTCAATTGAGCTCTGAGCCCCAATCATCAATCACTCTACCTAACTCTGTTTAGCCTCCTCTACCATTTACTACGTCAGGGAATATTTAAACCTCTGCTACTCTCCCCAATACTTCACCCAATGACAACTCAAGAGACTCTCAGTCTACCCTAATAGACTCTTTTATCAAGAAAATTCAGACTAACTCACTCCCTCTACATCCTGTCTCGTCCCTTAAGCATTTTTATAGCCACTCCAATCCATATGTCCTTCCCTTCACTCTAAGGGAGAGAGGTTTCCATCTGCTGAAGGTCAGACTTTCTTCAACAATTAACTTCATTACTCCCTGTCACCTCTGACTTGCTCCATCAGTGATCACACTGCTCTTTATAAATATTAAACGTCTTCCTCTCTATCAGCTCCTTCCAATCAGTATACAAACATATTCCCATACTTAAAAAATAATTTTTATATTAAAAAAAATTCCTTGACTATTCTGGCCCAGAGACAAAGTTCTTATCCTTGAAAGAGTAAGAACTATAGTACTAAGTTCTAATCCCAACTTCTTGGCCGTGTCACCTTGATAAGTTTTCCCTCTAAAGATCAGTTCTGTTTCGTGCTCTTATCTGAACAACAGAGCAATGACAGTCATTACATTATAGGATTAAATGAGGCAAACACATGTAAAGTATCTACCATTGTGCCTGGCACTAAAAAATGTTAAGTTTTCATTTCATAACATAATAACTATTTGTACTATTTTAAAATGTCAGTTTTACACAGTGTTTTTCCTCTGAAAACACATTTACAGGCAAAGATCTAGAGAGTTGACCATATTAAACATACAGATGATGTTTTTATAAGTTTGATAGCAATTATAATATAACAATACAAAAGTACATCAGAGAAAGTTCCACTACCAGTAATGGTGAAACAACTTTTATTAGACTATCTTCTCCTGCAGATAATAACGATAAACATTTGAAAACATATTAAGAAAATAACTATTTGAAGGCTCTGGAGAGCAATAAAAGTGATAAAAATAGGAGAGGAGTACACCTTCCCATTAGGAAGAAGTCAACAGCACTGGATGAGATTTCCCCTTGTAGAGCTTTTCAAGTGAGGGCTATGCCCTGTGCTGACAGCTCTGGCAGCAGGAGCTCAAGCACAAAGCACCCCTTACAGTGGCCTGAGGAGCCAGAGGATGAAACTGGAGCCACTGCAACTAACCTCATCAGCATCACTGGTTAACTCTTGAATTATACATTCGTAGGAGAGATTCCATACTGAATGACAGAGGTGGCTGCTGAAAGGAGAACTGAGCAAATACTTCAGCTATTGCCAACTACAAAAAGCCAGAGTTCAGAGTATGAATCTAACCAGGTTAACTACTTACTAGAAATACACTCTTCAGAAGATAACAGAATCCAGTCTCTGTACCACATCATCCATAATGTCTAGTATGCAATAAAAAATTACTGGGCATGCAAAAAACGTATTTTAGGTGATCCATTGTCAAGAGAAATGTACTCAAACAGAAACTGATCTTAAGATGATCTATACTGGAATTCGCAAACAAGAATCTTAAAGCAGCCATTTTCTAAGAAAATGTAGTTGCAGTGACTGAACAGGATAGGAGTCTTAGCATAGAAATGCAAACTAGAAACAAATGGAAAGTCTAGAACTGAAAAGCAAAATATCTAAAATGAAAAAAAAAGTTGACTGAATGAGCTTAATAGAAGATTTGAGAGAGGAAAACTTAAAAAGAAAAGAAAAAACAATGAATTTGAAAATAGAGCAAAAGAAAGTACCCAATTTGAGGAACACAGAAAAGAAGGACTGAAAAAGTGAAAAGCACTTCAGTGACCTGTAGGACAATATAAAGTGGTCTAAATTCCACATAACTGGATTTCCAAAGGGTGAAGAAAGAGAGAATGGGGAAGAAAAATATATTAAAAGAAAAAAATGGCCCCCAAATTCACAAATTTGGTAGAAAACAAACTTACATATCCATGAAGCTCAGAAACCCCAAAACAGGATAAATATAAAGAAAACCATACCTAGGCACATCAAAGTAAAACTGATGAAAACAAAGATAAGAAATGATATTGGGGCTTCCCTGGTGGCGCAGTGGTTGAGAATCTGCCTGCTAATGCAGGAGACATGGTTTCGAGCCCTGGGCTGGGAGGATCCCACATGCCGCGGAGCAACTAGGCCCGTGAGCTACAACTACTGAGCCTGCGCGTCTGGAGCCTGTGCTCCACAACAAGAGAGGCCGTGATAGTGAGAGGCCCGCGCACTGCTATGAAGAGTGGCCCCCGCTTGCCACAAGTAGAGAAAGCCCTCGCACAGAAACGAAGACCCAACACAGCAAAAATAAATTAATTAATTAATAAACTCCTACCCCCAACATCTTCTTTAAAAAAAAAAAAAAAAAGATATTGAAAGCAGCCAGAGAAAAAGACACATTACATACAGAGAAACTACAATATAAATGATAGCTGAATTATTATCTCCAAAATACATGAAGTGAGAACTGATAGAAGGGAGAAAGACAAATCTATAACAATTTTCTCTCATCTAGATTAAAAAATCAGCAAGAATACAGTAGCTCCGAATAACACTATGAAAACCACCTGGCCTAACTGACACTATGGAACAGAATACCCTAGGACTACAGATGATGCAGTCTTTCCAGATGCCCTTGCTGAGCTATTTAAAACCACCAAAAAATTACAAAAGGCTAAAATGTTACAGAATATGTTCTCTGACCACAGCAGAATTCAACTGTAAATAAATCACAATAAGATATTAATAATACCCCAAAATTCAAAAATAAAACATATAGTACAAAAGTTTAAGAAGAAATCACAAAGGAAGTTAGAATATATTTTGGGCTGATTGAAAATAAAAAATATCAAAATTTGTGGGATGCAGTTAAAGAGGAGTGTTTAAAGGCAGATAAAGCAGAGGATACAGACAAACTTATATCTTTAATTGATTACATTAGAAGAGCTTTCTCCCAAAGAAGACATACAGATGGCCAATAGGCACATGAAAAGGTGCTCATCACCACTAATTAGAGAAATGCAAATCAAAACTACAATGAGGTATCACCTCACACCAGTCAGAAAGGATATCATTAAAACGTCTACAAATAATAAATGCTGAAGAGCGTGTGGGAAAAAGGGAACCCTCTTACACTGTTGGTGGGAATGTAAATTGGTGCAGCCACTATGGAGAACAGTATGGAGGTTCCTCAAAAAACTAAAAAGAGAGTTGCCATAGGACCTAGCAATCCCACTCCTGGGCATATATATACCCAGACAAAACTATATTTTGAAAAGATACATGCACCCCTATGTTCACAGCAGCACTATTTACAATAACCAAGACATGGAAGCAACCTAAATGTCCATCGACAGATGAATAGATAAAGAAGATCCATCGACAGATGAACAGCTAAAGAAGATATGGTGTGTGTGTGTGTGTGTGTGTGTATATATATACACACACACACACATACATACACACAATGGAATATTACTCAGCCATTAAAAAGAATGAAATAATGTTACTTGCAACAACATGGATAGACCTAGAGCTTATCATACTAAGTGAAGTAAGTCAGAAAGAGAAAGATAAATACCATATGATATCACTTATAAGTGCAATCTAAAATACGACACAAATGAACCTGTCTACAAAACAAAAACAGACTCACAGATATAGAAAACAGATTTGTGTTTGCTGGGGGTGGGGAAGTGGGTGGAGGTGGAGGACTGGAGTTTGGAATTAGCAGATGCAAACTATTATATACAGGATGGATAAACAACAAGGTCCTACTGTATATCACAGGGAACTATATTCAATATCCTGTGATAAGCCATAATGGAAAAGAATATATAAATGTATAACTGAGTCACTTTGCTGTACAGAAGAAATTAAACACAACACTGTAAATGAACTAAACTGAAATAAAATTTTTTAAAAAACAAGAGTTGTCTCAAATCAATCATCTAAGTGTTACCTTAAGAAGCGAGGAAAAGTTAGGCGAATGAAAGACAAAGTAAAAGGAAAGAAATAAAGGTAAAAATCAATGAAATACAAGAGACAAATGATAGAGAAATTAACAAGGCCAAAAGTTGTTTTTCAAATAAAATATCATTAATATTGTTAAACATTTAAAGAACAGATTAAGAAATACAGAAAACACAAATTACAAATAAAAGGAATAAAGGATGGGGTACCACTATGGAATGAATATTAAAAGGATAATAATGAAAACCTTGTGCCAATAAATTCAACAAATCAAATTCCTCTGAAACACACGACTTTCAGAATTGACATAAAATGGAATAAAAGATTGAAAATGCTTTATATCTTTATAAGAAACTGAATTCACAAATAAAAATTTTCCCCTAAAGAAAACCTCTAACTCATATGGATTTACTAGTGACTTCTACCAAACATTAAAGAAAGCCAAACTCATGCATGCCCTTTCAGAAAATAAAGAAGGAAATGCTTCCATTTTCCTTTAAGAATCCAGGATTACTTTCATATCAAAACCAGTCAAGTATTATTTTAAAATTTACAGAAAAATTATCACTCATGAACACACACACAAAACTCCTTAGCAAAATATAGGCAAACTGAATCCAGCAATATTTAAAGAGTAATAAAATGTGACCCACTGAAGTTCACCTCAGGAATCCAAGTTGGTTTAATATTTGAAAATCAATTAGTGTGATTCATCATATTAAAAGAATAAAGCGCAAAACCATGACCACAGCAATAGATGAAGATAAACCATTTTTCAAAATGCAAAACTCAATCATGATCAACACCACTCAACAAAGAATAGAATGAAACCTTAATGAGATAAAGGGCATCTATAACAAAGTATAGCTAACATCATACTTAACCATGAAACAGACTGTTTTCTCCCTAAGTAAAGGAAAAGCCTCTGAAGTCTGCTCTCACTATTTCTGTTCAACATTGTATTGGAGGTTCTAGTCAGCGCAGTGATGGGGAAAAAAAGGAAAACAGGAAGGCAGGCAATTTGGAAAGGAAAAAGTAAAATGGGTTCTGTTCATAGGTAACATGCTTGTTTATCTACAAAATCATATAAAATATATAAAACAACTGCTAAAACTGATAAGCAAGATTAGCAAGATCACAGGATACAATGTCAACATACAAAAAATCAACTGAATACCTGTATACTAGCAACAAATGTTTGGCAAAAACTTAATTGTGTTTATAATAGCATCAAATATTTAGAAATAAACCCAACAAAAGACATTTAAGACTACTAAACTAAAAACAGTAAAACACTGCTAAAAGAAACCATGAAGACCTGAAAAAAATGAAGAAAAATACTATAATCATGGGTTGGAAGACTCAATTTTGTTAAAGATGTCAATTCTCAACATATTAAAGGGTCAATGGAACTTCAATCCCTGAAAACTTTCAGAGAAACCAGCAAACTGATTTTAAATTTTTATGGAAATGCAAACCACCTAGAACAGCCAAAACAATTTTTATAAAGAATAACAAAGTTGAAAGACTTGTGGTTTGTACATTTAAGGCTTATTATTTAACTACAGTCATCATTTACCTGAAGTTGTAGTATAGAGGTAAGACTAATCCATGATGAGAAAATCAGAAGGGTGTTCAGTGGCTGCCTGAAGTGGGGGAAGGATTTATGGAGAAGACACTCCAGGAAACTCTCTATGGTAATGGAAACATTTTCTATCTTGTAAGGGGTACAGCTTACACAAGTATATGCATGTTTAAAACATCAATTTGTGTGCTTAAGATGTAAATTTCACTTTAATGTAAATATCTCTTTAAAAGCTATAAACAATAGTAAATTCCAGGTTTGCATGTTTGCTTTTTATAGTGCTATGGATTAACAATTCTGAAACTACTCTCTGTGTGTTCTAGGCTGGAGTACATGAGTAATATATTGAAGTATAATGGGTTCCAGCTTTCTCACTGTTGGAGAAGTTAGTTTTAAATAGAGAAAGGACAAGAATGTACCCTCTATGGTTTCGGATTAGGATCAGAGGTGTCAATATAAGTATGAACTCATGGTTTCATACAGACAGAACTATAGATAAATAAAATATAGATTTGTGTGTATATAAAATATATGTATAAATATGATAATTATACATAATTTCCTAGCTTTAGCTTCATTTCTAAACACCATTTTCCATTAAAAAGGAATGGAAGTAACAGCTTCTGGGAGTAAGAGCTAATTGCAGGGGTTGGGAAAAGAAAAGTGTACGATGAGCCTGCAAGAAAAAAAATACCTTGCTGTAAGAAAATAAGGAAGTGCTCAAAGGATGATGGGAATATATCAAAAGGAGCAGCTTGAAAGGGCTCTCACTGGCCAAATCTGGGACAATTTTGAGCAGTGATCCACGGACTGTGGACCTGATGGGTAGGGGTAGGAACAGACACCCCCAACTAAACTGCACACTGTGGAGATTATAAAGGAACCACAGCCTCTTGTGTATAACGACTACCGAGTTCCAGCTGACTCTGTTCTACTATTGATCAATTTATATCTACTCACAACCACTTCCAAGTAATGGCTGAAGGGGAATTTTGCATGGAGCAGTATTACCAAAGCCTTTTGCAAAAAGCAGCGGATTATGTGGAAGAGCTTAGAAGAACTAACACAACTTCACTGGTAGTGAGGAAGTGGGTGGTTGCTCCAAGAATAGCACCCAGACTGGGAGCTCTCAATGAAGGGGGCACCAAACAACTGTTTTTCCAGAATGAAAGGAAAAGCTCTGTAGGTGGAACAGAGCAGCAATGTAAAGGCAATCAGTTCTAAATCAATGTGTAAAAGAGAGAGGCAAGCAATTACGGTCATTTGTAAAATGAGAAAGCAGACTGCATGTCTGTCACAACCACAAAACATTCTTATGACATTTTATTATATTCTTTATTACTCCCTCACGTCTTTTAACACTCACTGCACCCTTGTCCTCTTTTCCACACGGTCACCCTCACTGGCACCTGCCCAATCCTGGTAAACAAATACGTAACGATGAAGTATATTGAGATTTTCTTCTTTATAGAGGCTGGAGCTACCAGTCAGCAGCTGGGCTCTGTAGTTCTCACCTGCCCCTTCCTCTTTTTTTTTTTTTTTAACATCTTTATTGGAGTATAATTGCTTTACAATGTTGTGTTAGTTTCTGCTGTATAACAAAGTGAGTCAGCTATACGTATACATATATCCCCATATCCCCTCCCTCTTGCGTCTCCCTCCCATACTCCCTATCTCACCCCTCTTAAAAAAAATGGTTCTCATGAACCTAGGGGCAGGACAAGAATAAAGACGCAGACATAGAGAATGGACTTGAGGACACGGGGAGGGGGAAGGGTAAGTTGGGACGAAGTGCCCCTTCCTCTTGATCTAGTTTCAAAAGAGAGAAGGGAAGACATGGATGAGGCAAGTTGTTCTCTCCTCTAAATCCCTGCTCAGAGCTGCAGACCTCAGTCTCCAGCTCCCCTTAATGCTCACTCTGCAGTGCTCCTGGGGAGTCCAAATGCATCTTGAAAGCGTAATAATGAGTTATACAAAAAAGACTCAGGAAGGAGCTAAAAACAATCATTCGTGTACAAAGCGTCCTAAACATTCTTCCTAAAAATGTTATTTTAGCTGTTTCTCTACCATGTTATCCTTGAATGAAAATCATGAAAACAATTTAAAATTAAATTATATTTGTATGTTATAACCATTATATAATGAAGTAGAAAACAGTGAATACAAATGGCAAAACAAATTACAATTATTTATAATGGGAAGAAAAAGGCATATGAAATAAACAAAACAGGGGCTTCCCTGGTGGCACAGTGGTTGAGAGTCCGCCTGCCGATGCAGGGGACACAGGTTCGTGCCCCAGTCCGGGAAGATCCCACATGCCGCGGAGCGGCTGGGCCCGTGAGCCATGGCCGCTGAGCCTGCGCGTCCAGAGCCTGTGCTCCGCAACGGGAGAGGCCACAACAGTGAGAGGCCCATGTACAGCAATAAATAAATAAATAAATAAATAAATAAACAAAACACATATTTTGATTGCTCTTTTCTCACCCATTTGTCATTTCTTTGGTTGTCTAGCACCTGAAACTCCTTCCTATGTCAGAAGAATTCTCCACCTCTGGTTCTCTCCTATAGTAGTTAAATATGGCCAGTAGTTCCTTTCCCAGTCTTGTAGCTAAGGAGAGGGCATGGGGCCTAAGGTTGGCCAATCAAATGCACCTGCTCTTAGGCTTCAACTAGGAAATGAGTAACGCAAAGAAGCAGGGCCAGGGGAGGCACCACTCAAGACCCAGGGCAGTGATGGCAGTGGTGCTGTCTGGTGTCAACAAGCTTCAGTATCTAGCTCACAGCAGAAGGATCAGCCACAGCAGACTAGATCTACGGTGAGCATTTGTCAGTGATGCTGGCTGGTACGAGCTTGTCCCCTAGTTCTCCCAGCCATGCTCTACCATGCTGTAAGCGAACAAATAAATGCTGTTTCTGCTTAACTCAAGAATACTGGATTCACTTGCTCGCAACTGCAAATTCTGCCTGACGCAGCTACCAGCATGCAACTGACCACATCATACTGAGCGGCCGCCTAGAAGGAGCTCTGTCTAATACACAGAACTACATTTAGTTTTTCCTGTGGTGAAAAAAACTGTCCCCTTCTGAATTTCCTAGTTGTTACTTTGGCTTCTTTCTTTTAAAGGCTCTGATCAAATTAAAAGATCTTTCCTATCTCAGGGCTAGAAATTATACTATGTGTATGAATAAAATGACTGAAAATAAATTAGAAAAGAAGCTGTATTAACAGATGATGCATAAGATAAATAATAAAAACCCAAATAACAAGCACCCTAGGTTACTGGTTCTAAACGGGGGAGTATATTACCAGAGGCAAAGTTCCCCATGATGATTACTCATTAGCTTATTCAAAGTGGCTTGAGGCTCAGGCCATTTGCCAAATTGACTCTTGCCCAAATTTTCCTGGCACACAAATTACCAAACAGTTAACCCTCCTATTAGTAGTCTCAGCAGGAACCAACGCATCAATGAGCACGAAGTCTCTTCTCCAGCCTTGAGAGGGCAACCAGAGCAGTGTTCAGGCCAAATGTCTTAGAATCACCACAAAGCTATGCCCAGTGTCAGATAATAAATACTTGAATTGTAGATAATGGGAACTTTGCTTTCCCCGACTTTTGCTGTGGCAGTGATTGAAAGACCTGGACTCATTTAAAATAATGGATTTTTGTATCTTAATGCTTTTAGATTTCTAAAGCTCCAATTTACTCTACATGCAAGAGAACTGAAGATGTTTGGTTAATATATTTACTTTCAAGAGTAAAGGTGACAGATAATTTTGTTGCTAAAATGGCTTTGTTGTTCCTGGCCTTATTAGCTGCTCTAATACTTTCTTTATAAATAAAGACTTGGGATAAGATACAAACTGTAACTCTTCTCACATGTTACAATCTACCGTAATGGAATATCCTTTAGGGACAAAGGGTAGCACTGCCTCTCGGACAGACTGAGACTGCACAGCCAGTGAATTTGGCCATAAAGGACCCCTGTATCCCCATTATAGGCAGGAGACAGATCACTGGCTCATTTCATACTAGCCTCTCAGGACCCCTAGGACAGAAACAATTCCTTTCACTTCCAGCCAGGTTGGAAATGACCCAGTCATTCAGAAATAAACAGGATGTAAGCTGATTAAAAAAAAATCAACTAGATAATAAAATCTTTGACTCAACTTGAAATGAATTTCTTTTTTTCTCTCTTATAAGAGGAATGATAGATAAAATGCAAAACAGAAGTAAAATTTAGGAAAGCATGCATTTTATGTATTGAACGAAAACTACAATAAAAAATACTTTCTTGATTTTTGATAACACAGCATAAAACCGAGCAGATGTACTTTATTATGAAAAAGCTCATTTGACACATTAAGAACATAATTGAAATGTGTCTCATCCAAGACATACAAATGAGCTTTAGTGACATCAGCGGAAACACAGTGGCTCTTGCTTATGCGGTTTGTGAGGATTTTTGAAAAGCTCCAGAGACCTCGGTGGTTGTCTGCAGGGCTTTGTAGAGGGTGTGCAGAGTCCAGTGTAAAATTGTGTGATTCAGTCTCCCATGCAGGGAAGGCCTTCTATTCTTTACTATTTTACCCAGTGCTTTAGTTTTCTACCCTGTGGCATACTGAGCAAAAGGTTTGCTTTTATTCAACACCTATACCAGAACACTGGCATATATAGGTTAATGCAAGGATACAATTACAGGGAGAAAGCGTACACATTCAATGACAGTATCATAGACATTTATACAGTATAGTGCATTCAGGTTAATTGTTAACCAGGTGTTAAATGTGAGCTATAGTAAGTTCTCTGAAAAGGACAAACAGAAGAAACATTTTAATTTATGCTTTAATAATGGTTGGAAGAACATGTTACTTTTAATTCTAGTAATCAGACATCACTACCTTCTCTGATTTCCTCACTCTCTTTTCTAATAAAGGGAATCAGTAGTCTCAGCAGCATATTGGAGGGACAAAATTTAAACTTCTATCTCCTTATGGCTGATCGCAGTAAGCCTTTATCACTTAGGAATCTTTGAAGCACGTGTTCATGTGCAATAATATGTATGTGTGTGGTGCGGGAGGTGAGGAGGGGGGAGGAGGCTGGTTTAAATGAAACACATGTGAGTAGGAGCCTGGAGGTCTGCAGCAGACACACCATCAGACCCCAGAGGTGAGTCTGAGATGAACCAGAACTTCAAGATGACATGCTGTGAGATTGCATATACTATGCAAACTTTCATTCTATTCTCAAACTATTTTCATTTTCAAAAAAAAAAATAATTTCTAGTTGCAAAGAAATACTGGAGACAAAAGCTGGATAAACTAAGTTGGGGATGCCACCATATGATCAGTCCTGGTTGCATTACTGGATGACTCATCTAACAGTTAAGCATGTCTTAGGGCACTAGGAAAGGGAAATCCACCCCCCCAAAAAAAATCCATTATTTTAATGAAAGCATCACAGTAAACATTATGGGAAACATAATTTGTCATACTTCTTTTATGATTTAGTGTTATATTTTGAGTTACATTTGAGAAGGGCCACCAGAATTTGTCAGTAGTTTGAATTTCTAAGTCCTTATCCCAACTCTTCTTGAAAATATTTAAGAACAAAACAACCTCAGAGATGGTCTCTTCATTCTACACTGTGTTATGGGGAAAAGAATTGTTTGAAAGTCTCAATACCTTCTTTTGTCTGCTCTCAGCAGCAGCCAGTTGTGTGGACATCCTTTCTTGCATTTTTCTGCAGTGGGCCATGACTGCTTCGAGGATGGAGAGGGGGTTGGTACAAACTGGCTTCTTCTCTTTATCGCCAGCACCTGCTTCATAGTCTCTCTGCAGTGCCAGGAATGGGTCATTTAAATTAAATCTCCCATACCGTTCCTGGATAAATACCTCCTTCCTGCGAGCCTAGAACAAAATCAGAGGAATGTATTCAAGAAAGAAATGAAAATATACAGAAGACTATTTATATGAAGGTTCTGTGATTACTGCTCCAAATGGTATTCACAACTGTCATGAGTAATAGCTTACGTGTGATGTCAGGTGGTGAGTGAGAGGTAAGGGGACTGTGACCCCAAACCCTTGACCAGCCTGCCATGCCACTCAATCTACTTTCAAATTTTCTTCCTTTGGAATATTGTCTTTTAAATTACAAAAGCTGCAAATACAGTTTTTTTTTCCCATGACACCTACTCCTTCAAGGATCTGAATTTTAGATACAGTCTTTTCTCATTTAGAGTAAAATAAAAAATATCAACAACAAAATAACTTTTAGCAAAAATTCAAAAACAAAATAATATGTTTATAGAACTTACATTACACATAATCCTCGTCACGTTAAATCACAAAATATAAATCTCCAAGTTTTGTACAGACAGAATTTTATAAATATTTGAAGAAAATATTTCATGAATTTTTTAATGTCAAAAATCACAATATTGGGCTTCCCTGGTGGTGCAGTGGTTGAGAGTCTGCCTGCCGATGCAGGGGACATGGGTTCATGCCCCGGTCCGGGAAGATCCCACATGCCGCGGAGCGGCTGGGCCCGTGAGCCATGGCCGCTGAGCCTGCGCATCTGGAGCCTGTGCTCCGCAACAGGAGAGGCCACAACAGTGAGAGGCCCACGTACTGCAAAAAAAAAAAAAAAAAAAAAAAAAAAAAAAATCACAATATTCACATTTTGTGAAGTGTAACCAACTACAAAAAAAACCTCCAGAAAATTAGGAAGATGTAAATGTCTTCTCATCACTGAAGGACATTAAAATATAGTTCACAGAGTCCCAGGAAAGAACATAGCCTCATTTTATTTTAAATGTCAGTCCATCAACGTTAAAGTAAATTTCACTTCCACTTGGCACTAAATGCAATTTTCTATAATTAGCCTACAGTGAATGGCCTTTGCATAAAATGGAAAATAGCGGTAGAAATATATTGAGAACAAGCAACATTTTCCTAACTCAGGTCATTTGGAATAGCGACCAGAAAAAATTATTCTATGTCACTGCCAGTGGAAAAACTAAATTACAATAAATCAAGCTTAATTGTCCAAAATGTTAAACATGCTTTCTAAAGAAATATTACATACATTTCCTTAATTTAAAGGCAACTGCGTTGACTAACTCAACTTTTCCATTTTAAGACCACTATCAGCAAGCCAAAAAGTAGATAAACACAAGTGCAAAACTGGGAAAATCTAATGTTTCTTTTCTTATTACCAAATTAGATTAGGAAATACAATTTAAGAAAAGTCCAATTTCACCATAAATTTAAGCTAGCTTTCAGAGGATCATTTTACACTTAAAAGTCAAAGTGGTTTATGAATCAAAAAGCATTTCGTATTTCTAGATTCTTCAAATTCAACTATGTAATCAATAAGCTGAATAAGTATCACTTCAGAGATGCAATTACAAAAGCAATTTCATTCTGTCCTTCACTTTTCTATTAATTTTTATTCAATGTAGTAGTTCATCCCACACCTCTGGATGAAAACTTGGGATAGCCCCCATGGTTTTTCTAATTACTTTTATCTAATACAATTCCTATAGTCACCTTAAAATATAAAAGTCTCAATTTGGTTATTAGAATATCCAACTTCAGTGGTATGATGGCTTCCCTTCCCCAGCTAAGATCTGCACCTGGGAAGGAAGCGTTTAAGAAAACCTCTCTTTTATCCAATCTTCTCCCCCTCTTCTTAGCTGTTTTAGTCCTCTCTGGGTTGGAAGGGACCAGAGGTAGAGGATGATGATGAAGATGGAGGTGAGGAACAGGAGCATTCTACCTGACTGGTTCAGTCGAGAAACTAGCCTTACCAACTGGGTGTGGCAAATACTTAAAGCCTACTCTTTTCCCATGAAGTGCTTGGTAGCTTGAGAAAGCCACACCCCCCTTCTCACTGCTGGGTACCCTTCATCTACAGTTTCCCCAATGTAAATCATAAATTTAGGACAGACGACATAACCTGCAGAGCCCAGTACAAAATGAAAACATGGGCTCTTTGCTAAAAGTTATTAAGAATTTCAAGATGGTAACGGCATATCCTTTAACCAAGTCTAGGGTCCTTCTAAGTGCATGGCCCTTTGTGACCACACAGCCTGCACACCCATGAAGCCAGCCTTGCATACATATCTTCTGTAGTATCTAGAATCCAGTTTTTTGTCAGCTGAGGTCCCATGTTCTCCAGACTTCTCTACTGACCAGGATCTGAATCAATCTCATTCCTACTCTTTGATGCCTATGGCCCAACCTAGTCTGTGGGAAACAATCCTGAATCTTCATTTAAAGAAAATCTGGGAGTGCAATATGACCACTGCAACCATCTTTCTGTCATTTCCACAGAATGCCTGCTTTTTTCAGCCCCACCTCCACTCAGAGCACCAAGACCTAATAAGGAGAAACCTAGTAAGTCATTAAGTAGTCTGGCTGAAGCACTTTCCTCTTGAGGTGAAGGGAAAAGCAACTAAATGGGGGGATGCACAGCATTCTCTCCAGAGAAATGCTCTTTCATAAAAACCTTTCTCTCTTTAATCTCCAACAATTAGTTTTTTTTATACCCTTAATGTGGGTAAGGAATTTAAAAGTCAAAGCTGGATTTCAAATTGTCTTCTGAAAATTTTGCATCTTGGTCCTCATTTTAGTAACTAATATTTATCACTATGGGTCCCCTGCGGAAACTTACATTTTAACAACCAGTTAAAATTACCTGATGTCTACTTACACATCCAACATATTTTATGATGTATAATATCTGTAACACTAACTCAAGCCCTTTCTTTTTTTTTTTTTTTTTTTTTTTGCGGTACGTGGGCCTCTCACTGTTGTGGCCTCTCCCGTTGCAGAGCACAGGCTCCGGATGCGCAGGCTCAGCGGCCATGGCTCACGGGCCCAGCCGCTCCGCGGCATGTGGGATATTCCCTGACCAGGGCACGAACCCGTGTCCCCTGCATCGGCAGGCGGACTCTCAACCACTGTGCCACCAGGGAAGCCCTCAAGCCATTTCTTAACCACACAAGTTGTTCTTAAATCAGAGTGAACTTTTGATAAATGGGTTAAAACGAACTTTTACATAAGAGGTAAATACATATATCATAGACTACTTCCAGTTTAAACAGATTTTATGGTCTGAAAAATTTTTTAAATTATTATTTTTGGCTGTACTGGGTCTTTGTCGTTGCACGCGGGCTTTCTCTAGCTGCGGCAAGCGGGGGTTACTCTTTGTTGTGGTGCGCGGGCTTCTCATTGCAGTGGCTTCTCTTGTTGCGGAGCATGGGCTCTAGGTGTGTGGGCTCATCAGTTGTGGCACTTGCGCTCAGTAGTTGTGGCTCGCGGGCTGTAGAGCGCAGGCTCAGTAGTTGCGGCACACGGGCTTGGTTGCTCCGTGGCATGTGGGATCCTCCCGGACCAGGGCTTGAACCCGTGTCCCCTGCATTGGCAGGCGGATTCTTAACCACTGTGCCACCAGGGAAGTCCCCTGAAAATTTTTAATACTTTTTCGTTTTTTTACTACTGTGAATGTTTTGCAGGTATTTTTTGTTGTATTTTGGCTTTATTTTAAAATTACTAGCTTTAACTGTGGCATTGTCAAGTGTGGGCAATTTTTTTCCTGCTGAAAATGTTGTATAATTATATGTCTACAGGATCATAAACATAAAACTGCCAACTGATTTGCTTTGCCAATATAGACTGACGCTTAACCTTTATGACGAAGTTCAAGACACATACATTAGCTTCTTTTAAGGGAAGAAGCAGGGCTAACAAGCTATGCAACTTTGTCCCTGGTGTCCTTCATTTTCAAAACGAGATCAATGAAGCAGCCTCATTTGTCTCTAGGACCCCTAGAGTATACACAACAAATATGATTTCATTTTCTTTTAAAGTTCCTAAAAGCCTGGAAACCTCAGGTAAAATGAATGTGAAAGATTTTATGCATTCCATTAAACTGACCCCGATCCCATGTTTATTGCTTTAAAACAGTGGTCCCCAACCTTTTTGGCACCAGGGACTGGTTTTGTGGAAGACAATTTTTCCACGGACTGGGGGGTGGCGGGGAAAATGGATGGTTCAGGCAGTAATGGGAGCAACGGGGAGTGGCAGATGAAGCTTCACTTGCTCACCCTCACTCACCTCCTGCTGTGCAGCCTGGGGGTTGGCGGCCCCTGCTTTAAGAGATGCCAGGTAATAATTCTACTCTATAGCCATACAGGAATTTATTTATACATGTTACATATATTCAACATGCATTTTTTATATCCTTGTCTTAAAGTTAGACGCAGGGGTTCTCATTTTTCAACTATTAATGTTTATTTCTTGTAACATTCTTGTAAGAAGTATACCTTTCTTAGCATATCTTTCTTTGTAACAGATTGCTTAATTTTGAATGTACCACATTACTTTTAAAAAGGGCAGATCGGGCTTCCCTGGTGGCGCAGTGGTTGAGAGTCCGCCTGCCGATGCGGGGGACACGGGTTCGTGCCCCGGTCCGGGAAGATCCCACATGCCGTGGAGCAGCTGGGCCCGTGAGCCATGGCCACTGAGCCTGTGCGTCCGGAGCCTGTGCTCCGCAACGGGAGAGGCCACAACAGTGAGAGGCCCGTGTACCACAACAACAACAAAAAAGGGCAGATCAACAATATATACAAGTATTAATATTTAAGGAGACTGTGTAATAAAAAAGGACTTAAAATGTGTATCATACTGCACTTGAAGAGGCCGATCCTTAAAAAAAAAGGAAGAGCTGAATGTGCAGATAACTTCTTCGTTTATGCATCAGAATTACTTGAGAATGAAATGCATTTCAGGGTAATGAGTCATTTGAAGACACAGGCTAACTATAATTATGAAAACAGACTCAAATTCTTAAAACCATCTACACTGATAAGTAAAAATATAATTTCATCAGAATGTGAAGCTTTATAGAATCTTGAGAAAATCACAAGCAAGAATTAAAAACATGGCCATTATTAATGGAGGATTTGACCAATACAGAGTTCCTACTTTTGGCTTTCATTGTTTTGTAAGATCAACTGAAGTAGGTTGGACCCGACCAGTGAAAATAAAAAGAAAAGTACTTTAGCTATTCAACTTTTTCTATAGCATGTAATCCTCTTAGGAAAAAAACCCTACAACTTGGATTGTAAGTCACAACTAAAGCATATCACCGATTAATTTTAAAACATATTGACAAACTTGTAGCTAAAATTATTTTGTCTTATGAAAAGCTGGAATGATTTTGTAAAATTAAAAAATATCAATACTTATAAAAGATAACTTTTACTGAGAGCATATTTTTTATTGCTAGGTTTTCATACTCACTTTCTCCTAAAACTAAGTCCAGAAGATAGCCACTTTTTAAATTCACATTTTATAGACAAGCAGACTGACGCTCAGAAAGATTAACTTACTCTCCCAAGGTCATTTCAACAGGAGCTGGTATTCAACCTAGGCAGTCTTTCTCCAAAGCCTACTCACTGAAGTATTTTGTAATTATGACTAGAGTATTTTGGAAAACTAGAAAAAGCTTCAAAAATAAGTATTGTTTACAACACTATTCAAACCGATACAAAGAAATAAAGTTTGAAAGACAAAAATATGACAATATTCTAAGTAGTTAACAGCTTTCCATATGCTCTATAGGTACTTTCATTGTTACTGACCATATACTAACATAATGTAATCAAACTTAAGCGTTTTTCCCCCAAGATTCTTCAGAGATTTTATGCAAGTGCAAAATACAGTTCAATAAGAAAAATCGTTTGTAAATATGCTTTTCCCCAAAAGCATATTATCAAAAAGCACTGACTACCTAAAAATTAAAAAACCAAACCCAAAACCCACAAGCATTAATACAGATCTAACTGCAAGAAGACTGCAGAGGAATTCTGTCCTCAGCTCCAGCCTACTCAACACATTGGCCACTGTCATGGATGCCAATGATACAAAACTGCAAGGGAGGGCTTCCCTGGTGGCGCAGTGGTTGAGAATCTGCCTGCCAATGCAGGGGACACGGGTTCGAGCCCTGGTCTGGGAGGATCCCACATGCCGCGGAGCAACTAGGCCCGTGAGCCACAAGTACTGAGCCTGCGTGTCTGGAGCCTGTGCTCCCCAACAAGAGAGGCCGCGATAGTGAGAGGCCCGCGCACCGCGATGAAGAGTGGCCCCCGCTTGCCACAACTAGAGAAAGCCCTCGCACAGAAACGAAGACCCAACACAGCAAAAAAGAAAAGAAAAAAAAAAAAAACTGCAAGGGAGGGATGGTTGAAATGATGAACCCAATCTGACAAGATGGACTTTCACAGGAATAAATATGAGTCAGTTCTTGAGTAGAAACACAGAGGCAAGTATGAAAATCACTTAGGGGCTGCAATCAATCCTACATTCAAGGACTGAACCATGAAATGAACACTGTTCCTCCACCACACCTCAAATCAGGACTCCACATCAGGCTTCATTAATTAATAGAAAATAGCTGTCAGAACTAGACAATCCCTGGACTGCTGGGCTCACTTCTGGGTGAAATATTTAAAGAATGATCAATAGAAAAAGGACCTGAAAACAGAACTGAGTATAAAAAGAAAATAGGAATGCTTAAAAGACTTAGAGGGCTTCCCTGGTGGCGCAGTGGTTGCGAGTCCGCCTGCCGATGCAGGGGATACGGGTTCGTGCCCCGGTCTGGGAAGATCCCACATGCCGCGGAGCGGCTGGACCCGTGAGCCATGGCCGCTGGGCCTGCGCGTCTGGAGCCTGTGCTCCACAACGGAAGAGGCCACAACAGTGAGAGGCCCGCGTACCGCAAAAAAAAAAAAAAAAAAAAAAAAAAAAAGACTTAGAGCAGCACGATAGCATTCTTTCAATATCTGAAGTCATTTCATGTTTAAAGAGGTATTTAACTATTTACCTGATTCCCAAGGAACAGAATTATCACCATTATAATAAGGAATGTTTAAGGGTCAAAGCTGTTCCAAAGATACAAATAGGCTGCACTGGACTGGAGTGAAATCTGCCTCTGGCTGTGTTTCAAACATCGGCTGAAATGGTAGATATGGGGAGCAGGGGTCTCAAAAATCAGGAAGGCCGTTGGCTTCTAAATCAAGAGGGATGGAAAATACATATTTTCCCAGAAGCCAACATAAAAATTCATCTATCTAGCTCTAAATCTCTGTCTTAGTGGTAAGAAGTTCCAGTAGACCCCAAATTTTTTTGAAACTAAAATTACGAGCTCTTCTAAGAAGTAAGGGGAAAAAATCCTACTTGCAAATAAATTTCACTCTAAGAGGGGTGAAATATTCTGGGAGTGGGTTTACACATTCATATACCACACACACACACACACACACACACACACACACACAGAGTGGTTAAGTAGAGCCCAGAGGGTGGGAACAGCTATGTGAAAGTTACACAGTCTTTTGGAGGATAGTCACTGCCCTTCAAGGATCACAAAGGCTTAGAAATTCACTAGCCAGGAACAAGATATAACTTCCTGGAATAAGAATAAAATGTCAAAAAGTCTAAATAGTTCAGTTGAGTGAACACATTTCAGACATTGCTTAGATGTGGCAAGACATACACGGGACACAGAAATGAAGGCATGTCATGGCCTCACGTGACCTTCCCTGCAATACAGGAGGAGTATGTCAGAGAAGAGGCAAGTTTTCCCTGCTCTCTCCCCTCCCACTCTTATGCCCCAACCTTGCGGCCATAACATCCTACCTGCTCATGGACAAAATAATCTGGATGTGCAGAAACTGTCACTCCAGGAATACATTTACATAATGAATATCGTGAATCATATATCAAGACTGACTTAGATTTATCTGGTTCCTGAGGCTAAAATCTGGAAATCACACTTCAATAAACCACCAATTTTCTCACAGAAATGTAGACCATTCTAACAGAATCTATGAAATGGATTGATTTCACAGAAGCCAGAGCCAGAAGTAATCTCCTAATCCTTTACGTTGACCTTGCCTGCAACTTACCACCTTGCACACACCCATCGGTGCTCATCTCAGTGGCCCACGCTCATCTGTAAAAATAAGATTACCTTTATTGCCTAACTAGGTCAAGAATCGCACACAATGCCTCACTGTTCTGCTCCCTTGCTCGGAGTAGACATTTATTAAACTATCAGCACACTTTAAACTGAATCCAGGAATGGCCTCCCAATTTGTCTTAACACATCTCTCCAGGCAGTCACCACACATCAGTCAGAACTGGAGCACAGATGAACGACCTGCCAACTCTGCCCTGGGCAGTTAATTGCTGCAATTAGCTATATCTTTACCTCTACTAGACAGTTAAAACCATGCCTTTTATGTCTCTGTACTACCAGTACAATACACCACATGTACCAATTACTTATTTAAGGCTGATAGAAGTAATAGCTTCTATTACTGGGATTAGTCATTCTCAATGACCCTTAACTAGAAACAAACTTTTCATATCAAAAATCAATAATCTTAAAATTCATAAAAGAGGCACTATTACTAAACATTAATAAAAAACTAAATGAGTGTGTTTATCCACATCTATAAGCATATTTGAACTATTTTTTTATTTAAAATAATACATGTTTGCTGAACTTAGGAAAATATGATAAAAGGGAAAAAGAAAAAAAAATCCATGATTCAATCATCAGAAAGTAGTTACTATTAAGTTTGCCTGGTACTCTACAACTTATTTTTTCCAAGCACGTACTAAAAATAGCTATCAAGGACTTAAGGGAATATGTTTTAAGCAAACTTTCTCATTTAGTTTGCTAAACAGTTCCCACTTCAATTATCTATATCAATATTTTAATAGTATTCCATAAATGAACCCTTACATACTAAAAAAACTCATTGTTTATCACTTATTTCGCTTTCAATTGTTCTAACATACCTGGAGGTAAACCTGTGGGAATATTTATAAAATTCACTGAGGTAGTATTACTGGGTTAAAAATTAAAAACATTTCGGTATGAAAGGGTTTTTCAGTATCCACAAATCAATCAGAGTGATACACCTCGTTAACAGATTGAATAAAAACCATATGATCATCTCAGTAGATGCAGAAAAAGCTTTTGACAAAATCCAACATCTATTTGCAATTAAAAAACAAAAAAACTCTCCAGAAAGTGGGCATTGAGGGAACATACCTCACCATAATGAAGACTTTTGAAATACATTACCAAATTCCTCGTCAGAGGGTGTTTGCCAATTTTATTCCCACCAGCAGTAGTGTTTTTGCATCTATAGTTATGAGGGAGATTGGTCCATGTTTTTCTTCTGTATTTTTTAAAAAATCTTTGTCAGTTTGGAGATTAGGATACCGCCAACCTCAAAAAATGAGTTGGGCCATGATGCCCCCTCCTGTATTTTCTGAAAAGTTTTGTGTATATTAGTATTATTTATTTTTTGAATGTTTGATAGGATTTACCAGTGAAACCATTGGGGTCTGAAGTTTTCTTTAGGGGAAGGTTTTTAATAATGAATTTTTAAAATAGATACAGAGCCATTTCTATTTTTTATTTCTTCTTCTATCAATTTTGTTAAGTTGTATTTTTCAAGAAATGTGACCACTTCCCCTCGGGTGTTGAAGTTGTTCACAGTATTCACTTAATATCACTTTACTATCTGTAGGATCTATAGTGATAATCCTTTTTTTCATTCCTAATATTGGTGATTTGTGTTCTTTTGTTCTTGCTCATTTTAGCCAGGAATAATTTAATTTTGTTGATTTTTTTCAATAGCCAGCTTTTGGCTTCATTAATTTTCTGTGTTGTCTATTTTGTATTTTCTTAATTGCTGATCTTTAACAACAACAACAAAAATCTCCTTCTACTTAGTGTTCACTTTGTTCTCCTCCTTGTAGTTTCTTACTGTAGAATCTTAGGTCATTGATTTTTAGATCTTTCTTCTTTTTAATACAAGCATTTAAATCTCTCAATTTCCCTCTCAACATTGTTTTAGCTGTATTTCAAATATTTTGATGTATTTTGCTGCCATTCAATTCATTTTCTAAATTTGTGATTCTTTGTCACACTGAAGTTTTTTTTTTTTTTTCAAAAAATTCCAGATATTTGGAATTTTCCCAAATAGCTTATTGTTACTTTTTTCTCATTTAGTTCTATTGAGGTCACTGAATACAAATGTCAATTAATTAAAATGGTGGATAGTGTTCATATTATCTATGTTCTTTTTCTCTATCAACTGCTAATTGTTCTATCAACTACTGAGAGATATATTAAAATCTACTATGATTATGAAATTGCCTATTTCTCCCTTCAATTCTATCAATTTTTGCTTCAGATATTTTGAGATCTGTTATTAGTTGCATACACATTTATAATATGTCTTTGTGAAGAAGCATCCTTTTATTATTATGAATTGCCTTACCTCTACAGTACTGGGTCTTTTTTATATCTTTTATTCTGTTTCGTTTATCTTCCTATTCATAATTCTCCAGTACAAATGTTTTCATTTGTATTATTAAATGCTATCCACCAAAAGGACAAGCCTCCTTCACAATATCAGTTTCTACGAATTTCTTTGCTATGCTACCAGCTTATTCTTCTAGATGAAATTTAGGCTTACAACTTCTAAAAATTAAAGCAATGATACCTCTGATTGAAATTATGTATAAATTAAAAACACATTTGAGGAAAGAAAACTTTTTCATAAAATTAACTCTTGCCATTGGAAAATAATCTTTTATTAAAATTTGCTTTTATATATTATAGTTTTCTATTTTCAAATCAATTACCATAAATTTGAGAATAAAGGGATACTTCTTACAAATCTTTGTTAATATCCCCACTTCCCTAATTATCTCTGTACAGTACATACTTTATCTTGACTAAAATTGCTGAAGCAGTAGTTCTCAATCCTAGCTGCTCATCAGAATCATCTATGTAACTCTTCAAACACAGCTCTGGCCCAACACAATCAGTAAGTCTACAAAGATTCTCGTAAGCACTTTGATGCCTCAGCCAAAGATAAGAATAACCAATTTCCTGCTTCTCCATACACTTTCCTACCATTATTTCCACACTTAATATCTTTATGCTTATTCCCAACTAGGTAAATCTTTAGTTCATTTACTTTTCAAGCAGCTTTTGGATGGGAATATTTTCTATCTTTGCTCATCTGAAGATGACTTCTATTTCCTTCTTACATTTACTTTGTCTGGGTAAAAACACTCTTAGGGGGTATCCTAAGACTCCTTCTGTATCCAACAGTGCACAGGAGCAAGTCCACAACCAGGTGGATTTTGCTCCCTTTCAGGTAAGCCTCCTGCTTTTCTGCCTGATTAAATCAATTTTCTAACCTTAAAATTAATAAATAACATTTAAGATTATTCCTGGTGTTGGCTGGTATTTTCCTGGCATGTAGCTTTTTCATCTAAAGACTCTGCTACACCTTGGTTACAGCAACCATTTTACTCGTCCTAGTCTCTCTGAGGAGGACCAATTTTTCTCCCAGTGGATCTCCATTCTCTATGTTCTACACACATGTATCTTCATCTCTAATTTGTCACTTTAATCCCTTCCTCTGGGTTCTGGGAAATCTTAAATTTGTCATGGGTTCAATGTTTTTATAGTGCTGATTTTTTTCACTCTTACTTCTAATAGATACTTTACTTCTCCTAGTGCATTTTGAAGTCTCGTAATGACCATATTAGGTAGGTACCGCTGTCCTCCCATTACAGGTAAGAGCACTGCAGCACTGAGAGGGCAAGGGGCTTGTCTACGGTTGTGTGGCTACAAGGGGTGCAGCCAGGACTCACTCCAGCAATCTGCCTCCAAGATCCACGCCCCATTCTCTGCTTTCTTCCCCTCAGCTGTGCAGCCAGCCAGTCAGCTCTCCATCACAATCTGGCTCACCCACCATTCCGTCTCACTTCAGAGCCTATGTTTCCTTGAATTTTAAGACACAAAGCAGATGCTATCTAAAAATTACTTTCTAAAATTTACTCGTTTCTCATAATAATTTTTGTCAGATGTAGGTTGTTCCTTTGCATTTAAAGTGTTATCTTCCTTGTTCTATGCTGCAAAATCTTTCATAGGCCCTATGGGTTTTTCTCTTTCTTTTCTTTTTTCTGTTTACTCCATCTTTGGGTCAGTAGGAGTCAACCCAGATCTGGTGTTTATCCATAAGCAGGTAAGGTAGAAGCTCCCTGAATATCCTGACTCTCCAGCCAGTTGCCATTAAAAGGCTCCTCTAATATCGGGAGCAGTGAGCAGACTGGTGCAAATTTACATCGCAAGGCTGCTTTCACCTGAGAGTGACAGCAAGTCAGAGCCACAGCCCCCATGAGACATATGGGCTCCTGTTAGGTGCCCCCCAGCCTGTGTGTTAAGGACAAGAAGTCTCTTTGGCTGAACCTGTCCACTAGGCATGAGCGCACGTCTGTGGCATCCTCTGTCCTGACAGAATGTTAGGCAGTGGCCCCATTGCCCAGACAGCTCTCTGGTTGTTGCAGCAACCTTCCTCTCAGATGCTTCTCCTTCACATAGAGAGGGATTTCAAGTGACAATTCCCTACCTATCCCTTAGCCTGCCCTCGCCTCTCCAAATCCTAGGAGGTAGGAGTTGGCTGGCTCTTTGCACGTTACAGGTCCACCTCCTGAGAGAGCATCACAGGGATCCAGGAAGTGAGTCAGTCGGTCCTCATTCATCCCTCTGTCTGGTCACACAAACATTCTACCTAGAAGATATTCCTTTATTTTTCAGGACATGGGAAGTACAACAGTTGAGAGAGTGGGCTCAGAGATCAGACAAAAAGGATTTGAATAGTGACTCTGCCACTTCCAAGGTATGTACACTCGGGCTGGTTACTTTACTCCCCTGGGTCTTCTCCAGTTATATGAAGTTAACAGAGTACCTAACCCAGAGAGCTGTCGCTGTTGTTTTGAAGGATTAATGAAATAATGCACGTAAGGCACTTAGCTGGGTGCCTGGACAATAGTGCAAGTGTAATAAACGATAGCTATCATTTTACTAATGATGACATTCTTTCTAGCTTGTAAGTTTTTGCTTATTTTTATATCCTTTAGCCTATCTCATCAGAGAAATGAGAAGTTGGGAGTCAGAGGCCAGTGCCAAAGTCACCATGTTATTTAGAGCTCCCAGGAGAAGTTTATCAAGCTTCTAGCATGCTGAGTGATTGTGTTCATGTGTGCATTCACACACTTAGAACTATCCTGCCTCTTCGGTTGCATCATACTCCTTAAGGGAAAAGCCCTGTGCTCCTAATGGTCCATTATTCTAGACACCCCTCAGTGTAGTGGAAGGCCAAGCACTGAGGGTGCGCTCATGAGATGCTACACGTGCAGTAAAATAGAATCAACATGTCCGTGCATGGAAATGAACTCATCATCCGACACTTACAGAAATGCACATGAATACGACAGTCCAGGGATAGAGAAGATATAAAGGCCTTTGAGAGATTTTTTTAAAGGATTACAAAGCAAAATACAAAGACCTAGAACAAAATACAATAGAATCCTATTTCAATACCACTCTTTGATACGTGAAATCAGTTCTAATGTAAGTCCAATGATGTGTTCTCAAACAGCACATTTACAGAAAGGAGATACTGTTGTGCCATTAACTTTATAAGCTTTGCCTTATTAATGGATGTGTTTTTCAGCTCTCAGGGTAAATTTAGATGTCAACATGTAAATATTCAATTTGCAGCCTTAAAATAACAAATGTACACTAGCCACTCATTTGCTGAAGCTCTAAATCACATTGTTTTCTAAAACTTCTAGATACTGAATAAATTGGTAGAATTTTTCCAACAAAATATATAACCATCAAAAAACCTATCAAAGTTTGTTGCATTATAGTAAACTAGCGAAAGAGTAGCTTCTGGTAAACAGACTACTTAGAACATCCGTAAGAAAATATGCTTCTGATGCAAATCAAAACTACAGTGAGGTATCACCTCACAGAGGTCAGAATGGCCATCATGAAAAACTCTACAACAATAAATGCTCGAGAGGGTGTGGAGAAAAGGGAACCCTCCTACACTGTTGGTGAGAATGTAAACCGATACAGCCACTATGGAGAACAGTATGAAGGTTCCTTAAAAAACTAAAAATAGAGCTATCATATTATCCAGCAATCCCACTCCAGGGCATATACCCGGAGAAAAGATACATATACCCTAATGTTCATTGCAGCACTATTTACAATAGCCAAGACATAGAAGCAACCTAAATGTCCATCAACGGAGGAATGGATAAAGAAGATGTGGTACATATGTATAGTGGAATACTACTCAGCCATAGAAAAGAACGAAACAACGCCATTTGCAGTGACATGGATGGACCTAAAGATTGTCATAGTGAGTGAAATAAGTCAGACAGAGAAAGACAAATATCATATGATATCACTTATATGTGGAATCTAAAAAAATGGTACAAACGAACCTATTTACAAAACAGAAATAGAGTCACAGATGTAGAAAACAAACATAGTTATCAAGGGTGAAGGGGAGGAGAGAGAGAAACTGGGAGACTGGGATTGACATATACACACTACTATATATAAAACAGATAACTAATAAGAACTTAATGTATAGCACAGGGAACTCTACTCAGTACTCTGTAATGACCTATATGGGAACAGAATCTAAAAGACCTGGTGGCGCAGTGGTTGAGAGTCCGCCTGCCGATGCAGGGGATGTGGGTTCGTGCCCCGGTTCGGGACGATCCCACATGCCGCGGAGCGGCTGGGCCCGTGAGCCACGGCCACTGAGCCTGCGCATCCGGAGCCTGTGCTCCACAACGGGAGAGGCCACAGCAGTGAGAGGCCCGCGTACCGCAAAAAAAAAAAAAAGAGTGGATGTATGTATATGTATAAATGATTCACTTTCTGTACAGCACAAACTAACAACACTGTAAATCAACTATACTCCAATAAAAATTTAAAAAAAGAAGATATGCTTCTGATGATTAAAAAGAAAGTAAAATTTTACTCAACCATTGATTTTAAAACAAGTGTTTGAAAAATAAGTCTTCTGTAGAGTGGTCTGATACTATCCAGGGAAGCAATTACCACTTCTGGGTACTGAATATTCACGTACCAAGCACACTGGCAGGGATTTGGCAGGTACACTCTTCATGTTTGCTGGACCAAATTCCTGTTCTGAAAATTCTCAAACAGGTCTTCCCCCCGTTTGCATGTTATTCACATTAATAGGCTACACAGAAGCATTTTCTGATTTGGCTTTAATCACCTAGAACTTCTGACTCATAACAAGAGACACAAAACCAGTATTAAACGCCTTGTCTAAGATGAACATACAAGTAGTTATCCAAACAAACAAACAAAGAGAACCTCAAGAGAAAGCAAGGTAGCTTCCTTGAAAGATTTCAATATTGGGGGAATAATGTAGTTCACCAATATGATAATTCCGGAAATGCCTACTTATCTGTGACTCAAGTGAAGAAATGTGGAAACAGGAGCGGGTGTGGGAACAGTGTTAACATAAGCATCCCCACGTGAAAAATTTAAAAAGTGAAAAACAAAGAAAGGCAGTGTTGTCTCCTGAGGACAATGTAATAGATAATTTCTGTGGGCGGAGGTTGTGATTAAAAATTTTAAATACGGTCCCTCTTATAGCTGCAGGAAACATCAGTTGACTCAGTTAAAAATAAAATTCCCCAGGACATAGAGAGAGAATGGTGGTGACGATTTGCTCTCGGTGCTGCACCCCCTCCCACCCCCCTACAGAACCAGCCCTGGTCATTGAGAGCAACTCACCAATCACAAGGCCTGTTGAGCATCTGGAAAACATAAACAGAAAGATCTCAACATTCTCACCGTCTACAAGCTGAAGATGACTCACTCCGTATCAACAACCATCAAGGGAAATGGAATGTCGACAGTTTGAAAGCAGTCTTTATTCAAACCCCGTCAGTAATTTGACCACCATTAAATGTTCCCCAGTCCCTAAAAGAATGTACCTCCTGTACTCCTCGCAGCAAACCAGAAAACCACCGCAGCTGCGAGAGAGAAAAGGATCACTCACTACACAGATCACTGGGCAGCCCTGGGAGAAAGCAGAGTCCTTGGAGGGTAACTTCATCACATGCCAGCAATAAAAGACGGTGTGTGTGCCCCCACAGATGGTGGCAGATGTGCAAACCTCAGGTCGGACACTCCTAGCTCCTCTCAAGTCAGAGTCAGGGACCTAGCAAGGAAAAGGTGAGGGGGAAGAGCTGATCTTATTCAAGGGACTGGCACATCTCAGCAGGACAAGTGTCATTTGCAGGAAGAGGGTAAGAATCCATTTCAGACCATGCAACTTTGTCTTCCTTCACTGCATGTGATGCAAGAACAGCTGTGAAAATACTTTATACACGATTAACTGTGGTGCATAGGTTGTTTGGTATTACTAATATAAAATCGAGTAGGTCATTTATCAGAGGTTTGTGTTGGTTCACATTGGTGAAAATGTTCAACTATTCATGTTTCTGCTAGACTTTTCTTTTTGCTTTACATCATTTATTCAATGAGAATTCATCAGGCAACGTCTGTGCACGGGCCATTTTTCTCTAGCAATCAGCTGCCTTTGTCTTCTTTATTCTGCTTTGTGGGCAGGATGGGGAGGGGGTAGTGTATCTTAAATAGTCTGTAATAGAGAATAAATTATAGAATACTGTAAGCATGTGCTACACATTATGAAACGGTTAAAATGTGGCGTCTCCTCCAAAGGAGTTTAGGCCAAGATGAATGATAATCATTTCCAGAGTCTCCAACATGATTTATGACTGGTTATGGTCAATTTCTGAAAAAAGTAAACCTGAACTCTATTTTTAAAGCCTATTCTTGTAACAATCTATTTTCTCTTCTCCAAGCTATGCCACCCACTTTCTCAGTGAAAGTGAGCACAGGTCTGAAAGCCTCTGTGGGCTCAGACTAGATGACACCACTCTCCTGTGTAGGGGGCGCATGACAGCGCTCGCTGGAGTTTGCTGCAGGAAGAAGGTGAGGACCCTGCCATTCCCACCCCCTCTATCCTGGAGCAGCTACTGAAGGCATCTGTTTCTGTCCTTTAGTACCCTTAGTCTCCCATTAGTATTCCCGGAGAACATAAGAAGAGTAAAAATAACAAAGTTAGGATGGGACTAAGGTTGTCCCCCTCTGCCAAAAGCATGTCAGTTCTTAAACTCTGGTCAGTTAGACAGAGTGTTGTTTAAGTAGAACTAAAGCCCGCGGTCACAGTCTCTCAGCCAGAGTAGACAACACTATCATTCATACTAAAGACAGTCATTCTCATCTGATGATGAATACAAGATCAGATGATGCTATCAAACTCCCGGAAGACACACATCCCTAGGAGCTATAGGACTAGGAATGGGCAACCACACATGTTCATTCAACCACTGTTGCAAGCGGCTGTCTCCCCATTTGGCTAGCCAGCAGGAAAGGATGTGGGTATACTTTAACTGCCTCCAGAGTAAATGCCCGAAATAGGAATCACATCCACAGCCCTGGTCACAGGAGCCCTACCCTAGAACTGACTGACCTTACTGCGCACCAGAATTTATAAGAGGAGCTGTCAGAGTCCATCGGAGGCATCATGATAGCTGTCTGAGCTGATGTGGTACAGCTGTGCGTTTAGGAGATCCCTCTAGAACAACATCATGCTTGCCAGTGGACGGACAGATGGCTTTGCCTGTGTAGTGTCTTTTTAAATATTGGTACCAGGCACGTGGATACTGGTAGCTGCGTTTGAGAAGTAAAGGAAAACGTGCACTTGAGATCAAGCCTGGCATCCACAGAAACAACTTCTACTGCATTACATATAAATAACAGTATCAATAAAAAAGTCCACCAAAATGACCAAAAAATTAATTTATGCAAGGAAAAATCTTAATAGCGCATTTCCAAAATAGTTCTTTTTGAAGTTGATTTAGTACCATCTTAATTTTATTACTATTTCTCAATGCTAAAATGACCCCAGCAGACAACACATTTTTTTTTTTTTTTTTTTTTTTTTTTTTTTTTTTTTTTTTTTTGTGGTATGCGGGCCTCTCACTGTTGTGGCCTCTCCCGTTGCGGAGCACAGGCTCCGGATGCGCAGGCTCAGCAGCCATGGCTCACGGGCCCAGCCGCTCCGCGGCATATGGGATCCTCCCAGACCGGGGCACGAACCCGTATCCCCTGCATCGGCAGGCGGACTCTCAACCACTGCGCCACCAGGGAGGCCCGACAACACATTTTTTAAAAACACACACACAACACATATGGAGTGTACGAAAGGCAATCAAATTCTCTTTATGTCCAGGAGGATAATAATGGAATAAATGCACCTCTACAGGTGATCTACGTTACAGTATTTTTGCTACGATTCTATTGAGCCAAAGTCACGCTAGGAGGCCACGAGCAAGTGCTCGGTGGCTATCTTCTAAGGTCAATCATCAGCACTATGACACATTCAGAATCTACCCTAGGATTAAGAAACCTGTGTGTGCCCACGTTTGAGTGAAAGGACAGAGACACAGCAAAACACACTATGCATCTGTTATTCCTATTCCTTTCTTCCTCTTCTTCAAGAGTCAAGAACCAGGGCTTCCCCGGTGGCGCAGTGGTTGAGAGTCCGCCTGCCAATGCAGGAGACACGGGCTCGTGCCCCGGTCCGGGAAGATCCCACATGCTGCGGAGCTGCTGGGCCCGTGAGCCATGGCCACTGAGCCTGCGTGTCCGGAGCCTGTGCTCCGCAACGGGAGAGGCCACAACAGTGAGAGGCCCACATAGCATCAAAAAAAAAAAAAAAAAAAAAAAAGAGTCAAGAACCAGATTTGAAAATAAGAGTAAAGAATTAGAACTCGAAACATACAGCCACTGGGAGGAATGCTGTCCTCAGAGCTGATGCATTATTTGGAAGGAGAGGGAGAGGGGCCCAGGGAGGCGTGAGAGTCACTGAACTGCTGATGGTTTTCCTACAGTTACCGGCTCATTCTTCCTTCATCACAAAGCCCCACAGGCAGCATCAGCACCACTCTTCCCTGGCTCTATGGCCTGGAGGCTGCCTGCTCCTCCCAGGAAATAAACACCTCTCAGTCTGAATGAATTGAAAAAGTAATCATTGTTTCTGTTTCACAAGAAGATAATAGGATCTTGTATTTGAACGACTCTTTGGGATGAACAGCCTAGATTACCAAATAGTCAAAGAATCCTATTGGCTAGGAAAAGGCTAATGATGTTTCCACATGTAAGCTTTTTTTTTTTTTTTTTTTAAAGTAATGAACCTTAGGGTAAGGTAAGGTATAATTCTAACTGTGGATGAAATATGTGCCAGTTAGGATACTTTCATTCTAAATTCCAACACTTAGAGAAAGATAAAAGATAAAATGGTTTCTCTACGACTCTGGTGCCCCCTGTTCGCTGAGAACTTTGCCGTTATCCAGGAGGCCGTGAATTGTGTGGATGAGCAGGAGGCCCGGAGCTCACGATTTCCTAATATGCTTGGCTCCAGCAGCCTTCCTCAGAACCCTCCCTCGACATCCTCATGTCCTTGGACTTCATCGTAACCATGCCGAGATCTCAGAGCCTTCCTTCTCCCTCAGCTCATCTCCCACTCCCCAACCACTTTTTCTCTCCTTGCAGTGTAGAGCTCATGTTTGTCCAGATGATTCTATTTTTTCAAGCCATGATTTCTCAGCACCATCAGCTTGGATCCACCTAGAATCTGCCATCTGTGTCTCTCAGGAGACTGAGCTGTGCTGAAACACCCAACAGCTTATTTTAAAGCCAATACACATTTGAAGTCTCCAAACTCACCTCGGCCCAAGGAGCCAAGGCTACTACTACAGGTTCAGTGAATGATATTGGCTCGGAGGAGGCCTATTCACCATGTGTCTCCGGTTCCATGATGACCACTGCAAACCTTCTCTGTGCTCCTAATCCATCTGTATCCCCCTCATGGCACTCAAGCCTTGCTTTCCTCTTCATCCTGGTGATCATTTTTTCCCACAGCACTCTCAAAATTCTGTTCCCTCCTTTATGATCTTTTTCAAAGGAAACCATTTCTTTGCCCCTCTCTAAGGTTATGTATTCTATCTATGCCTTGCTTTCCCTCTCTAATTCCTTTTATCTCTAAGCTGCCACAAACAGTACTCTGTGATCAAAACTACTTCTTACAGACCCTTAAATTCAACTGCTGCTAAATAACTTACCCTGGGTCTTTCCAGCCCAGAAAAATCAGCAGGTACCAAACTGAAGTCTTCATCTTCTCCACCAAACACCTCTCACCTCACACTCTCTCTGCCTTGGTTGTGGCATCACCACAACTCGCCTGAAACCTGAGTGTCGGCAGATGCCACTCTCACCACTCTCGTTCCCACAGCGTATCAGTCGAGACTTATCATTGCCACATCCTAAATATTGTTCACATATATCACCTCCTCTCCATCCCAGCCACCACTGCCTTACTCTAGCTGCTTGTCATCTTTCTCACTAACACTTCCAACAGTATCCTGCTTGGTTTCCGCATCTCCAGGCTTGATACCTCTCCAATCAATCTTCCTTTTTGCTGACCAGAAGAATTACCCCAAAATGCAGGTCGAAGGTATTACTGCATTGCTCAAAAGCTGTCAAGCGCTCTTTATTACATAACAATGAAGCACAAACCCTCATCAAGGTCTTCCATGAGCTGACCCCTTATTGTCTCTCCTCTCGTGTTTTTTTTTTTTACATACTACCACCCACCCTCCTCCTCTTCATCTCCTAAGCTTTTTATTAACTATATATTCTTATTTTCCATATTCTTGCTGTTCTAGCATCTGAGGCCTCACTGACGAGGGGAAGACTGTCCCTTTCAGGGATAGCCAATTTGTAGACATAGCAAATTACTCTTCTGCAAATGTGCCTTTCATATGCAAACCAACCAACCTGTAGCCCATGCCCCACCCATTCCGACTTTATCACCTTCTTTATCAAACTCTCCCTCATTAAACCCACTATCCCCTGTCCTAATCACTCCAGAGACAAGTGTCAGCCAAGGAGGGGCAGTTCCTACCTCCTGGAGCTTTTTGAAATTATTCAAACTAGTCACCTTACCCATTCCTTCCCACAGAAACCATAATAAAAGGCTTTCTGCCCATCCTTTCTCCTTGTTCCTTCTGCCTCCAGACCGACCCTGGTGATTCCCCACGTGGCCCTGTGTGGCAGTGCCGTGCCTTCTATTTCTCAGGATCTGAGTATAAAAACTTCTTCTGTCATTGCCATGTCTGTGTCTTACCACATCTGATTAAAACAAATCCTGGGTACATTTTAAAACAAGTTTCAACTACAAAACTATTTACAGGCCTTTAATTCACCATGCTGTTTCATGCCACTGTATGTAGAGCTGGTAAGCTGCATTTCTCCAATGAGACTGAGTTCTAGTTTGTCTTTCTCTGCAAAGCCTTTCCTGACCCTCCAATGCTGAACCCCTTCTCTCTGTGCCACCACCATATTTTGTATATAGGTCTTGGCTGAACATTTGCGATTCCAACACAACATAGTTAATTGCTTGAAAGTCCTTCTCTCCTCCTAGGGTAGGCTGTAAACTACAAGATAGAGACTGGGCCCTACTCATGGTTATCATGAGTACTGAGCTTAGTACACAATAAACAATGAATTCTTTATGAACTAATTTAAATGTACAACAATAGTGTTAGTATTGAATAGTGCTAATGACTAGCTTTGCTACTTTGAAATAAAGCTTTCCGATTAAGAAGTTCCAGCTGGGAAAAAAAAAAGCTAATCAGTAACAACCTTGCACACAACTTACTCTCAGCCATTTAAAGTATTCAAAGAGGTAGAGAGCGAGAGAGGAAGGGAGGAAGGGAAATGACATCTTAATGGTGGCTCAATCAAATATATTGTCTTTAGAATGTATCTCGTACATATATTTGGCTAAGAGTATGTGATATAACTTAAGAATCCAAAATACAATACCTCCAAAAAACAGAGAAGACAATCTGATTCTGAACTAACAGGAACTTATGCTAATTTCCTTTTTATCTCCCTACCTAAGATTCTTATGATCCACTCATTAGGAAAAGATATAAAGCTGATCGCTCTTCTTCCTCATGAGAAGCAATTTAAAATGTCAATGCTAAGTTGTAAGAATGCAAGGTAAGTACACAGTTTGAGGGAAAAAATATTTACTTATGTCAACTTAGTAAAGAAGTACTGTATAAAATTCACATTTAAAATGAACAGCGTTACTTTCTAAAGTGTTGATCATAAATTTCTCCATCTTAACATTTGGAGAAAAATCATTTAGAGCATTCAAGTCTGTTGCTTTCAAGAAGTGATGAGGTTTTTTTTTTAGTTATTTTTTGCGGTACGCGGGCCTCTCACTGTTGTGGCCTCTCCCGATGCGGAGCACAGGCTCCGGACGCGCAGGCTCAGCGGCCATGGCTCACGGGCCCAGCGGCTCCGCGGCATGTGGGATCTTCCCGGACCAGGGCATGAACCCATGTCCCCTGCATCCGCAGGCAGACTCTCAACCACTGCACCACGAGGGAAGCCCCAAGTGATGAGATTTTATAATTTGTTCTATTTTCTTTTCAACACAGGAATGTTAATTCTTTGGTCCATGTGGAAGATATTAGGCTGGGTTTACTTATCTTCTCAGAACCAAATAATTCTGGCCCTTTAAAAGCTACACAAGCAAAAGGTTCAGGTTTTACTTATTGAGAGGTGCCTCTTGGGAATGCTTCAGAGTTACACAACAGTGTTCCAGTTTTCTTCCTCTCTTCAGGTAATTGCCAGCATCAATAAAAGGAAAAACAGCTTACGATGCTCACACATCCTCAGGTGGAATTCTGAACCCAAGAGGGCCAGCTGCCATGCGTGGATGGATGCCCTAACCGTCCAGCCTCCCACAAGGGATGGCTGAAGCTGCATTTGAATGGTGCTTGTAGGAGCCAACCTCCTTCTGAGCCCCAGGGACGCCATAGTGAGTTATCAGGGTGCCTTGTCCTCAAGAAAATGGGCACAGTAACTCACTCGGCTCTCCTTGCTTAGAGCTAGAGGGTCTGCCTGAGCATCTGGAAATAGATTGAAGATTCTAGGAAGGCAAAGCCACATAATTCGGTCCAGGATGGAGGCTCTGGTTTCCAACTGCCTGGATTTGAATTTTGGCTCTAAAATTTCCTAGTTCTGTGACTTCTCCCAAGTTGCTAACCACTCTAAGCCTCAGTTTCTCATGTGTTAAATGGAGATAATACCTAAGTCATAGGACTGTTGTAAGCTTTAAAGAGATAATTAATGTGCAGTGCATAGCATGTTGCCTGCCACAATGACAAGTGTGCAGTTCTGTCGCTCTTAGTAAAAGAGGATAATTTATATACCACTTATAAACTACCCAGGCTAAGTCTGGGTCAGAGGGATGGTCACAGGAGGCTTCATTACCAAGGTGATGCTTCTACTTTTTCCTGCTACTTCAGGTTTTAAACACAAGCCACGCTCTTGCATTAGCAAGCTAAAAACTGCTAACTTTTTTTTTTTTTGAAAAAGACTTTTTTTTTTTTTTTTTTTTGCGGTACACAGGCCTCTCACTGTTGTGGCCTCTCCCGTTGCGGAGCACAGGCTCCGGACGCGCAGGCTCAGCGGCCATGGCTCACGGGCCCAGCCACTCCGCGGCATATGGGATCCTCCCGGACCAGGGCACGAACCCGTATCCCCTGCATCGGCAGGCGGACTCTCAACCACTGCGCCACCAGGGAAGCCCCGAAAAAGACTATCTTTTAGAGCAGTTTTAGACTCACAGCAAAATGGAGAGGAAGGTACAGAGATTTCCCATCTACATTCTGCCCCCCACACAGGCACAGCTTCCCCCATTAGCAACAAACCCCACCATAGTTGTGTATCTGGTACAACTAATAACCTTATATTGATACATCCTCACGGAAAGTATACAGCTTACCCAAGGGGTCACTCTTGGTCTTGTGCATTTTATGGGTTTGGACAAATGTATGGCATAAACCCACCATTACAGCATCATACAGAGTAGCCTGGCTGCCCTAAAACTCCCCTGTGCTCCAGCTGTTTGTCTCTCTCTCCTCAACCCTGCCACAACCACTGATCTTTTGACCGCCTCTGTTTTGCCTTTTCCAGAATCTTGTGTAGTTGGAATCAGATTGGCTTCTTTCGCTTAGTAATCTGCACTTAAGGTTCCTCCACGTCTTTTTATGGCCTGACAGCTCATTTCTTTTCAGTACTGAATAATATTCCATAAACATCCCCCAGTTTATTTATCCATTCACCTATTGAAGGGCATCTTGGTTGCTGCCAAGTTTTCAAAATTATGAATAAAACTTCTGTAAACATCTGTGTGAACATAAGTTTTCCTTTGGGTAAATACCAAGGAGCACAATTCCTGGACTGTATGGTCCATGTATGTTTATTTTTGTAAGAAACCTCCAAACTGGAGTACCAAAAGCGACTGTACCATTTTGTAGTCTTATTACCAATAAATGAGAATTCCTGTTGTTCCACATCCTCACCAGCATTTGGTATCGCCAGTGTTTGGATTTTAGCCATTCTAATAGGTGTGTAATGCTGCTAAATTTTTATCATTTCAAGGGGTGTCTTCCCCTTTACGTTTCTCTTTGTATTAAAACTAGAGGGTGATCCTTAAGAATACAGCTGGGAGGGTTAATAAATGTAACTCTTGTAGAAGACACCTTAATCCTCCAATTCAACCAATGTCGTAGTTCTCAGAGAAACCAGAGCCAGTCTTTGCCTGAGTAGAGTTAACCTGAAGAAATAAATCATAGTTGAGAAATGGAGAGAGTGAGACTGCGTTCTGATTGACATCATTTGAGTCCTTGCGTCTAGCCAAACCTGAAAGCTAGACTTACTCCTGTAATTTTTCAATTACATGAGCCCATCTATTTCTTGGGAGTTATTTGGTTTCTCTCACTTGCAACCAAAAAAATTTCTCAATAACAAGGCACTGAACTCCACACTTTAGTAACACCCCCCCACCACCAACAACAAAATGTTCTTTTTTAACATCTGCTAGCCTAACAAACTTTTCTCACCACCATGAATCCTCTCTGACAGCATCTTTTCCAGATGCTTTCTGACTTCTACTTCTCTTGTCTTGGTATACCCTGGCTACCTTCTTTGCTCTTACACTCTTCCTGTCAATGGCTCTAACCAGTCTCTCCCAGTTATAGAAATGCCAACTACCTGTATAAAAAGGATGGCCTAAAAGACCTAGAAAGGGACACCCACCTGAAGCTGGGGCCCACGGTGTCCCTCATCATCTGACGTCTGTCTGCCTTCCCAGCCTCACCTCTTACTGCCCTGTCCCTCACACGAGCCCAGTTGAACCCAGCCAACCCACAGAGATCATGACAAGAACCAATCAGTGTTTAAAATCACAAAATTTTGGCAAAGTTTGTTATGTGGCAAGAGACAACTGTAATATGGGTCTAAGGGACACAGTCTCCTGAGGGGAGATACATAGACTCCACCTAGAGGTAAGCACCAGGTAACAAGATGCTTAGTTTAATGTTTTCTACAAACATTCAGCAGTTTACTGCTTTCTACGAACCCCCTCAAGCATCAGAGTCCACCTTTGGTGTGAGCTACCACCATGGTGAAATGGACAAAAACTAGACTCTGAGCCCAAAGATCAGAGATCTGCCACTAAGATCAGCAGACAGTTGACCCGCTGAGCTGCAGTTTCCCATCTAGTATATGGGAATGTTACAAAGAATACATAGCACAAAAAAGGAGCATGGTGTCTAATGCTAATGTTATTAAAGAGCTTAATGTTGTATCTGACACCTTGTTTGGGGGGGCAACTTAGACTACAGGCAACTGTTCCCTTTAGACACTATTCAATCATTACAAACAGAATAGAAAGAAGAATTTTTAAAATTCATTAACATGTATTAACTCTGCATTAATCACAGGTCCAATCTTTGAAAACTATCCTAGCTACTAAAAGGATTTATATATTCGAATTCAGACTTTTTTTAAAAACAAATGACCAGGTATTTAACAAGTGATCCAGCTTGGAAGATCTGATGCAGGGATTCTCCAAAATCTACTATTTCATTTATGGGGTTCAACTTTTATATATCACCTTTGATTCTGCTTTTACCAAAATGTTAATGAGAACAGTGGCATATAAAATACTGAAAGAAACTGCACTAGAATAAAGATTTCAGGACTTACTATAGTTTCTCTAGGCTTGTTTATATAAATCTTTTTAATAATAAGCATTGATGAAGCATCTGGGAACCACTGTACCATTTTATTATTTAGAATCTCTTCATTTTTTTAAAGTGTTTTCCACATTCTTGTTATATAATGTATACGAATGTTCCAAATGGGAGTTTAAAAAAAAAAATCCTCCAAAATGCAATTTCCACAAGCTCATGGTCATTTCCCAGAGAAACATTAAAATTCATTTTCAGGCCTTTTCTAACCACCCTATCTAAAATAAGAACCTGCCTATTATTCTCTTAATACAAAATCTGGTCACAATTAGTAATTCTTCCCCACAGTTTGTTCCTCTCACCCCATCTCCCTGTCTGGCACAACATAAGGGCTATTACTGTTAGTTAAGAGTTTATATACATAGCCTCATTAAATCCTGACAACCACATTAAGAGAGCTATTTTATACCCCATTTGTCAGAGTGGTAAACTGAGACTGAAGGTATGGGGATAAATTTCCTAAAGTTACATAGCTAATAAAGGCAAAGTCTGCATTAATACCCCACAACTGCCTTAATAATGCATCTTGTAGTTTAGTAAAATCCTCTAGTAACAGCTAAAGGTATCACAGTAAATGAAAAACTTCAACACACATAATATGACAAATCATTATATTCGTTATGCTAGTAAATTACTCACTTTAATGGTATCCAAGCACTTTACTCTTGTTAATGTTTTCTTGTGAGCATGTCAGCGACATGGTTAATTTAATAAAAATGCTACTTCTATCTAAAAAAGAAGTAAGATCAAGCCTCTGACTTTAGGAGCCACATGACAGATGGGCAGGAACCTAGAGCCTGGTCTTGGTTCTATGCTCGGTACCAGTCCTGCCGAACCCTGCAGGACCCTGGTCACATGGCCACACCTCCCTACACCTCAGCTTTATCACCTACAGCACTATTACCTCGGTGTTCCACAGAGTAACCCATCTTTACTTCTACAAAATTACCCTAAAATGGTTTTAAAAACAAGCTTTACCTGTAAAATATTTTATGACCATTAATTACTATATAATAATAATAGTAAATTACCAAGTAATCAAATCCGATTAGTCTAAACTTCTAAAGTTATGACTCAAATTATTCTCCCAACTCTGAGTCATTCCTCCCAATTTATGTGGAGTATAAAAATTAATAAACACATATGTTTATACACATATGTATATATACAGACAAGTATATACACATACACACAAAAACACCTGTTCATACATTCCATAAATATTTAGGGCATATTTTCAAGGTTTTTGAAGACTGAAAAGTACGAAACCACAACTAAGCATCACAGCTTTATTGAACCCGCAGGCTTTCGAAACATTTCTAGTTCCAGAAATAGGCTAGAAGGGGAAGTTTTTTTCTTTTGTGAAAAGCAGAACATTCAGCAAGACCCAACCCCTGTCAGACTCAAGGTGAGGGGATATTTTTGATTCCTGTCAGTATCCCAAGTGTCAACTCGAGGTCAGGCACATCACAAGATCAAAAAAAAAAAAATTCTTCCTCTGCCCTCTTCCCACCCCCCCACGCCCTCCCCACACATGTAAACTATTATCACACAGGTGCATCATTTATAAGCACATGCCAGGGATCCTGCGTCGTCATCTTCTACAGTTATAGCTTCCTGCGGCTGCAAAGAGTATGGCTCGCTCTCTTTGGAAAGGAGTCTGGGTTTCTCCTGTAGGCAATTATTTCTAGTATCATTGGACAAAGCTAAGTTTTCCAGAAGGAAACTTCAGTTGTGAGGGCAAACCCTAAGTAATCAAGAGAGACTGCTCAGCATGGGCTCCGCAGGAAGAATGGGTCTAGGGAGGACACAGCTGAACATGAACGAGCCCAAATTATCTGACCAGTGGTTTTACAAGGTCTTGACCTCAGGACTCCTGTACACTCTTAAAAATTAGTAAAGACCCAAAGAGCTTTTGTTTATGCAGGTTGTAGCTTTTGCTATTTATCTTAAAAGAAATTAAGACACAAACGTCTATTCATTAATTTATTTTGAGATAATAATAAAGCCACTGAATGTCAACATAAACAAATTTTTATGGAAAAAAATCACTGTATTTTCCAAATCAAACAAAGAAAAATGGCATTGTTTTATATTTCTGCAAATTTCTTTAATGTCTGGCTTAATAGAAAACAGCCCGATTTTCATATCTGCTTCTTCATTTGATCTGTTACAAAATCGTACATCATAAAGCCTCTGGAAAACTCTTAGTGTATACTCATGACAGGATGAGAGTGGAAAAAAAAAGAAAATGTCTCCTATTATTAAGAAAATTGTTGTTATCTCCTGAACTACTTAGAAGGGTCTTGCGGATTCTAGGGACACTAGACCACACCTTGGGAGCTGCTCGTTCAGACTACTCTTGTCTTTATTTCCCTTTCATCCTCACCCTTTCATTAAGTCTTTGGAACATTTCAGACTTGTACCAGCTTTGCTACAGAGAATGAAGAACCCTCCAAAGACACTTGTGCCAGAAAATTAATGAGAGAACAGCAACTTCCAAACATCAAATGCCAATGTGGTGGTAGCCTCAGGAGCCTAAAATAGTCTGTCCCATACCTCTCCAAGGATAAATTAAGTCTCAGATACAAAAAGACAGACTTTCTGTGGAACCCCTTCTTTCCACCAGAAATGACGTGCTCAAGAACGCAAAAAATAAAAAAAAGGCTTGATGGGGGCTTCCCTGGTGGCACAGTGGTTGAGAATCTGCCTGCTAATGCAGGGGACATGGGTTCGAGCCCTGGTCTGGGAGGATCCCATATGCCGCGGAGCAACTAGGCCCATGAGCCACAACTGCTGAGCCTGCGCGTCTGGAGCCCGTGCTCCGCAACAAGAGAGGCCGCGATAGTGACAGGCCCGCGCACCGCGATGAAGAGTGGTCCCCGCTTGCCACAACTAGAGAAAGCCCTTGCACAGAAACGAAGACCCAACACAGCAAAAATTAATTAATTAATAAACTCCTACCCCCAACATCTAAAAAAAAAAAAAAAAAGGCTTGATGAATACATGATTATGTGCCACATACAGACACTAACTGGTGTGGTCAGATAAAAGATCACTTTTTCCGGCATGATGGTTAAAAAATGATAGAGTACAAAAGAATAGAAAATCAAGGAATAAAAGAGAAAAAAACAGAACAGTAACAATTTAGAAGTAGCTGCCATTAGAATCACAACCAGAACAGCAAATGGCAGGAATGCTACATGCAGAGAATAAATAAAAGAACCAACAGCTCCCCTGGCTTGGTGAACAGGGGAAAAGGGACACCTGATCAGAGCACAATTTCTCAAGTGCTCTTGCAGGCTTCATGGTACCACACTAACCACTAATCTCTACATACCACAGAGTGAAGAGGGGGTGGGGAGAAGACACCATGAAATATAGGAAAGTAATCCAGGCTCCCTAGAAATGCAGACTCAAGTAACACCCCAGAACAAAGCAATACATAAAAACTGTCCTCCCCAATGGCTCTATTACCTATGGAAAAAGAAAAGAGCAAAAAAATGTATAAACCTAAAATCAAAAAATGAGTATTTCTGTATGACATGAAAAAAGTAAAAACAGGATACATCCATTTCTATACAATATTCATTAATCTAACCTCTCTGATATAAAAGTACATGTTTATTTCACAGGGGAAATTTGGAGTCCATCTAAATCAATTCATTCAACAAATATTTATCGAGCCAGGCACCATAAAACAGTGAAGCAAAACAAAATCCCTGCCCTCGAGCTTGTGTTCTAGTGGGAAAATGAAAACAAACAAGTAAGTATGTTAAACATGTAAAAATATATAGCATCTCAAATGGTAATATGTGTAATGGACCTAAATAAAGGAAGAAAGGATGAAGGGGACCACATGCGATGTGGACAGGGTGGCAATATAAACAGGATGGACGACATTTCAGCAAAGACCTTCAAAGGCAAGGGAAGGAGGCCACACGTCCATTCAGAAGAGCTTTCTAGGCAGAGAAAACAAACGCAGAAGCTCCAAGGCGGAACAGGCAAGGGGGCCGGCAGAGCTGCAGAGGAGGAGGGAAAAGGGACTATGAGATTGGGGCGGGGGGCTGCGCATCACGCAGTCCTGAGGCCGCTGAAAGGCCTTGGCCTTTGACTCAGAGGGAAGGTGGCACTAAATGGATGTGAGCTGAAGGATGACATGATCTGACTCCTGTTTTAACAGGAGCACTCTGGCTGGAAACTAATACAGAGAAGTGTCGGTGGAGATGGGAGAAGCAGTTAGGTTGTACGTACCGTTAGAGCCAACAAGATTTACAAAGACTGGATAGGAAAAGTGTGAAAGAAAAAGAGGAACCAAGTCTTACTCCAAAGTTGTGTTTTGGTTTGTTTTGATTTCTCTTTTTTGTTTCCTGGCAAGTACAAAATGGGGTTGACTTTTGGAAGGGATAGCGCTAGGAAAAGCCTGATGAGAGTAAGTCCAAGGGAGAGTGGAAGAAAAGTAATGGCATCAGCTGGTAGGCAACTATGTCAAGGAGTTTTGCTGTAACATGGCAGAAAGAAATGAAGCAACAGTGGGAGGCAGGGCCAATCTGAGGAAAGATTTGATGACACAGAAGGATGGGGATAACTGCTGAAGAGGTTTCCCTGAATATTTGAGAAGGCACAGAACTGGGTGCACATGGGCCAGCTGAACCTGAGCCAGGAACATGGGTAGTCTTTCCACAGTGAGAGGAGGAAAAATGAGTATGTGGGTACAGATGCCTGTGAGTTGGTCGATGTGATGGTGAAAGAGGATGAAAGTTCCTTCTGATTGCTTCTATGCTCTCAGTGAAATTGAAAGCAGCTGAGAATGAAGCAAAGGGAGGAGGTGCTAAAGAAAGGTCTCAGGGGCTTCCCTGGTGGCGCAGTGGTTGAGAGTCCGCCTGCCGGTGCAGGGGACACGGGTTCGTGCCCCGGTCCGGGAAGATCCCACATGCCGCGGAGCGGCTGGGCCCGTGAGCCATGGCCGCTGAGCCTGCGCTCCGCAACGGGAGAGGCCCCAACAGTGAGAGGCCCGCGTACCGCAAAAAAAAAAAAAAAAAAAAAAGAAAGAAAGAAAGGTCTCAGAAGCGAGTAAAGCACTAAGAAATGTGCTATCACTGCCAACCAGAACCAAGGGCCAACGAGAGGCACATATGGTCATGAATTTAAAGCGAGTCCAGTCAGCAAGGTGGGATGGTCTTTCTCCAGCCTGTACTACCCTATGGGTGTGAACATGAGGTAGGCAGAGAGTTGAACTTAGCAAGCATTGGGGGTTTTTTGCCAAGTGAATGGGGCACACTGAGAGGAGGGAACTGGGGGGATCTGCAGAGGAGGAATTGTGGTGATACCTCACGTAATCTAAATTGGGTACGGAGACTTCCGGCAATTGAGGTTTCATCAAATATACTGTGGTTAAAAACCACAATGTTGATAAATATCTAGTGACATGTTCACAGTATACTGAGAAAACAAACAGGTTAAACAAATTATTATGTAGAGCATGATCCCATTTTGAGAGATATATACTATGTAGGCTCATTAATGCAGAGAAAAATGGTTACTTCTGAATGATGATAAAGTTTCCTTTTTTGTGCCTTTTAAAGGTATTCTACAAAGAACATGTATTGCTTTAATAATTCGGAAAATATACATGCTATTTTAAACAGCATAACTTAAAATTCTTTGTAAATTACGTCATTTAAAAGTGCACCCAATTAAACTACAGGTTTTAGTTTATATGAATAGGTCATCCTAAAATCATTAACAGGTGTTACCAAGACGCATTACGATGACAGATTTTTACAGGAAATGCATTTGACTGGACTACACATCTCCGTGGAAGCCTTTCCAAGCTAAAACATTTCCAAAAGACACCCATCACGAAGGCTCTTGTTCAGCCAGTATGCATAAGATGGTGTAACGGATGTCATGTGTCCTACTTAGTTAGGCATTCTTGATTCACTCGTGCCTCTGTAGTGTTATTAAACATTTTGAAAATCATCCCTGCCCACCACTAAAAGAAAAACTGCAGATGAGAGAATATAGAGGAATAATTAGGTTTTACTTCTTCAAGCCTATGAAATACAGTACAGTTTAAAAGGCTATAAATCATGAGCACTAGGAAGACTAAAAAATTTGAAAATGTTGGATAAAAATGGAGAATATAAAACTGTGTTGAATAACCTAGCTACAGCTATGTTATGGGGATAAGATTATGGATGAACTTTAAAGTCAGAATTTATCAAATGATATATGCTTCTATTAAGAAAAAGTAGTATAACTTTCTAGTACATGAAGAGTTAAAACTCACTTATTAGTGAGGAAAACTGTCATAGAGAAAGACTAATCCCATATGGGTCCTATAGATCATATACAAAACAAAAACAAAACAAAAACTGTGACTTTAAAATATCACACAATGTTATCTATACAGTTAGGACAATGATTAATGAATAGACATTTGAATAGCCTGTAAATTGTTACATTTTACAAAGCTGGTATAAACTTCCAATTCTCATAATTATTTTTACTAATAAAAATGTTTAAAAGCTGCTCCATTATTATTCCTATTGGGGAATCTTCACTCCTTTGTTAAAAATGTCAAGATTTAAAAGCTAGCTTCTTTGTCTCACTAAAAATACTCTCATTTTTAGTCAGGGTACAGTAGTTAGTTCAGTTCAGGTAAGGTAGCCTAACTTGCTATGAAGCAAAAATGATAGTGAATATTTACCAACAGTTATACTTGGTTAGTTCAATTTGAAAACATACTATCCATTTGGAGACACAGCAGAGAGTAGCAACAAGGCCCTGTAAAAATCCATACACAATCCACTGGCAGGAAGAAAATAAATGAGTAACGAAATCCTAGACTGCAGGGTTACCAAAGTGCTTGTAACATTTTAAACCATTTGAGGTGTGCTGGAAAAAAATGTGGCACAAACTGGTCTTCAAAGCATCAAAAGTACAAGAGAGGGAACTGGAAAGTCCAAAACCAAGCATGTGGAAAACTGATAAGCTGTCAAACTGATGAACTTCCAAACTGAAGTCAGCTGATTAGAGGAAATATTTAGTGAAATTATTACAGTGCTATAATGTGGTACATACGGTGCTTAATGTCAACGAACAGTAAACTACAAAGGACATTCATAAATTTGTGACACAAAAATGTTTGTTACAGGCAGTAATCAGACGTTCTTAGAAAATGTTCTAAGCCATAATTATTTAACATCAATTCTCCTTTTCTTTTGGAAGCACCGATATAAACCGTTTTCACACTTTTTTGTCCCATGTTCAAATTTTTAGAGCTACTGCTTTGCCTAACCATATTTGAATATAAATGACTTGTTCACTCTGAAAAACGTGTACATGAACTGATTAAACAAGGAACAGCAGCAAATGATATGAGATCACACTGGCAAATGGTTTGAAGGTGACACAGCCCATCTGCTTATTTAGAGGGTCTACTGACTGCCTCCTTCACAGCAAACCCCCGGGGAAGCTGTGCATTAACCCCCTGCTGCCCTGCCCCACTCCCACCACCCAACGCCCTTCACTCCCACCCTGGCTACCTCACCTAAGCATCCTGCCTCTCACTTACGTCTCTGGACCGTTGGCAAAAGCAGTCATTTACACCCAGCTATCACACTTTATGCGGACACTGTTGAAGACACCTCCCATCTGAAGAGACACTACAGAAATTTTCGACCTCAGTAACCAAGAGTCTGCCTTCCCTGAGGGAGTAATCGCCTTGGCAGTTTTCCTTATGAACAACACAAATCATGTAACTTGCCCATTACTGTTTTATTTTTCCCATCAGGAAGCACAGAACCCCAACTTCTGCTTCAACTCAGTGGCTCAGCTTCTGTTTTATGTACTGGGCCCCCAAGAAAGATTTCATTAGAGGAAAGAGTCTTATAACTACAAGGATTGTGTGTCCCTGTTTTAACCCCTAATCTTGATTTTTACATACTTCTATTTTTCCATCTTGCTGTTTTTATTCTTGTAAGCCACCTCACTTCGTCTGTGGAACAGTCAGGGGTATAAGGAGTAAATAAAACAATCACATTGACCGTAACAGAATATCCTTTTTTTTTTTTTTTTTGCGGTACATGGGTCTCTCACTGTTGTGGCCTCTCCCGTTGCGGAGCACAGGCTCCGGACGCGCAGGCTCAGCGGCCATGGCTCACGGGTCCAGCCGCTCCGCGGCATGTGGGATCTTCCCAGACCGGGGCACGAACCCGTGTCCCCTGCATCGTCAGGCGGACTCTCAACCACTGCGCCACCAGGGAAGCCCAGAATATCCATTTTTTACACACAGTTCTTAATATCTTGATAATGTGTTTTACTTTAGTCCAACAATTCACAAAAGCTCCTTTAGCATGATTCCCACAGCTTCTTTGAGAACATGTCTGGGCTGAGTCATTTGATGGCGGCTTTTGGAGAAGCTGTCCTGAGACCAGCCACTGGCTGTCTTTTTCTCATCAAAATCTCTTTACAACTAGAATCAGCAGTAGCCACCAATGTGCTGGCCATTCTGCTTACTGAGCAGAAAGCCTTTCCAGCTTTCAGGGATTTTAATCAGCACCAGGGATTTAAGTGCACCCTGATGTTATGTTACATAAAACATACCTGCTCTACAGTGAGTGCCCACCCACCCCTTAGATCAGTGGTTCTAAAACTTGAACACTAATCAATCACCTGAAGGGCTTGTGAGACCAGAGGATATACCTTGTTCCACGCCCAAAGTTTCTGAGTCAGTTGGTCTATGGTGCAGGGCTAAATATTTGCATGTCTTTTTTATATAAGCTTCAGGTGTACAGCATTATAATCAACACCTGTCTACATCACAGTGTGATCACCACCACAAATCTAGTTGTTACCCACCAACATATAGTCGACCCCCTTCGCCCATTCTGCCCACCCACCAATGCCCTTCCTCTTCCCCTCTGGTAACCACCAACCTGGCCTCTGTATCTATGAGGTTTTTCTTTTGTTTGCTCATTTGTGTTAGATTCCACATATGAGTGAAATCATTTGGTATTTGTCTTTCTCTGTCTGACTTTTTCGATTAACACAATAACTTTTCTAACAAGTTCCTAGGTGATGCAGATGCTGCTGGCCTGGAAAGCACACTTTGAAAACCAATGCCTTGGGGGCTTCCTTGGTGGCGCAGTGGTTAAGAATCCACCTGCCAATGCAGGGGACATGGGTTTGAGACCTGGTCTGGGAAGATCCCACATGCTGTGGAGCAACTAAGCCCGTGCACCACAACTACTGAGCCTGTGCTCTAGAGCCCGTAAGCCACAACTACTGAGCCTACGTGCCACAGCTACTGAAGCCTGCGTGCCTAGAGCCCGTGCTCAACAAGAGAAGCCACCGCAATGAGTAGCCCACGCACCACAACGAAGAGTGGCCTCCACTCGCCACAACTAGAGAAAGCCCGCGTGCAGCAACAAAGACCCAATGCAGCCAAAAATAAATAAATAAATGTATTAAAAAAAAAAAAAAAGAAAACCAATGCCTCAGGGTCAGTCCATTTCCCTGCTTGAAAATCTTTAGGGACTCTGCCCTGTCTATCCTATTAGTCACACAGATGTTTCAGCTTGGCTTTCAGAACCTCCTTGACAGAGCCTGTCCCAGCTCCTACTACATCAGTCCATAGCCTGTGCTCCAGGCCCCCCCAACCTCCTCACTCTGCCCAGAGCGCACACACACATTCTGTGCTCTTGCTGTCTGACTCATATCCACTTCTCATTGCTCTAATTATTAATTGCTCTAGAAATTAATCATTCTCCAAAGGACTCCTGGAATGCCACCTCTTCCCAGAAGCCATCCATCTTCATTAAAACTCCTTCATTTATGCTTTATGCCAATATACAAGCCTGCCTTGCATTATAATTAGTAGCCATTGCACAACTCTCTTCCACTACATTATACAGGAGAGTGGTTAGGAAGATGCACTTAGAGTCAGAAAGGCCTGGGTCCAAGTTTTGGCTCCACACTTATCAGCTGTGTGACACAGAACACATTTCTTAACCACGAGCCTTAAAGTGAGATAACAATACATCTCCTTCAAGGGAGACAGCTGAGGAGTAAATGAGATGATCTACATCAAGTCCTAAATAGTACTTCTGGCAGATAGGGCTCAGTAAGTATCACTTTTCTGGAGTTTTTGAAACATTATCCCCAAATTCTTTGACACTCCTCCCAGGTGGTCAGGTCTATGTCTCTTCCCCTTGAATCTGATTCCTGTGACTGCTTGACAGAATATAATGGAAGGTGACTTTGTGACCCAAACTTTAAGGCACTACAAGATTCTATTTCCTGTCTCCTAGGATGTTCACTGATGGATTCTAGCCACCTTGTGACGAGAAAGCCCAAGCAGCCCATGGAGAGGAACCCAAGCCCCCAGCCCACAGTCTCCACTGATCTCCCAGCAGGCAGCGAGCACATGAGGGAGGCGTCTTGAAGTAGATCCTCCAGCCACCCCCTACCCTACTCCCATTGCCACGTGAGGCGCAGATGGCGAGCTGTCCCTAGAAAGCCCAGCCTCAACTGCAGACATGTGAGCAAAATAAATGATTGTTGTTCTTTAAAACCATTACGTCTCTGGGAGGTTTGTAACACAGCAAGAGATGACAAAGCAGGAACATGTTATTACCTTTGCATCCTTTCTCCTCTCTAGCAGAGAGGATCATAGGTTAGGACCTTCTAAGGTACTGATCACAAGATTCAGACACTTCTAGAGGGAAAATCCTCCCAAGGGACCTCTCTTTGTGAGTAAACACAGAACTCCCCGGGAAAGAATTCAATTTAACCTAAGAAAAACACAATCTTAGTCCTCATCTCCCCTAATGCCCACTAAAGTTGTGGCAGAACCCTAAGGAACTGAGGCTTCAATAAATATAAAGGGAGCTTTAAAAAAAAAAAAAACCCTCTATAAAGTAGAGGGTAGAAGTAGCAGTACTGCTTTGTAAACTCAAGTAACCCAATGAATGCTATATAGGGGAGACTAACATCCACTTTGAAAGGCAAGAAATTCATGAGGTCACCATCTGCATCTAAGGAAAGAGCAGGAAACAGAGCATAGCAGCTGATACGCAAAGCGAAACAACTTCTCATAGGGAGTTGCACAAAATCTAGGGACACATAGTAGATAGGGACCAAACCAGAGAAACATGGTTATTTTCCTTTTATTTAATATATTACAGATGTTAATATTTTGCTAAGTTATTAGTATTCTTACTCTGACCCTATTTTTACATGACCGTCTATAACGGGTCTTAGAAAAATAACACTTATGGTACATAATCAGTGCCTAGTACCTCTCCTTTGCTACACTTACCACAAACGGGACTTGTTAATCATGGTTACTCTCCTTTCCTAGACAATAAATTCCATGAGTACAGAACTGGCTAGTTTACACTCCTTCCAGTGTCCAGCACAAGGCATGACAGAATACACTCAATAAATATTTGTTGGATGAGTGTTGAAAGACTAGCACTAAAGAGGCTACTGGGAGAACTGGAGTTGATGCCTGAATTACTTAAGTAAGATTCACATGGGGCATAAACACAATATCCTTATTAAAAAAAAAAAAAAAGGTTTATACCCTGACACTGAAATTGCTTTAGAAATAACTGGTTGCTGTCACAAGTTAGAAAATAATGCTCTATTATGCTGGAAGAGTTCTTTTTATTCACAATCTCTTCTCCATCTATTCAAGTCCCTTTAATACTCAACAGCATTTCAGCTACACTTAGAGCCATAACCTAAAATTCAGAGTTTTACAGAACCCATACTTTAATAAATATCAATTGTAATAGCTTCCTCAGATAACTTCTCTCCCTCTTTCTGTCAATCTACTTCCAAAAGTGGTTAACATAATGTCCCTTAGACACTGCATTTATCATATCCTTTCCTACCTCAGAGCCTACAGTTAATCTCAATAGGCAACTGTTTGACATTTAAACTTATTAAGAAGTTAACATATTAACAATTCCCGTTAAGGGTTTCTGACGTCCTTCCATTAATTGTCCGACCTACCATCATTCCTTCAAACCAAGCTCCCATCATATTACCATTCCCCAAACAGGCACAAAATGCATGGATCTAACCAAGCAGAGATGATGGAAGGTTTCTTCTGAACTCCACCAGTGAGGTCTCACTATTTTGTCAAGACACTACAGAAGGAAGCCCAATGCACTTTTCAGAATGTCTATGAAAGATTTACCCCCAGGCACTTATGGAGAGAGACACATTAATAGAAAATCATTGTCAATTCTAATTGTTAGAGATTATTTAGAGGTTTATTTAAAATAAATCTAAAACTATTAGATGCTGTTGATTTAGCCTTTGTGAAAGGAAATCTAAACTTTTTAACAGGGACAATGATACATCTGTATTTTAATATATTAGTTATTAAGAATATTACACTCTTCACTGGTAGTGAACCTATCAATACCTGGCTACATAATCCATCCTCATGAATTCCCTGCAACTTCTATTAATTGGAAAAAGAAATCAAAGGATTATATTACTCAAGGAAATCAGTACAACAGCCTTTCATGGAAACCAAACTAAATTCCTATTTAAAGGCTCAATTTACCTCCTGCCATTTTTTTCAGATGCAAATGAAAAAAGAAAAACAAGTTGATCAAATAGAGAAAAAAAATATCAAAAAATGAAATGTAACTACAAGAGACAGATTTAACAATGACTGAAATGTGGGAAGATATCAGGATAGAATTAGCAGTTCCTTAGCTACTGCATCCTTGTCTGTTTCAGAAATCTCCATTGCCTTAAATCTGGGTCATGCAGCATTCACACATGCTCCAGAAGATGAGAATATCCTTATTACAGAACTTTTCTGTACTTGGTGTGATAATTAGTGAGAAGAAGAAAACATTTCAAAAAAAATCAATGATGCTCTTCTATATTTTCATAATTGCCATTCAGTAAGATCTTAGAAGTCTTGCCGCATTTACTTCTGTTTATAATTACCTGCAGTCAGTTGTGAGGGAACAGCACTTGATTAAACAGAAGACTTCGCAACAACAATTTCTGTGTAATTTCAATTTCTGTGCAGCTTTTGATATTTACAATTGACTACAGGTGTGTGGGAAATGTTCTGGGAATTCACAGCATTTAAAGTAAGATAAAGATTCCAAGAATGACAACTTCCAGCTCTAGGAGAATGATTAGTGTCATTAATGTTTCCTTTGAAGCAGAGGCATGGTGAGAGCCAAGGTTAGGAGTCAGAGAAAATGGCTTATTGATTCTCAGAGGCTGTTTCTCTATTCCTAAAGTGGGCAACTATAACTGATTAAGCGATTTCATACAGATGACAGGAGATAATGTATGTGAAGTGCCCAGCACATAATAAAAACTCAATAATGTTAAGTTCCATTCCATCCCCATGTCCTGCTCCAAATTCTGCCTGCTGGAAACTGCAGCAAACCTCAGGATTCCTTGGAAGCATGAGTCAAATGGAATTGACCCTTTTTCTGATTTCAGTTTGCCTACTGCCTAGACCACAATCATGGGGTGAAGGAAGGAGGTTGTAGAAAAGAAATTGTTTTAGTTTGAAAGGATTTTTTTTTTGTAATTTATTTTTATAGTGGAGTATAGCTGATTTACAATGCTGTGTTTCTTTCTGGTGTACATCCCCTTGATTCACTTACAGAGAGAGACATCTATATATTCTTTTTCAGACTCTTACCAGTCTTATATTCTCTTCCGGTGATGACAGTGTGTTGAGTCGAGTTCTATGTGCTATACAGTAGTTCCTTATCGATTACCTGTTTTCTCTATGGAAGGGTATGCCTGCTAATTTCCACCTCCTGGTTTATGCCTCACCCCCTCCCACCTTTCCCCTTTGGTAGCTATAAGTTTGTTTTCTAAATCTGTGATTCTGTTTCTGTTTTGTAAGTTAGTTCATTTGTATCCATTTTTAGATGGATCACCTATAAGTGATATCACATGATAGTTTGAAAGGACTGAACCATCTCCCTCCTCTTCACTTTTAGATGGCCACGAACAAAGGTGGCTGTAAACAGAATGATTCATGCCAAGTTTAAAGCAATGCCACCGAAAATCAAAGATTTAACATAAAAAAGAGTATGTTGCCTAAATATGAAGATGTGGGAAACAGACTGACAAGCTGCAGGATAAGTATTTATAATGGTTCATAGGTCTAACTGTTATCCCACCATTTCTATACACTTAAAACGTCACTTTTAAAAATAATTAACAGTACGTATTATCCTATTCCCAAAACACTTTAGGAATTTCCAATATTGCTAAGCCCTCTTTTGGCAGGGGATAATTCTACTTTAGAAAACGTTATCTGGGCAATACCTGACAAGTCATTTCTCTTCACTCAGGACCCATACAGCCACCACAGGAGCCCCCAGAAATGATGCTGACTCTACCTCTTTTCAGCCTGTGGTCTGATCCTTCAAAATATCCATCTGATTTCCTACCACTGCTTATTTTCCTGCCTGCCTTAGGGGCTGCAAGGATAAATTAGTAGCCTAGATTAGCGTTAGTTTCCATCTGGCCAATTCTGACTTGAGGAGTGAAAGTTCTACCCTAAGAAATAAGAAGCAATGCTCACTTTATTAGATAGGAAGCAGGTGACCAAGGTCTGTCCTATAACTTTCAAAGTGTGAGGAGGAGGAGAAAGTGCAGGGGAAAATATTTTCTACCAACACAGATTGAGATTCAAATGCAAATACTTTTTTCAAGCACCTATTATGTGCCAGATCCTTTGCTAGGTGCTGATAGCATATTACCTTGTTTAATCCTTAGAATTCAGACAAACCTATGACTTTCCATTAAGGCCAGAGAGATGTGCTACTAAAGCACCCACCCAACCCCATTTACCTAGGGATTTAGAGTCTTCATTAAAGGGAGGAGAGCTGCAATGCCCAGACACCAGTACACAGATGGTCCTTTCCTTCTAACTTGGTGAGAATCAACCTATGCTGTGCATAAAAATTACTACTCAGGCTTGTATATACAAAACTATGTCTCATGTACTTTACTGGTAAGTTAAGAGCTTCCCAAGGGCTTACTATCTGCATTATTTTAGCCATTAAAACCTAATGCCCACAGGAGATGCAACTCCACTTTAATACAGGTAAGGTGCCTAGTGCAGTGCCTGACACCAAGAGAAGACTCTGTCCACGGTCTATTTTCCAAGGAAGAATGTCAAGAGAAGGGGTCGGGGCTGCTGGAGAGCTTGTCGGCTTTAGCATTTTATTTTTGTAAGGGGTAATTATGTGAGCATAAGCCCTGTAATGGTCCACTTAAAATAGGCCAACATAGATGTCCTGGAGCAGAACAAATTCCGACCGCATTGAAATGTATTTTACATTCTTGCCAGCTCATCTTTAGCACTATGTGAAGCAATCTTCTGCTACTTTTCCCAACCCTCTGTGAAAAAGCTGAAAAGGAATTTGATTTTATAACAGATAAGATTACTGTAAATTTCTAAAGACCTAAGTTATGAAAGAAGAGGTCTTTTAACCAAAAAAATTCATTTAATTTAAAAATCTAAGCTGAACTGAGGAGAACTGGATTGGGGAAAAAAATACTACTGAAGAGAGAATTTTGCCTTTCAAAAAATTTCAAGTGGAGGATTTACCTTATCAATCTTATCTTAGGTACACAAGACCTTAACTAAAAACCATAATCAGCTCATCATAACCGTTTGAAGAAAAACACTGTTCATTGCTAGGTGACAAAAGTGATGAGGTAATTCAAAAAGAGACATGTACCAAAATGTTCATAGCAGCCATATTTACAATAGCCCGGAGATGGAAACAACCTAAGTGTCCATCATCGGATGAATGGGTAAAGAAGATGTGGCACATATATACAATGGAATATTACTCAGCCATAAAAAGAAATGAAATTGAGCTATTTGTAATGAGGTGGATGGACCTAGAGTCTGTCATACAGAGTGAAGTAAGTCAGAAAGAGAAAGACAAATACCGTATGCTGACACATATATATGGAATTTAAGAAAAAAAAATGTCATGAAGAACATAGGGGTAAGACAGAAATAAAGACACAGACCTACTTGAGAACGGACTTGAGGATATGGGGAGGGGGAAGGGTATGCCGTGACAAAGCGAAAGAGAGGCATGGACATATATACACTACCAAACGTAAGGTAGATAGATAGTGGGAAGCAGCCGCAGAGCACAGGGAGATCAGCTGGGTGCTTTGTGACTGCCTGGAGGGGTGGGATGGGGAGGGTGGGAGGGAGGGAGATGCATGAGGGAAGGGATATGGGAACAGATGTATATGTATGACTGATTCACTTTGTTATAAAGCAGAAACTAATAAAAAAAAAATTAAAAAAAAAAAAAAAAAAAAAGTGATGAGGAAGCACATTTTCCATGCCCTCTTCAAGGGCAATATTTGGAAGCATCTGAGATATTCATTTCTAAGACAACCACTGTGACATTCTACCTCTTTACTATGGCTCTCCTACAAACTTTTGTCTGCCCAGCAGCTAGGGTGTTCTTTGTAATTTTTCCCTTGAAAGTGGTGATAAGCTAAAAATATTTACATTTAATAAATTAAACTTCTGATACAAAAAATAGAAAACACTATAATTTTGCATTTTCTTAAAAGGTAACTTTAACAGCACATCAAATCACTGGGATTCTCCAGCTTAAACACATCAACAGCTGACCACCTGATGTAGGATGAAATCCAGCCTTTCCACAGCCTTCACCCTCCAGCATGGTCTGGCCCCAGCCACCACCTGCATCTGATCTTGTGCCACTCTTGCTTGCTCTCTGATTTCCTGAAGTTCCTATCAAGTATCAAGCTCCTTCCTCTCCAAGGGCCTTTGAATGTGCCGCTCCCTTTGCCTCAACACCCTTCTTCCAACTGGGCTCAGGATATCCCTCCTTCAAGTCTCAGGGAGCGGCACTTCCACAGCGAAGTCTTTTCTGACCCAATATAAGCTACCCTGAATCTCATAACATTCTTTCCTTTTCTTTCATAATCATAATTTGTACTTAGATATTGTGTTTATTGGTTTAATGTCAATCTCTCCCACTAGACTCTAAGATCCATGAGAAAGAAAGCATACCCCTTGGTCACGACCCTCGAAGCCCAGGACATGTCTGAAGACAATAAACATCTGCTGAAGAAATGGATGCTGGATACCCTCACCTTTTCCCACCCTGTCCAACTACATTTGAAATATAGGATATAGCCTTTCCTTTCTTATTTGTTCAATAACTATTTATATTTTGACTCAGAAAACTGAAAAGCAGAACCTGAAACCTCTTTTCTTCCCAAAGTAACCACAACCAAAGAGAAGGAGGGTAGAACTTTGGGTACTGCTTTAGACCCTTGTTTTATATAATCAAGATAGAATTAGTCATATATGTGGCAAAGGAAATTCCCACAAGAACCCATGACTTGTAGCTTAGCCACTGAGGGTTAAGATGAGATGGCTGAAATATTAACAGAATGCCTCAAAGGAACACCTTTTATTTTCAGATCACAGGGAACTAATTCTAAAGTAACGGTTAACTGAACTGACAATCCCACAAATTATGATAATCTTCAAAGTGTACAAAAGTACATACTTGGTTTCATACCATTTGTAACCCTGAACCTATCCTGCACCCAGTGTGGATCAAATGGTACATCACTGAGCTGGGAAACCTTCATCTTTAGTTTGTTCTCACAGATATCCTACTGATTTATTAATAATCAGGAAGAAAATGTTACTTGAGTGACGTCAGTTGCGTATTAAATGGTGGTGATAAACGCTTTGCTTTCATGGCATCATTACCTTCATTTTTTTTACCATATGATTCCATTTATATATTTTTTTATTGAAGTGCCGTTGCTGTACAATATTCTATAAGTACGATACAGTGATTCACAATTTTTAAAGGTTATACTCCATTTATAGTTATTACAAAATATTGACTATATCCCCTGTTGTGTTGTACAATATATCCTTGTAGCTTATTTTATACCTAACAGTTTGTACCTCTTCATTCCCTACCCCTAATATTAAAAAGAAAGCAGTATTTTGCCTGATATTCTTCTATTTTTTTCCTTCACTAATAGCAAATGTTCAACAGGGAAAATAAAGTCTCTCCGAAAAATCAAAATTGATATTTCCTGTTTGCCCTACTAGTCCAAATACAATGCTATTTAAAAATCATCAGCTATTGTATATTATGAAAAACTCATTTGCTTGCAGAAAAAAACACAACGTCTGGTCAACTCTCTTCCTTTTTCTAGACATAGAACAAAGGCGTTATCTCAGCAGACGGGGAAGAAAACAATTTATGTTTCACGAATTCAGCTCTGCTCAGCAAATTCATTCGTTAATTAAAATAAACAGCACAAAAAAGGGTACGTTTGGTCAGTCAATTGCCTGCAATCACAGGAGAATTTTGAAATACAAAAGCCTGCGTGTTTTACTTAGCTGAAACCAGAATGTTATTCTTTTATCATTATTTAGCAGACAAGTCATATGAGGAAAACCCTCACAATACTCTGTAGTATACTTGCAGCTGCTTTCAAAATGAGTGGAAACATTATTCTATTTAATGCTTTCATTTTATTTAAAAAGATTGACTTTGTTCTAGGTAAAGTTTCCAGCACTGAGCCATACAGCCATAAAGGTTTTTGAATTTTAAAAATAAAACATTTAAGTTCTGCTTAAGAAACTATAATGCAATTTTAAATATGTGGCGTGTTTTGAAAGTCATGAAATTTGTTAAAATGACATTTTCAGATTAATTTTTAGCTTTGAGAAAAAATATTTCACAGGAAAATCACTGTATCATAAAATATATTTGAATCATTAAAGTTCTTACATGTATTTCAGCATATATAGTTTTGAAAGTGGCATTTCCTTAACCAGTATTACTTTACAGCAGTGTTTCCCAAATGGGGGTGATCTGGAGACCTTTTTGGCTGTCACAACTAGGGAGGTGCTGCTGGCATATAGTGAGCACACAGAGGCCAGGGAGGCTACAAAGCGTCCTGCAGTGCAGAAGATAGCCCCCTCCCTGCAACAACAGCAGCAACAAACACCTGGCCCCAAGTGTCAATCGTGCTGAGGGCGGAAAAACCCTGCTTTAAAACAAAACTGTTAAAAAAATTTTTTTTAATTGAGTTTTGAACCCAATGGAAAGGTCAGGTTTTCAGAAAGGAAGATATTCTAGGCAAAATACATACTGAGTCACCGCCTGAGAAAGTATAACTTAGGCCCAAATGACACTACTCAGAACAATTAATTTTAAGTATATAAAGTCAAGATACAAGAATTTTCTAAATGGGAACAATCTTGGCATTGTAATAAAGCTCCACTGACATTCAGTTCAAACTTTCTGTGCCTGGTACAAAGTAGGCATTTAACAAATATTTACTGAGGGAAGGAGAAAGAAGGATCTTCTTGTGCCATATCCCACGACACTGTATACGGTAACATTACACCAAGATAATGGGCTGTATTAGGTGGTTAGGGGTCCTCTAAGCTCCTCCCTTCCTCCACAGCACTAGCCTGTAGCCAGCCAGCGGGTGACATTTCCCGGTTTCCTATGCAGCTAGGTGTGTCCACAAAAGTTCTCACCAATGCACATGTGTGCGCTGCTTACAGGAAGCTGCTTCTCCTTCATTTCCACCCTTGCCCCCACCCTTCACCGTAGGTTGGGATGTGGAGGTGGCATTGACCAAGTTTCAACCGTACAGAGGACGCTAATTCCCTAAGGAGAGCAATAAGCCACCTGGGGTAGCTGAAGACCACTTGGCACAGAGCTGCCCCTCCAGCAGAGATCAATCATCTCCAGAATGGTATGTGAGAAATGAACTACTTATTTAATCTATTATACTTTGGGTCTCTTTGTTGCAGCTGCTTGCACAAGTCAATTCTAAAATCTGATATCCCCTATGATACAAGGGCTACAAATGCATTCTATCTGAGGAAATGTTCAACTGGCTAACTTCTTAAAGTTTCAGTGTGAGTAAGACTTGAAAATCTGGATTATATGGTCACTCTATAGGGACTACTGGTTAGGATGAAGAACTGTCATGTCTGTTAATAGTGTTAATTCTCAGTTACCTAATCCAAATGGAAAAAGAAGGCCAATCTGGAGCTACCTGCCCAAGGAATTCATTGTTTCAATGATATAATATTTACATAAACTCATGCTAATGATAGCGGGCTAGACCCTGTAAAAATGGAGGCTAAAACAATTTTAACTCTTAAAATTTTATAATTACAGCATTTTCATCTTCCTGCCTTTGTCTCCCCTTTGAGTAAGATGCTGGTAAAAATACTAGTAGCAAGAGGGAAAAGGGAGTGAGGGCCAGAGGATTCCACAAACTAAACATTGAGCATTGAAATAATGATTTCTGGATTAAGTTGTATATTCATATCTTGAACATTTGATTAAATTTGATTCAAAAGCCTCTGTGTCTATCTTGGTTTTCAGAAAATATAGCTGCTTCTTGTTGCACACATTCTTTATTAAACTCCAAACTACTTTCTAGATTTTATTTGATATAGAATATATTCATTCAACAATTTATTCCTACTTTATGTGAATGAGAGGGAAATCATTGAGAAACAAAATATTTCTTATGTGATGAAATTAAAACAATTACATTTAAGCAGCTTTATGCAATTCAGATTTTCCATTAATATTGCTCTTTTTAAAATATAATTTCCCCCCAATGAAAATTAATGTCTTGAATATTATATCTGTTATAAAGTCATAAACTTACTGAGAAATATTTTTACCTTAAACATCTGAAAACAGTAAAAGTACCAAAATATATACTGTAATTTCCTAACACCCTTCCCCCAAAATCATATTTATGGATTGTCCTGACAAGTCTATGGCCATTAATTCAATGATCTATGCAACTTTCATGGTAACCTGACAATCAAGAGCATCAGGATAACATGATTAAAAAAGTAAAATAGCTTGGTCTGAAATACCTTTTTAAAGTTTCTAAAATTCTAAAGAATTTGAATGCCTCACAACACAAATCATTTCTAAATTTTAATAAAATTCAGGGCACAAATTAGGCATCTTGTATCTCAAAAAAAAAATCACAATTTACATATTAAATTCAAAAATCTTTACTATACTGAGAAAGTACTTTCGACTTATTCTTGAAACAAAATGTACTTCTCCCAACTGAACACTGTTTACTAATTTAGATTTTGACTTTTAATTTAGGAATAAGTTTATCTTATAATATGAAGTAAAAATAAAAGTTTCACATTCTCTCTCCTTCCCAATTTCTTTCTGGGGCACTAGCCAGTCACTAAATTATATTCTACTGTTAAAGGAAAAGGTAACTAAAGGACACATCTGGACCCAAGTAAATATTTCACTAGTTTCACCAGTTCCAACTAATGCCCCCAAGGGAATAGTCAATCAGTAAATCACCACAGTGAGTCTACCACAGCTATGACAGGTATATGAAAATGACATTATTACCTACTCCTAAAAATGTAATGATCTAAACAAATCAACCACAATTCTCAATTTTAAAAAGGGACGAAAGGCTTTAAGAATCTCCAAACATGCCAAGTTCTGGCATGCCACATTTTCAACCTGAGAAGTCTCAATCTCTTTGGGCTTCCTTATTATTTGTTTGATTTCAGTCTATAAATAAAAGAGACTGGTACCGGCCAGTGGTCCTCCACAGGGGCAGTACCCTAGATGTCTTGGAAATAAGCAAGAACAATTAGTTTTCACAGTGACTGGCACTTAGGGAGCAGGGCTAGGGGTTTGCTACACATTCAGGAACTGTCCCAAGTCCCCAGAATTTTCAAATGTCCCTCAGCTCATTCCTTTCATTAGAACCTTCAGTATGACTATCTGAGCCTAAAGAGTAACTTCTTTCCACACATAAACAAGTGTTTTAATTCAGTTTTAATGAACACTAAATTTTTCAGCCATTCAACTGTCATGTAAATGTCTGCTTTTGTTGGGAACTTTACCAAGTGTCATTCACCATTTCAGAAAAATCACCTCACCAATAGTAAATCTGCTCCCTGTATCCAAGTCAATGACATGGCATGTGTGGATCAGGATTCTTTTCAACAACTGCACTCATGTCAATGTTATGAGAATAGGTGGGAACAGCCATCTATTTTATCATGTCTTCCACTATAGTCATGCCTGAGCAGTTACATGTTGAAACACCTAATATTTTATTATAAATTACTCTCCTGTTACTTTTTATCACAATTAGGGCAATGTATTAGTTATTTTTAACATAGCCTACTTACATATGCAATTTTCCATAATTTCATTTCAGCGTAGTAAAAGGGTAATACGAAGTATTTTATGAAAATGAAAACCTAGGTCTGATAGATACGCAAATCCTGACCTAGAATATCACCTAAGGCTCCTTGCAGCTCCAACATGCTTTGATTCTATGAAAAACTTTCAGTTCGGCAAGCCCTGATCATTAGCAAGCCTTTACCTCTGCTCAAGTTTGCAAGTATCACAATTAAGTAAAAATGGGAAATACATGTGGTTGCTAAGGTGATACATAAAAACACAGACTCTGCTAAATGCTCCAACATTTGTGTGAGCAGAGGGAAATGCCACGGTGCTGATGCCTTTTACAGGTGAATAGAGAGGGACAGAGAAGTACCTAAGGGAGAACTGAAGCCCTCACATCTCTTTGGTCTCAAGAAGCTACACTACTGGCCTCACAGGTGACTGTTGCCTTGTTCTCTCCTTGGGCTGAGGGTCTCAGATCTGAGTGATGCACTGCCTTAGCCTGTCTCCCCCAAAGTTCATTCAAGAAAATATACACTGGCAAACAGTGCAAATGTCCCAAAAGTGAAACAGGAAGAATTCCTCTCACTATCAAACTGTGCACAAGTCTACTTAGCAATTCTCATCCTTCAAAAAGCAACACCCTCAGTTCATCGCTGGCACGGAGGTGGTATAATCACACTCCACTTTTTCTGAGGCCATCGTTCTCTGTCATCAGATTGAAGAATAATTATCATCCCCACTATACCAGTTTCCGGATTGTGAAAATGTACTTAACTCATTATTTCAGGAACTGCTGCCCCTTGCCTCACTGGATTCTCAGCATGTCCACCATCTCCATTATGTCTGACCGTCCACCGTTATCTCTTTCCCCACCATATTAGCACCCATAGGGGCAACCTTGTTTTTACTGATACATTCCACAGAGCTTCACTTGTTAAAATAAACTCCCTAAGACAAAGTTTGAGGAAATATTCCCTGGTGAAAAAAATAAATCCATACTTCCTGTGTAATAAATATACCCCTCTCAGTCAAATGACCAAGAGTCAGGAAACACCTGATTACATACAAAGTATTAAATATAAAAGAGAAAAATAAAACCTTAAGTTTGGCTCACATACCAAAACAAGAGCAATCTTGGGAGTGACCAGTTAAGCTTTCCTTTTTTGTGTGTGTGGTACGCAGGCCTCTCACTGTTGTGGCGTCTCCCGACAGGCTCCGGAGGCGCAGGCTCAGCGGCCATGGCTCACGGGCCCAGTCGCTCCGCGGCATGTGGGATCCTCCCAGACCGGGGCACGAACCCACGTCCCCTGCATCGGCAGGCGGACTCTCAACCACTGCGCCACCAGGGAAGCCCTAACCTTTCTTGATGTAGAATTTTCTAACATAACTTTTAAGGAAACAAAACTTTACTAAGGTATTCTAATATACTGGAAGATAATTCTTTGCAAATTATGTAAAGTTAAAAACTACTGTAAGATCAGATGAAAAAAGTAATAAAACTATTTGAAGATACATTATGTACATATAAACATTTAGTTTTTAACTCAAGAGTCTCTGAAAATAAGAAATCATAATTTATACAGGAAGGAAAAAACCTCTATTATCAGCAATTTCTTTTATAAATGATTCTCTTCGTTTTTCCTCACTGGCCTCACATATGTTTAGGATACCAAGCTACCAATTTTCTGAGAACTTATGTCTTTAACCAAATACATATGGGAAACATAAAAGGATTTCAGAAGCAATACAGCTTAATTCTCAAGTTCCTCAAATTAAACGGTTTAGAATCATTCCCCCTCCTTTCAATGACCATCTGACCTCAGTGTGCATTTGGGCTTATCAAGGTTATGGGTTGGTATTTGGGGTCAGGGGCACATTTTAACCTGATGTAACATTTTAAATCTATATGACTCAAAAATTAAGAAGCAGCAGCTTCGCCACTGGCCATTTGAGAAAAGAAAATGATACAGAAATGGGACTCGGCCCTAGAAGGTTCTTACCCGCAGGGCCTCGATGACAAGGTCTCTGGCCTCCAGCTCCCCTTCCATCACGCTGAGGAGCATCCGAAGCTCTGATTTACTGAGGTTGTCCACATCAAAGTCTTTTTTCTGTAACACAAATTTTAAAAAATGAAAAAACTTCCTAAAGGTATGCAATGGACCATTTTTATCCCAGTGGCTCAGCAAACCCGAGGGGCCCCGTTTGGCAGCAATCCACGGTCTGACCTTCTAGGAGGAGAGGTAAAAACCACAGTGTGAATATCCCAAATACCTCCACTAAGGAGATCTATTTTCCCAGCCTGCCTACCCACCTGGCTTCAGGATCTCTTCAAATTATACTGTGCAATACAAATTTTAAGTCCCTGGAGTTTGTATCAAAACAGGCCCAGTGTGTGTTTGGGAGAAGTTGCGAGGGTAGCAAAGAGAGCACGAACGTATTGCTCAAAGGGCCCCAACATAAAGGCTCCTGTGAGGTTTTTATAAATTCCAAGACTTCCAATAATAACGGGTCATGTTTATAGAACACTCTGCAGCAGAGGCCACCAGCTAGCAGCCTACAGCCAAATCTGGCCCACAGATGTGTGTTACTTGGGCCACAAAGTGTTTTGTTTTATTCAGTCAGTGCTAAGAAAATCTAAAGATGTCACCCAAAGATCCAGACCGCTGGCTTCCCCTCAAAACTCAGATGACTGGGTAACCCCAGATTCACATTCCCACAGGGTAATAAGCCGTAGAGCCGAGTAGCAGCTGCCCCTTTAGAAGAAGCATGCTCTGTGCTACCCCCAACCAAACACACACACGCACATGTAGTGTGCTTCTAAGAGGCCTGGCCTGCCACCCACATGTAGTCATCTGGGCCTGTGGTCAGGCGAGTCTGGTTCCCAACTCTCTTGTCTCCAACTGTGCCCTCTTTCCTCACAACAACTTTTACAAGCAGGTCTCCTGATGGCCATCTTATAGATGAAGCTGAGAGATGACGGGTTAGCGTGCTCACAGCCGGGCCTGGGTGAGTCCACAGCCCCAGCTTCCTCTACAGCACACAGCCCACTTCTCCCTTCCGTGGAGACCCATTTGACAAACCCAGTCACCATCAGAGGGAGGGGAGCACACGTTCATCCCCAAACGTCTCAGGACACCCGACCTCAGAAGCCAGTCTTCAGGACGTTTCCGAACATGCCTTCGCATCTGCCTAGCACCCAGTGGTTTCCAAAGAACTCTCAAAGAACGAAATCTAACCTATAAGATAGATATCATCCCCTCTATTTTTCGGATTAGGAAACCACAACTCAGGAGTCAGATAATGCAGGCAGGTCACACAACCAGGAAATGGCAAAACTGCAACCAAGTACTGCGATTTGTCAGCACGGTGCCAACATTCTAGAGATGAAAACAGTGCTATTCTATCAATGATCCAATGAGAACTAGTTTAGCACCTATGTATCTGACACCGTACTATCATTGTGATGACACAGAAGTAAACATACCAAAGCCTATAAACGATTCCAGGGACTTCCAAACAGGTATGGCCAGAACTGGTCACTTCTCAGTTTCCAAAGAACCTTCTGAAAGAAGATGATGGTATAAAGGGGAAAGAGACCAGAGCTAGCTGGCTCTCTAAAGAAAGATTTTAAAAGGATCTTCCTCTTAAAACTGTTTCTTTTTGCACATACATTCAACAGAGCAGTTATTTGTAAAGGCAGGGGCTAAGGATGGAAAAAAAGAAAAAAACCTATAGCAAGCCTACAGGATGGATAGTTCTGGGAGACCCTTGTTTGGAAGGTTAACTTATGGATGTTCTGTGAATAGTAAAGTCCAATATACTAGGGCTTAAATTCTGCTCCCATTCATACTTGTTTCACGTAAGTCTTATAACCCAGTTCTTTTCAAATTCAGGCATAAGAATCACCTGGAGATTAACAATCTGTTAACACAGATTGCTGGGCTCCCTCCTTGAAGTTTGATTCTGAGGTGGGGCTGTGAATTTGCCTTTCTGTGTGCTCCCGTTGCTGTTGGTGGTTGTGGTCCAAAGACGATAGTTGGAGAAGCATTCTGTAACTTATCTGAGTCTGTTTTCTCATCTATATAAAAGAAATCCCAACATCTATCCCACAAAGTACTTGTGAGGATTAAACAAGAACTTATCAATGACATGCACCCCCATGTTCACAGCAGCACTACTCACAATAGCCAAGACATGGAAACAACCTAAATGTCCATCGACAGATGAATGGATAAAGATGTGGTACATACAAACAATGGAATGCTACTCAGCCATAAAAAAGAATGAAATAATGCCATTTGCAGCAACATGGATGCAACTAGAGATCATCATACTAAGTGAAGTCAGAAAGAGAAAGACAATATGATATCATTTATATGTGGAATCTAAAATATGACACAAATGAACCTATCTACGAAACAGAAACAGACTCATGGACACAGAGAACAGACGAGGTTGCCAAAGGCAAGTGGGTTGGGGGAGGGATGGAGTGAGGTTTTGGGATTAGCAGATGTGAGCCATTATATATAGAATGAATAAACAACAAGGTCCTACTGTATGTGTATAGCTCAGAGAACTATATTCTGTATCTTATGAAAAACCATAATGGAAAAGAATATAACAAAAGAATTTATATACATATATATGTACATATATATGTATGTATGTATAACTGAATCACTTTGCTGTATAGCAGAAATTAACATAACACTGTAAATCAACTATACGTCGATTAAAAAAAAGAACATGTCAATGAAGTGCTAAATAAAGGCAGGTGACTGTTATTATTAAAACTGAGAGCACCCAGATGTTTTATGTAGGGAGGAGGGCTATTGGCTATGAGCCTATTTCTTTGAAAATCTATCAGCCCAAGTCCAATAAACTCAGTTTATTGACTATGATGAAAGACTCTTTTATCCTGGTTTTTCCCACTGAGATGGGAGAGTTAGCTGCAATTCTTACGTGCATTAGATGGTAACATTTTATTAATGCTGCTGCTGGTGGTTCTAAAGCTTTTAATTAATTGTACATTTTACTGTCCTTGTTTCCCTGAAGCTTCATAAGCAAAGCACTCCATTTTAAAAACTAATAAATTATGAAAGACATTGCCAAGATTCTGATTCACATTAGAGTCGGGAGAGCTTGCCCTGGTTCCATCATCATCAACATCACAACATGTGACCTGCAACCAACACTTCTATTTTTTAATATATCACCGTCAATAAAAAGGAAAATTCATTAAAGAAACACTGTTACAAGGATTCTTCCTAAACCATAAATTATGTTACAGAGAATGTTAAAAAAAAATCTGTCTCCCATCAAAATATATTAAGTGATGTATTATTTTAAACATAGAGTGCATCTGTCTGCCTGCTTCTCTCTCCCCTACGTCTCAGCCCCACTTCCTCACTAAAGACACTTCTAATCCTGGCCTTCAATCATAAAAATATTATAAGAATATTTTCAAAGGGTCATTCTCCAATGATCTTTTCATCCCCTATTCTGGTAAAACAGGATAAAAGAAAGTACATGAATTATGTTGCAGGTCTTAGGACTCTGAGTATTTTACAAATAAATTCAAAACATTTTGGTATTTTTGGAAAATTAAGACGCTCAGAAGCAAAAATCCCATTAAAAAACTCTATTATTGTTTCATAGTAGGTGTCATTTATCTGACCTGACACACTTATAGTACAAAAGTACTTAGATATACAAAAAGCCATTATTAAAGTTTCTTGGTTTAAGAGCAAAATAATTACTCTAACTTGTATAATTTTTAAACCACTTCGAGGTAAAATTGACATAAAAATGCTGTACATATTTAATGTATACAATGTGATGAGTTTGAAGATAAGCTAAGTATAGGGCTTCCCTGGTGGCGCAGTGGTTGAGAGTCCGCCTGCCGATGCAGGGGACACGGGTTCGTGCCCCGGACCGGGAAGATCCCACATGCTGCGGAGCGGCTGGGCCCGTGAGCCATGGCCACTGAGCCTGCGTGTCCGGAGCCTGTGCTCCGCAACGGGAGAGTCCACAGCAGTGAGAGGCCCGCATACCGCAAAAAAAAAAAAAAGATAAGTATATACCCAGGAAAGCTTCACCACAATCTATGCCATAAACAAACCCATCACCTACAAAAGTTTCCTCTCATCCTCTCATTTTTTTGTGATAAATCATGTAATATTTTAAAAGACTAACTTGATAACCTAATTTTCAAAAGAAGAGACAAGACTATACAGATCTAAATGCCACACTCACATAAAAAATTAGGATCTCCATAAAGGCACCTAAGCAAACATGATACCCATGCCCCCCCACCCCCCCAAAAAACAAAGCAGACATGTTCAGAGACTAAGCTTTATTACTACTGCAACAGCTTTTCCTAATTAACAGGGAAAAATCCAAATCTCATTTTTTAGTGATGGCAAGGCACTCAGAAAGTAAAGGGAAAAAAAGAAACTGGTAGATTTCAGCTCCACAGGCCACTCCCCTGCCTGTCATGTTTGATGTCTGCCAGGAAAAGTACTCTAGGAAAAGCACTTCTTAACACCTATTTTTAAAAATCTGGCACAGGCAGCTTAAACTAATGCAGAGTCTGGCCATCAGATAGAAAGACTTCTTTGGGGCATATATACATGAAAGAGGAGAGACAACCTCAAACTCTTCCTGTTCAACACAGCAGTCTGCAACAGCTCTGAATTATGTGGAGCAGGTGTGGGGATGGCATTCTTCTGGATATTCTCCTATAGGCTCAGAGAGAGGGAGGGAAAGGGAGGAAGATGACAAAATAGAACCTGGCTGAACTGTCATCTTAAATTGCCAGAACTGAACATAGGCCAATACCAAGTTTCCTCCACTATCACTCCCTCCCCACTCTTCCTGAAAGAAACAAATCTAAAATACCTGGTTTATGTAAGGAATTCGACAGTCACAGCCAAAAAGTACCAGAAGACCCTTACCTGTATCCTTTAGGAAGTAATGGGGTGAGCACATTGATGGGTACCATAAAAGCCTTCAGGAGTTATTATGAGTCACAGTGGCAGAAGTGTCTCTCAGATCTTTGCCCAAACACATCAGCTATGGTGAAAATTTAGTGACCAGACACAAAGCCAAACGTGTTCTCTGGCTTCTCCCACAGACACCAAGAGCATCTCCTCCAGTTTCAAATCTAGTGGATTGTGCCTACATTTGATCAAGGAATTTACAAGGGAGGGAGGAGGGGTACCTGAGAAAGCAGATGGACTGCAAGAACCTTATTTCATCTCTCTGGATCTCAGGTTTCTCAGCAGTAAAAAGAGAATGTTGTACTAAGTGATCTTTAAAATCTCTTCCAGACACCAAATGTCCTGATTTCACATACCATCAGAGTAACTGGATTACTGGACTGAGGAAATTTAGGTCATTCGTTGAAGCCTTTGAGAAATATTTGAAGAAAATTGATTTTGCCTCTTTACTCAGAAGTAACAGAAATGTATTTTCCTCCCAGTTTAATAGTGGGTACTAATAATTAATAACGCATTTAGAACTTTCTGTGTAAGCAATATTTATGCTTTGGGAATGAATAAAAAAGGCTGTAAGGAAGGGAAAAGCAATGAAACTCATCTTGAGATTAAGGAGAAAAAGCAAAATTTGAACACTATCATTAACATGAAAAAATTAAAAAGAACCCTTACGGTATTTTTAAAATGTGAATTTGGCCAGTTATAAGGATTTTCACGATGAAAAGTATGTATTTCCATGGTCTAAAACTATTTCAAATCTCTGCAGTTATGTCTTGCTTTGAGATTATTCCTCCTGATTTCTCTCTACAGGGAGGTAAGAGTTTTCCTGACCAGGGCTGCATACCTCTAATTTCGTTCTTCCTAATCCTCCTTTCTCCTCTAATTCATCTGAATCCCATTTTCTTCAGGACACAGCTCGAATCCCACTTCCTTATGTCTTTCCAGACACATAAATCTCTCATTTTCTCAATTCAGTCTTAGAGTCATTTCTATTCGTTGATTTACAATTAATCATGCCCTGCCTTGTGTATTTCCTCACTATATTAAACTTACTTATCCATATTTACTCTATTTTCTCACCTCTACTAGAAGTGTCAGGACAGCAAGAGTATTACATCTTTACCTGATTTTACCTAACATATATGCCTCCCGCTTTTGGTGTGAAAATGCCTCTTTCACTCAGTATAACAACACAAACCATGTAAATGATGTGTAAAGGAATATACTAGTCTTACTAAGATACAATGTTACGGCCCACTCTAGGGGAAACTAAGTAACTGATCAATCATTTTCATTCATTTTTCAAAAACCATTTACAGTAACCTAAAGTAGGGCAACTTGGCGTGTGCCTTTAAAACCACATGCTGAGAACTTAGGATCAACTCTCCATGGCCATGCACCTCAAATCAACCATGCCACCCCCACCCGGGGTCTGTCATGCAAGACAAGCAACTCAGTGTATTAGAAGGAAGTAAAACCAACAAGTAAACAGACTGTCAGGAAGGAAACCTGGTAATAGATGTAATTAATTTCAAGTTCGAGAAAATGGGAATGAAAAGCACAAACGCGGCTCAGTTAGGGGCGGCAGCCTCTGGTAATTAAGTGCAGCTACCTCCCTTTTCCTCCTTTTAGATCTCCTCCCAGCCTCCATTTTTACTTTGGAAAAAAAAAAAAGGACCACATCTCAGATAAAGCAAATGTCTATTTCCATGTAACTCAGTTTTTCAACGTTAACAACACCCCTATGTGGGACATGGATCATTTTCACGTGTGAGCTGGCACCCAGATCCAGTAATTGTCCTTTAAGGAGCTTAGAATGCATTGAAGACTATCACTTCAATTATCTGCAGGTGGCAAAGGTCAGCACGCTGATTTTCAAGTGAAGAGCTGAGACATGAGCGACTAAATGATCTTACATTTACAAGGTCCTTCTTTAGAAGAACGCAGGCCTTTGGCATTACCTTGTTGCCTTTTCAATGAAATATAAAAATGTAAAAACCAAACCATTTGCAAACAAGTGTCCATTCCACATGACAATGTTGGCTCTACTGCAATTACTATAATAACATTTTAAATCCATGTTCAACCTATTTGGTTATTTACTAACAATTTATTCCAAGACAGCAATTTTTTTTTCTTAAACCAGGATTTCTACATGGATGGCACTACACTGTGCACAGCGTTAATAATATGATCTCATTATTTTGTGCAAGTTATTTTAACAAACTAAAATTTCTAAAATCCTCTGCTTTCAATGTCATCATTATCATCATCTGTCTTGTAACTGTTCTCCATTTCTTTACCTAATCGTCAAAGACAAGTTTCCTTTTCCCTGTTACATTAGTCCTGCAAAGGAGCTCCAACTGAGAAGAATACAATCAGGTGCATTCAAATAAAGCCTCCTTCTAAAGCAATCATCAGACGGTGCTTAGGTGGTAAAGTAAGCAGGGGAAGAAGAGAGAGAAACTGTCCATCCTTCCTGGGCACCTTCAGAGCTGAAATCTAGTCCCACATTTCTAGACACGTGCAGATGACTGCAAACCTCCTTCCTGCCCAATCTTTCCTTCTACTTCCTTTTCCTGTTTCCAAACCCCCCTGCATCTCCCTCTTGATCCCCTCTCAACCATCCCCTCCTCCACACCCCAGTGGGTGATTTGGCCTTGACTATTGTTAGAAGAATTCGGGATGGGAGGGGTGCAATTTCCATCCCTCCACCTCCGCATCCCCAGCCTCAACCATTGTTTTGAAGAGGGAAAATTTAAAGGGAAAACTAACCATGTTGGAAATTAAGTTAAAATTTAAAAAAAAAAGAACATCTGTGAAGTATCTGAAATATAATTGAGAAAAGCAGCTTAGAAGGGGACAATATAAAAATGAAAACCCAAAACCATAAGAATCAGGGTCATTGTTCTCAAACAAGAAGAGCCCTCTAACACCTATAATGGTAATTACTACAAACTGCAGGACAACAGTTTCAGCACAATCTAGTAACACATGAAGTAAAATTTCTAGTTAGCCAATCAACATTAAGAATTATGACACAGCCTCTTGGTGAGTGTTCATTTTCTTCATTCAGTAAATACTGGTGGAACATCTACAATGTGCCTGGAACTGTGCTAAGAAACCTTAGCTTTTACAAATGAAACCCACACTGCTCTTCTTGAGAGATGAGGCTGCTCTCTCCCAGCCAGGGCCTTGCTGTGCATATGATCAACAGCAGATATTTGTAAATGGCTAAGCACTAAGTCTGTGAACCATTTTCTCACCTCATAAAGTTATGTGAAACACAAGAGGATAAAACCAACTGGCAGTCTAGCCTAGGCATGTATTCAATCATAGAGGAGGGCAAATATTTTTCTCTAAACAAAATTGCTCCTGTGGGAAATGTAACAGTGATGGCAACAACAATAATAAAGTCCAAAAAACAGATGCAAACATAAATATATAACCTATTTAAGAATAAACAAAGTAAGGAGCATCATGATAAACTCTGTTATATTCTGATCTTTGGGGAATATTTTTGTCTATTTCTTCAAATTTTAAGCAGTTTTTCTAAAGCATATACTTGAGACTGAAACTTCTATGCTCATCTTTGCCCCAGGCCCCCTCTCAAGGTACCCTCGAAACCCGCCACACTTGTACACAGCTACCTGCAGTCTCCCTGGCCAAGTACTCCATCCTTCTGTGGAATGTTTCCAGATCTTTCCACGAGGAATCCTGCCTGTGACTCTTCTTCTCCAGATGCCTAATGCAAATTTTTCGTGCCTCTCATGACACCATGGTCTTTGATTTGATTCCTTGGTGCATGTGAGGTTCTAGCACTGAAATGTTTTACTTTCGGACAGCAAAGATGTTACAATGTCTCTTCAGTATGTATTTGGTAATGTGTGTTAAATCTACAATATTTCTTACATAAATTATACTGTGAAACTTTCAATACTCTATAGCTGCCACTTAACTGTAATTTAATTTTTTAAAGAAAGCTTAGCAAAATTGGCTAAAAAGTTTCTTTTTATTGCATTTACGTTCAGTACTGTCACCTGGAAACACAATTTTCAAGGTGCCAGCTGCTAATTTGTTTAACATCACTATTGTGCATTTTTAACAAAATAATTGGCCAAGTTCTTTCTTGTCACTATCACCATGACAACAAAATTTATATCTACTTTTTGTATATTAGTTGCTCCAGAAAAGCCCAGAATGACAAGAATGTTGGTCAGCTTCCCAAACATAGTTCTAAAAAGATCTACATTTTCCTTTCACTCTTAAATTCTTTGGTGACAATAAAAAGCTGGAAGATTTGTTTTCCATAGTGCCTTATCCATTAGGAGTTATTTTCAGAGTAGAAATAGCAATATAGTCTAAGAGTCATCACATTTGGCTAAGGCGCTGAAAATAACCCAGGTCTCCGGCATGGTTCACAGCAAAGACTATTAATATGACCCTACTGAATAATGTAGCTGTTACCTTAGCCTTATACTCGGGATGCTTTCAGGATTTAAGCAGCTAAGAACAAGGACCACAAACTAAATTTAAAGCACTCCACTGAAAATCATATTAAGCTGAAAACTATAAATTAAACTTGTCTCTAAGCAACAATCTAAATAGTCAAAACTTAGTGAAAACATTCACTTTCGAAAATAGCCTACTGCTTTGGGTTTCCATTGACTCATTACTGCCAAATATACATATAAAATGCATAATAAGTAAACCAACTTGAAATGAAATAAATTTCTAAAATTCAAAAAAGAATTATCCACTAAAAAATTAAGTCCTCGGCTGCCATAAACTCAAAATGCATCAACATGCCTTAAAATTTTAATCATTAGATAAGAGGCAGTTATAATGACAAATATTCTTCCAACTAGCTTTTCTTTAATTAAAAAATCAGTCTAGGGGGATTCCCTGGTGGCGCAGTGGTTGAGAGTCCGCCTGCCGATACAGGGGACACGGGTTCGTGCCCCGGTCCGGAAAGATCCCACATGCCGCGGAGCGGCTGGGCCCGTGAGCCATGGCCGCTGAGCCTGTGCGTCCGGAGCCTGTGCTCCGCAACGGGAGAGGCCACAACAGTGAGAGGCCCGCGTACCGCAGAAAAAAAAAAAAAAAAAAAAATCAGTCTATAGGTCAAGTAGCTGATAATATAGGCACACCGTACTTTATTAAGTTTAAAGTTAAATGTCCAGTTTACTGCATAAGAAGCCATCATTAAAATTTCACTAAAGTACCAAACATTGTTTAAATACTAGATTAAGAATTCTTATTGCATCTCCTCAGAACCCTATAGGATTTTATGGAAATAACAAAGGAGTTTCACTTTCACAGTTTTTTCATGGCTATTCAAATCAACCAGGGTGAAATGATCAAACTTCTACCTATAAGCAGTTAAAAATCAGGCTCCTGAACATTTTAAACAGCAGAAAGGGAACACTGAACTTGTTAACACAAAAATCTGCCTAGTGTCTAAGGCTCTGTTTATAATCTAACCAAATAAAACTATAGGTCAGCTACAGAGCATAACTCAGCTGTTTTTGTTTGATTTAATTGTCAGGTGATTAAAATACTGAGGGTAATAGAAAAATCCATTTTAAGTCAATTAAGCAAACAAATTCAACCTTCCTGGGAAACAAGAAACACACCCCTCTTTCTTTTCTCTCTCACTCCCCTCCCCTTACCATCTCTTGGGGATGAAGGTACCCAATCACTTCAACTTCTCGGAGAGGTTTGTTGTCTTAATAGCTAGCGTCTTTTGCTTCACCCAGGGGAACCGATTTCCTGCATCACAAGTAGGCAGGTTTCATACGAAATCTTAAGATCACATTTTCTACGTAAAGAATGAAAAATCTATTTTCCTAAAAGTTTCAAATCAAAACTTGCCAGTTTCACAAGTGGAAATCAGCAGCCCTCCGCCTCCGCGTTTCCTTCTCTCCCTGTTTCTCTCTTTCCTTCCCAGGCTCAGCTCCTCTCATGCCCAAGTAGCTTTCCTCCACATCTCTCCTCTACCTCTCCAGAAAGCCCTACCTCCAAACGGAAGGGGAGAAAGTTCAAGCAGCCCTGGCTATTCACACCTGGCCCTGCCCTCAGCTGCTCCTTCACAGACTCTGGTCAGGTCATGAGTGGGAAAAACGGAGGGGCGTCCACGCTCGGCTCACTGCATCCTACTCGGAATCTCCTGGGTGAGCAGCAGAATCGCGCCTAGGGTGGGAGGCGCTCCCAGAGCTGCCTTTCTTTGCAGATTCTTGCAGCTCCTACCAAGCTGCTTCCCAAACCCCAAAAACATATTTCCACGCAGAAAATGTGGGACCAGCCTTCCCCTAAGGTACGGGCTGGAAACCAACCGTTGAGCCTCTGGGCACGGGGAGATTCTGGGGGTGAAAGTAGGGACCAGCGATGGATGGAAGCTCATTTGGCTTCTAGACCCCAGAGAAGAAACACACCGTGTTGATACCAGGTGTTGAACCTCCACCTCGCCCGGGCATCGTCTCGGGAAGAACGAGGACACCTCCTCCGCCCCAACCCCAATTCCCATCACCAAGTGATGGGGTAGCAGGCAGCTGGGACCCAAAGCGCCGGCGCTCAGCGGCAGCAGCGCCTACAGCTGGGAATGGGGCCTCTCCCAAAGGGTCTCAGGCACACGAGTGAATACACACACACGCACACACACAATGGGCATCCCCACACCTGCTCGGCGCCAACCCGCCTCCCCCTCGCTGCTCTCCAGGTCCGCTGAGAGGTGCCAGACACCCCCAAGACATGCGCCCACAGCCACGCGCGCAGCGAGAGGCCAACAATGGGGGGGGGGGTGTCCAGTTCGCCGGGAAACACACCCCAGCCCTCACCCCTGGCCAAACCCGACCGAAGCAGAGGGAGTGGGTACAGAGGCCACACGTAGGGAGCCCCGAGAACCGGGCGGACCGGGGCTGCTTCCCGCGAGGCTCGGAAAGGACAGGCGGGATCCCCAACCCAGGCGGCCGCCTCGCCCCGGCCTCGGGGGATGAGGCACCCCGAGGAGGGGGCACCCCGAGGAGAGCGCACCCGGAAGAGCCCGGGCTGGCAGAGCGCCCCAGGGGCTCCCACCCCGTAACCCCGCGCCCACCCTGGGACCTCGGTTACCGCCGCCTCCGCCGGGGCCCTCGCCGCCTCCTCTGCGGCGCGGGAGAAGTCGGGCTCGCAGCTCGCGCCGTCCGTCGCCATCTTCCTGCTCTAGCGGATCCGAATGCGAGCTCGGAGCGGCAGCTCCGGGTTCAGCCCTCCCGGCGGCGGGCGGCGCTTAACCCGCGGCGGTCCGGGTACGCGGGCGCTCGCACCCGGGCCGCCGCCGCCGCCGCCGCCGCGCTCCCTCCGCCCCCTCGCCACCCCACCCCCCCTCCGCCTTAACCCGCTGCGCGCCGGTGCGCCGCCCGCCGAGTCCTGGTCCCCGCCCGGGGCTGCCAGCCATCAGCCAGCTCCTTGAGGTGAGAGAACTGGGCACGTGCCCAGGCCGGGTTAAGGCCCGGAGCGCAGAGGGCAGAATCAAAGTTCCAGGGCGAGGCGAAGGAAAGAAGGCGCCCAAGAGCTGATTCGCCTGACACGGCCCCACCGAGCCGGCGGGGCAACGACGGACCGATTAAATGTCCGGCCTCCCTAATCCGAATTCTCTGTTAGAGCCAGGAAAGTCCTTCACTTCAGCCCCCTCTCTAGCCCACCTCTAGAAAGCACAAAAGGCACCCTTTGCTTTTTTCTTAAAAAAAAAAAAAAAGAAAAAGAAAAAAATTTTTTTTACATCCAATACTGCCGCCAGGGCGTTTTTACCCATTTGGTGTATATGCCTGCCTTTGTTTGATTCTCCTTCTCCCAAAACCATCAACTTCCAGATCAAAATGCGTGCTGCTACCCTTTATTACGTTACACCCGGCCCCTCAGCCCTACCTTTCTATACAATCTCTTTTCAAGAAAGGTGAAGCAAGGCACTTTTTTGTTCTTTACCGCAAAACTGAATGATTTTCTGAAGGGCTAACCAAGAAGTGTTAAGTGTCACCGCTTGTAAAAGAAAGCTTTCTACTTTTAAGAGAACTTGAAAGAATTACTCCCATGTGGTGGGGACACACACACCAAAAAACAAAAAGAAAAAAACTTGCCTAAAAATTGATTTTATGGGAATTATAGGTCTCAGAAGGTATCTCATGACATGAGTGAGTTAGGCTCAAGCTCTTAATTTTCCCTTCCCACATCAGATTCAGTTCCTACCCTTTCCTGCCAATTCCTAGGATGTGAAAATCTATCACCTTATCAAGACCGTATGGTACATGCCTTCCCAAATCACCAGATCCCAAAAATGTGTTGAAAGCACAAAATCAAATGGAGGCATTCAAGCTGTGTCTCAAAGAAGTAAAAGCAAACCATAACCAAATCCTGGACTTGAATTTCTGGAAGATGAATGTTTAGTCTGAGGGTTACAGATCAGAGTTCATTCTTTTTTTTTTTTTTTTTTTTTTTTGCGGTACGCGGGCCTCTCACTGTTGTGGCCTCTCCCGTTGCGGAGCACAGGCTCCGGATGCGCAGGCTCAGCAGCCATGGCTCACGGGCCCAGCCGCTCCGCGGCATATGGGATTCTCCCAGACCGGGGCACGAACCCGTATCCCCTGCATCGGCAGGCGGACTCTCAACCACTGCGCCACCAGGGAGGCCCAGAGTTCATTCTTTAAAATGGCAGACTCCTAATGAAAGGTTTCGGCACTTTAATTGCTTCACTTTCCAAGTTGGATCTAAATATGACACAAAACGGGGCAGAGAAAAATCTTTTCTGCAAAGGCCCTGAAGGGGGGGGAGATCAATACAATGTAAAAAGTTCCCTTCCAGAAAAGGTCTACATCAAGAAAGAAGTTTCACCTGGAACCCTGGGGTTAAGGGTCAAAGGTTTAGAAATCACCTCCAGGGTATCGTATAACCAGAGGTGCTCATTTATTTTTCTTTGGCTTCACTCTGATAGCTACTCCCTCTCTTAGCCCTATGTTTTCCATCCCTGTTCATTGTACCACTTTCTTTTATCAAATATTCTCTCTGAAATTGCTCAATATTAGAATAACTAGATTCCTTATAAGATGAAAGAATAGCATTTGACAGTAAAACTTAGGTGCTGAACTGATAGTAAAAATTTTAAGTTGAAACCTAAAAGCATTCCTTGTTCTTTTCAAAATGCATTTTCACATCACAAGGTAATACATTTTCTTGATACTGATATTTGATACTGATGTTGAATTACTACCCAAGAAATTAACCAGCCCACTTCTGGGGGGCAAAAAATAAAAAAGAATAAAAGAATAAACTTCACTTGGGAGTTAAGAACTGGGACTATGACATGACAGTATTTCTGGGAAGCAAATCCCATTCATTTTATACATGCAGCTTAATTTTAAAAAATCGTCATTGGGAAGAAATAGCTTCTATTAGTCTAAATAAAATTAAAGCAGAATCACATCACAAAGGAATCAATCCCTGAGTGGTTTCTTCCCTCTCACCTTTTTTTTTTTTTTAATGAAAAATAAACAGGTTAAGAAAAAAAAAAGGAAGAAATCACAGGACAGCACATTTTCTAACTGCCAAAGTCTAGGACCTTGGAAGGAAAACAAACAGTATTTTGTCTCTACCTTAAAGCTGCCACTGCCCACAGCTGAGGGCTGAAGGAATATCCCACCCTACTGCACAGAAGTAGAACACGAGGAGTTAACTGCCTCACCAGCTGCCTGGCCCAGGCTGCTTCTCCACCTGGAGGACACTTGCTGGGTTTTTTTTCTTTTTTTTACTCTCCTGAGAATTAGCCTCTGTTGAGATTGCAAATTAACTCTTTCTGAAAGACTTCCTTTGCACAAAGACAGGCTCTATTAGCATCAAACCAAAATAGATCTGAAAGGGTAGTGACTTGATGGCTCTAGAAATTAAATCTTTTGAAGCTTCATAAACAGCTGAAAAAAAAAAAGACATCCCAGGGTTAGAGTGAAAATTTCTGGAAGGTGGGGAAAAGAAGAGAGATGGAAGTATACACAGGAAGAAACTAATATATATAACAAAATGAATCATGATCGTTAATCAGTAAATTTCTTTCATCATTAAAATGGAAGGAGAGACGGCCTTCCCTGGTGATCCAGTGGTTAAGACTCGGCGCTTCCACTGCAGGGGGAATGGGTTCGATCCCTGGTCTGTGAACTAAGATCCTGCATGCTGCACGGTGTGGCCAAAAAAAAAAAAAAAAAAAAATGGAAGGAGAGATACTGAATATTTTACAAACAGAGAAAACTATTGGTTTCATTATTTTCTGAATCCTGGAATAGAGGTATTTGTACTGAGCCATAGCACACTCTTCAAGATTCTCTTTTAAGACCAATGAAATGGGTTTCTGCAGCTAGAAATGCAAACTTAGCTTGGGGAGCCAAGTGGTTTTCTGATTAAACCATGGCCTCGACCTCATTAGCCACATCCTCCAACCCGCTAAACCAAAAACCCAAAGAGTTATACACAATGATGCAATGGGACGCTTCATCTTTTCACATGGAAGGAACTTACACATATCCTAAAACAGTTTCCCTGGTAGAATAAGAGAATTCTTTATTTCAGTCAATGACAACATTTATGTTAACTCCAAAGAGCAAACCATATGTTATCATGCCTAAGTATTGCCAAATGACAAAATTACTGAGTAGCAAATCATTTCTGACTCTATCCACAAGCCTATAGTTATACAATTTAAATATTCCAGACCATGCTTATCCCTGTCTACACCACAGTGACCAACCTGGGAAGCCCCAAATCTTGACATAAGGAACTCTAACAAAAGAGCACAGATGAGCTTTGAGTGCCCTGTATCTATCACATGATTTTGAAACCAAGACATTGCCAGAAATGAGTTTTTATATGACCTAACTACATTCCCTCTTAGTCAACTTGTCATTATCTGCATGTGCTTAGGCTCTTTGTGGATTTCACTCAGTAAATTTAATCCTAATCTAGTTAGCCACTCTTGTCAACAGCCTATGGTTTTGGAAGGCCTCCTCCACCAACTGCAGTTGGTGTGTGCCAAAGGAATGCAAGCTAATTTTACCTAAACAAAAGCAAAACCTAATTAGAAAATTAAATCTGCCAGGTAGAAGCAAGCCAAAGCTAAACATAAATATATTATTATAATCACTCCCAGCCCCTTTTACCACCACCTCTAGCTGGGAATTGCATTTGGTCATTCAATGCTAAAGGAATGTCCAAATATAAAATATTTTTGAAGAGTTAAAGGTTCAGGAAGAACATTATTCCCCAGTTTGGTCACTCTAAGAACAGAAACTAGGGCTAATACAGAACAATGAAGCAGTGTTGCTTCAGTTCTATTTAATGTTTTTAAAATCTTAAACCATTACTTGCTGATTGGACTCTTATCTGCAGAAGTCATTTACAAGAGTAAGTTTTACTGCAGAAGGATGTTTCAGTGCAAAACCATTACGGAAAAACAGTTTTAACAAAGAAATCTAGCCCGCTGCTGCCCCTCATCCACCTGGATTGGAAATGAATCTAAGTATTTCCGTTTATTCAGCCTCTTTAGCAACCCCACAGGCCTGCAGTACGTAGTTACCAGGCAACCACTAAAGCAGCGATGTTTATACCACTAGGCATTAATTATAGAGAACTTTATTTTTCTTAGAAAGTTTAAAAACTATATAAATAGGTTGTGAGATCAGACCCTTTTCTCCTCTGATGAGGAGTGTAGAACTAGCTATAAAATCAGAGCTGAGATTTTCTTTTCACTGTGGGCTATGTATTATTCAGTTCAAAAGGAAATGTAACATTTGAAGAATTGATAAGGAAACTAAAGATGATGACCTTAAATTCTGACAAATATGTAGATGACATTTATGATTGACTTAGTGATGATTTACTTGTGATACAAAATGCAAGAGAAAAGCCATAAATGAATAGCTCGCCAATGTAAAGTTATGAAATAAATGATACATCAACATTTCCCAGACAATTATAATCAGTAGCCATATACCAAGTTAATGGAGTTTCAAATACCTTTGGGATTTTTGAGACATAAATTCCACCTTATACTGTCTAAAATCTCACTTGATGACAATAGTTTTTTGGTCTACATTTTTTGATTGTTTCAAATCAGTTGGACTTATTTAAAATTGCCTGGAAATGTGATGTCATTATTTGAAAAGACATACTCTAAATATATGAAGCAGATGTTATTCAATTAACCAACAAATACAAAATAAAATTTAAGTCATAACATGAATAAAACAATGTCATAGCTAGACTTGAAGGCTTAGTTACATTTATGATTCAAGAATTTAAAGAAAAAAAGCATTGGTGTTGCTATTTTCATCCTAGGGAAAGTGAAGTCACCTGTAGAATAATAAAGAGAAATACTTCTGAAAAACCAGCATTAAGGTTTAAGTAGTCTGGAATTTTATTCTGACAATTAAAGAAACGTTTAACCACTGAGGCAGTTTTATGTTAGCAATACAATATTTTTTTCCTTATGGAAAACAGAAATAGCCACCTACTGGCCATTACTATCAGAGTCAACATCCCTTTATTATTACATCATCACTTAATTTTCATGAGTTATTACTTTGAGCATTAACATCTTCTTTGTTAAGAATCAATTCAGTTGGGATGTATTTTACTACTACTTGTCTTCCCTTCAGTATCTGCTAAGGACCTCACATTGTCAGCTTTCAGCCTCCAACTGCTGACCATTGACTATCCAAAAGACATGATGCTATCTGGGTCACAAGACACGTTTGCTTGACATTTTCTGCTTTGATCAGCCCTCCACCCTTACTCAATGTGGCCACAGATACCCACTGGAATAGCGGTGGGGAACCCCGTTCCCAAAATTTAAAATATGAGGAGTTGAAATGAATCTGCTCAAAACCGCTGGGCGTGAGCAGTGGGTAAAGGCACCCCATTTACAAATACCACACTGTATGGTCCTGTTTCCTCTACAGAATCATTTTTAGAGCCATAGAACCAAACAAAAACATAATCATAAATTCAAATGGGAGAGGTAAAGCAATAAAGCTTCTAAAAGGAAAATAGCTTCATAAACTGCAAATCGGAACTTAAGTCCTTACTTTCAATGCAATTAATTTATCAATTTTTTGCCTCTATGATTAGCGTTTTGTGTCCTGTTTATTAAATCTTTGCTCAGCTCCTTCCCCTCCCAGATGCTGTTTTCTGTTGGTTTCTTGAAGTCTCATCCTGCACATGCCCTGCTTAGAATTCAGCCTAAAATTTAAGAGGAAATTGTATACAGAGTTTTGGACTCTTTCTCTTAAGTTTCTTCCCCTCTGGGGCTTTGTCCTTCAAATCCCAGACACTCTGGCAATCCCCAAATAAAACTCGTCTTTATTCCCCAACTGACCTCTACCCCATTCCTAGCCCTTCGCTCAAGAATCATTGTTCCTCAAGCCCTGCCTGCATTCACTACTTGCCAATGCCTTCTCACAGTTGTTTCATATATGTTGTTTCACTTGTTTAACTTTCAGTAGGAGGGTTGGCCCAATACTAGGTACCCTGTCATGACTGGAACTGAAAACCACATGTGCTTACTTTTAGAGAGACTATTTATAATTAACAAAACTTTCTAATGTTCCCTTACCTAACTGTTTTGATCCAGGACTGTATTATTTGTTTTCTCGTTCTAGGGATTGGGGTGAAACCAGGGTTACACTCCCCAGTTGCCACTGACAAACAGAATCCAGGTACTGATATCTGCTACCTCATCTATAGTCAAACATGAAAAACTATGCTGGCAATAAAGGATGACATTGCAGCAGTAGAACTAATATCATGATGTACAAACTATATCACCAGTCTTTAAAATGTAGCAATGTTCCTCTTATTTCTAGTGAGTAGCATGCCTGCGTGGGTTTCAGCCAGTAAGAAAATTAGAGATTGAAAGGGAAGAGGAAGAATAGAGTGAGCGGTGGCCTTGGGTTTCCCTCAGCTAAGAGACTGATGCAAATCGGATGTCTTTCAAAAAACAAAGGTATTTCAAATGTGAAGATTCTGGTACATTCTGGGAGCCTTGGGCAGATTTTCCAGACTTCAAAATCAAATGAAGAAAAAAAAAAAAAAAATCAAGTGAAGATTGGTGGTGGGTACGTAAGAACATTACTCCAAGTCTGCCATACCTAACACTGAGTCCAACGCATGATGAGCAGTCATATTTAATCAAATTAATTCAATGGAACCAATGGGTGGATAGATGGAAAGAAAGATAAATAAATGGATGAAGTAAATGTTACTTTCTTACTCTTTCACGTGATTGGTCCCTTTGGCATTTCAGTGAAACTTATTGATTCCTTCTCAGAAAAAAAATTTTTAACGCATAAAACAAACATAGGCCAAAACACAACAACAGCAACAAAATAGGATCATAAAGAAAACCAGTTATGTTCAAGTCCAGTGATTAAAAATTCTGCATCTACAAAAAGAATTTGTAATGCAGAAATAGATGTGCTTTTTCTTCCATAGTAAATAAGATGATATAGTGGTAGGCCCATAATTAATGTAATTTTGAAGTTTCCATGAATGTAAATAATATTTTGAAAATTCTACAACAGTTTTATGTATTAAGATTTTAAATTATCTCTAATTTCTATTGTGACAAAGTCACAGGTACTGCCAGGCCTATTGTGGTCTTTTGCCTAAATTCATAATTGAAGTAAATACTGTCAGTGAGAGGTTGGTGAACATGAAAACAATTTTTAAATTTTTATTTTTATGGACATCCAATGGAATTCTATCCACAAACACTATGGTTTAAGAAGCTCACTTTGTACCTATTAGGCATACTTCTTAAAATGAAATTTCTGTCCAGTTTGAGACATTTAATGAGACCTTTTGCGGGGAGGGGTGGGGAAGATTGAAATTTAGGTATGATAGGCCGAATAGGGTATTCTGAGAAGGAGAGAAGTTAAAGACTCCCAAATGCCCCCACCCCCCGTAAACAAAACAAAACAACTTGGATCACATACCCCAGAGTAGTAGGGTTACTACTACTAGTAGCAGTGCAGGGTTACATGATTAAGAAACTCTTTCTGTGACCTTGGGCAAGTGCTTCCCTCAGTTATCCATCAGTTAAGTGGCAGTCATAATGGATCTCACCTCTACAGGGTTGTTGAGAGGATTAAATCGATTAATTCTTTTAAAGTACTTAGAACAGTGTCTGGCCCCCAGAAAACTCCTAGTAAGTCATTACTATTTTCATGTTCTGCATATACATATTACACAATGAATAGTCAGCCTAATATACATGGAATTTCAGAAAGAAATAATTTATTGAATTTAATAAAATGATTCTGTAACTACACAATAGTCCTAACAAGGCTATTTGTATAATTTTTAAAATTTTGAACCAAGTATTCTAAGATTTTAGATTAAATAGTAAAAACTCTCCATAAGTGCTTGCAAAAGTCATAATTAGAGAAATGTGGGATGGGTCCTATACGTCAGTTCTGACCAAATTGATTATTGCTAGATTTAAAGCATGGACTTTTTTTTTTTTTTTAATTTGGTCCTTGAATTTTTTTAAACATCTTTATTGGAATATAATTGCTTTACAATGGTGTGTTAGTTTTTGCTTTATAACAAAGTGAATCAGCTATACATATACATATATCCCCATATCTCCTCCCTCTTAAAGCATGGACTCTTTTGTCCAATGAGGAAATGTTTTAATTAAATACTACATAGTAATGGTTCAAAAATATCCCTAGGTTTCATGTAGAGCTGGGGTCAAAAACTCTGATCTAGTATAGGCCATTAGGTCCAAACCAGCCTAACCCAATGCAATGGGTTAAATCCAGTAAGCAGACATGTTTTGTTTGACTCATACAATGTTCTCTTTTTTGAAAAAGGAATACATTGCCGACATTTAAAAATTGGGGAACTTTATATAAAAATTCAGTTTTCCAACCTCTCAAAGACTCAGAAGATCTGAAATCACTGGGCTCACACTGAGTACCTTTGAGCCTGAGGAGTGTGCTCACCAGCTGTCTAGAATCTCCACCTACCCTGTTTTATTTTACTTTACTTCCTTTCTTGCTTGTCTTCGACAGAGTTTTAACTTCATGATCCTCAAGGCAAAACATTGTATTAGTTTGTGTGATCCCAATAAGATTTTATGCATTTTATTTATTTCAGTAAAAAAGGTGGTAGAGGAAACCTGGACTTAAAAACATTTCTAAGACCTGGTGATGTGAGTACCTTGCTATCCACCATCAAAAAGCATGCTAACAATTCATAAATCCTCTGGAAAAGGTCAATATAAACATCTGTTATGGGCTGAATTATGTCCTCCTCAAAATTCATTTGTTGAAGTCCTAACCCCTAGTACCTTAGAATGTGGCTATATTTAGAAAGTCTTTACAGAGGTAATTAAGGTAAAATGAAGTTAGTAGAGTGGGCCCTAATCTAATATGACTGACGTCCTTATAAGAAGAGATTAGGCTACAGACACAGAGGGAAGAGTAAAGAGGAGAAGGGCCTCCGAAGAAACCAATCCATAAACCAAGGAGAGGGGCCGTCTAGAAACTAAGGGGAAAGGCTTCAGAAGAAACCAACCCTGCTCACACCTTCATCTTGGAATTCTGACCTCCAAAACTGTGAGAAAATAAATTTCTGTTTAAGCCAACTAGCCTGCCCAAAACTGTGAGAAAATAAATTTCTGTTTAAGCCAACTAGCCTGCGGTCTTTTATTATGGCAGCCTAAGCAAATTAATATAGCATCTGTTCTGAATGGACTCATTCTCCCCCTGGTCTCCCACAAGTGACTTTTATATCAACCAGCTCGTCTCTAGGGTAAGCTCACATCTCTAGAGTAAGGAGATATGGAGAGACTTGAGGCAGTGTGGGGTGCATCAGTGCTTCTCAGTTCAAGTGTTGCTTGTTACCTGCAGTCCTGAAGTTTGTCACAAGCAATTCGTCCCTAACAATAGGCACAGTACTAAAGTTTGCTTTTTTTCCTTCTTTCCTTTCTTTTTTTTTCTTTTGGTACTGAAAATGATATCAGATTCAAGGTCATTTCTGTATCATCTCATTCACTTTATTTATTTATTTATTTATTTATTTATTTATTATTTATTTTGATTATGCTTTCATGAGTCTGGCTAGCCCACTAAGAACTGCACAAAGTTTATCACACATCTTATTTATGCCTGCAGTGCAACCCACATGCAAACTTTTCCCATCCATGTGCCAGGACTCAGAACTGCCCACACCACACAACTAGGGGCTCCACTCATCGGGTGGTCTATGTAAATGGAAGCCCCATGCTCCAGAAGCTGTGAACGCTGAATAAGATTTCAAAACACTGGTTGTAATTTAAAATTCAGGGGAGCTGTTATTAGAAGAGCTGTTTGACCTGAAGCAGGTGACTAATCTTCAGTGAATCTCTTTGACGCTATAAAATGGGAATGAGCATTTCATCACTTACTTCACGGGGTGGTTGTAAGGATTAGATGAGATTAACACGCACAAGTGCCTCAAATGCTGAAAAGAGGCACGCAAGGAGTATTACAACCTTGAGTTAGCTGCCAGCCCTCAGGTTCAAGGATTCTTTCCGCTGAACATCTGCAGCCTCATCATTAAGAAATACCACCAGGGGACTTCCCTGGTGGTCCAGTGGCTAAGACCCCATGCTCCCAATGCAGGGGGCCCGGGTTCGATCCCTGGTTAGGGAACTAGATCCCACATGCTGCCACTAAGAGCTTGCCACAACTAAAGATCCCACATGCTGAAACAAAGACCCAGTGCAGCCAAATAAATAAATAAATATTTTAAAAAACAAAAAAACAGAAAAACATCACCAGCCCTTGGTTGTGTCAGATCATGGTGGAACTTCCATCCTATGTACGCTCATATTTCTGAGCTCTTCACTGAGGAAATGCCTCCAGGGTTAAAACATGGAAGGAGTTTCTCTTTCCCTCATTACCACATTTTTTAATAAGTGAAATTTCCCCTGTCAGAACACATCAAGATACCATGGTGACAAATGCTATAGGAATGCTAGATTTAGAAAGAAATAAGGTGATCTCAATTCTGTTGCCTGCTACCTGTGTTCAACAGCCTAAACCAAATCCGTGCTGGCCAGATGACTGAAAGTGACCACCTGCCCCAAATATTTTGACCATTCTCTGCTCTAGAATCTAGAACTCCCACTTCCTAAGGCCTTTCAAAGTTTGTGCATAGAATTAAGTCCCAGCCTTACCTGAGACACAGATAAACAGGGATAACATTAACAGAGTTTAAAAAATTTTTTTTTAATTTGTAATTATCCACTTGAATCTATCAATAGGTCAGAGGTCATTAAATCAAATGATTACAAGGGCCAGGGATGGAGGATATCTGAATAAGGATGGCCAGGTGTGTAACATAGGAGAGAATGATAGGGATTTGAACCAACAGGAACACAGAGGCTCTGTCCAACTATAACGGGGGAAAAATTCCTTGAATTCAGTCAAGAAACACAAACCTAGTGATGTCACAGCTTCTAATTTTTCAAGAGAAGGAAGAAATCAAGTGTTTATGTGAAATTTCCCAATTTTAAAAACATATCTGCAAGTCAGATCTGGCCATGTTTGCCAGTGTTCTGATTGATGGGTGCCCTGAATCCAGGAATCATCTCCCCTTAGCCTAAAAATACAGAAAAACAAAAGCATAGTAAATGGTAAAAATGTGCATTCTGTGTGTCCTCCCCAGGTATCCTCACCAAATAAGCCCCTTTTGGAGGCTAAACAGCTGCATTTTTTTTTTTTTTTTTTTTTTGCGGTACGCGGGCCTCTCACTGCTGTGGCTTCTCCCGCTGCAGAGCACAGGCTCCGGACGCGCAGGCTCAGCGGCCATGGCTCACGGGCCCAGCCGCTCCGCGGCATGTGGGATCTTCCCGGACCGGGGCACGAACCCGTGTCCCCTGCATCGGCAGGCGGACTCTCAACCACTGCACCACCAGGGAAGCCCCAGCTGCATATTTTAATCAGCAGACCAGGAGATGCATGTGGAGATCACTCAGGGACCACCTTTTGGAGAACACTGCTGAAGACAGGAAGCTACTCGCAAGCTAACATCCATCTTTGTGTCCCCTGGGCCTAGCATGCTACCAAGCATGGGAAGTTTCAGGAGTGAATGAATTCTTCCACATCCTAGTGCTGATTCATAACACTCATAGTAATAGATTTTTACTAAAAGCTGTATTAACCAATTTCATCTAATTCTCTTCGAGTAGCTAGCAAGGCCCCCAAGATACAAGATACCAAACAAATTCAGGAAAACAAATTTGGATTGGGGCAGGAAAGAAGAGCAAGGAAAATTCTGGAACATGGAACATTTTCTGGGTTGGGCAGCTCTGGGTAAGTGGGCTTCAGTGTGTGTCCCCATAGCATCTAAGGGCTCAGAGGCACTGGGAAATATTTAAAGGCATCAAAATAAACTGTTTACCACGATAGCAAAGTTTGACATGGTGGAAAATAACTAGGCCCAGAATCTGCTGTAGTTACCATTTAGCTTCATGTATTTTCATTTGTCAAAATTATGGTCGTTAATAAAATACATCTATGAATTAAGGACAGATGGTAATAGAAATGTCAATCAAAATACAATAAATACTGATATTATTTCAAACTTCAGATTTTCCTATGTTAATATCCCTTGAAATTCATTTGTATATTCCTCTAATTATCTTTAGAGTGAATCACAAATTTTCATTTATTAGAAGTATCAATGCAGCAACATTTCCTGCTTCTCAGGAGAGGGGTGGTGAATTTTTAATCAATATTGATTTTGGAGCAACATTGTGAAGAATATTTAAAAGGCTTAGATTTTTCCAAATAACTTATTTTGAGGGCCAGCATAGTAAAAATGACTAGAAAAGTATGTAATAAATATAATACGTGGTTACATTCATCACTGTCTTACTAATTATAAAGATCCCTGTTCCCCATGTCCTTTTTTCTACAGAAAATGGAGGCTCCTTGCTTTCTCCTCTCTGATTGCTGGGACCCCTTGAAGCTTTCGCAGGCTGGGCCTTATCTCAACTCCAATAGCTCTGTCCTCTCTGTTACCACTTGGAATCTCTCCCATTTTGCCTTGTGACATTATTTGATTATTCTAATATAAGTGTTGGCAAACTTTTTGCCAAGCAGTAAATATTTTAGGCTTGTGGGCCATACATTGTGGCAACAACTCAACTCTGCCGTATACAATGTGAGAGCAGCTATAGCTGTTGGGCCAGAGTCGTCCTGCAAGCTGTATTTTGCTTACCCCATTCTAACAGAAAATTATGTACTTTTTGCATTATTTACAATTTTACCTTGTCTTCCCAAATGGATCATAAGTTCCCTGCAGGCAGGAAAGTCTATATCCTGTTTTGCAACACCTGTAGGACTTTGGCTAACAATGTTTGGATCATTATGTGGTCCTGATGAATGTTTGTTCGTTGACTGTTGGCTGTTTGATTTTGTGTGTTGGGGGAAGGGGAGTAGACTCAGAAAATGACAGAATCATTTAATGGAAGAGACCTTGGCTGTCATCCACCCACTCACTTTGCAGATGAAACCAAGGCCCGATGGGCTTGTGATTTTAGCCATACAAGAGGTTACAGGTTATACTTCAAGCATATATGCACTGTTAGTGATCACAACTTTATCAGCCTTTTAACATCCAAATGAAATAAAGTGAGCTCTCATCCCACACAACTCAAGTATGTCCTGTGCCCTCCTCCTTTACATTGCTAAGGATTTCCTAGAGGTATTTTCAGTCCCCTGTTATTCCCTTACCAACTGCTCTGAATTCTTACCTTTTGACCCTCTTACCCTCAGATCTTCCAATCATGTCACGGTTTTCCTTTTTTCTGCACAGTGAAGCATCTACTCTGAGTTTTCCACCATAAAAAACCTCATGTTTAAACCCAATGTGCCTTTTAATAAATGTAAAAATCCAATTCCCCGCTGATTCAGAAATGCATCCTCTCAACAGCTGAAAGTCACCAACATTTGTGTATTTCCAGCAGCCCGGAAGATGGTTAAATCTTAGTTTAAGGAGTTTAAAGCATAAAAACAATTGTTTTTCAAAATTTGAAATTGCATTGTTTTGCTAAATAAGCCTTTTCTTACTACACACACTGCTCATAACTCTAGAGATTCTAATTCCCATCTCCAAACCCTGAAATCCATGCCTCCCTGGTGAGAATTACTGTGCCTAAAGGAACTGAATATAGCTCCAACCCTGGCAGAAAACCCAGGGTAAATTTACAGAGTGAGAAGGCTCAGATTTGAGAGATCAGATTATGGTAACATTCTGCTACTTTTGGAATCATACACAAAGCAGGCAGCCAATTTTACACAGTTCATTAGAGGGAAGTAAAGCATCCTTAGCACCCTTACTGACAAAGATTTGATGCTTAAAGTGATCTCAGAGTATGTGCATAATCAAAGCCTTAAGATACCCAACAAATAGCAATAAGGGCTCTCATAACTGCACCACAGTGCAGATCAGTGGAAACAATAATGGATTAATGGAATTGAGGGGTAAAACAAAACGATGGCCTAGAGCAAAGGGTATTCTCTTAACTATGCCTGGCTAAGAATGATCATTAAATCCTTAAAAGGAAGGAACTGGATAAAATATCAATACCCCACATATAACATTTGTGGTTGTCAAGTATCATGACATCTGAATAGAATTTCTTCTTCTACAGTACAGGTTCCCTAATTCTCAACTAATTCTTTTGATGACTCATCAAAGTATTATAACTTAGCTATCTAAACTGGGGGCTAAAACCTGGTAATAACCTTTGACTTTTTACAGGGTTTACATTATGTCTCCATGTGCTGTTATATGTTATGTTAGATATTTAGCCTACATAAATTTCAAACCTCAACCAAATCACTATGAATTGGTTCTTGGATGGCCTTTTATACAATAGAATGTGGCAGAGGCACTGCTCTGCGTTCTCTAAGTCCCATTTGATCCCACAGGAAGATGGCTATCTCAGCCTGACAGGTAGTTCCATTGAGGTAGAGTGACTATTTCTGGTAACTTAGCCATAAACAGGACTGACACATATAACTTCCAAGCCAAAGTATAGAGAACAGCTGTGATCTCTTTTCTCTTACTCAGGGATTTAGAAGTCAACAGTTCCACCTGACATAGCTACATGGTGTGTTCTCAAGTCACCACTTGGATGAGAGCTGCTGGGACTGAGAAAAATGCTCATTGTGTTACAACACTCAGGTGTGGGCAGGAATTTATTACCAGTTTCACCTAGCCTATCTTGACAAGTAAGGAAATTGAAAAAAAAAAAAAAAGGATATAATGAATTTGATATTTATGTTACTGGGAAAAATATAAAAATAAAATACAATTACAGGTTTGAATTAGAAAACATTTTAAAAGAAATATAGTTTTGTGACATTCATAACATAGTTCATTATCCCTACGTAAATGAGGCAAATGACCTCTTAGATTGCATAAAATATTATACAAACAATAAATTTTGAGAAGGTGAGGTTGAATTTAATGGGTTAAGATTTAAGTCCTTTTGATTTAAAAAGATACCGATAAAATTAATTTTATTCATCAGTAAGACCCTAAAAATTACAGAAAATACATAAAACCATTTACAGTGTAAACAGTAAAGTTGAGTTTCATATACATTTATATTATGTAAATGAGACTATATAGGCTCCACTTAATTTACTTCGTGGCCCTTCTCCACTCTAAAGAATACTAGTTTCCAATGCACTAGGTCACGGGTCATCAAATTATGACTTGCAGCCTAAATCTAGCCTGCTGCCTCTTTCTACAAATAAACTTTTAGTGGAACACAGCCACAATCATTAATTTATGTACTGTCTGTGGCTGCTTTTGCTCGTAGCAGCTGAAATGAGTAGTTGCAATGGAGACTGTACGGTCTGCAAAGCCTAAAATCTTTACTCTCTGGCCCTTTATAGAAAAAGTTTACTGAGCACTACACTAGGGAAAGGAAAACCATAGCAAAAATGCAAAAACATGCACAAAAATTTTGTCCTTTGAATCCTAGTGGATTCTCCATGGCATTTTTAACTACATGCAATTTTCATCTCAACCCTGACTTTAGAACCTATACCTCCAGTGGACTGAATGTCTGTGTTACCTTCAAATTCATATGTTGAAATTCTTATCCCAATATGATATCTGGAGGTGAGGCCTTTGGGAGAGGATTAAGTCATATGAGTGGAACCTCATGAATGATATTAGTGCTCCTAAAATTGCAAGAAGAGGTTGGAGAGCTAGCTAACTCTCTGCCTTATGAGAACATAGAGAGAAGATAGCCATCCATAAATCAGAAAGAGGGCACTCACCAAGAACCTGACCATGCTCACTCCCTGATCCTGGGCCTCCAGAACTGTGAGACATACATTTCTGTTCTTTATAAGTCACCCAGTCTATGGTACTTTGTTATAGCAGCCTGAACTAAGACACATGCATAGGATGGGAAATCACAACACCTGGTCTGGTTATCTCAAATTCTGAATGAGAAGGGTAAAAAGTAGTCTAAATTTTACCATATATGAGGTTCATCTTCAATATATGGCTGTGTTGCTTTTAATTCTTCTTCCTAATTATCTTGCACATTGTCAGAGTAATCTGTTTATTGGTAAGATTTCCAGTAAGTAGCTCTTGTATTTTCTCTCCCCTTTGATAATATTCAATGGCTTCCTAAAGCCCATGGTACCAAATAGACTCTTCTGCTCTGCGTAATCTAATTAGCCCTTCCAAAACATTCTTATTTTCTATCACTCCATAAAGTTCTTGCTGTGTCATTTAGATATACATTTTCACTTTTTTCCTCCTGCAGTTTTATTAATCAACGAATGTGTCTTTTAAAAGAAAATTGAAAAAAAAGTGGTTCTGAAGAACCTAGGGACAGGACAGGAATAAAGACGCAGATGTAGAGAACGGACTTGAGGACACGGAGAGTGGGAAGGGTAAGCTGGGACGAAATGAGAGAGTGGTATGGACATATATACACTACCAAATGTAAAATAGCTAGCTAGCAGGAAGCAGCCACATAGCACAGGGAGATCAGCTCAGTGCTTTGTGACCACCTAGAGGGGTGGGATAGGGAGGGTGGGAGGGAGACGCAAGAGGGAGGGGATATGGGGATATAAGTATACATATAGCTGATTCACTTTGTTATACAGAGGAAGCTAACACAGCATTGTAAAGCAATTATACTCCAATAAAGACGTTTAAAAAAAAAAAAAGAAGCAATCCTACAAGGGGCTTAGCACTGGTGCCGGAGGATGCTCCTTTGATCTCTAGACATATGACTACAAAAAAAAAAAAACAACTGTGACATGAATTGACTTTACAATGATGAGACTGAGACCTTAAATCAATAGAAGTGTGACTTTAAGGTTACATCTTAAACATATTGATACATTTAACATTGTTAATATGAGAAAGATACTAAGTTTAAAATGCAATGTATTTTTACATCATTAAAATTATTTTTTGACTATTTGGAGGCTGATTACTTTGCTAACTAAACTGTGAGTAGGAACTCTAATTCATGTATATCACATAGGAGGCCAGTTTACTGATACTTTCTACAAATGTGGATTAGGCAGGAATTTAAGTGGGGGGTTGAGTTCTTAAGTAACTCAAGAGATTGCAACTTTTTAAAAAACTCTCTACTCAGCCCCCTAAGCAACTTTTAAAAAGCTCTACGCTGTTGATTCCTCAAAACGTAAATCTTGTCTTTTCCCCCCACTCTTCTTGAGGGCTTTGTGTTTTCCTTTCTGAACTAAATGTTTTTAGGTTTGCTTTATCATGTGAAATATTTGTCTTTTCCTCACATTGGAATAATTCTTTCTCCAAACAAACTACCAGATAACCTGGAAACTGTTTTAATTTCCCAGGTAGAGATTTGAATGACTGCATAAAATTTATAATAATAATGTACGTGATTGCAGATGTATGAACACTTTTGAAAAAAGGTGAAATAGGAATTAATGGAGGGAATTCATAACTGATTTAAATCTAAGTATTGGGTACCAATATCATTTTAGAATAAGATCCCCTTCAACACAAACATGCTTTTAAGAGGATACTGAGAATCTGAAGTAGGAGAAGCCGTAGGACCATAGGGTACAGATGATGTGATGTTAAAAGAAGTAGGCGGGCCATAGGAAGAGATTTGAGGATGCGGCCGACTCCTGGCTTCTCAGGGAGTAGGAGGATTTTTGCATTGAGAAATAAATCATGCACCTTTTGAAGTTATGCCTCATCTATCACACGTCTTCATATACTGATTAACTGCCTCTCTCAGCAAGAAGGATGAGCCAGCTTGCTCTCTCCACACAAAAGAAACCAGTTCTGCAGCTCATGAATTAACCCTTCTATTGCCAGGTAAACTATTTTTCAGGATAATGAAAACAAAGAAATAACATGTTTCAAGTGATAGGCTGGCAAAAATGCATGGTGATTATCTTCTAGCTAAACTTAAGCTAAGTTTATTACCTAATAAGATCTAAGATCATTACCTAATAACCTGGGGTGGCTGCTAAAAACTCAGAGGTGGCAAAGGATGTGGGAGTACACCAATTGGAACATTCCTCTGCATGCAGTCAGCAGCAGTTGGAATCCATTTGAGACATGGAAGGAGCCAAAATAGACACGGATTCACAGAAGACTATTGCATGCTTGATGTTTGGGAGAACTGAGTTGCCTAATTTCTCATGTAGGATTTTCTAGAGTAATGATTCTATAGTCTTAATGTGCCTACATATCACCTGGGGAGCTTATTAAGCTACCTATGTTGATTCACTACATCTGGATGGGTCCTGAGAGGCTGCATTTCTAGCAATCACCCAGTCGGTGTGGCTGCTGCTCGTCTATGGACCACACCGTGAAGTAACATGGTACCAGAGGACTCAGCCTTAACTCATCAATCTTAACCCATGCTCCAAAGTATGTAACCTTCATTCTCCTTAATCATGTGGGGTCTCTGCATTTCTATAGCCTCTCCTGCTCTTAGCCCCAACCTTAGCCATACAAGATTAGTGGTGGCCTTCCCAGATGTGCTCTGTCACTAAATGTAGGTAGGTAGCTGGTGGACTGCAGGTCCAATTGTATTATCTTCAAACAACAGAGGGATTGCTTTATTAAAACCTGATATAGATTCAAATATATCAAAGAGAACAAGTAGAGAGAGTGGGAGAAGGCTTCATAACAATAAAAAACTCACCTAAGCATATGAATTTTCTAACTTCTTTGGCATGTGTAGAACATATTTTAGGCAAAAATATAAGAATGGATTTGCATGCAAGAATATATTCATGGTGTTAAGCAAGTAACTTATCCAGTTCTGCTGCTTAGATTGCTGCCCAAACAGGAAGCAGTGATGATACTTTACTTTTGTATATTTAGTTACAGGGCACTGTCACACGCATTATCTCTTTAATCCTTAGAATAACCCTCTGATATAGGTGTTTTTATTTTACAGATGAAGAAACAGAAACTGGGAGGTTCCGTGCCTAATTTCCCAGCTGATAGATGGCAAACTTTGGACTTCATGCAATGGTTCTCAGCCTTGGTTGCATATTGAAATTACTGGAAGAGCTCGAACAAGGATGATGCCTGGGTCCCACCCTCAGACATTCAGAGGTAAGTGATCTAGGGAGTGGCCTGGGCATACGGATTTTTTAAAGCTTCCTGTTGAGTCTAATGCAGGATTTCTCAACCTAAATACTATTGACATTTGAGGATTATTCTCTGGTGAGGAGGGCCATCCTATGCTTTGTAGGATTTTTAGCAGCATCCCTGGCCTCTACCCTCTAGATGTTAGTAGCACCTCTCCAGTTGTGACAGCTAAATGTCTCCGGATGTGGCAGAATATTCCCTGGGAGCTAGGATCACCTGGGTGAGAAGCACTGCTTAATGTACAAAGTTGTGAATGGATTACTGATAAATAGCTACATTATCAGCAGCGACTGTCAGTTTATATGTTAATTTATTAATTTAAATTAACTTTACTCATGTTCAGGGAGGTGGAACAATTCATCATATTTGCCTTTTCCCAAGTTCATCAAAATTAGGAGCCAAACCTTCCAAGTATTTTTAGAATACTATATTTATTTGATGATTATCTAATCTACAAAAACAAAAGAAAGTTCTGTTTATCTGTAGGTTTTAATCCACTCAATTACATTTTCTTAGTGTTACTACAGGCTGGGCCAGTATTTCCCAATCTTGCCTGAGGATAGGGATCACCTGGAATGCTTATTACAACAACAGATTCCTAGGCCCTAACCCAGAACTACTCAAACAGAATTTCTAGGGAGAGGCTAGACAATCCAGATAATTTAACAAGTGCCCCCAGCTAAGCCTTATCATCAGGGAACTTTGGGAAAAACTGGGTTAGGCATAGGGATACAGAGAGAAACAAGACACAGCCCCTGCCCCCAAGGAGACATGTAAGCAAATAGTTATAATTCATGGTGGCAAGAGCAAAATTACAAGTGTGTAGATGCCTGGAATGCAGTGTACAGGTGGGAGTAACGAATCTTTTTTTAGTAGGGGAGGCAATGCCCAGAGAAGGGCATATGTGAGAGATGTTATCTGTCTTGGATAACCAGGAGTATAAGGTTTAAAAGTTCTCTCCAGGTAGAGAAAATCAACAAGAGAAAAATCCTCCTGGTTTCAGTTTCTAGCCTTCTGGTTAAAATCCTCCTGGTTTCAAGCTTATAGCCATACACATAGTAGATGCTCAATAAATATCTATTCTTTGGTCAACCTTAAGTCCACAGCACAGCACCATAAAGCTCTCTTGCCAATGATTTCACACACTTAGTATTATCCCCAAATGAACATGAGAAAATTTTGCCTGTGTTAGAGGTTTGCCAATAGATTAACATTTTGCACCTCATTTAAGCACCTCTCACTCAGATTCTTTTTCCTCAGAATTAACTTTCCTAACCTTGTCTGATAGGTGCTGATTTTTTTAAAAAAAGATATTCCAAAGCTCTTCTTAGAAGCTGAATTACTATGGGATTACTGTGTGGGTACTGTGTGTGCATAAAAGATGCAATAAGCTTCTACAGAGAATTAATGGGAACATGAATAGAATTTCCAGGTTGTGCAAAAGACCTACCTTTAAATGATGATGGCACTGGCACTGCAAACCAACCTGAAGATTTGGGGACATCTCCAAATGTTCCTTCTGCTCCTAAGGCTGCTTCCCAGGAAGACTGATAAGATGATGCTGGTTCTATAAGAAAGAGGCCGACTCAGATATAATCTCAGAATGGCTTTCTATAACTAACCACTCACCATTTCCTTTAGCCTTCTTTCTTACTTTTCACAGGATATATCATTCCCTGACATTATATTATTTATGTTTGTTCTTTCTTTTTCCCCTACTGGATTGTAAATTCCACCAGGTCAGAGACTTTGCCAGTCTTATTCACTGCAGCACTTAATAAGTATCCTTAATAAATATCCTTCATGCATAGTAGTCACTTATTAAACATCTGTTGAATAGTGAATAGGTTATGTGTTCATCTAGAACCTTAGCTTTCTTCTTTGTACACTCAACATGCTTGTCATTAGTTGTCAACATCTAACTTCTTTCTGGGCTGTAATGTTTATTACAGCAGGGAGAGTGTCTATCTTTTCTAATTATCCCCTGGGACTAACATGTAGTAGATGCTTAATAACTATTGAATTAATAGATCAATGAATGAATAAGTGAATCAACATAGAAGGCCAGAACTAAATGGCTTTAATCTCACGAGCTCTGTTTCTCCAGTAGTATGCTCACCATCAGCATAGACATTTGGATCAGTAAACTCCAGGACTGAACAGCCCTGATTATTAGAGCAGTCAGCTCTTCCTGTGACAGTAATAAGACTAAAACAAAAGAAACGGCTAATGAGCAATAATCTTGCAACACTTCAGGTAATAGGAAAAAAGTCAAAGAAGAAAAATCCATATATCAGTGACAGGGAACCTGTTTGAAATAGTTGGCCAGTATAGATCAAACAGGGGGCCTTGCAAGCCAAGAAAAGTGGGTGTCCAGTGAGGAGATAGCAGAGGTATGGGAGCCCAGTCTAATGGTTTAGAGTGAGCCCCCAAAGCCCAATGGAAGCCATAAAGGAAGTCCTGTCACTCGAGTTCATGTTTACTATTCAGTAGTAAGCCTTCTACCATAGGAAGTCACTTCCAACCTGAAAAAGGATTCCACATGAAAAGAGGGCTATCTGTTCATGTCACCTTTGAACTAAAACCTGCTTTACGATCAGTATACAACTGCATTCTGGAATTCTTGGCTCTCGAAAAAAAAGCCCTGATTTTTTTTCAGAATAGTCATTGTTGATACCCTCAAATATGCCTTATGACATCCTTTTCCATTATGCCACACATGGAACGTGATAATTATTTGCATGGCACACTTGGTTATTAAAGAGACATGGCTGCTCCACCTGCCAACTCAAGGGTCCAGGACAGCAGTATGTTAGGCACACCTGGAACTCTTTTGCTAAGTAGCAATTAGGCTGAAGCTCACCGTTTAGAAGTTCTGTACTTGTGGATGTGTTATCAATTTCCAACAATCATGGAGGGATGACTTCATGCTAGGTTTTTTATTTATCCAAGAAGTATTTTTTGAGCACCTACTGTATGCCAGGCACTTTTCAAATCAAGGAACAAAACAGGGAATAAAACAAAGACCTCTCTCTCATGAAGGTTACATTCTAGTAAGTGAGACCAAAAACAGACAAATAAACCTATGTCAGGTGCTGATCAAGTGCTATGAAAGTAAATCCAGCGGGTTAAGCAGAAGAGAAAGTGATGGTATGGATGCAGAGATGGGAGCAAGTTTATGTAATAGTGAGAGAATATCTATTAGTTTCCTATTGCTGCTGTAACAAGTTACCACAAACTTAATAGTGTAAATCAATACAAATTTATTACCTTACAGTTCTGGAGGTGAAAAGTCTAAAATGGATTGGCAGGGCTGCATTCCTTCTAGATTCTCTGGGGGGAATCCGTTTCCTTACCTTTTTCAGCTCCTAGAGGCTGCCTGCATTCCTCAGCTCATGGTCCATTCCTTCATACTGAAAGCCAGCAGCAGAACATCTTCAGATCTCCTCCCCTTCCTCTACTCACTCCTCCTTCTTATGAGGACCCCAAGTTTCTACTGGGCCCACCCAGATAGCCTTGGATAATTGCCTCATCTCAACAGCCTTAAACTTAATCACAGCTGCAGTCTATTTGGCCATGCAAGGTAACATATTCACATGTTCCAAGAATTAGGAAGTCAACCTCTTTGCATGGGGCGGGCGCGTTATTCTCCCTATGACCGTAGGATTCTCTGATAAGGTGGCATTTAAGCAACAACCCCCCAGAAAGGTGCAGGAGAGCCTTGTAGATATCAGGAAATGAGGGTTCCCAGCACTGGGAGCAGCAATGCAAAGGCCCTGTGGAGGGAGTGCATGCGGCCTGCTTCAGGACTGGGCAGGAGCCCAGTGTGCCTGAGCAGAGAGAGAGAGGGGAATCATGGTAAGAGAAAAGGTCAGAGGGGTAGCAGCAGGCTGGATGAGGTGTGGAGGGTCTGGTGGGCCATATCAGGACCACGTGGATAACTTCCTTCAATCCTCACAACAACCAGATAAAGTAGCTGCTGTTCTTTGTCTCATTTTTAAGTTTAAGAAATGAGGCTTAGTAAAGTACAAATAGCTAGAGGTTACACAGCTTCCAAGTGCTACAGCCAAGTTTTTATCCTGGACTATTTGATTCCAGAGCGTTCACACATGACCCCTCTATGAAGCTGCCTCACCATGTTCTGAAATTTGGAGGGCCAGCGTGGAAGGGGATCTGACCATCCTGGTTTATAGGAGAGAGAAGATCCACCAAAGGGAAGAAAATATCCATGTCCTTCTGAGTCACTACTTCAGCTGTGACTCAGAAGCCATATTGGTGGGACGGAAAGCACAGGAGCAAGGCCCAAATAGCTCCTACCAATTCCTCGTGTGAGAACAAAATTAAGATCTGTGGTTGCTGGTAGGTAGCTAAAATTAAGGCAGGTAACCTTTTTGTCCTTCAGGTTTACTATCTAGAAAACGGTAATACAGAGTCACAAATGTATTTTGCTATTGAAGAATAAAAGAGAGATATTTGGACTGACAGGAATTTTCAAAACAGAAAAAATGGGACTTTGTGCTGTATTAACAAAAGATTATCTACGGCTTCTCTATAATAGTAAGTTCTTTTGGTGCACGTGTGCACGTGCATGCATGTGTGCACGCACGCGGGCACCCCCACACACAGGAGTGGTGCATAAATTTTCTGATATTTGATTGACAACTTTTGTTAGAAAGGCACTGATTACCAGAAGGGCTTTTATTTTGCATTGCATATATTAATTCTTTTCCTGTAGCTCAGAGTTTTTGCCATACTCCCTGGTAAAAGATGAGGAGTCTTGGGATGATTTTGCAGGTTGTGTCCCTAAGGGGCTCCCGGAAAGGATAAAAGGTTTCTAGAGATTTCTTAGTCACAGCAAAGTCTTTTTTTTCCCTTCTTCCCTGAGTCCTGTGAGTGCAGTGCATTTAGGGGAGAAAGTCAGAACCAGTGTGGTTGGCATTGTTGCTAGAACAGTACAGCCATGTGGACTATTAATAAAATTGTATGTTTATAGAAAATTGGGCAATTTAAAAGCAGAGCTATGTGTTCCTTTCCAAACACCTTCTTGGTTGTTTAGAATAGAATTGTTAAGTGTGTGAGCTGATTCTTTAGTTTCCAGCATTCACAGCTCCCACTCACGTCTTTGAAAATTCCTTTACGGCATCTACTCACGGTAGTCGAATTGCAAGTTAAATGATATACATTAAGAAAAAATGGGCCCCCTAGTGGCTGTTGGTGCTTTTGTCATCATGTCGGGAGCCAGGAATCCTGGAGGGACTCGCATTGTTCATGCAACCATGCAGAAACAATACGCGGTACACAGTGTTAGAAACCATGAAGCATCCCCCTTAAAGTGATCCATATCACAGCTCCCTGCTCCACCCTGCGGTGCAGCCCCTGCCGCCCCAACTGCTTTACACATGTAGCTCTGTGGAGGAGGACCACACCACCGCATCGTGATGTCCTACATCTCACGTGTCTTTTACTCCTACCCCATCCTGCCCCCGGTGAGTGTTTTCCAAGCTGCAGAGCTGCCCACAAAGAACAGCCCTGAACCAGCAGGACAAGTCCAAGGGAGGTCTGAGAAGTGTCCCACGGGGGAAATTTTGCCTCCAGCCTCCACCGTGAACTGGCTCAATGGAGCAGGAAAACACCACAATGAGGGACCCAGAGGAAAATGGCTTTTGTGAAAGTGGAAAGATATCTAGGTGTAGACTTTCCAATTTAAAGGTATGCAACGATACGGTTATTATAAGTTCATTACCTCAATGTTTAGACATGGAGGGTCCCTGAAGTAAGCAGAGCATGCTCCTGTGACTTCAAGGACTCACGTGGCCCATGTCCAAGCCTCATCTCATTGTCTGGCTTCAGCCTTCAGTGGAGCCAGCTCTGCCGGGAAGGAGGAGGGGCTGAGAATGAAATTGGGAAGCAAAAGATGTGTGCTTAGGTTTTTCCACTTACTAACTCCATGAACTTGGGCAGTTTGCATGCCCTTCTGAACCTCGGTGTCCGCATAAGGAAAATGGGCATAAAGGCAGAGGTCCCCAACCTTTTTGGCATCAGGGACCAGTTTCGTGGAAGACAATTTTTCCATGGGGGGTCGGGGGCTGGTTCCGGCAGTAATGAGAGCAGTGGGGAGTGGCAGATGAAGCTTGCCCGCTGCTCACCTCCTGCTGTGTGGCCTGGCTCTTAACAGGCCTCGGACAGGTACAGGGTCTGCCGCCTGGGAACCCCCTGCTGTAAGGCAAAGGGGGGTCATTCATAGGGAATTACTTTGTAAGCTGTGAAATGCTACAAAAATGTAATCTGTCAATATTAATAATGGGAAAAAACAAAATGAGTGCATTGGCCTTACACTCCTCCAATTTATTTGTTCTGTTTAAATGTAACCTCTTTGCAAAAGAGGTTTAGATATCTTGTCAATTATTGGTGTCATTAGAAACCAACTTGTTAATATTATTTTTAACTGACTGGTAATTATGTAATAGTGCAGACTTGCATTATACACAATGAAAAAAAAAAAGTACCGACTTGAAACAGTTACAAGGCTTAAAAACTATGGGACTATTTTGGACAGCTGACCAAGGAGGAGGGTTGGTTGAAGTTGAGCTGGTGTCTTCCTATCATAATCAGAGTTAGGCATTTCTGTCTATAAAAGGGCTATTTTCCTCATGTGCAAGCTAATTTCTCTTAGACTAAGGCAACCATGTAATTTTTCACCAGTCATTATTTAAATGAAGCACAAAATATGGTGCATGGCATGAGTAACACATTAATTCAGAATGTTCTGTGCTGTGTAATGATACCTGCAGGTATGCATGCTACAATTTACTTTCAGTATTTTTAGGTATTGCTGTTCTGTGAGCATGACCTTCCTCTTGTCTTCATTTATTTGTTCTCTTATTCCTTTTTTTTTTCTGCTTGCTATTTTTCCCTCTCTCCCTTTTTCTAATTCAGCTCTTTGTCCTTCCAAGACCAACAGAAACTTACAATTGGTCACATTCAATCAGATAAAGTGCTTTAGTCAGTGTACCAGCTCCAACTAATATACTTTGGATGGATCCCTTGCTTTTGAACCCTGATCTCCAATAAAGGAGCTTCTCTAATGTTAGACCTGGAATATACTGTTAGGCCATGTGCTGTAGAGGGAGGGATGCATACATGTATGTTTGGGAAAAGAGCAAACATCCACGTTAAGAAAAAATGAGGCAAGTGCAGTCATCCATTCAACACACTCTGAGTTAAACAGGAAAGCTGTTGAACATACTAGAAATACATATCTAGCATAATCTAGCAAACAAGACATGCTGACATTATAAATTGTTTGAGTGACCTTTGATGAGAATTAAAATGCTACACATAGCTCTAATTGAATATTTTTCATTTTGTCTTCAGTCAGATAAATCTGTGAAAAGACAGAAGCATATGTAACCTACATCTTTACCCTTAATATTATTGTGACTTTCTGAGTTTTCTCATTAATTAGAGTGATTTTCTCCACATGCTCAAATTGTCAGGGTATGAATAAGAGAAAATGATTTAATGGTATGATTTATTGCAGCAGCACAGAACAGTCAGAAGTAGATAGCAAAGACCTTTTATATTTTTTTCTCTTTTCATAAGCAAGCTTTCAGAAAAATAGATGGACAATTCACATTCTAGGACTAGGAAACCTCAGTTGCCAATTTAGTGGCTTCTGCATTTCTAGCCCTGAAGTAATATATGCTATCTGCCCTCCAAAAACACAGTACTGGAGTATAAATTTGATTCTTATATTGCTTGGGACCCAGCTTTAATATCTAAGGATTTTTCATATTCTTGTCACAGGTGCTGCGTGCTTTTCTTCCCCTGTCTTTCAGCTCCAGCCTCCATGCTCTTCCGGATCTCTAGGAATCCTAGTTTTTTTCCTCTCTCTATTGTCCCACTCTTCTTCTTCTAGCACCTACCAGAGCCCATTCAGTGCTGGTCACACTTGCCTCAGGAACTTAAAACTCCCCCGGGGAGGGCTTCCCTGGTGTCGCAGTGGTTGAGAGTCCGCCTGCTGATGCAGGGGACACGGGTTCGTGTCCCGGTCCGGGAAGATCCCACATGTCGCGGAGTGGCTGGGCCCGTGAGCCATGGCCGCTGAGCCTGCGCGTCCGGAGCCTGTGCTCCGCAACGGGAGAGGCCACAGTGGTGAGAGGCCCGCGTACCGCAAAACAACAAAAAAAGTCCCCTGGGGAGGCCCTGGACAGGGCTCTCTGTCCTGCCTCTGAACTATCAGCACCTCTGCTTCGAGAATGAAATCAGTGCTGAGCTGGTCACAGCAGCAGCAGGAGCAGATCTGAGAAACTGGGTTCCCTGAGCATCTTTTCTCTTCGTTCTGAGCCTTGTAGAGCTGCTCACTGAAGACCGTGCCTCCAGTGTTGGCTGAGCATCCCCCCACACGCTGAACAACAGGCTTCATTAAAGGGCAACTCATTACTCAAAAGCAAGTTCTTCATGCATTGACAAGGTTATGATGGATCTTGTGTTACATAAAAAGTGTTTATGAGCTCCAGAAAGAACACATCTGCTTCTGTCTCAACTCGGAGAGACTCTACCATTCAGATGTTCCTTGCGTTTGGCAAACCGACTCTCATTCTCATCACACAAAAACTGAAAGCCTACTTATATGAGGAACAACTTCCAGTTAAAAGTGAGAATATATTCAGTATGATTATGTCAAGTGGAATCATGAAATCGTTTTTCCATGAAATTGTTCATTTTAAAATTGGACTTATCTGTTTCTTTAAAACATTAAATAAAATGTATACTTCTTGACCTAATAAACAGCTATTTACTTTTTCTAAGCTTTCAACCTCTCCCTCTTCATTGGCCTTTTCTCTCCCTTGCAAAACAGACCTCTGCTCATTCTTTGTCCCCTTTGATCTTCTCTTTAGTCAAGCTTCTTGGTCTCCCCACTCCATCCTGCAACCACTCCCCACCCCCCACTTTCTGACTTACCTCCATTAAAACCTTTATCTTGAAAGTCAACAATGGTCTCCAAGATGCTCTCCTTTGGGTAATTTTCAATCTCCTTATTTGTTTTTTTCCTGAAGCATTTCAGTGTTCCATTTTAGTTCCTCTTCTCTCCTTAGACTACATTTTCTTGTGTGTTTTCATTCATACCCACAACATCTGTATTAGTCAGGGTTCTCTAGAGAAAAAAACCAACAGGATATATACATATAGATAATATGAGGAGATTGGTTTTTTTTAATTTATTTACTTTTGGCTGCGTTGGGTCTTCGTTGCTGCACACGGGCTTTCTCTAGTTGTGGTGAGCGAGGCTACTCTTCCTTGCGGTGCGTGGGCTTCTCATTGTGGTGGCTTCTCTTGTTGCAGAGCATGGGCTCTAGGCGTGTGGGCTTCAGTAGTTGTGGCACGTGGGCTCAGTAGTTGTGGCTCGTGGGCTCTAGAGCGCAGGCTCGGTAGTTGTGGCACACGGGCTTAGCTGCTCTGCGGCACGTGGGATCTTCCCGGGCCAGGGCTCAAACCCACGTCCCCTGCATTGGCAGGTGGATTCCTAACCACTGCACCACCAGGGAAGCCCTTTGAGGAGATTTATTATAGGAATTGGCTCAGATGGTTATGGAGACCAAGAAGTCCCATGATCTGCCATTTGCAAGCTGGAGGGCAAGAAAGATGGCGTGTAATTCAGTCTGAGTCTGAAGACCCGAGAACCTGGTTGGTGGGGGGGTGGGTGAATGTCTGGCAATGATGTTAAGTCCCGGTCTGAGTCCAAAAGCCCCATAACCAGGAGTGCCAGTGTTTAAGAGGAGGAGGCAATGGATATCTCAGCTCAATCAGAGTGAGGGAATTCACCCTTCCTCTGCCTTTGTATTCTCTTCAGGCCCCTCATGATTGAGTGATGCCCAGTCATCTTGTTGAGAGTGATCTTTCTTCTCAGACCTACTTTACTCAGAGTACGGATTCATATGCTAATCTGTTCCAGATACGTCCTCATAGACACACCCAGAAATAATGTTTTACAGGCTAGGTGGGATCCCTTAGCCTGGTTAAGACACATAATTAACGATCACAACATCAAATATCACCTAAATGTCCATGACTCCCATATTTATAGTTCTGTTCCAGACCTCTTTTTTGAGTCCCCAAATTTCATTTCTATATGCCTATCAGGCATCTCTGCTTAGAAATGCCATAGTGATGGCATCCCAAACAGAATCCATCATCTTCTACAATGATCCTACACCTTACTCCCATGATGCCTCTCCTGAATTTATCCTATAAATGACACTTTCTTAACTTAGCTGCCCAAGCCAGAGATCAGGGTGTCAGTTCAGATCACTATTTCTCCTTTAAAGCTCATATCTTGTCAATCCCTATATTCTGTTGATACTGCCTCCTAAATAATTCTCATTTTAGGCTCCCATCTCTATTACCATGGGCACCTGTATAGTTCATGACCTTGCCCATTTGTCATTATAGGTCACTTTCTTTTTTTTTTTTTTTTTACATCTTTATTGGAGTATAATTGCTTTACAATGGTCTATTAGTTTCTGCTTTATAACAAAGTGAATCAGTTATACATATACACATGTTCCCATATCCCCTCCCTCTTGCGTCTCCCTCCCTCCCACCCTCCCTATCCCACCCATCCAGGTGGTCACGAAGCACCGAGCTGATCTCCCTGTGCTATGCGGCTGCTTCCCACTAGCTATCTATTTCACATTTGGTAGTGTATATATGTCCATGCCACTCTCTCACTTTGTCACGGCTAACCCTTCCCCCTCTCCATATCCTCAAGTCCATTCTCTAGTAGGTCTGTGTCTTTATTCCTGTCTTACTCCTAGGTTCTTCATGACATTTTTTTTTCTTAGATTCCATATATATGTGTTAGCATACGGTATTTGTCTTTCTTTTTCTGACTTACTTCACTCTGTATGACAGACTCTAAGTCCATCCACCTCACTACAAATAGCTCAATTTCATTTCTTTTTATGGTTGAGTAATATTCCATTGTATATATATATGCCACATCTTCTTTATCCATTCATCCGATGATGGACACTTAGGTTGCCTCCATGTTCTGGCTATTGTAAATAGAGCTGCAATGAACATATTGGTACATGACTCTTTTTTTTTTTCATTTTTTTTCTTTTTTTTTCTGCTTTATAACAAATTTAATCAGTTATACATACATATGTTCCCATATCCCCTCCCTTTTGCGTCTCCCTATGACTCTTTCTGAATTATGGTTTTCTCAGTGTATATGCCCAGTAGTAGGATTGCTGGGTCATATGGTAGTTCTATTTATAGTTTTTTAAGGAATATAGGTCACTTTCTGATTGCCCCACTTACAGCCTTACCTCACTATCCTTCACAAAAGCTGCTGAAGTGACATTTCTAGTGTGAAAATCGGATCCCTGCCTCTACAGCTGAAAATTCTTCTGTGGCTTCTGGTTGCCTTCAGATAAAATCTGGAGTTTTGCTTGACAAAGTGTTCCAAGATTAGGACCCTGTCCAACCTCCACTCCTACCTGTCTCGCACCTTAAGCCCCTCTTCTCTCTTTACACTTTACATTCTGGAAGTAACGAGCCACTTTTAGTTTCCACTAACGCTTGAGGCATGCTGTTTCTTGCCTGGCATGCCCCGCACATTTGTCTGCCCATTTTTCAGGGCTCAGTCAGACACAGTCTTTATGCAAAGCTATCTTTTTTTTTTCCCCTTGAAATCATATGTTTCCAATGTACTTAGACCTTCTTTTATTACAACTGGAAGGATCCTTTCTGTTTGCCTCTGTCTCCCTATTAGATTGTAACCTTCCTGGAGGCAAGGTTATGTGTTTCCATCTACGTATTTGTACATACAAGTGTCTAACACATAGTAGGAACCCAATAAATATTTGTTAAATCAATGAATAACTGAATGAATAAATGAGTGAAATTACAAAAACAGCCAAGGACTCTGAAGCTATGCGATGCCAAACTTTTCCCATTTCAACTTTTTATCTTGACTCTGGGCAGACACGTCATTAATTAAATTCTGGGTGCATGACAAGCCTTATAGAGCATGATTATATTTCTATCTAAGATGAAGATAAAAATATTTGCATGTAAATGAGACAATACCCAGCCTCAGTGAAGCACTCTCTCTCAATACTCCAAATAAACTCCATTACCTGTTGGGAAATAAATGAAAATGAATCCACTGCAGTAATGGGTCTTTAGGCCAATTTTCCAAGCAAGAGCTCATTTCTTGCTGAAAGTAAATATGCTTCTCAAGCTTATGAAATCAGCTATTGCTTATGTGTACACATGCACTGAGGATGAATTCACGTCTCATTCAGGATCCATGAGGTTCGAAATGAGCCCTGAGAGTGAGCACGACATCTGTAGGTTTCACAAATTGTTTGTTCAAGTTAACAAGCAAACCCTTAAGTTTCTGAATAATTCGACTTATGAAGGCATCTCACATTTGAAGCATTTGCTCTTGTCTCTAAAGAGAGAACTATTTCTTAACTCTAGAAATTGGAGTGTAAGGCAAAATAGCAGAAAAACGCCCTCATTCTTTTGGTGGTTTTAATTCTTTTTTCTTTCCTTCTTCATTCATTCCCTTCTTTGTCTTTTCAATTCCCTTCTTAAGTCACCAATGGCAGGGTATGCGAATTTACTATGTGCCAGCACTAGACAAGCACAGTCATTTTAATCCAATTTAATCCTCTTAACAGCCCAGTGAGATGGATACTACTATTATCATCTCCATGTAACAGAGGAGGAAACTGACATAGGCAGGGGAGTCACACAGCTCATAATTGGTAAAGCCAGGGCTTGAACCCAGGTGTGATTCAAAAACCTTGCTTATAACACTTTGTGGCCCACCTCATCCAAAGCATGGTTGAAATTTGTGAGATGGAGAATTATTCCATCTCCCTTTGAACCACCTCACACTCTGCTTAACAAGAATTGCACATATCCTATTATTATTAGATGACCCTTTACACACACTTTATAAAGTAGGCAGGTTTATAGCTAGTGGTACTGATTCTGGTTTGTGAGATGTAAAAACTGGCTCAGAGTGGTTAAATGCTCCAAAGAAAATAAAGGGAATAAGGAGGGAACTTTTTTACTTCCTGATCATATTATTGAGAAATAGCAAAACAAAACCAAACTCAAGAAAATGGAGAAATTTCAGGTAAAGCAGCACTGGCAAACTGTTTTTTTAAAGGATAAGATGGTAAATATTTTGGCTGTTGGCTTTGCAGTCTCTGTCCTATTTAACTGCTGTTATAATGTGAAAGCAGCCCTGGGCAAGATGTAAATGAATGGGTGTGACTGTGTTTTAATGAAACTTTATTTACAAAAGCAAGTGGTGGGCCAGAATTGGCCCATGGGCCATAGTTTGTTGACACCTACTTTAAAGTATCCAGATATATTCCTTACATATGTTATCAACCCAGATATTTGGAAATACCTAGATGATTAACAGAATGTAGATAAATGATGGAGACTGATAGCATTTTAGTCCTAACAAGATTAATTTTGTGCTACCTAGCTATAGCCCCGCTGTTTAACTGGATGTGATAAGAGTTCAAAAGGAGGTGATCTATTTAAACTTTAGAAGTAGGCTGTCTGGCAATTTATGGCATCAAACTGTGAAGGCTCAGAAAAGCTTTTGGCAACTATGGAACTGTGTTCGTACAATTTGGAATTGCAATCTTAGCTGGGAGGATTGAGATCCAGGCTCAAATATAGATAATGCAAAAAAGGTGCTATAAGTCTTTGCATTGAAACCAACAAGCAAAGTTTCGCACAACAGTTTTATTGTCCAAACTGATAAATTTTTATTTTTTTCCTCCAAAAACATTAGAAACAAGGAAAATCAGAGCCCTACAAACAAATTTCAATTTCATGGCTCTTTATTAAAGTTCTGCTTTATTTTAAAAAATGGCAAGCCTGTTTTAAGGTAGTTGTTATTGCTGCTTTCAGATGGATATGGAATGATAGAGAAATCTATGGACACAGAGTGTTTGAGTTGGAAGCTGCACTCTGTCACCTCCTAGCTGTGTGCACAGTTCTTAAACCTTTCTAAGCCTGCACATAAAGTACATACATAGCACAGGCCTGGCACTTGCTAACTACTCAAGAAATGTTTGCAAAAATGATGATGTGTCTCTTCTCCCTGATGTCTTCTGCCTCAAAGGTGTGGATCTCTGTTTTACTAGAAATAAAAAGGAAAACTGAATCTAGATGTTGAATTCTAATAATTGGCTCCAATACTGAGGTGAAAGGCTTGTGGCTATTCCAAATAATTGATCCCATAGTCTACAAGTAGCTTCCTCATCTTTACAATCATTCATTACTAGTTAGTCTTTGTCCCCAAGTTTTCAGTGATATAAAAGAAAATGAAACTCTCTTCTTATGGCTTTTTGGTATCATTAAAAAATATTTTGTATGTAAACCTGTGGCACGCATCTAATAGTGTCTTTAAAGGACACATGTTGACCTTCGGTGTATTTGTATTTGTGTGTGTGTGTGTGTGAGAGAGAGAGAGAAGGTGGGGGACAGAGACAGAGAGGGAGAGAGAGAGAGAGACACACACACACACAGAGAAAGAGGGAGAGGGCAATTGTGCTTCCTCTGGGTAATATATATAATGCAGAAGCAGGGATGGGGAGAATCAAGCCAAAATTTCCTCCTGTTTGCCCCCTTTACTGATATTTCAGGACAGGGAAATACCAATATATAGCAGAAACCTGTGCACATCTTGTGTACTTTATCTCTGTCCTAGGACTGGAGGCAGAAGTTTCCAAACCCTTATATCCCAACTCTAGATTCCATAGGATTGAAGGAGAGATGAATAATGCACAAAAGACAAACACAACTATAAGGCAATTACAGGTCGAAAAAGAGCTGTCCTGAAACAGGGTGATGCGGTAGGGCGTATACCTGTCATTTTCTATTTGCCACCCCCATCCCACTCCAATCTCTGCCTTCCTCTTGCTGTCTACTTTCAGTTTGGGTTCAGTCAATGGGAGGCACCAGCAGAAGATGGGAGGGTGGGAGGAGAGAGCAGGAGTATTTTATTCCCCAGTCCTTCCTGCTTTGGCCCTGAGACAGTGGCAGGAGCCACATCCCTCTGTGACTGCAGCTCCTGGCAGGCAGCCCCTCACCATGGCCCCCGTTCTCATGGGGCTCAGGTCAGGCAACACTTTTTCCTCCGCATTCTCCTCAGATGGGTGGGAAGAGCAGCTTTGGCTGCTTCACTAAATCATATTTGTTCCTTTAATCCTGCTTGCATTTCTGTAAGGAGCCCTTTCCTTAAAGTCTCTTCGTTTGAACTATTTGGAAGTAAATTCTGTTTTCTGCTATGTCCTTGACTGATATTAGGAATAATTTGAAGGAGGCCTAATATAAGCAAAATGTTTGGAATTTTATTCTATAGCCCCACTTTCTAGATTATTTTGCTGTATTTAATTGTTTCAAACCTTTCTCCCCATCAAGTCTACTATCATTTTTATTTCAGAGACTAAATCATGTTCTAAAAAGCTAAAGTCTACACAGATCTGCCCTCATCAGAGAGCAGTGAGGTCTCACTTCTACATAATCAACCAATCTAAACAGTTTTTATATAAATGAATTCTTATGTGAATAATGTTCTAAAAGTTAATTCTTCATACAATAATATCAGAAAGAGAAGCTGCAGTGAACAGAAACTTCATTTTTCATTTTTTCCAATGCAATCTTTCTCATTGAGATGTGGGTCTCAGAATCTATAACTGTAAGACTTTCAATCTATGACAATGTAAATTTCTGTAGTAGTATACAGAGGGCTGGGGAGGAGGGAGGGAGAAGGAGAGAGAGAGAGGGAGGGACAGAGAGAGGCTTCTTTCCTCACTTTGTAATTTGCAGAGGTCTTTTGTTCTCCCTCTATGGCTAAAAAAATGGGCTCCTCTTTGAATTTTTGCTGACTGTGCCGATTTTGCAGTTTCCTGATTCAATCCACCCTTGGATCAAAAAGAAAAGCTAAAGGAGGGAGAAAAAGAATCTCAGAAACTCACTACTGCCATACTGGTCGTTCTTCAAGTTCTGACTTCCCAATATTCCAACTACTATTTAATATTCTAAGTCCTAAGTAGTTTCTTTGTACATTTTTCAGTTGTTACATGTAATCAATAGGAGACATAAGCTGCAGTGTTCTTACTCCTATTGACTAGAACTGGAAGTTTGCCACATTCATTGATTTTTGAATGTTAAACTAACCTCATGTTCCTAGAATAAACAGCAATTGGCCATTATATATTATCCTTGATATACATATATCAATATATAAAGTATATATGTCATATCTATCTACCTATCTATACATACATATTGCTAGACTTGATACGCTAATCTTTTGCTAAGAATTTTTGCACTTATGTTCCTGTTTCCCTCCCAGCATTACTGCTTTCAATTCAGTTTTGTCCTCTTTAAAATTTTTCTTTTTGTGTCAGCTCAGAGATACATTTAAAGGATGTTTCTTATTTATAGTTTATCAAAAATTTTAGTTATTTGAGTTGGGATGCCTGTGCAGGGTATCTATTCTGTCAAACTGCCAGAAATAGAGCTCATGTTTTTTATTTCATGTTATTCTGCTTCCTATTTTTATGTGTCTTCTGTTTATCATGCCAAGTAGTAAAAGATCTCTAGAAGTTTCTTTATATAATAAAAATATTTCATATTTGTAAAACAACCTGCAGTTTACAAGTAACTTTCATGTTCAACCCAATAACTTTATGAGGAATTCAGGGCAAAACTTACTGTCTCTATATTAGAAAGGAATAAATGGGCTCAGAGAAGTTTACTTAACTTGACCAAAGTAAGTATGAGGTAGAATTTAAATGATTATACAATTCTCTTTCTTCTCTACCATATTGCATCCAGGAAGGCCAGAAAGAAATTGCATCCTATAGCAGAATCTGGGTAAGTTAAGTTGAGGGGGCTGGACAATGGGGGAACAATTGGAGTTTCATGACATTGATTTTACAGATCTTCATTGGTTTCTTTGTTCTATTGCTAACTGAACGTTCATTCAGTAAAGTGTCTTGGAGATGCTTGACCACAAAAGTATAGCCTTTTAATTTAGTCTGCTACTCTCAAAAAGAGGAGTTTCTTGGTTCAGCAGTCTTGATAATTGTATTCAAGACCTTAAGAACTTGAGAAAAGTAGAATTACATTTGCAGAGATTGCCTTTGATCCTGAAATACCAATCAGGGAAAGGTGCTGGCTTTATTTCAAGAGTAGGAAGACTTATTTTTGTTGAAGCTCAAGTTTCAAATATAATTTGGAAGTCTTTGGTCTCATAATTTTTCATAAGATGGATGTTTTCTTTTACTATCTCTGATGATAATTCTGCCCAAACAAAGTTTTAAAATTGAAACAATATGCATTTCTCTTTTTAAAAAAAATTCAATACGATACCCAAGCAAAAGATACTGTTATTACACAAATAAAGGTTGATGTCTCCAATGATCCCTCGTCAATTTAATGACAATATGATTTTCCTCACTGTATTCACCAACTATGTCATGATACCTTGAAGAGGCTAGTTTGAGAGGGGCAGTGCAGCTCCTTTTGTTTTACTTAGTACTAACTTATCACGTGCTGTGACGTACTGTAATGTAGCTAGACAAATAGCATAATTAGGTTATACCCAAGTCATTAAAAAAAGGATGTTTGATTAAAATATTTATCTTCCATACTGATTACTTCTTTCATGGTTTTTAAGTCTAGTTTCTTGATGATGCCTAGCAATTTTTATGTAGGTCTTGACCCAAATGCTACTACTAAGCTTGGACTCTTGTAGCTTAGTGTCTAATACACAAATGCACTCCTCTACAATTATAAATAATTCTCCAAATTCCCTCTTCTAACTTATTGCAATGATTACACCTACAATTCCACATGTATTCCAGTGGGACACAAGCCATACTTCTTCCCAGTTATTGCAGCCATCTCTGAGTCCATGATGTCCGTCTAATGTCCTTTTTTGGTTTGTTTGTTTTGTTTTGTTTTTTGCGGTACACGGGTCTTTCACTGTTGTGGCCTCTCCCGTTGCGGAGCACAGGCTCCAGACACGCAGGCTCAGTGGCCATGGCTCACGCATCTAGCCACTCCGCGGCATGTGGGATCTTCCCAGACCGGGGCACAAACCCGTGTCCCCTGCATTGCCAGGCGGACTCTCAACCACTGCGCCACCAGGGAAGCCCTAATGTCCATTTTTCTCAATCAGGTCTTGATATGGCTCCTTGTAACCGTAATCCCTGCTACTATGTTCCAAATGAGAAATTTAACCACCCCTAACACATTCAATATACAAATAGAAGAAATATTGCTTAACAAAAGCTTCCATTTAAAAAAAGATTATTGCATAGGAGCAGGGGGCGGGAAGCAGCACACAACGGCACTATCCTTGCCTTGTTGTCTTAGAAAGCAGGTTACTTCTGTTGGGAGACTTTCCTTTATGGCAATGGATAATCTTCCAGGTTAGTCAGTTTGGCTGGTCTGACTGCTCTGTACCAGAGAGATTTGATTTGCTCAGGGTTCTATGCGGTTTTGGTTATCAGGGACATTTGTGAGGATCTTTCTATTGGGAGATGTATTCAGTTAGGCTGTGATAGCAAATAGAACCAAACATGTAAAGGCTCAACAAGTTAGAAGTTTATACCTTGCTTATGTAATAGTCCAGGAAAGCTCCAGTTTTGCCTTCTTCAACACATGGTTTCCAAAGTTGTCCTGGTGGTTTTCTCCACCTCTGTCTCTTAGAAGTGGGAAAGAGCATGGGGATGCACATGGAGGGTTTTTTATGAGCCAGGGCTGAAAGAGGGAGACATCACTTCCTCTCATATGCCATTACAGATAATTTAGTCAAAGAACTACAACTCACTTGTAAGGGAATCTAGGTGGGTACCTGATGAAGGGGAAAAGTGATCTTGGGGGCAGCTGGGTTATCTTTACCACTGGGCTATACTTCCTCAGCCATGCATTTCCTGCTCACGGAGCATGAAGAATGGCCCCAGGCAGTGGGCAGTCGTAGATTCCTTGTTTTTGTGTTTTCTTTCTCTCTTGTTTGGGAATGGTGGTGGTGACAATAGAACCTCCTTAAAACCCTAGGAAACTGCCTAGTAGGATCTCTGCTAGTACCTGAAGCCAGTAATCTTGCCAGTCAAGATATCTGAATCTGGATCCGCTCCCATTTCACAGCTTCACTTCTTGGTGACTCTTCAGCAGACACTGCCCATCCTCCTGGGCCTCATCTTAGTGCGTCTCACTTTGGTCTCTGTCTCTGTCGGGCGGGCTGCAGTGATGGGACAGGGCTAAATGTCCTTCTGCCCCAGGTGCTCCCAATCTCCTTTGTAACCTGGGGACAGGGGAACTGCCTTAGTCAGGTAGCAGTGCTTGGTGGACATTGAGGAGATCTGACTTCTTCATTCTGGCAGCACACGGGCCAGCTTTCAGTGCTGTGGGGACCTTTGGAAGTCCAGAGCGTGCCCAGCGGCAGAATGGCCTCTTTCCGCAGCTGTGCCAGCTGCTACTCCTGCCCCACTTTCAGAAGGCTCTGCTTAGACCACATTGTTTTTCCTCCTGCAGCACCTTATTGAAGGTTGCAAGAAGTAGCCAACCCTCGAAAATCTCAATTTTTTTCCCTGTAAAGCTGGAGCTCAGTGAGGATAGCACATCATCTAAATAACTTGTAACAATTAACTAAGGGCTTTGCTACTGAGTTTCCTAACCCAGAACAGAGAAAACCTCCCTGCCCCCTCTGCACCTGAATGTAGCCAGTTCCACATTTTGGATCTATCCGCCTCACTGCCTCTGTTCCAGTTACTGATTTCAGCATCAATTAGGGCTCCATAGGTTGCCAATGGTACAAACCCTGCCCTAAGTAGCTAAACAAACCAAAAACACAGATTCACTAGAGAGCAGTTCTATTTCAATAGCAACATAATTTGAGGCTCATATGTAATATAAAAATTTCTAGAAGCCACATTAAAAAATAAGAAGAAATAGGGCCTCCCTGGTGGCGCAGTGGTTGAGAGTCCGCCTGCCGATGCAGGGGATACGGGTTCGTGCCCCGGTCTGGGAGGATCCCATATACCGCGGAGCGGCTGGGCCCGTGAGCCATGGCTGCTGAGCCTGTGCATCCGGAGCCTGTGCTCCGCAACGGGAGAGGCCACAACAGTGAGAGGCCCGCGTACCACAAAAAAAAAAAAAAAAAAAAAAAAAAAAAAAAAAAAAAAAGAAGAAATAAATGAAATTAATTAAAAAATCTAATTTATTTAAACAAATATTCAATATATTATAATTTCACATGTATTCATTATAATAAATCATTACTGAGATATTTTATAGTCTTTTTTATGCATGCCAAGTCTTCAAAATCCAGTGTTATTTTAGACACATAGAACAATTCAATTTGGACTAACCACGTTTCCAGTGCTCAATAGCCACATGTGGTCAGTGGCCACCAACATTAGATAGCATAACACTGAAGCACATTAGGGTGGCTCTTTAAGTCCAAGGAATTGCTTAAAACCATCTCTCCTTTGGTATGATGGTTTCATTGTTGTTTGCTTCTGATCTGGTTTCTCAGTGTGCCAGGGTACATGGCTATCAGCCTCTCTGGTTTCATGCACTCAAAACTTCATCATCAGAGAGGAGAGAACTCCTTTTCACTTCCCTACTACTATTCTCCTAACTACCCCAGCTGTAGGTCAAAAAAATCTTTGGAAAGAACTCTGACTGTGCCCATTTCCAGGACAATCAGGGGGCCCCTTGATGAGGTGAGGTAATGTGATTGGTCCAGCTTGGGATGGCAGTGGAGTACTGTGATTGACAGCTTCCAAGCAAACCTCATGACTAGAGCAGGGAAGGAAGAGCTGCTCAAAAGAAGAGGGGTTACTGTAACCAGAAGAAGAGGAAAAGAAGTGCTGGGAAGTCAAAAACAATAAATACATACTACCATACCTAAGGAAGAATAAAAATGGCTATTTATGCAAGTACTATGAGTCTTTTTCTTTTTAATTTCAAGCAACAGCTTTAAAAAAAATTATTTATTTATTTATTTATTTATTATTATTTTTTTGGCTGCATCCGGTCTTAGTTGTGATGCGCAGGGTCTTTGTTGAGGCTTGCAGGCTTCTCTCTAGTTGTGGGGTGCAGGCACCAGGGTGTGTGGGCTCTGTAGTTGTGGCACATGGGGTCCAGAGCACGTGGGCTCTGTAGTTTGTGGCACACAGTCTTAGTTGCCCCGCAGCATGTGGGATCTTAGTTACCCGACCAGGGATCAAACCTGCCTCCCCTGCATTGGAAGGTGGATTCTTTACCACTGGACCACCAGGGAAGTCCCACTATAAGTCTTTATTCTTGGATGAACTGAACACGAGTACAGATAGTAGTATGTGTGGTTGCTATGTAAAAATTCCACAAACATGTTTGGGATGTCAGGAAAATGAAATTAATAGCTTCATTTAACAGCTAACTCCTCAATCAACCTATGATTCACTCTCCTTTTTGTTCCTTCATTAAAAAATAATCAGGAAGTGAAATACATTGATTTGGTAGTTTAATATTAAATCATAAAATGTTGTGTCCCTAACTAGGAATGAATGTGTGGAATGTCTGAATCAAGAAACAAATCTGGGATCAACAGCATTTTTTTTTTTTTAGAATACAGTCCTAGTGATTGTTTTACAAAAAAAGAAAAAGATGTCAGAAAACCATACAATTCTGATAAGCAACAGATCCTACCAATTCCAGAACCTTGTCAATTACTGTCATTTTGCAAAATCCTTGGAAAGATTGACTGATACATAGTGAAACCTTCGATCTCTTCAGGTCAAGACAGAACAGAAACTACTCTGGCTGCTATGGCAGTTAATCATTTTAAGGTTAAGGATGATCACTGTTTATCTTCATCCACGGGACCCATCAGTAGCTTCCAACAGTATGACTATGTGATGCTAATGTTCCTCGTAAATGTTCTGGCTAATGTAAAGGAGGCAGTTTTCCCCAGGATAAATGGTGTCCTAACACACTGTAGCTGAAGATGCTCCTAGGCTTAGTTTAAGTTTGTACTGACTGCAGAGAGTGTCTTGAGAATTGGTGGAGTTGAAAAAAATTTTTTATATAATTTTTTCCCTTGAGTTCTTTTTGTCTCTTACATGCTTTGTTGGGAAGTCAAAAGGAAATGTCTACCACGATACTGTCAGCTCTCCGGCTCTCTGCATCCTAGGATGTGGCACCTGTGGATATGGAAGGCCGACTCTGCTGCATCATTTTATATAAGGGACTTGAGCATCTGTGTATCTTGGTATCTGAGGGGGGCCCGGAACCAATCCTCTCCCACCACTGAGACTGAGGAATGACTGTACCCTCTTCATCACTAGTTAAGCTGTTCTCTAAGCTAAGTGGGCAACAGCATCAGCTTGGTGCTGGTTAAAAAGGGGGGGAGGGATAAATTGGGAGGTTGGGAATGACATATACAAACTACTATATATAAAATAGATAACTAATAAGGACCTACTGAATAGCACAGGAACCTCTACTCAATATTCTGTAATGACCTATATGGGAAAAGAATCTAAAAAATGAGTAGCTATATGTATATATATGTATAACTGATTCACTTTGCTATACACCTGAAACTAATACAACATTGTAAATCAACTATACTCCAATAAAAATTTTAAAAAAGTGTATCTCAGATGGCCCCACTATTAGAGACCCTGAGTATATCTGGGTAGGATTTAGGAATATGGATGTTTGATAAGCCCTGAAGGTGATTCTAATATAGATCACACTTTAAGAAAACCAACTTTAGCTCATAAGTTGTATCAATGTAATTCTCCATTCTGATCACGTATGGACTAATTAACTAAAATGACATGAAATGATAATTCCCTTGATGTCAGGCTCTTTCTCAAAACTTCTTTAATCCGGGGGTTCCCAGGGAAGGAAGGCCCTGGAGGAGCTCTAGGTGTCTGTGAAAGTCCTGAGAGGGTACATAGCACGTTGTACACTTGTGCACCTTTCTGGAGCAATGCATTTGTAACTTTCACAAGATTCTCAAAATTCTCAAGCACAACATTAACAGCTCCCCACTGACCACTGAATTAAGTACAAATCCCCCAACTTGGCATTTAAGACATACAGAAAACTATCCTAAATTCCCTTTCTAGTTTTTCTCCCACTCCTCTGCACATATTCTTTTTTTTTTTTTTTAAAGAAGATGTTGGGGGTAGGAGTTAATTAATTAATTTATTTATTTTGGCTGTGTTGGGTCTTCGTTTCTGTGCGAGGGCTTTCTCTAGTTGTGGCAAGTGGGGGCCACTCTTCATCGCGGTGCACGGGCCTCTCACTATCGCGGCCTCTCGATGCGGAGCACAGGCTCCAGACACGCAGGCTCAGTAGTTGTGGCTCACGGTCCTAGCCGCTCTGCGGCATGTGGGATCCTCCCAGACCAGGGCTCGAACCCGTGTCCCCTGCATTGGCAGGCAGATTCTCAACCACTGCACCACCAGGGAAGCCCCTCTGCACATATTCTAACTAGTCAGAGACTACTGACTGCTCCCTGAATTTGTTCCTATTTCTGTACTGTCTTAGTCAGTTTGGGCTGCTATAGCAAAGACTGGTGGCTTACACAACAAACATTTATTTCTCACAGTTTTGAAGGCTGGGAAGTCCAAGACCAAGGGACAAGTAGAGCCAGCTGTCTGGTAAGATAACTTTCTGGTTTGCAGACAGTGGTCCTCTCATTGTAGTCTCACATGGTGGAGAGCAGAGAGGGAAATCTCCTGTTTCCTTCTCTTACAAGGGAAATAATCCCATTCATGAGGGTTCCACTCTCATGACCTAATTACTTTCCAAAGGTCCCTTCAAATATCATCACATTGAGGAGTTGGCCTCAGCATGTGAATTGGAGGCGGTGCAGGGATACAAACATTTAGTCCATAGCATGTGCCTTCACCCATGCAGTTTCTTCCACCTTAGAGTCCTCTTTTTGTTGAAATCCACAATCGTCCATTTTCTATTTTCAATTCCATCTCATCTACTTGAAAGAGGCCCTCCCTTTTGGGTATAACTGCTTCCTCTTCTAAGACCCCAAAGAATTTGGTTTGAATCTGTTTTGTATTAGAGTTACTTGCTTCCTATTTTATACTTCTAACTATAGAAGAATTGTTTCTTAATTATCCCTGTAACCACTCCTAGTTCCAGCCCTGCACTTAGCATATGTCTTCCACATAAGATACTAAATGTTTATTAAGCTAAAGCTAAACAAAGTAGTCACTTTTGGATATAATATATTTATTTCAGTAAGCAAAACACTTTTTCAACTCTTCTTTAGGAACTAAAGGCAGAACATGTAGTGGTTTGTTTGTTTTGTATATCTTCAGTGGTGGAAAATAATTGTTCTTTGAGAATGAATTGATATCAGAAAACAGATAAAAAATCAAGGAAAACCAAGTCAGTTGCAGCTGTAGATAAATATCAACGTGAGACTGATCTTCACATCGTTTCAAAATACTTGCTCTAAACATTTTAAAGCAGAGTTATATAAACCTATAGCACCAGAAGTCAAGGTTATTGAGGTATAATATACATACAGTAAAACATACCCTTTTTAGGTGTATAGTTCAAGTTTTGAGAAACTTACACAGTTGTGTAACTACCACAGTAATCAAGATATTGATTACATCCATCACACTCAATAGTTCCCTGTGCCCCATTAGAGAATCCTCTATCTCCACTCCAAGTCCCTGACAACCACTGATCAGTTTCCTGGCATTATAGTTTTGCTAGCTTTCTCTAGGGTAAAGTATATAATGTTATATGAAAGGAATTACATAGTTTGTCATGAGTGAGTCTGGATTCTTTTACTTAGCATAATGTTTTTGAGATCGAAGGTGACTTTTACAAAGAGGACATCACTTTTAAGTGCATATTCTGGCACATTACTGAAAAAGTGCATCAGGGAACCCCATATACATTTTGTACTGCTTGGTGACTGTATTCATTTCCTAAGGCTGCTGTAGCAAATTACCACAGACTTGGAGGCTTAAGACAACAAAAATTTATTCTCTCACAGCTGTAGAATTCTAAAATCAAAGCATCAGCAGGGCTGTGATCCCTCTAGAGGCTCTAGGGAAAATTCCATTTCTTGCCTTTTCATGGTTCTGGTGGCTATTAGCATTCCTGGCCTTGTGACTGTATCACTCTGTCTCCATCTTCACATGCCCTTCTCTTTTCTGTGTGTCTCTCCTATGTGTGCATTTTATAAGGATGCTTGTCAATGAATTTAGGATAATCCAGGATGATCTAATCTCGAAGTCCTTAATTATATCTACATAGGGGCTTTTTCAAAATAAGGTCAGACTCACAGGTTCCAGGTATTAGGATGTGAGCATATCTTTTGGTGGGCCACCATTCAATCCACTGCAGTCCACTCCCTGGCCCCCCAAATTCACATCTGTCCTATGTGAGAAATACATTCACCCTATCCCAACATCCCCCAATATCTCAACCAATTACAGCATCAAGTCTAAGTTAAAATTTTCATCTAATTATCACCAGCTCATAAAGTTTCACATCTTATGATCTAAATCAACCCAATCAGGTATGGGTGGGACTCTGGATATTACTGATCCTGAGACAAAATGCCTCTCCATCTGTAGACCTAAGAGACTAGAAGACAAGTTATCTGCTTCCAAAAGACAGTGGTGGGATAGGCATAGGATAGACAGTCACATTCTAAAAGGGAGAAAAGGAAAGGAATCAAAGAATAACCAGCCCAAACAAGTTCAAAATCCAGCAGAGCAAATTCCATTGAGTTTCTGTGGCTCAAGGCAGCTCTGGGCGCACTGTAGCTCTGTACACATCTGCATACAGCTCTTGTCTCTGACTCTAGCCTCTGGCCTCTGCCTTTGCCTCTGCACCCATGCTACTATCCTTGGAGTCACTTCTCCTTTTTCTTGCATGGTAGCACATGCTTGCACCTTAGTAGCTCTATCAGCTCATTTCCTAAGTGTGGAATTTTGGAAATCCAAGAGCCCACTTTTATCTTATCCTATCTGCATCACCTTCATTCCAAGCTGGCCATGCTTCTGCTTATACAATGGTTTCAAAATCTTGTGGGTTTTTGTAGATGTGATTAACATGTACAATCAGTTGACTTTAAATAAAGGAGGTTATCCTCCAAAATTTACATGGGCCTGATCCAATCAGTTGCCTTAAGAGCAGAATTGAAAGAAGTAAAGCTGTCACTGTTTGCAGATGACATGATATTATACATAGAGAATCCTAAAGATGCTACCAGAAAACTACTAGAGCTAATCAATGGATTTGGTAAAGTAGCAGATACAAAATTAATGCACAGAAATATCTTGCATTCCTGTACACTAATGATGAAAAATCTGAAAGAGAAATTAAGAAAACACTCCCATTTACCATTGCAACAAAAAGAATAAAAATCCTAGGAATAAACCTACCTAAGGAGAAAAAAGACCTGTATGCAGAAAACTATAAGACACTGACGACAGAAATTAAAGATGATACAAACAGATGGAGAGATATACCATATTCTTGGATTGGAAGAATCAACACTGTGAAAATGACTATACTATCCAAAGCAATCTAAAGAAGATTCAATGCAATCCCTATCAAACTACCAATGGCATTTTTCATAGAACTAGAACAAAAAATTTCACAATTTGTATGGAAACACAAAAGACCCCAAAAAGCCAAAGCAATCTTGAGAAAGAAAAACGGAGCTGGAGGAATCAGGCTCCCGGACTTCAGACTATACTACAAAGCTACTGTAATCAGACTATACTACAAAGCTACTGTAATCTAATCCATAGACCAATGGAACAGGATAGAAAGCCCAGAGATAAACCCACGCACATATGGTCACCTTCTTTATTTATTTGTGATATGCGGGCCTCTCACTGCTGCGGCCTCTCCCGTTGCGGAGCACAGGCTCCGGACGCGCAGGCTCAGCAGCCATGGCTCACAGGCCCAGCCGCTCCGCGGCATGTGGGATCCTCCCGGACCGGGGCACGAACCCGTGTCCCCTGCATCGGCAGGCGGACTCCCAACCACTGCACCACCAGGGAAGCCCTGGTCACCTTATTTTTGATAAAGGAGGCAAGAATATACAATGGCAAAAAGACAGGCTCTTCAGTAAGTGGTGCTGGGAAAATTGGACAGCTACATGTAAAAGAACGAAATTAGAACACTCCCTAACACCATACACAAAAATAAACTCAAAATGGATTAAAGACCTAAATGTAAGGCCAGACACTGTAAAACTCTTAGAGGAAAACATAGGCAGAACACTCTATGACATAAATCACAGCAAGATCCTTTTGGACCCACCTCCTAGAGAAATGGAAATAAAAACAAAAATAAACAAATGGGACCTAATGAAACTTCAAAGCTTTTGCACAGCAAAGGAAACCATAAACAAGACCAAAAGACAACCCTCAGAACGGGAAAAATATTTGCAAATGAAGCAACTTTGTCAGGATTAATCTCCAAAATTTACAAGCAGCTCATGCAGCTCAATATCAAAAAAACAAACAACCCAATCCAAAAATGGGCAAAAGACCTAAATAGACATTTCTTCAAAGAAGATATACAGATGGCCAACAAACACATGAAAGAATGCTCAACATCATTAATCATTAGAGAAATGCAAATCAAAACTACAATGAGGTATCACCTCACACCAGTCAGAATGCCCATCATCAAAAAATCTACAAACAATAAATGCTGGAGAGGGTGTGGAGAAAAGGGAACCCTCTTGCACTGTTGGTGGGAATGTAAATTGACACAGCCACTATGGAGAACAGTATGGAGGTTCCTTAAAAAACATACAACCCAGCAATCCCACTACTGGGCATATACCCTGAGAAAACCGTAATTCAAAAAGAGTCATGTACCACAATGTTCATTGCAGCTCTATTTACAATAGCCAGGACATGGAAGCAACCTGTGTCCATCGACAGATGAATGGATAAAGAAGATGTGGCACATATATACAATGGAATATTACTCAGCCATAAAAAGAAACGAAATTGAGTTGCTTTTTGGGAGGTGGATGGACCTAGAGTCTGTCATACAGAGTGAAGTAAGTCAGAAAGAGAAAAACAAGTACTGTATGCTAACACATATATATGGAATCTAAAAAAAAAATTGTTCTGAAGAACCTAGGGGCAGGACAGGAATAAAGACGCAGATGTAGAGAATGAACTTTAGGCCACGGGTAGGGGGAAGGGTAAGCTGGAACGAAGTGAGAGAGTGGCATGGACATATATACACTACCAAATGTAAAATAGATAGCTAGTGGGAAGCAGCCACATAGCACAGGGATATCAGCTCAGTGCTTTGTGACCACCTAGAGGGGTGGGATAGGGAGGATGGGAGGGAGACGCAAGAGGGAGGAGAAATGGGGATATATGTATATGTATGGCTGATTCACTTTGTTATACAGTAGAAACTAACACACCATTGTAAAGCAATTATACTCCAATAAAGATGTTAAAAAAAAAAAAAGAGCAGAATTGAAGCTTCCTGAGGAAGAAGAAATCCTGCCTGTGGAAGCAGCATCAGTCCCTGCTTAAGAGTTTTCAGTCAGCGCTTCTTAATAGCCTGCCTTATGGAGTTTGGTTTATGTTCCCTCCTCACCATCACAGTAGCTGCCACCACTTGTTCTCTCTTTGAGGCTCTTCTATAACCCTCCACTTTCCTTTTGCCTCCCACCCAGTTTTAAGGGTTTTACTATAATTGAGAACAAAAAACAGAGTATAGCAAATGTAACCAACATAGAGATTTTGTAAACATTTCAGAGGGTTGCAAAATCTTAACAGCCATGGTCCTTGACTCACAGTTCTTAGATCCTTCTGAAACAAGAAATAGGATTCTTCAGGGCTTTAATTTACTTGAAGAAGGGATGCACTAAACACCGCTTCAATTAATCTTTTTTTCTCTAAAGACTTTCTTACTAATTTTAAGGTTGACCAGAGGTAGTGAATTCCTGGCCAGCCCCCTTCTATGCTGAGAGATGCCTGAGTACCTATTTCTCATGTCTTTAGCTGACAGGCAAAGTTATATGGATTTTAAATTATAGCCACCTTAATGTTGCTAATAAGTAACATTTGTTTTCTAGTCTGATAGTAAGAATATTTTTAAAAATATCAAGATTCAAAGCATGACTGTTTATAATACACAAGCTCATCATCGTTGATTAGATTTCTGATGGTTCATTTATTTAGAATGACTGAAAGGAACTTTTCAAAATGAATGCTGTTGGTATCATGAATGCTAAGGCAGTAGGCTGATTAAAATGAACTTAGATAGAATGGGCAAAATCTGCTTTATTTCCTCTTTCTATATCAAGAAAGATAATTTTATTGCAAAAAAACGGATACCAGGAAGACTTTGTTAAACAGAAATGCAGCAGTGTTCTACCTTTTGGTGACATTTTCACTACATGAGACGTAAAGATTTTTACAGATAAATCTAGTACCATAGTATTGCAGACAATAGGAATTAACATGTTCAGATTTTGCTTTTCCCCATTCAAGCTCAATAAGCAAAAGAGTACACGATAAGCTGGTGAATCCTGAGATTTCGTAATATAGACAAATTGGTTAAGTCATCCAAAGGTGAATATTTTTGATCCAACTTTTCTGTCTTAAATATGGAAATGAGCTACGGTGTCCATGATGATTTTCCAGGAGCTGATGGGTATCAGCTATGTGGTCACAGGTGTGGTGAACTGTGCTATGGAAGGAAAGGAGATACTGCATGATGGAAACAAAATGCCATTTTCTATTTTTAAGTCTCATGACTGCCCCTAAATCCCTTGCCTCATTTCCTTCTAACAGCTGTCTTTAAAATTGGAGACAATATGTGTCCAAGAGAAAATAAAGGCCAAGGCTTTCAAATGTTCCTCTGGGAATTGTATGCAACAGAGTTCCTTCATGCAGATCATTTATTCTTTAGTTTAAAAATCATATACAGTACAGCATTCAGGACCATGAAACTTGATATGTAACCAGATTTTGCTGCTATGATTTATGATGATGATTATGATCAATATTTCTCAATTTTCAAAAAAGTCTGAGCAGATGCTTACGCCTTATGAATATCTAATTTTTAAGGATGAGTCTCTGTGCACAGAGTTCTTTGTTATAATAAAATAAAAATCAATGTATTTATTTATTCATCAGATATTTATCCCTTACTAGATTTCCGACTTTGGGTAAATCACGTAAATGTTATGGGTCTCAGTTTTTTTCATTTTTAAAATGGAGATAATAAAATGTGTAAGTTAAAGGATTATTTGGAATTATCTCACTTAGCCAAGCGCCTTGTTGGTACTTGGCTTGTTGGTACTTCTTGGAGCATTGTTGGTACTATTAACTTGTGTCATTGTTATCACTGGGTTGATAATATTATTATAGCTCCATGTCTCCTAGGCACAAGGCATGGAAGGAATAGATCAGCCATGGTCTCTTCTCTTGAGAAATTCCTTATCTAATAGGTGAAAAGCCAGATAAACATTTAATTGCACTTCATGGTTATACCTGCAGAAACTGAGGCCCATGTATAGAGTGTTATGGCAACCCAGAGGGGACAGTGTTAACATTTCCTGGGATTATCAGGGAAAGCTTGGAGGGGGAGCAAGTTTTTAAGCTGAGCCTTGAAGGATGGGAGGGAATCTTATAAATCAGATCAGAAAGTAGAGGAAAGCTTTGTAAGCAAGTTAAAAACATCTGAGAGATATGAATGAAAATGGCTCAGATATAGAATAGCTGGTAGTTCAGGAAGGATGCAACATAGAGAACACGTGAGGGGTGGCTGGGAAATAAGATATTTTTTAATTAATTAATTAGTTAATTAATTAATTTCTTTATTGCCTATTTCTCCCACTAGAATTTACATTTCATCAGGGCAAGGACTTAACTGTGTTATTTTCTTCTGTATCTCTAGCAACTACCAAAGTACTAAAATGTGGGATAAATATATATTGGATAACAAACAAATTAATTACCTATGAATTACTTGATTTACTTGCCTCTAACATCCTTTTTATCCATTTCCTATGTGCCTCTATGCCACTTTGTTAGTAACTTAGAAACTATACCTTTCTGTGTAGGTCTCATATCTCTCTTATAGATTAGAAGCTCTTTATGAAACACAGTCAGTATTATGGCTGCTGGCACATAGTAGATATGCATAAATGTTTGCTGAATTTAAATACTGAAGTGTAAAATACTCCTATCAAATTATTTCCTGTTTCATTATAGGATATGGATATGATAGATGCTGGAAATAGGGTAGAAAAAAAGATGCAGAAGGCCAGCTAGCCCTTCCTCACATTGTGCATCTGAAGGCTGTTTGATCTCTCCTGCTTTCAGAGAAATAAAAGCTGCAATGCACATGCAGGTGTTTACACCATGCGTGGCCACAGGACAGCATACAGGTATGTTGAGGTAGTAGTTGCCAGGTACTGTGTCTCTGCCTACACAGAATGAGTAACTCAAACATAAAAACATTTCCAAGCAATTGTGATGGACCCAAACATATTTTGAACGTACAACCTTCCCAAAATTTCTGTGGGTAGATCTTTTTATATAAAGAAAACATGACCCTAGTGGGACCTGGTGGAGTGATTTAGGGAGTCAAAACTAATGAATGCAGCAGATGGCCATCAACTCCTTTTACAGAGAGCTCTCTCTGGAATTTTTCACACAATGTCCTGCCTTGTCCTCCCTTGAATTGTGACATGGTGGTTATAAAAATGTGTGATCTTTGCCCTCTACGATTTACAGTCAGCAACAGAAGAGACTTTTAATAAGAAAATTACAGCATAAGGCAGAATGTGATGGATGAAGCAGTCAGCTCCAGTCATAATCAACCATGATCCTAAACCTTAGCTGCTAAAATGCTCAACTGTTCTCATTCTCTCAATGGTTAGATTAGCTCCAGGAGGGCTAGGACCCTATCAACCCTATGCACTGTTGTATCCCAGCCCCCAGTCCAGTGCCTAGCACACAGTAGTTATTCAACACATATTTGTGGAATGAAGGGTTGGATCCTTCCCTACCTAGTGAAAGTTTTGTTGCCTTACTAACACATCCTGACACTTCTGTGGCTCCTTATAAACATATTCTTTGTACAAAGGCTAGTTCAGTAAGTATTCATCAACCTCTTATAGTGTGTGTGTGTGTGTGTGTGTGTGTGTGTGCATATGCGTGTGTGTCCTCTCCAGAGGTAGAAAGAACACTAGATTTATAATCAGTTCGAGTCCCTTCTCCAGTGTTCCTAGATGTGTAACCTAGGTAAGTCTATTAACTCTGAGACCCACCTACAAAGTAGGAATACTTCCTCTCCTGTTATCCTCCCAAAACTGCTGGAAATGCAACTGTTTATAAACTATCAGATAATGTAACAAACGTAAATAATTGTTATTCCAAATCCAGAGTCAGGATGGGTGAAAAGGCCATGCTCCTGAGCTTTTTGGTGAGCCGTCTTGACCATTCAGTGTTCCACTGACCGATGAGAGCTACCAGAATGCTTATGAAGGAGGAGATTTGGAACCAAGATGGCGGAGTGGAAGGGCGTGCTCTCACTCCCTCTTGCATGAACACCAGAATCACAACTAACTGCTAGACAATCATCGACAGGAAGACACTGGAACTCACCAAAAAAGATACCCCACATCCAAAGACAAAGGAGAAGCCACAATGAGATGGTACGAGGGGCGCAATCACAATAAAATCAAATCCCATAACTGGTGGGTGGGTGACTCACAGACTGGCGAACACTTATACCACAGAAGTCCACCCACTGGAGTGAAGGTTCTGAGCTCCACGTCAGGCTTCCCAACCAAAGGTCCGGCAACGAGAGGAGGAATTCCTAGAGAATCAGACTTTGAAGGCTACTGGGATTTGATTGTAGGACTTTGACAGAACTGGGGGAAACAGAGACTCCACTCCTGGAGGGCACACACAAAGTAGTGTGTGCATCGGGACCCAGGGGAAGGAGCAGTGACCCCAGGGGAGACTGAACCACACCTACCTGCTAGTGTTGGAGGGTCTGCTGCAGAGGCAGGGGGTGGCTGTGGCTCACCGTGGGGACAAGGACACTGGCAGTGGAAGTTCTGGGAAGTACTCCTTGGCATGAGCCCGCCCAGAGTCCACCATTAGCCCGACCAAAGAGCCCAGGTAGGCTCCAGTGTTGGGTTGCCTGAGGCCAAACAACCAACAGGGAGGGAACCCAGCCCCACCCATCAGCAGTCAAGCAGATTAAAGTTTTACTGAGCTCTGCCCACCAGAGCAACAGTCAGCTCCACCCACCACCAGTGTCTCCCATCAGGAAACTTGCATAATCCTCTTAGATAGCCTCATCCACCAGAGGGCAGATAGCAGAAGCAAGAACTACAATCCTGCAGCCTGTGGAACAAAAACCACATTCACAGAAATATACACAAGATGAAAAGGCAGAGGGCTATGTACCAGATGAAGGAACAAGATAAAACCCCAGAAAAACAACTAAATGAAGTGGAGATAGGCAACCTTCCAGAAGAAGAATTCAGAATAATGATAGTGAAGATGATCCAGGACCTCAGAAAAAGAATGGAGGCAAAGATGGAGAAGGTGGAAGAAGTGTTTAACAAAGACCTAGAAGAATTAAAGAACAAACAAACAGAGATGAACGATACAATAACTGAAATGAAAACTACACTAGAAGGAATCAACAGCAGAATAACTGAGGCAGAAGAACGGAGAAGTGACCTGCAAGACAGAAAGGTGGAATTCACTGCTGCGGAACAGATTAAAGAAAAAAGAATGAAAATAAATGAAGACAGTCTAAGAGATCTCTGGGACAACATTAAACGCAACAACATTTGCTTTATAGGAGTTCCAGAAGGAAAAGAGAGAGAGAAAGGACCAGAGAAAATATTTGAAGAGAATATAGTTGAAAACTTCCCTAACATGGGAAAGGAAATAGCCACCCAAGTCCAGGAAGCGCAGCGAGTCCCATGCAGGATAAACCCAAGGAGAAATACGCCAAGACACATAGTAATCAAATTGGCAAAAATCAAAGACAAATAAACATTATTAAAAGCAGCAAGGGAAAAATGACAAATAACATACAAGGGAACTCTCATAACATTAACAGCTGATTTCTCAGCAGAAACACTACAAGCCAGAAGGGAGTGGGATGATATACTTAAACTGATAAAAGGGAAGAAACTACAATCGAGATTACTCTACCAGGCAAGGATCTCATTCAGATTCGATGGAGAAATCAAAAGCTTTACAGAGAAGCAAAAGCTAAGAGAATTCAGCACCACCAAACCAGCTCTGCAACAAATGCTAAAGGAACTTCTCTAAGTGGGAAACACAAGAGAAGAAAAGGACCTACCAAAAAAATCCAAAACAATTAAGAAAACGGTAATAGGAACATACATATTGATAATTACCTTAAACGTGAATGGATTAAATGCTCCAACTAAAAGACACAGGCTCGCTGAATGGATAAAAAAACAAGACCCATATATATGCTGTCTACAAGAGACCCACTTCAGACCTAGGGACACATTCAAACTGAAAGTGAGGGGATGAAAAAAGATATTCCATGCAAATGGAAATCAAAAGAAAGCTGGAGTAGCTATACTCATATCAGATAAAACAGGCTTAAAATAAAGAATGTTACAAGAGACAAGGAAGGACAGTACCTAATGATCAAGGGATCAATCCAAGAAGAAGATATAACAATTATAAATATATATGCACCCAACATAGGAGCACCTCAATACATAAGGCAACTGCTAACAGCTATAAAGAGGAAATAGACAGTAACACAACAATAGTGGGGGACTTTAACACCTCACTTATGCCAATGGACAGATCATCCAAAATGAAAATAAATACGGAAACAGAAGCTTTAAATGACACAATAGACCAGATAGATTTAAGTGATATTTATAGGACATCGCATCCAAAAACAGCAGATTACACTTTCTTCTCAAGTGCGCACGGAACATTCCCCAGGACAGATCACATCTTGGGTCACAAATCAAGCCTCAGTAAATTTAAGAACATTGAAATCATATCAAGCATCTTTTCTGACCACAACACTATGAGATTAGTGTTTAGATTAGATTAAACGAATTACAGGAAAAAAAACGTAAAAAACACAAACACATGGAGGCTAAACAATATGTTACTAAATAACCAAGAGATCACTGAAGAAATCAAAGAGGAAACCAAAAAATACCTACAGACAAATTACAATGAAAACACGATGATCCAAAACCTATGGGATGCAGCAAAAGCAGTTTTAAGAGGGAAGTTTATAGCTATACAAGCCTACCTCAAAAAACAAGAAATATCTCAAATAAACAATCTAACCTTACACTTGAAGGAACAAGAGAAAGAAGAACAAACAAAACCCAAAGTTAGCAGAAGGAAAGAAATCATAAAGATCAGACCAGAAATAAATGAAATAGAAAAAAAGAAAACAATAGCAAAGATCAATACAACTAAAAGCTGGTTCTTTGAGAAGATAAACAAAATTGATAAACCGTTAGCCAGACTCATCAAGAAAAAGAGGGAGAGGACTCAAATCATTAAATTAGAAATGAAAAAGGAGAAGTTACAACAGATACCACAGCAATAAAAATTATCCTATAAGACGACTACAAGCAACTCTATGCCAATAAAATGGACAACCTGGAAGAAATGGACAAATTCTTAGAAAGGTATAACCTTCCAAGACTGAACCAGGAAGAAATAGAAAATATGAACAGACCAAGCACAAGTAATGAAATTGAAGCTGTGATTAAAACTTTTCCAACAAACAAAAGTCCAGGACCAGATGGCTTCACAGGTGAATTCTATGAAACATTTAGAGAAGAGCTAACACCCACCCTTCTCAAACTCTTCCAAAAAATTGCAGAGGAAGGAACACTCCCAAACTCATTCTATGAGGCCACCATCACCCTGATACCAAAACCAGACAAAGATACTACAAAAATATAAAATTAGAGACCAATATCACTGATGAATATAGATGAAAATTCCTCAACAAAATACTAGCCAACAGAATCCAACAACACATTAAAGGGATCACACACCACGATCAAGTGGGATTTATCCCAGGGATGCAAGGATTCTGCAATATATGCAAATCAATCAATGTGATAAACCATATTAACAAATTGAAGAATAAAAACCATATGGTCATCTCAATAGATGCAGAAAAAGCTTTTGACAAAATTCAACACCCATGTATGATAAAAACTCTCTAGAAAGCGGGAAAAGAGGAAACCTACCTCAACATAATAAAGGCTATATATGACAAACCCACAGCAAACATCATTCTCAATAGTGAAAAACTGAAAGCATTTCCTCTAAGATCAGGAACAAGACAAGGATGTCCACTCTCGCCACTATTATTCAACATAGTTTTGGAAGTCCTAGCTATGGCAATCAGAGAAGGAAAAAAGAAATAAAAGGAATACAAATTGGAAAAGAAGAAGTAAAACAGTCACTGTTTGCAGATGACATGATACTATACATAGATAATCCTAAAGATGCCACCAATAAACTACTGGAGCTAATCAATGAATTTGGTAAAGTAGCAGGATACAAAATTAATGGACAGCAATCTCTTGCATTCCTATACACTAATGATGAAAAATCTGAAAGAGAAATTAAGGAAACAATCCCATTCACCACTGCAACAAAAAGAATAAAATACTTAGGAATAAACCTACCAAAGGAGACAAAAGACCTGTATGCAGAAAACTATAAGACACTGATGAAAGAAATCAAAGATGACACAAACAGATGAAGAGACATACCATGTTCTTGGATTAGAAGAGCCGATATTGTGAAAATGACTATACTACCCAAAGCAATCTACAGATTCAATGCAATCCCTATCAAACAAGCAACAGCAATTTTTACAGAACTAGAACAAAAAGTCTTAAAATTTGTATGAAGACACAAAAGACCCCGAATAGCCAAAGCAATCCTGAGAATGAAAAATGAAGCTGGAGGAATGAGACTCCCTGACTTCAGACTATACCACAAAGCTACAGTAATCAAGACAATGTGGTACTGGCACAAAAAGAGAAATATAGATGAATGGAACAGGATAGAAAGCTCAGAAATAAACTCATGTACCTATGGACAACTAATCTATGACAAAGGAGGCAAGGATATATAATGGAGAAAAGACAGCCTCTTCAATAAGTGGTGCTGGGAAAACTGGACAGCTACATGTAAAAGAATGAAATTAGAACACTCCCTAACACCATACACAAAAATAAACTCAAAATGGATTAAAGACCTAAATGTAAGGCCAGACATTATAAAACTCTTAGAGGAAAATATAGGAGGAACACTCTTTGACATAAATCACAGCAAGATCATTTTTGACCCACCTCCTAGAGAAATGGAAATAAAAACAAAAATAAACAAATGGGACCTAATGAAGCTTAAGAGCTTCTGCACAGCAAAGGAAACTATAAATAAGACGAAAAGACAACCCTCAGAATGGGAGAAGGTATTTGCAAATGAATCAACGGACAAAGGATTAATCTCCAAAATATATAAACAGCTCATGCAGCTCCATGTTAAAAAAAAAAAAAAAACCAATCCAAAAATGGGCAGAAGGGCTTCCCTGGTGGCGCAGTGGTTGGGAGTCTGCCTGCCGATGCAGGGGACACGGGTTCATTCCCCGGTCCGGGAGGATCCTGCGTGTTGCGGAGCGGCTGGGCCCATGAGCCATGGCCGCTGAGCCTGCACGTCTGGAGCCTGTGCTCCACAATGGGAGAGGCCACAATGGTGAGAGGCCCGCGTACCACAAAAAAAAAAAAAAAAAAAAAAAGGGCAGAAGACCTAAATAGACATTTCTTCAAAGAAGACATACAGATGGCCAAGAGGCACATGAAGAGCTGCTCAACATCACTAATTATCAGAGAAATGCAAATCAAAACTACAATGAGGTATTACCTCACACCAGTTAGAATGGCCATCATCAGAAAATCTACAAACAACAAATGCTGGAGAGGGTGTGGAGAAAAGGGAACCCTCTTGCATTGTTGGTGGGCATGTAAATTGATACAGCCACTATGGAGAACAGTATGGAGGTTCCTTAAAAAACTAAACCCAGAACTACCATGTGACCCAGCAATCCCACTACTGGGCATATACCTTGAGAAAACCATAATTCAAAAAGAGTCATATACCCCAATGTTCATTGCAGCACTATTTACAATAACCAGGTCATGGAAGCAACCTAAATGCCCATCGACAGACGAATGGATAAAGAAGATGTGGTACATATATACAGTGGAATATTACTCAGCCATAAAAAGGAATGAAATTGGGTCATTTGTAGAGATGTGGATGGACCTAGAGACTGTCATACAGAGTTAAGTCAGAAAGAGAAAAACAAATAGCATATATTAACACATATATGTGGAACCTAGAAAAATGGTACAGATGAACCAGTTTGCAAGGCAGAAATAGAGACACAGATGTAGAGGAGAAACGTATGGACACCAACGGGGGAACGTGGCATGATGGGTGGTGGTGGTGGTGGGATAAATTGGGAGATTGTGATTGACATATATATATACTAATATGTATAAAATAGATAACTAATAAGAGCCTGCTGTATTAAAAAAATAATTCAAAAAAAAAAGAAAAGACAACTCACAGAATGGGAGAAAATATTTGCAAATCATACACATGATAAATCCAGAATATATAAAGAACAGTTCTAACTCAATAACAAAAAAAAATTAAAAAACGAGCAAAGGACTTGAATAGACATTTCTCGAAGGCAGATATACAAAGGCCCAAAACACATGTAAAGATGTTCAGTATTATTAGTCATTAGAAAATGTAAATCAAAACCACAATATGACTTCACATCAACCAGCATATTAATAGTAATAATAATAAACTGAAAATAACAAGTGTTCTTAAGGATGTGGAGAAATTTGAATGCTTAAACACTTGCTAGTGGGAATCTAAAATGATGCAGCCACTGTGGAAAACAGTTTGGCTGTTCCTCAAAAAGTTAAACACAGAACTACCACATGACCCAGAAATTCCACATCTACTTATATACCTAAAAGAATTGAAAATAGGTATTCAAATAAAAACATGTACATAAATACGTGCACAATACAAAAGAGCCAAAAGCTGGAAACAACCCAGATGTCCATCAACTGATGAATGGATAAACAAATTGCAGTCTGTCTGTACAATGAGATGTTATTTAGCCATAAAATGGAATGAAGTAGTTATACAGGCTACAATATGGAGGAACCTTGGAAACATGATGCTAAGTGAAAGAAGCCAGTCTCAAAAGGCCACACTGTATGATTCCTTGTATATGAAAAACCCAGAAAAGGAAAATTCGTACACACAGAAAACAAATGATAATGGTTGCTAGGGGTGGAGAGGGAGAGTGAGGCGTGACTGTCTAACTGGGTACAGAGCTTCCTTTACGAAAGGAAGTGATGAAAATGTCTGGAACCACATGGAGTCAGTAGTTGCACATTTTGATGTACTAAATGCCACTGAATTGTACACTTTAAAATAGTTAAAATGGTGATTTTCATGTTATGTGAATTTTATCTCAATAGTAAAAAAGGAACTAAATATGCAAAAAAAAAAAAAAAAGACTAGGAAAGAGTTTCTGACTTCTACCCTAGGGACATGGGACACAATAAGGAAAATACTCAAATAATAGAAAGAAAATTTAAAAGATATGGGTCACATCCATGACAAAAGTTCATAACAAATAAAATGTTTTTACCTGCTCTTTCCCCTCAGCTAATGCAGGATTTCAGCTCCAGCAAAGACACTTTTAATATTTTGTGGGACTTCCAGATGAGTCTCATCCATGCTCATAAAAAAATCTAAACCATTACCAAATGGGGGTGAATCTGGACAAAATATCTCTCAACATTTCTGGTGCTATATTCTTTTAAAAGAGTGCCAACAGTTTTGATTACTCCCAAAAATCTCATTTAACTTTTAGGAAAACATACTTTTCAGTTTTTAATTGAAGCCAGGTGTGTGTCTTCATCACTGGCCTCAGATATGAATCCCATGGGCACTGGACCCTGTGCAAAATCTAAGTACTGTACAATCACTGCACTTATACTGGTACTGGTCCCTGCACCCACTGTCACTGAATTTTACTGCTGGATAAATCTGTGCTAACATGTTCTTTCAGCTTTAAATCTGAAATGTCTTAATTTCACTTCATCGTCTGAAAGAAATTTTCTAGGTATAGAACTCTAGATTGATAGTTTATTTCTTTCAGTAATTTAAAGATGTCACCCCATTTTCTTCTGGCTTGCAACGTTTCTGATGAGAAGTCTGCTGTCATTCTTACATTTGCTCCTCTGTACATGTGTCTTATTTTCTTTGGGAGTCCTTAAGATTTTCTCTTATCACTAGTTTTTAGTAACTTGGATATGATATACTGTAATGTTATTTTATTTATATTTATCCTTTTTGGGGGTTATGAGCTTCTTGCAAAAAATTAAGAGGAAATAAAGACATTTTCAGACATATAAAAGCTGGGAGAGTTTATTGCAAACTAGGCCTGCACTAACGTGTATGACTGCAAATATTTAACAAATAGCTTGCCAGGAAAACAAGATGTGTTGTGTTTTCTGATTTCCATGATGTAAATCATCTTACTATGGCCAATTTCAAGCTATCAACCAGTCATCTCTGAACACAGAGTGGGGAAGACATGCACATAATTGGCTCTTGTAAGCCTATGTGAGTCAGCTTCAGCACTCCATTGCCTATACTATAAGAAATATTACAGGAAGTCTTTCAGGTAGAAGAAAAATGATATCAGATGGAAGTCTGAATCTACATAAGTGAATAAAAAGCACTAGAAGTATAAAATATATGGGTAAAAAGAAAATACTTTTTTCTAATTAAATATTTTGCTTTAAAAGTTAACTGATACCTAAAGCAAAATAATAACAATGTCTACTGTAAGCCCTAGAGTAACCACTAAAAAGCAATAACAATGATAACAAAGAGACACAGCTAATAAAATGAGTGGAGAAAAATAGAATTACACATAAATTACTTCACTAATCTCCTTGTTCCCCAAAAAAGGCAGGAAGAGAGGAAAAAAGAAACAAAATAGGTAGCACAAAATAGGTAGCCCAACCATACTGATTATTACATAAAATTTAAATAGTCTTATCATGCCAGTTATAAGGTAGAGGCTGTCAGATTGCATTTAAAAGAAGACCCAACTATATGCTGTTTTTAAGAAACCCACTTTTACATAGGTAACCCTCTCATAATATGTCAAATGAGATACTTGTACAAATCCCACTGAGGGAAGCCATTGATGATTTGTGCATATACAATCTTAACGTTTGAAGAAACTTCATATCTGTGGTTTCAAATGAACAGTTAGTCAGTTCATACCACCTATAAGGAGTTCAGCTAGGCCCTGAAATGAAGAGATACAAAGGATCATAGCATGTCATCTCTAAATTCCACAATAGATTGATCATATTCCAAGAAGAATGAAGGAAATGTATAGTGTTCTGAATTTGAAATCAGAACATGTGGGTAGGTACTCCCAGTTCTACATTTTATTAGCTTTGTGGTTTTTGATAAAGCATACCTCTCTGGGACTCAATTTCCTTTTTTCTGAAGCAGTGGGTTCTCTAGGGAGATGAGTAGTCATTTCTCAGAATTTAAAAATATTTTTGAGACCACCTCCCCACCCTCTCAGACTCTAATATACTCTCGGGCTGAGTTGGAAGATTCTACATAACCTGAGTATATACTTTGAGAAAGCTCCCCAGTGATAATCAGCCTCCCTAGCCCCAACTCTACATCCTACCCACCAGTTGAAGACCACTGAGCTAGATCGTTTCTATGGCCCCTTCCATCTGTGACATTTTAGGATTCTCTATTTTACGCAGAGTTAATATTTGGGTGTTCTTCAGATTACCTCAAATCTGCAACCACCTCTTCAGCCAGCACTGACAAATCCCTAGGGTTGGTTCCTTGGCAAATTGCCCTTTCCTTTCAATTGATGGATTAGAAATGGAACGCTATGTTGATTAACCTACAAATATTTCATTTCAGAGTGAATGCACAGATCCAATAAAGAATACACTGTAGATGGATATATTTTGTTGTCTATGCAATTCAGTGCATCACAGGAGAACTGCTTAGGGACTGTTCAATGTTGCCTTGGTCTAGGGTGGCTGGCATTGATCTGTTGAAAAATCAATGAAGTCTGTGCTTTGGAAAAGAGAGCACTAAATTAGTCTTACTGGTTCACAAAACTGGAAAGTAGGTCATTGCCCGACATTCCAGTAATAGCTGCTGGCTCTGCGGCAGGCTCAGTGGCAGATACGGAGGGGCAGGACAGCCACCCAGAGCCCTGAGGTCAGAGGGAATCAGGCCTTGTGATGCCTAGAGGGGCTAGCCAAAGCGCAGTCTTCAAAAGGGAAAGGAAGGGCTTCCCTGGTGGCGCAGTGGTTGAGAATCCGCCTGCCGATGCAGGAGACACGGGTTCGTGCCCCGGTCTGGGAAGATCCCACATGCCGCAGAGCGACTAGGCCTGTGAGCCATAGCCGCTGAGCCTGTGCGTCCGGAGCCTGTGCGTCCGGAGCCTGTGCTCCGCAACGGGAGAGGCCACAACAGTGAGAGGCCCGCGTACCGCAAAAAAAAAAAAAAAAAAAAAAAAAAAAAAGGGAAAGGAAGAGTGCCCTATTCAGCCTTCATTCAGGGCTACAGGAAATAATTTTCTGCCACGGCATACAGTTTGTTTTAGTTTTAGTATGTCAGAGATGTTTCCTTTAATTATTTTCCAGTTACTTTTTACTTTTTTCAAAATGACTTTTATTTATCCCTCCCCTGAGAGTGCTTGAGGATTCTGTGTTATTTCATTTCTAACATGTTGCATTTCAAAAGACTTGGAGTATTAAATCTTGGCAGAAAAAGAGGGGCCTAATTAAGTAAGAGTAGGCCATGTTCTAATTTCCCATTCTTAGTCAGAATGAAGGTGTTTTTAATCGTAAGTCTTAAGTTAGGGGACTAAAACTTTTATTCTAATAATTATGAACATCACCCTCTCATACAGAGGTCAAAAGAGAAACAAATCCCACTAAGGGAAGCCACCAATGATTTCAGAGGGAAGAAGATGGAAAGGAAAGTAGAACAGCAAGAGGTCATAAGCAGGAGTGATACTGCTCTGATGTTAGCTATCTTATGGCGTGTGGTGTGTTACTCTTATAGTCCTTGGTGGAGACCTAGACTACATAATTAACCAGGGCTAAACGTATTGAAATCAAGTAGGAGAAATCTTTTTCCTCTGGCTTCACATCTTAGTTCCCCCTTTCATTGCCCTGACTCCCAATGTTTTTCCGTCCATTCTTCTCTTCTTACCACAGATAAGGTGCCTTTCTTGCTCTCAGGTACCTATCAACAAGGCCATGACACAGCATAACCCCAGGAGGCCCCACTTAGAAGTTCAACTGGCAATGGTGCCTGGGGTTGGGCAATACTATGGCCCTATTGCTTTCACCGAAGGATCTAAAAGCTTTAAGGCAGAAGAAAGTCACTCTCCAGTGGTGGAGCATCAGGAAACCTGGCAGGGTACAAGAGAGACATTTGAACTGGTAGCTTCCTAGTGTTCTAGTATCACTGCACTTGTAGGGGATTGTGCACCATACAGCCCTGGCAATGAATCTTGAAGGATGGCATCACTGCTGCATTGCTCAGCATATTTTCTAGAGAACATGAAGGGAAAGGACAAGAATTTACTACTAGAGATCTTGTGACATCTAGAAAGTGCTTGACATGCATTACAGGCATACCTCGCTTTATTGTGCTTTACTTTGTTGAGCTTTGCAGATATTGAGTTTCTTACAAATTGAAGGTTTGTGGCAACACTACATCAAGCAAGTCTATCAGTGCCATTTTTCCAACAGCATTTTCTCACTTCATGTCTTTGTATTGCATTTCGGTAATTCTTGCAATATTTCAAACTTTTAAAGTCATCATTATATTTGTTTTGGTGATCTGTGATCAGTGATCTTGTTACCAGTGCAATAAGATTATGACTTGCTGAAGGCTCAGATGACGGTTAGCATTTTTTAGCAATCAAGTATTTTTAACTAAGGTATGTATACTGTTCTTTTAGACATAATGTTATTGCACACGCAATAGACTACAGTATAGTGTAAACATAACTTTATATGAACTGTAAAACTAAAAAATGTGTGTGACTTGCTTTATTGTGGTGATCTGGAACCAGACTTGCAATATCTCCCAGGTATGCCTGCATATTCTTTCAGATTCTTGACATCATTATGGGGCTGGAAAAATCAGACATTATTGTGTCATCTATGTCAAACTGGAAACTAAATCTGAGAGACCTAGCTACATTCTTAATATTCACAAGTGAACCCTTGAGCTTCACTAGAAGTCAAGTGTCCTGCACCTTAATCCATCTTGTTCTAAGCCTTTTATTCCTGGTATTAACTCTATACATTCCTTTTATAGTAGAGAGTCCCATTTTGGAGCAGTTCACTAAGGGCTATGAAATGGAAGCCAAAACAAACATATATACCTTTTTGGTCTTTTAGCCCCAGCTCTCTAGAAAACAGAGCCTGAGGCAAACACTTAGATATTAATACTTTATTAGGGGTGTATCCTAGGAAGTAAAAGAAAGAAGGAAATGAGGCAGGGAAGGAAGAAAAGTTTAGTGAATGTTGTGATACACTATCAGATCTCACTTCAGGAATGATGGGATTATTCCCCCAGCTCCTGGAACTGGTGCTGGGGGACAATCCTTAGCTGTCAGGCCTCTTCAGGAATTGCCTTGGCTGAAGAGAGTTGCAGTATCCTCTTTCTAGAGCAGATCATAATCAATGCAGCAGCATCAAGGCCTGGCCCTCTTGCCTCAATTCGAGGCAACTTCGAAGGGCCATTTTAGTTCCATGTTCCCTCATGGAGTCAAATGAGGTCTTCGTAGTGGCTCATTACAGCCCAGCTTTCCCCTTGGCCCACCTGTTTCCATCTCTTCCCAAGATCACTTCCTAATAAACTTTCTGCATGTTTATCTCTGTCTTAGTCTACTTCCCAGGGAACCCATCTTACAAAAATACACGTTTACATTTTGTACTAGGGCTATGTTAACTCTCCTAATATAGTCCAAAGAGCTCTGGATCATCTGAACATCCTGAAGAACACTATACTGGTTCATTATATTGAGGACATCATGCCAACTGGACCATAAGAATGAGAAGTGGTAGATTTTGGATGCTTTTGTAAGATACATGTGCCCTAGCAGGTGGGAGATAACCCCTACAAGACTCAAGGATCTATCACATCGATGTCCTTTTGGGGGTCCAGTGACCTAAGACATCCCATCCAAATAAAGGAGAAATTATTGTCTTTCACCCCCTACTACAAGAAAAGAATCACTGTGTCTGACAGACCTCCTCAGATTCTGAGGCAGCATATTGCACACCTGGGAATACTGCTCTGACTTGTATACCAGGTGACATGAGAGGCTCTGAGAGGGGCCCAGAATAAGAAAGCGCTCTTCCGCTGGTACTGGCAAGTGGCCTGCTATTTTGGCCACACAAATTAATTAACCCTATGGTATTAAAGGCATCAATGGTGGGAAAGATGCCATAGGGAATCTATGCTAAGTCTCAAGGGGAATGATAATGAAGACCCCTAAGGCCATGCCATGTGCAGAGAAGAATTATACACTTATCAAAAAAGAGTTTCTGTCATACTGCTAGGTAGAGATGGAATACGTGATCATGGGATATTAAGTGACCAGAATTGCCATCATGTGCTGGGCTTGGTCAAACCTACTAAGCCATAGGTTCAGGAGGGTCTGGCTGTAATCCATCATAAGGTAGAAGTGGTACATCCCAAGTTAAGCCCAAGCAACACCAGAGCATACAAGCAAGCCATGCAACAGGTGGCCCAGACCCCTCATATCATCCACCACTATCACTCCAGGGCCTTTCCATGAATTCACTCTTATAGCTGCAGAGGGGAATCTCATGACCAGCTGATGGAGGAAAGACCTCAGGCTTGATTCATAGATGGAATGGCTTGGTATGTAAGTCAAAAGTAGATGGTGGCTGCTTTACAGCCTGACTTGAGTGTGGTCAGTGGGGAGCACATGGTTAATCGACTTTATGAACAAAGAGAACTTGTCCAAGGTTATAATATATCCATATGCATGGGCAGTGGGAAATGTCTTGGTCAGCTGATAAGGGGTCCTGAAGGAGAAAGACTGTAAAGAGACAAGGAGGCATGTGGTTGAGTATATGGGAGTGGGCACAATGTATGAAGATTTTTGTATCACGTGCAATATCCACTGGAGAGCACCTATCACAGAAGAGGCACCATGTAGAGAAAACAATTCAGACAGTTGACATCAATTACCTTCTGTCATTGGCCACTTAGTCCTGGCATAAGGAGCACATGAGTGGAGTAGCCCTGGTAGAAAGACCAAACAATACGAGCCCAACAGCAACTGCTTCCACTTACCTTGACTGATCTACTATTATCATTGCCAAATGTCCAACCTGCCATCAACAGAGACCAACTCTATGTCCCTGACACAGCATCATCATTGAACAAGCTAGTTGTTGGCAAATTGACTACATTAGTCTCCTTCAGTCTGGATGGTTCAGCAATTCTCAACAGGAATAGACACATATTCCTGGCATGGCATACCTGCCCACAGGCCCTACCCCAGGTCTTACAGAGTGGATTTGATCCACTAGCATGTAATCCCACACAATATTGCATCAGACCAAGAAACCTACTTTATACCAAAAGAGGCACAAGAATGGGCACATGGCCATATCATGTACTTCAACACTCAGAAGGTGCTGGCTTGAGAGAGACATGGATCATCCTGACAAAGGCCCAGTGGAAGCACCAGCTCAGAAGTGATATCTTGCCATGATGTAAAACCTTCCTCCAGGATACAGCATGCACTCTAAATTAAGAATTGTTTATGATGTTGTGTCCCCGGTTGGTAGAATACATGGATCCAGGACCCAAGGAGTGGAAGCAGGAATTACCCGTTTACTATTCACTCCCAATGACCCAGTGGAGGAATTTTGTATTTCCCATCCTCACAACTCTAAACTCTGTGTGTCTAGAGGTTTTAGTTCCAAAAAAGAAATATTTCCACCAGAGGATACACCAAGAGTCACACTGAACCCTAAGTGATGACTGCTGCCTGAGCACTTTGGAGTCACCATCCTGTTAGGATTATGAAACTGAGGTTGGGCTAATGCTACACGAGGAGGACAGGAAGAAATACGTTTGACTTCCAAGTGATCCGCTTGAATGTCTCTTTGAGCAGTAACCAGAGTCTGCAAAAGGCAAGGTGCTCAAGAGGCTCTGATGACTCAGGGTTAAGGGACTGAGCTAGGCCGCTGAGTTAGCCACTGAGACCAGCAGAGGTGCTAGCAGAGGGTGAGAGGAACCTAGGATGGACGATAGAGGAGGGAGATGATGAGTATAAGTTGAGGCCCTGAGACCAGCCGCAGCAGTGGTGGCTACAGATAACCCCATTAACCTTCCTCTTATAAGTTTCTCCCAGAAAAAGAGGCCCCCAGAGTCCTAAAGGAGCTGTTCCTAGTACGTACACAAATAATAGGATCTGAACAGTACAGGGGTGCATTGAAATAGATGCCGTGATGCATCCCCAGATACTCCTTCAGGAATGGTGGACTCATTCCCTTAGCTGCTGGGACTGTGCCCTCAACTGTCCACCTCTTCAGCATTTGCCTCTCTCAAGGTCACACTGTTTTCCCAGGACGGCCCACATCCAATGATTGCTTGGTGTACGAGTAAAAGTGACCAGTCCCCTTGTACCAATCTGGGATAATTCTGGAGGGTCATCAAAGCTTCAAAACTATCTGTAGGTGTGGCTGATGTCTTCCTTGAGACTATATCACAACTCAATTTCTTTCTCTGCTCAAACTGCTTCTTCCTTCCCTTCTATAGACATTGATCACGAGAGTATTACCAAATGTAGATCACCAAACTTTGTCTTAGAGTCTGCTTCTCAGGGAACCCAATCAGTGACAGAGAGCAAATACAAGGGTGTGCGTTACCAAGGTGACCACGTCAGTCCCCAAATATGTCTGGTTGCTCAGATTTCACGGGTCATCTCCAGAGAGACTGTATGAAGGGACTACCTCCCAAAGCTGTCCATGGGGATAAGGTGAGGAAGACAGAGCACTTTATCTCCTGGCTCCATCCTCCCTCCCACTGGCCAAAGTCTGCCCCATTGGGCGACAACATCTCCATACTTCTAAGTTGAGTCCCTCAGCCACTCCAGGTGACCACTGGGGGAGCCAGATCCTTCTCTTGTTCAATCCAGCCCATGCTTAGGTACAGAGTTCTCCTTGTCAGTCAGGAGTTCACAGGGGGCTCCCAACTCTTTAGTGGTGGTAGCAACAGCAGCCAGAATTTCTGACCACAGGCATGCCGTGAGCCATCAATAGTACCGCTCCAGTCAGAAGGGAGAGCAAGTGACTGAGTAGATAGGGCTGAACAGAGGCGCAATGGAACATAAACAATGACCAGTCCCATTGGTGGGGATGTATATACACATATATCTTTTTTTTCGGGTGGACTTAGTTATATATTTATCTTATTACGAAGTATTTACTTCTCTTATCTGATTGTAGGGGAGGAAGGAAAAAGAGTGAGAGTGGCAAAAATAATAACAGTATATTAATAATAATAAATTGTGGGATTGCACAGGGCTCTACAGCTAACAAAAATGGAAAAAATATGCTTTCATAGAGGAGAAACTGTGAGACATTTTCTTTCTAGTCACCCACAGCATTTCAACTTATTCTCTTTTAGCAAAGGGGAAAATTTGATGGCTGGGATACAGTGGATTCTGCTAGGCCAGAGGAAGGCTAGGAAGAAGTCTAGATATTGAAGGACATTGGAGGTGAAATCTAATCCAACCACCTCACTTTATAAATTAGGAAGCAGATCGAGAGAGGGAAAATGAGCTCTGTGTCAGCTTTTGATTTAGGAGGAAATGATTAACAAAGAAGTGACTGTACTCATGTTAAAATTAAGTGATGTCCTCATTAAAACTTTGTCTCTTAGGAAAGGAAAGGCTGGGGTGGAGGCTTACCTTTACTGAATTCCTATTATGTTCTATGGATTTCACACTTATCATTTCCTCTAATTAATTGATTAATCTTCACAAAATCCTAGGAGGTAGATATCATTACAACTATAATTAAGAAGTTTAGTAGCCTGGACAAGGCCAGATTAATAATTAGTAGCTCCTGGAATCAAACCCTGATTTCTGACCCTAAATATCATGTTCGTACAACAGCATCACACTGACTCCAGAAGTGAAGCACTTAAAGATTACCCAAGCCAAGAAAAAGGAAATCATATTTTCATGTTAATATGCTGTTTCCACTTCCTTTTCATTTTAAGTGAGCTAAAAACATCAAAGATGATAGAACAATGGCTTGCCCCAAGTTCATAAAAGCTTAACTTTCTGTTTGAATCAATAAAACGTTGACATAAAAGGGAGCAGAAACATTCAGGAAAGACACATTTCCGAATGTCCTCACTGCCTGGGTCAGAGGCACCAAAGTCGTCCCACCCCAGGATCTCCTGGTGTAAAATGAGGGCATTTGGCTCCTGGGTATTCAAGGTTCCTTCCAGCTCTAAAACAAAACAAAACAGACAAACAAACAAACAAAAAACCAACCACTACAGGCCTGCACAGTTCTTTTCTTTTCTTTTTGATGCCAAGCTATAAAACTTCCAAAAACAGCAACACCAGTGGGGAGGGCGCAGTCTCACTGAAATACTGACCCAGGGCAAACACAAGCAGTGCAGATGCTTCAGGAGATGGAAGCAGGTCACAGTGAGCATCCCGAGCTCCTTGCCTGTGGTGGTTGAGATTAATTGGCTTATGCTGGCCAGTTGCACCGTCTATGGGGAGCCTGGATACTGTCATTGTAGCATAGTCATAATTCAGGTATTACTTGGAAAAAGAAGTGATCCCTTAGGCCCAACTATCTGATCACTCACAGGGAACACTTAATTTTTCTCCTAACTAAGGCACTGGCTTTTTCCCTTTCCTCCTTTCCCTCCTCCCTTTCCCCCCTCTCATGCTTGCTATATACCAGGCAAAGTCCTAAGGACTATACATATTTTATCATTTAATCCTCATAACAACCCTGAGAGAGGTATATTTGCTATCCTCATTTTATAGATGAACAAACCGATATGCAAAAAAGTTAAATAAATATCTTGGGTCACACAGTAAGTACATTTTGGGGCCAGGGCTTGAACTCAAGCAGCCTGGCTCAGGAGTACATACCCATAGCCACAATGCTGTTCAGTTACCAGTTAAAGCCATAAACTGCACATGCTCCTTACTTCCCAGTCTTGGTTAACCGTGTGCTTATTTGTTTACAAAGATCACTAAAAATGATTGGCTCAACCCAAAGCACTTCAATCAGCTTTTCACTCATTTACGAGTCTGAAAGACATTTGCAGTGAAGTTGCTGGTTCCTAACAGCACTACTTTACTTTGGACTGCTGGGGGTTACTTCGTGTGCCTATTTTATTGACTCATTTATTCTTCATCTGCAGCCTTCCAACACTCCGTGTTCCAGCCATACCTGAAGTCCTGCAGCACTTTACCGTGTGCTTCGCCTGTGCTCTTCCTACTGCCTTTCCTTCCCTTCCATACCTAAGGATAGACTTCATCCTTCTAGCCCTACTATTCTAGCCCTTAAGTAGGAACATTCTAATAAGTTACCGATGTGTCCTTTGCCATCTTTAGATTGAACTGTCCCTGAAGGATATAACAATGTTTTATTCTTCTATGTGTCATTTCCTATAAGACTTAATACAATAAAGACACTCATTTATCTTATAAATATTTTACCAAGAAAAGCTGAAAGGTGAGGAAAACCCTTTTAAGTGTAGCTGGTATTTAAAACATTCATAATTCTTCTTAGGGGAGAGTTGTCCTAGTCTGACAACTCTTAATCCTCTTACTTTTTCTCTAAGCCCTTCAACCAGCAAGGCAAGAAATACATACAAAGGTAATACAATAAAAAATTTCATGATAAAAATAAATTTATGTTACTGTGCATAGCCCAATGTGATTTGTCACAAAGTGTCAAGTACCTAATGGTCGTTCCCCTCTGATAGTACAATGCCTAGCTGGAAGAAATGTATATACCCTGCTGTAAGAATTTTGGAATTTAAGAGTGCTCACAGTACAAGATGGCTTAAGTTTATCTAGGATCTACAGGAGGGTCACAGAGAGATGACTCAAAACTTATCCCATGAAAAGGATCCACTTGACCTTATGCTGTTCTTGAGAGCAAAGCTTGGCCAATGGGAGATCCCTCCACTGCAGGTAGGACTGGATTGAGGCAGGTCTGGCCGGGTATTCGCACTGCCTTCTAAACCAGGAGTGGAGACCTGAGCATAATATGCTACAGCCGTGTCTGTCTGACACTTTGTTGTGCCCAGAGAAGCGATGAGGAGCCAGTGGAGTCTAGCTGGGATGGGATGTGCTCCTTGGTGTTCCTCCTCCTCAAGAGAGGAAAACCAACATGGGAAACAGGCTGAGAAGCACACATAAATAATGCAAACAACTGAATCTGTAGTCTAGTGAAAAAGGCAGATTGATATCAACATTTAGTTTTGTTTTATTTGATTTATTACAAGCCAGTAAGAACTAACGTGATTCATGGCTAAACAATAATAATAATAAAGTAGACAAAAAATACCATTATTAAACTATTGGTTGACTTTTAGACTTCCACTAAAGCCCATCCAGGATACATTGAGGGCTTATTTTAGGATAAGAAGTGACTATTCTATGACAGGAGGTTCAAAGACCAATTTTTCTCAAACTGAAGAATGTGTAAACTCTACTCACTGCTCTGCTTCCCTGAAGGTAATACAAGTTCACAATTCTTTATCCACAATTTTGGAAATCAAAAGTTTTTCATATTGGTGGCAATATCTGATCTGAACTCTTTTGGGAGCAAAATCAGATCTGAATGGATACAAAGCTGTTTATAGTCTTAAATTATTCCACTCAGTGTGAATTATCTATATATTTCTTAGCAAAAATATGAATATGTTTAATTTGGGGGTGCTGCTCTAGATTTGGAAGAAGGTGTTGAAACTGAGTCTTCCTAAAACCAAGTTCCTCTGCTGAGTTTATAATTAACCTCTTTATCCAAAACTTCATTCCCTTTCTTGTTATGTCCTTGTTCCCCTCAAGATTGAGGCGTATCAAAGGAAAGGGGGGATTGAAACTGAGCAGGGCCCTGCGGGGCCCTCCCGGGTATAAAAGCCCCATTCATTTCCCCCCATTTCTTGTTTGTAGAAAAAGACTTTAGTCTTTTAGGCTTTCCCTGAGTTCCAAATAGCAGACTCAAGCAATTACTAATAAGGGAAGTGAGGGAACGCAAAGCAGTTCAGCAAGAAAAGTAATGTTAGTCTAAACAACAGTTCAGCGATGAAACAGAGTCCTAGTTCCTCCTCAAGGAATATATGTAACAATCTGATGCATATCTTTGAGTTGTTCTGCAGGAACTAAGACTCCCCATTCAGATGGAGGATCCTGACCACATTCTGACCACAAGCAAACAGACTCTAGACCGGGTGGAACCAGAAGGCTGATGGTTAAGATTACCAAAACGTCACTCTGTTACCTCAACACCAACCAGTCAGAAGAAAGTCCATGAGCTGCAACACTCAATGCAAATGTTGCCTTTAAAAACCTTCCCTTGAAAGCCATAGGGGAGTTTGGATATTTTGAGCATGAGTTGCCCTTTCTCCTTGCTTGATGCCCTGCAAATAAATGCTGTACTTTCCTTCACCACAACCTGGTGTCAGTAGGTTAGCTTTGCTGTATGGTGGGCAAGCAGACCCAAGTTTGGCAACAGTGTCTGCTATCTGCCCATTTTACCTTTCTAATATTGACAAAACTCCACATTTCAAAACACATCTGGTCCCAAGGGCTTCACGTATTAGACGGTGGACTCGTATATAGTTAACAGTCCCTCCCTGGATGCCAGTCTTCTTGTCATCCCACAGAAACCAAAATGCGTTTTGAGTGGCGTCCAACCATCAGCTTAATGATTTATCTTCTACTGTCTGCACATGCAAAAAAGTGTTACATTTCTTTTTGGATTCCAAAATAGACTAGGGAGGTTATCATTGTGCTTTTTTATTCACATCGGCAAAGATTTTATTTTCCATTTTTTAATTACTAAAACCATCCTGGTTTATAAAAAAATTATCCTCTTTTATACCTGGGATGGTGCCCATTCTATCCAAATAAGGTTAAAGGAGAGTCATGTTTATTTTGCTTTTTCACTCCAACCATTGAATTCTAGGGATAGAGCACGTGGTATAAAAGTTAGGTTCTCAGGGATACACAGTTGTAAACTCTGGTCAGGCATATTCCCTTTGATAGATAATCAATACAAGACAAAGGCAGACAGTTTTTTTTTTTCCCAGAAGTTATACTAGGAATCACAGTTGTGTTTTTATTTTTTCCTTTCTTCTCCCTGATCAGTTAACTAGTCCAATGCTCTATACAAAGTAGGTTAAGTTGTGAGATGTCAGTTATAAATCACAAGTTGGTTAAGTTGCTTTAAATGGAAGTGAGGATGGGAGAGCAGGAAACCACTAGCAGCAAAGCAAGGTTAAAAGTAAAAGGTTAGTAATACTTCCCTGACATGCAAACAAGTTCCAGAAAGGGTCAATTTCCCTTCTGTTAAGAGTAAAATGATGCAAGACAATTGCTCCCTCTCCTCAGTAATGCCCTGGGAATTTCCACTTAAACCTATGTTGATATATTTTCCCTCTTTCACAGAACAACTCCCCTCTCCCCAGGCCCGGCTTCTGCTTTCCTATATGGTTCAGCACCAGGTCCACATGTCCTCATATCCAGGAATCTCCCCAACCCTGTCCCATGTGGGCTATGCTGCCATAGCATTCTTTATGTACCTAGCAACACTGACCATAGATCATGGTAATAATTTACAGTGCAGAACTTTCATGCACAATTACTTACTGTTTCCTATTTATGTAAACAAACCGTTAAAACTAATTTTTGTATTTGGAAATGATTTTTTAAAATATGTTTTTATTTATTTATGGCTGTATTGGGTCTTCATTGCTGCACACGGGCTTTCTCTAGTTGCGGCGAGCGGGGTCTACTCTTTGTTGTGGTGTGTGGGCTTCTCATTGCGGTGGCTTCTCTTGTTGTGGAGCATGGGCTCCAGGCACACAGGCTTCAGTAATTGTGGCACACGGGCTCTAAAGCACAGGCTCGGTAGTTGTGGCACATGGGCTTAGCTGCTCCACAGCATGTGGGATCTTCTCGGACCAGGGCTTGAACCCATGTCCCCTGCATTGGCAGGTGGATTCTTAACCACTGTTCCACAAGGGAAGCCCTGGAAATGATTTTTAATAGCATTTTGGTGATTAATCCATATATATTCTGATTAAGTAATTTCTATTTAATGCTAGGAGACAGCTCATTTAATAAATATTGAAAACAACACCATCCTGTGCACTTGGAAAATCCAGAAGATAACTGAAATGACATATTCTGTGTGTGTACCTCAACTAATACCTTACTTTCCATAGATCAACTGCTTCTTTCACTTGGAAAGAGATTATTACTATTTTCTAAAGGAAAAAATAAAGGCATTTTTAGAAATCACTGTACAAAAAAATTCTTCTTCAAATCAAGTATTCACAAATTACATGAGTGTAATGTGAGCTACTCCCTTGTTTTGTAAAAAAGCCTAAAGTTAATAAGTATTTCTAGCCTTCTGCAAAACAAGACAAGGAATTATAGTGTCCTACAAAACTACCTCCTCGCAACTGGCATGAGGGTAACGTAGAACTGCAGTTAAGGCCCATTTTCATCCTTCATAAATTACTGTCAGTATATTTTTTCCTGGTTAATATTTATTTGAATTTACATCTTTGAATAATTTCTTTGTCCACTGTTGCTCTTTGCATCTTTTTTGAATTCATTTTGTTGTTGTTGTTATTTTTGCTACTAATTCTTCCAGTGAGAGGTCTTAGTCTTTATGTGCCTGAAAATTTATTTATTTTGCCCTTGGTCTTGAATAAGAATTAGTCTCCCTTAGCACTTTGAATATATTATTTCATTATCTTTGGACATTTATTTATTTCTGCTAATAAGAAGCCTGTGTTCAACCTAGTGTCATTGCATTATAGGTAGTCTATAATTTCTCTCTAGTAGCTTTTCATATTTACATTTCATATTTTCATTTTATATTTACTTGATAGTTTGAAATTTCACCATGATATGTCTAGTAGTGTATTTTTTAAAAAAATTATTTACCTTGTTCAACATTTGATAAGATTTCTTTCAATCTGAGGATTCATGCCTTTCCTCAATTCTTGAAAAAATTTCAGATATCATTTTTGCAGATATTTTTTCATTCCATTATCCCTTTTCTTGTATTCTTACCTGTATCTTGGAACTTCTCAATCTATCCTCCGTTTTCTTTAACGTCTCATATTTTCTATCTCCTTCTCTTCCTATGTTGTATTCTGAGTGATTCCTTCTGTCCTATCTTTTAAGGCCTACTTTTATTTTCCTATGTCTAGTTTACTTTTTATTTTATCTAAGATCCTGTTTTACTTTCAGTAACCTTTTTTTTTCCATTTCTATTATTTATAGTTGGTCTTCTTTCATATATTCATGCTCTTGTTTTATAACTTTATATTCTTGTTTCCAGGATGCTACTCACTTCTGTATCTCTCTGAGAAATTTGAACATACTTATTTTATTTTTTTTATTTTTATTTTTTAAAATTTATTTATTTATTTATTTATTTTTTGCTGCATTGGGTCTTCATTGCTGCGCACGGGCTTTCTCTAGTTGCGGCAAGCGGGGGCTACTCTTTGTTGTGGTACACGGGCTTCTCAATGCAGTGGCTTCTCTTGTTGTGGAGCATGGGCTCTAGGTGCGCGGGTCTCAGTAGTTGTGGCTCGCAGGCTCTAGAGCGCAGACTCAGTAGTTGTGGTACTTGGGCTTAGGTGCTCCCTAGCATGTGGGATCTTCCCAGACCAGGGCTTGAACCCGTGTCCCCTGCATTGGCAGGCGGATTCTAACCACTGCGCCACCAGGGAAGCTGAACATACTTATTTTAAATGCCGAATGGTATCTTATATTTTATCATTTGTGAGTCCTTCCAGTGTATGAATCATTTGACTATTTGAAATGGCAGGGATTTCCTTGTGTGCTTTATAATTTTCAACTGTGAGTTTATCTTCCAAGGGACCTTATTTTTATCAACACCTCTCCCTCTTCAGTGGTTTCATGGTTGCCGCATTCAGCTCTCTGGGTTGTTTGGCTCAAATAGGCTATTGGTTAGGGTGAGTTCTTAATCTTTTTGGTTGTTGTTGCCATTTTCGTTAAAATGACCTCATTGAAAACTTAATGATATCCTTGTTTCCTTTCCTCCAAAAATGCATATACAGGTATGCACATACTATTTTATTTATAACTTCAGGAAGTTTATAGGCTTCTCAAAGTCCAGTCATTCATCCTGTAGGGGTTCTTAGGTTCCTAATTAAAAACTCTGGGTTAGAGGTTTGGAGGTTCTATTTCATGTGGGTAGAAAAATTCTGTTTCTCCCTCTTGCAGTATAGCACCAGTTATAATTATCTTGATAATTTTTGCTTGGGCCATAGATAAGTGATATAGCCATTCTTATGGTGTGTAGTGGTAGCTTACTGTGGTTTTAATTTGCATTTCCTAATGACTCATGAGGTTGAACATCTTTTCATGTGCTTATTTGCATTCTGTATGCTTTTTTCTTTTTTTTTTTTTGTTTGGTTTTGTTTGTTTTCTTGTAAAGTATCTGCTTGAAACTTTTGCCCATTATTTAAAATTTGGGTTGTTTTCTTATTGTTGGGATTTTAGATTCTTTATACATTCTAGATGCTACTCCATTATCAACTATATGATTTGCAAATACTTTCTCCTAATCTATGGCTTATCTTTTCATTGTCTTAATAATGTCTTTCAAAGAGCAGAATTTAAAAATTTTTGACAAATTCCAATTTTTTAATATATTCTTTGGTGGATTGTGTTTTTGGTGTTATATCTACAAAATCTTTGCCTAACCCATGTTCACAAAGATTTTCTCTTACGTTTTTTTAAAAAAGCTTGGTAATTTTAAGCCTATGATTTAAGTTAGGTTTTAGATATGGTATAAGGCTAGTATGAATTTATAACTGTATTTTAAAAAATATTTTATTTCTCCTTTTTCTTTGGAGTGGAGGGGCCTGGTTATGAGCTTGTTTACTCCAGCAGATTGACCCTTAATTGGTCCTACATTATATGGTGCTTTTATTCAATAGCTCATTTGCTTGACGTGCAAACTAATTATATGTAGGCTAATTGGCTAGTTTCCAATTAAGAGAAGGAAATGACTGTCCATGCATGAAGTACTGGTTAGTGTGGAACAGTTTATAAATCATTCTTTCTGACTCTCAACAGAGTGCCTGATTCTCATAAACAACTGGATTGGGAAAGTTATCTGCATAATGAAATCAAACCCATACATTATCAAATGCATATTTGTAATTAAGTAGCATGTATCGATAGGGTCTAAATAAATCAGTGCAAAGGTGATCAGTGAATTGAAAATACACTGTCAACTCATGAAAGCATCCCTTCAAAATATGGTATTTAGGAAAAATATTTAATGAATACACATGTTACTGATGGGAACTGACAGGTTAAGGGTTTTCTAATATTGCTTTGAACTGTAATATATTTTCCCACCAAACTTCTAATATTGAAAAATGCAGAAATTCATTTACACTTTTCTTAAGAGAAAATAAAGAATAAGTCTCTCTGTGTCCCACAGAAAGAAGCTTCTTTCATAACTAGCAAATATTTTTAGAAGAGAAAGAAAAAAGAAAACAAAGGACTTCAGAATAAGGCAGTAACATCTGAAATACATATTCATGCCCAGTTTGAAAAATGTAGGTCATTTTTTGCCAATTTTGTACAAAAATTCCAAAAATCATAAAATGTAAGTCATAAGGAAAAATGCATTTTCCCCTCTCTGGAAAAACTACTGCTAACAATTTAAACTGTTGTTATAAAATGTTTTTAACAAACATTTCTCTTAGGATGGCAACTATGTTTGATGGGGAAAGTACTTCAGGTAGCATGTAAGACCTTAACAGAATATTGATACTGATGAATATTTTTATTGTAAAGCAAGCGCAAAAATGTACTTGTTACTTTGGAGAAAGAAGGGAGATGAGAGAGAAGGAGAACAAAGAACAGCTAGATTGCAGACAACTGTTTATTCCATTTCAAGAACTTCATCCCTCAGCCCTAGTCTCCTCAAATCTTTAGCAAAATGCACACACAAATCACAAAATGTATGTTATCAGATATCTTGTGAAACTGGTAAAGCAGCCAGACCTTTGTCCTGGACTAATATAGCAAAAAGACATATGCAGATGAGGATCCTGAAGAAGTATGCACAGGAGCTAGAAGAAACCATGGGATTTCTCTCACAGGACTGTGGAATTGGGGTTTGGACCAAATTTAACCGGATCTCTCGGGGTTAGGGAACCCCTCAATGGGCATATCATCTGGGTTACATATGGATTTTACTGGTATAAAAAAGAACAGGACAGACATATTTACTGATATAAAAACATATCCTCAAAATAGTATTAAATAGAAAAGGCAGTTGTATATTCAGTATTCCGTTTTTCCAAATGAGTCTACCTGAAGTTGAATTCCAGAGGGAGAATTTATTATGCAAACCTGATCTAAATTAGGGATGAGTTTGGATACAAGAAGCAGGTCCTGGCAGTGGAGCCCACATCAAAGAGAGCAGGAAAGGGTGAGGAACGTCAGAGTTGTGGAGGGGCGAGGCGAGGCAGAACAGACCCTGCAAAGAGAAGTAAGAGCAGGGAAGGCTACATAATTTGCTGGGCCCAGTAAAAATGGAAATCTGGAACCTCCTGTTAAAAAATTATTGAGAATTTCAAGATGAAATTATGCACGGGGGCCTTCTAAATGCCGGGTCCTGTGAGGCTGCACAAATCACATGTCCACGAAGCTGGCCCTAACAGGACACAATCTACAATTCCTGTGCCTCATTGTATGTTTTTCTCTTTTTCTGTTAATTGCCAACTTTTTTGGGAAAAATGTCTCTTTTCTTCCAAAGAAAATACACAGTAAGACTGTTAAGGTTTACTCGTCCCAGATCTCCTTTCTTACCATCTATCCTTGCCCAATTTCAGCCAGGCCGTGTGAAAGGCAGCTCCTGGGAATTTTATTCCTGGGAATCACCCTTAGTAAGTCTCTCACATTGACCAAAACCTGAACTCTCCCATACACTAGCTCAGATTACACCATTCACTTATCATTTCACATTTCCAATAAAACTATAATCCTACCTAACTGTCCTAGGAGCAATGTGGTAAAAAAAGAGCAAAAATTCCTGGCACACCGTAGATTCTCATTACCTCTTCATGAATCAATAAATCAATAACAATTTCATTCTAGTCTCAATTGTGAATGTTCCTGGAGAGGTCATTTACCACTGAGAGACTTCAGCTTCTCTTCTGAAAAATACTAGGTTGAGATAATTATAAAGTCTAAAAATGTCTGTGTGGTTCAATGTGCAGAAAGATAACATTTAAAAAGAGAAAGAACTGAAAGGATATCAAGGGCTTACTTCCAAAAGGTGTTTGCTCTGCTTTGGAAAAGCAACATACAAGATGTTTGAACAAGAAAAATTCCATAAACACAATTTCTTGATTTCCAGCACAGAGTCAATTAATAAATGTATTTATAACTTCCACCTTAATACATTCACAACTGCATTACCTATTTCGTCTACATTTCAAATCTGCCACTATGCTATTTCCTATGCAGGAGATAATGACCATGGAGGTTTGGGCGTGACTTTACTTAGTTGTGAATCCAGACTATTAATTGATACAAATTGTAGTCAAGGTTTATAATTCTATGTCTCAGCCTTTGGGCAGACCAAAATTGGTTGTTCTCATAAGTCATACCTCAATGTGTACCTCCAAAGCATACAAACTGCTGTTATTTCTAAGAGAAAGAAAGAAACAAACAAATGACCAGGAAAGCAAATGGCATTGTAGGGGGTTCAGTATAAAGCTTAAACAAAAAGTTTCTCCTGAAATGAATCTTTATGTATCAACAGATAAGAATCAAGATGTTAATCACCATTATTCATATCAGCTGACCCACATTTTCTTGGAAATTTTAAAATTCATTTTTGGGCCAGACCTGAGGAGAAGAAATAGTGATCTCTTTATTTGCAGTTAAATATCTACTTTACCCACTCTTGCCTCAGAAGTGGAGACATAACTGACAAAAAATGTTCCCCAATAAAGTCTCACACATTTAAAGTAGCCTAATACGTGGAGCAACTAAGCCCGCGTGCCACAACTACTAAAGCCCGCGCACCTAGAGCCTGTGCTCTGCAACAAGAGAAGCCACTGCAATGAGAAGCCCACACACCGCAGCAACAAAGACCCAACGCAGCCAAAAATATAAATAAATAAATAAAAATTAAAAAGAATAATAAAGTAGCCTAATAGCAAACTTAGAATGCCAGTTCGTAGGTGAGCCAGATTAAATCTAATTAACAGACTTTTCCTATCAAATATAATAGCATTTTTTTTTGATTTTTTTTTTTTTATTAGTTTCTGCTTTATAACAAAGTGAATCAGTCATACATATACATCTGTTCCCACATCCCCTCCCTCATGCATCTCCCTCCCTCCCACCCTCCCCATCCCACCTCTCCAGGCGGTCACAAAGCACCGAGCTGATCTCCCTGTGCTCTGCGGCTGCTTCCCACTATCTATCTACCTTACGTTTGGTAGTGTATATATGTCCATGCCTCTCTTTCCCTTTGTAATAGCATTTTTTGACCTTTTCTTATTCTGAATTATCAGTGAAATGGATGATTTGAAGAAGAGAATTTTTTCTGAGAAAATAAATTGTAGTGAAAAAAACATGAAAAATTCAGTTTATAAACCTGAAAAAAAAGTTTATATACTTCAGCCAGAAAGTAATAAATACGGAGCCAATTATGAGGTAGTAGACAGACAACTGCTTCTAAGTTTTAAAGATTTGAATTGTAGCTTTGTCACTTATTAGCTTTGAGGCTTTAGACAAGCTTTAAAACTACTCCAAGCCTTATTTTCCTCTATATAGGTGTATAATAATCTGTAGCTTACCTAAGGGCTACACATCTTGTAAAATCCATACAGTGGAGCGGTGCCATGTTTGTGTTTATGTTATACAAATAATGTTCATTCTCTCATGAAATTGAAATACATAACTATGTGCCTCTTTTATGCAATTAATACTTTGAGAAATGAACTGTGTATACTATATTTTACTGTATAATCACACTATAGATATTACCTTCATATATATATATATTTTTTAAATATATAAAACCATGCATGCCATTCTTTATGGGCTAAGATTTTCATGGGTAATTTTATCCATATGTGATTTTTACTTTATGAAATGACTTCAGGACATAATCCCCACATAAGATGTAACTCCACTGCATATGGAAGTGTTTTGTAAACCATAAAGACCATACACGTATAAGATGTTGTTAATACATTTTTCATTGAGAAGGACAAGCAAAATACAAAAAAAAAGGAAGAAAAACAAACAAAAACCTTACATAAAGATTATAAAGACTTTCTCATATTATTTTTCTTAACTGCTTGGTTTTAAATTTAGATTACATAATACTGCAGTTTGGAGTGTGCTGTCTTTAATCCTCAAAAAATAGATTTGTGTTCAGTTAAATCTCTATGGACTTAAACAGTGGTTTAGTTTTAACCAAATATTATGTATTTAATAGTTATGCAAGCTAGCTTTTAAATAATAAACTGAGTTTACATCCATTGAATAATCTTTTTTTTTCACAATAGATGAATAACCTATTTGAGAATCTTCACAGTTGTTTCATGGTTGCTGGAATTTCACTGATAATTTTCAAAATAACTGGTTAGTCAACCAAAATTAATACATAAATATCTGTTATATAAAAATATAAAGAGAACTTTAAGTTCTAATTTACCAAATGTTAGAGCTGCAGAAACTCTGAAGATGATTTCCATTCTTTCTTTTGAAGTGGAAATTGTAAAAGTTTAAGTGATTTGTGTAAAGTCAAGCCTGTGTCATGAAGAAAATGGAACTTGAGGCAGGAAAGTCGAAAGCCAGTTAAGAATAGGTCAGCAGAGCAAGGACAGCTGAAACACAGACAGCTCATGAACTCAAGCCTTGCCAAACTCCTCAGAAACGTCACAAACACCAGAGCTCTTTTAGTGACTGTCCCTGGAAGGACTCCAGAATAAATATATAAGGCCACGAAAGAGCATAGGAGGATGTGAACTCTACACTTCAACATTTTCAACAGACTTTAGAAAAATAATGTGCAATGTATCAATAACCATCAAATTTTAATTGTATGCTAGCAAGCCATTCTCTTGGTTTTATTTCTACTTTTGGAGGACTGCATGATTTTCTTTGATTTTTAAATTTACTTTCCACTATGATCACATTTAACTCCCAAGTATTAAGGTACAGCCATTATCCTGAAGGGTCTCTGTGGCATTATGACCTACAGGAACATGTACAAGTATCAAGTGAGATAGTTCTGCATGTGAATAGTGCCTCCAGCACTTACTAATCAGATACTCTGATTCAAGACACCCATTCTCGGGCCTCGATTTCCTCTCCTGTAAAATGAAGATAATACTGCACAGTAGATGTAAGGATTAAATAAAGCATATAAAGTGCTTAGTATGAAGTAGGCACTCAATAAATAGTAACTCTTTAGCTTCAACACACCAAAAATTTCTCACTTTCTTCAAAGAGAAGAAATATCAACTTCAGAAAGAAGAGGAATGACTCTTCCATAGAAAAAAATCCTGTTCAAATAGTCATTTGTCTTATTTCATGATTATCTTTGCCCTTCTGCCTTTTTTTTTAACACCTTTCAGATCACATTGTATATTTTTTCTTTTTATTTCCAGCTTTACTGAGGTATGATTGGCAAATAAAAATTAAATATGGTTAGGTTGTACAATGTGCTTTATTTTAAGGTGTACATGATGATTTAATATGCATATACATTGTAAAATGATTACCACAATCAAGTTAATGAACTCATCCATCACCTCACATAGCTACCGTTTAAAAAACTTTTTATTTTTGTTGTTGTTGTGAGAATACTTAAGATCTACTCTCAGCAAATTTCAACTCTAAAATATAGTATCATTAACTATAGTCACCATGCTATACATTAGATCCTTAGAGCTTATTCATCTTATAAGTGAAAGTTTATACCCTTCAACCAACATCTATTTTCTTCACCCTGGGCCTTGGTAGCCACCATTCTACTCTCTAGTTCTATGAGTTCAGCTTTTTAATTTATTTTTATTTATTTATTTATTTAGAGTAATTTTTAGTTTTTATTGGAGTAACATGGATATACAATGCTGTGTATGTTGCAGGTATACAGAATCATTTTCATTTATACATATACATATATCTATGCATGTTCGGCTTCTCTTCCCATATAGGTTATTAGAGAGTGTTGATAGCCCTTCCTTGGTATACATAAATCCTAGTTGAATATCTGTTTTATATGAAATAGTTTTTATTTGTTAATCCCATCCTTCTAATTTATCCCTTATCCCCTTTTATCCACTTAGTAACCATATGTTTGCTTTTTAAGCCCCTGAATCTGTTTATGTTTTCTAAATTATTTCAGTCATGTGTATTTTTAGATTCCAACTCTAAGAGATATCATATAATATTTGTCTTTCAGATTCTGATTTACTTTACTTAGTATGATTATCTCCAGTTTTCTCTATGTTCCTGCAAATGGCATTATTTCATTCATTTACATGGCAGTGTCATATACCATTGTGTACATGTATCACATCTTTTTTATTTGTTCATCTTTCCATGGACATTATGTATATCTCCACATCTTGGGTACGGTAAATGATGCTTCAGTGCATGTTTGGGTGCATGTGTCATTATGAATTCCGCTATTCTCCGCATATAGTCTTTAGGGGTAGCACTGCCAGATCACATGGTAGCTCTATTTTTACCTGCTAAATGCACTTCCATAATGTTCTCTGTAATGGCTGTTGCCATTACATCCCACCATCACCATAAAAGGGTTTACTTTTCTCCATGCCCTCTACACCATTTTTTTATTGTTGATTTTTAATGATGGTTATTCACACCAGTTCCAGGTGATCCCTCGTTGTAGTTTTGATTTGCATGTCTCAGCTAATTGCTATGTTGGAGCTCAGCTTTTTTAGATTCCACATATAAGTGAGATATTATCAATACAGTATTTGTCCTTTTGTGTCTGGCTTATTTCATCTAGCATAATACCCTCCAGGTTCATCCATGTGGTCACAATGGCAGGATTTTCTTCTTTTTATGGCTAAATAATATTCCATTGTATACATATACCACATTTTCTTTACCCATTCATCTTTTGACACACTTAGGCTGTATCCATGTCTTGGCTATTGTGAATAATGCTGTAATGAACACAGGAGTGCAGATAGCTCTTTGAGATAGTGATCTCATTTCCTTCAGATACATACCCAGAAGTGAAATTGCTGGAGCAAATGATAGAACTATTTTTAATTTTTTGAGGTGAGGAGTCTCCAGACTGTTTTTCATAATTACTGTACCAATTTACATTCTCACCAACAGTGTACACATTTCTCCTTTTCTCCACACCACCACCAACATTTATGTCTTATGATAATAGCTATCCTAACAGGTGTAAGGTGATATCTCACTGTGGTTTAGATTTACATTTCCCTGATGATTAGCAACATTGAGCACTTTTTCATCTATCTATTGGCCATTTGTATATCTTCTTTGGAAAGATGTCTATTCAGGTCGCTTTCCCTTTTTTTTTTTTTTTTTTTTTTTTGCGGTACGTGGGCCTCTCACTGTTGTGGCTTCTCCCGTTGTGGAGCACAGGCTCCAGACGCGCAGGCTCAGCGGCCACGGCTCACTGGCCCAGCCGCTCCGCGGCATGTGGGATCTTCCCAGACCGGGGCACGAACCCGTGTCCCCTGCATCGGCAGGCGGACTCTCAACCACTGCGCCACCAGGGAAGCCCTCCCTTTCCCATTTTTAAATCAGGCTATTTGTTTTTTTGCTATTGAGCTGTATGCATTTCTTGTATATTTTAGATATTAACCCCTTATTAGATATATAGTATGTAGGTGTTTTCTCCTATTTCATAGGTTGTCTTTTCATTTTGCTAATTGTTTCCTTTGCTGTACAGAAGCTTTTTAGTTTGTTGTAGTCCCACTTGTTTATTTTTGTTTCTGTTGCCTGTACTTTTGCATATCCAAAAAAATCACAGCTAAGACAATCATTATCAAGGAGATTTTTCCTTATGTTTTTTCTTCCAGGAGTTTTATGGTTTCAGGTCCTACACTTAAGGTTTAATTCATTTTGAGTTGATTTTTGTGTATGATGTAAGATAAGGGTTCAATTTCCTTCTTTTGCATGTGGATATCTAGTTTTTCCAACACTGTTTATTGAAGAAACTATCTTTTCTCCTTTGTGTACTCTTGGCGCTCTTGTCAGAGATTAGTTGACTACATATGCATGGGTTTATTTCTGGGCACACTGTATATTTTTTTCTATGAGAAAACTCTGTCTCTCAGTTTATTGACATGAGTTTTCAGTGAGGTCAAGAACAAGGTCCAAAGAAATCATGTTATTGTTATTCTGGAAAAATCATTGTACTGGTTTATTTCACTTACCATTTCTTCCTGTTAAAAAGAGTTAGACAGACTTTTTAAAAGGGAAAAAAATTGTAATCTCTAGATACTTGATATGCAGTCTGAGTCACCATCCTTTGGGGGTCTTTGTTTTATCAAGTCCTGCTCTCATCCAGAGGCTTAGTGGCTAAATAATCTCCTTTGTTTTACCATCATTGTCATAATCTGACTTGGTCATTTAGTTTTCCAACACAACCCTAAGAAATGATAAATGCAGGTGGCCAGTAACATTAACCTTCTATGTTATTTCCCAAACAAGATCCAGTAGGGAGCAAGAAGTCATTAAAGCATCCAGGTCTATTAGGATAGCGACCCAAGCCAGTGTGCAAGAAGTGACACTTGTTTACTAGGACATGTCTAGGGGAGCTGAAGACTGACTTCATAAAATAGAGACCAGCCAAGGGGACAGAATGTTTTTGCTGCTTGGAAGAAATAGAGATAATCTGAAACTTGGTGTTGTCATACCGATTTATCTTAATTTCGGCATTACTCAGTTTATCTGTATAAGAAGTAAAGAGTTTTTCAGTAGTGATGGGAAATAAGCGTGAGTCAGATGGAAACAACTTTCTTCAAAGGCTTCCCTGATCATACTAGCTGGAAATGAACTTTTTTCCTTTCCTTTCTCTCTTGTATTAGCTTTTCTCATACTTTCTTAAATAGGAGGGATTTGTGTTTATGTCTTATTCTTCCTACTGAGACATTGTTTTCTTTGAGAACAGGTGACTATGTCATGTGTATTCTTCTATCGCCCACACACCTAGCATAGTTTTTATATACAGTAGATAATAAAAAATATATGAAAGAAGTACATAAATGAATAAGTGAAAGGAGTAGCTTGGGCCTATTCAAAACAGTGAGCATGGGAAGAGAGAACCAAGAGAAAAAAGCCCAGAATTGCTTAACTTGGCCCCAAAACATGGACTCATTACAAGCCTGCAAACCATTATTACTAGTTCAGTCTCAGTTCTCCACTTTTCCTGTCAAATATTTTATTTCTTTAACTTTGCCTTGTGTATACATTTTTCACTCCTTTATCATCTTGACTTCTTGTTTTTGATCACATTATAAGTCAGCTCTTTAACGTTTAACATTTCAGTGAAATTGAGCGATTGTTACTTTCTTTAAATTAGATCATAAGTTTATTAGAGTCAGTGAGTTTTTTTTTTTTTTTTCTGAATTCCTTATAGACATCTGGCTCCCTGTCAACCCTCAGTCATCATTAACATTGACAATGCTAATTGCATTTCCTTGTGGAGTCCTGGTCGACTATACAGGATACAATTAATGGAAAGCAAAATGAAAGCAAACTGTGGACAGGCTAATTCTTTTTCATAATGAGTATGATACATTGATAGATGATTTTTGTTAATGAGGAGCTCAAGTTACTTTATACATTTGATCTTCCCCTCCTCATAAGCAGCTGGTAAGGATTAGTTTCCCTATCTTTGGAGAATTTGAGGCTCAAGATTACACAGGGAAAGAGTCGCGACAGGGCCAAGCTTGCAAACCCCTAAATTAATGTAATCCATCTCCCGAGTGATTTGCCTTCCTACAGAAACCTATTAAGTGCCTCTGGTATAAAGACAGACACTCATCAACCACATGACAACGTGATAACAAGCTTGCAGTGTAGTTATGGGAAAACAGAGGGACTAAATGAACCCACAGCTCTGCTCTCTGGCTGTACGGTCGACTCATACACTCTTTAGAAAGACACAGAGGCTTCATCTCATTTTCACTTCCCCCTCATTTTGCCAGGACGGTACAGCTTACAAAGAAGACTGAAGGGGGTTTAACTGGCTTCAAGTGCCACTTAAGACTTATATTTGTCAGGTGCTACAAAGACCATTAACTCCTTTTTCATAATTTTCTGCTCAAAATTATAGAATACAGAGAATGATGTGTATTGTTAAGGGCATAACAGGGAATTAGGGAGATACTGTCATTTTAAAAATGGTGTTACATCTCTTTTGTTCTGGGGACAGTAATCTGAACAATGCCACGAGGGAGTTATAAACAAGATGAAAAATAGCCCAACAATGGACTTTCAAAACAGAATGTTATTTCCCATAAATACTCCAGAAGTATCTGAAACAGAATTATCTAAGTGGAGAAGAGCCTTCACAGTTTTCATTTGGTTGTTGGGTTTTAATTTTTTGTTTGTTTTAAAATCAAGACCCTTTTCAACAGAAATTGCAAACCACACTGTTTCTAGTTGAAGAAGAATGTCCGTTTTATCTGTTCTGTATTTGTATTTATAAAAATGATTGATTCTGCAAGAGGTGATCTAATAACTCTTGTTTTGCTAGGAAACAGTTTAATCTTAAACCATGTTTATCTAGCCTCCCTCTGGACGGACATGCTTCATTACCCTTCTCAGTCTTCGTGGACCCTATGAAGATCCTGGAAGACAATTTATAGTGCCCTAAAGCCACCACTACGAGATGAAAGAATTGGTTTTTGAATTTTATTTTTATTTTTTGAACGCTGACTACAGTGCGATCTCTATTGATTTCTGAAGTAATATTACATTGGGCCATTTTCTCCTTAAGTCAATAAATGAAAAATGAAGTAACCCTCAACCAATTTTGTGTTCCTGTAATAACAGGATGTCTCTGTCTTCCCCTGGCATTGCAAAGGCAGTTTGCTAAGAAGGCTAGCTCCCCAAGTTCTGCTGTCAGAAGAAGAGGCTATACGAGCACAGAAACAAAGCTGTTGTGTCAGCCAAAATACCAGTTAAGCTGTGTTTGCTATGGCATAAATAAATGTTCCCTTCAGATCCAGTCAATGTGAGAAAAACAAGGAAATTACAAAGGGTGGTTTTAATGTTAAGAAGACAGGAGGTTAGGAGGCATGATGAAAGTTTTAATTGTTTTACAAACATTTCCAGTAAACCACTCTAAACAGCTGGGCCTACATAATCACCAACAGGATGTTTCAGAGGAGAGTATCTTAGACTTGGAATAAGAGAAGCAGGCTACATGGTTCTCCAAGAATGCATTTAGAGAAACTGCCAGAATAATACAGACTCTAGTGAAGCACGTAAGATTTCTTCCTTTTTTACCAGTAGATACATTTATGCAAACAAGACACTATTCTGAAAATAAGCCATTTCTTTTTAAAATGGCATTTTGGATAACAGAGCCATAAGTAAGTCTTCAATACAAAGAGTGACATAATCCTTCTATGACTCTAGAAGCAATACCTATAGAAGAAAACTCATAAATCCTGTAAGTTTTTAACCTTCCTTTAAAAACTATAGTTGTATTAATATACCACTGAATTAAGGGAGGCACTTCTTTTCTATCTCTTTGAATAATATAAATATTTTATGTAACAGCTCTATGGTTTGTCTTTTCTAGTACAGGGTTTTGATACTGACATGAAGACCTCATGGATGGTTCAGCCATCTTCTCCATCTGGTCTATAAATTAAATTCATACATATGTACACAGTTATGCATCTATCTGCACATTATGTGTATTTATCATTTATGTACCTGTGTATGTGCTTATATCTCTGCTTATTCCACAAAGACTTTAGGTGCTAATGGCAAATACATGCAACAAATTAGCAAAGCAAAAATTAAGAAATAAGGCAATAAGACAGGGAAAATCTCAGTTATCGTAAGAAATGTAAATGGACTGGGGAAAGTGTTAGGGAGAATACATTATGCCTAAGTAGGTTACAAATTTCCACTTAGTTGCTTATCACCAAGCCATGAACTTAGCTCTGAGCTTTAGGAATGACAAAATAATAATGTAAACAGAGACAGTTAAATTGTTTTCATTATACCTGCAGGTCAAGAAAAAGGTACCAAAGGTCCTCAGGAGGATCACAGATTCTGCTTAACAATCAGCTCCTAAAGTATTCTCTCTGGGGTCTTTGTGTTGGGGACACTGGTGGAAGATGTGGACAACGTCCTCAGGACAAGCACAATAAGCCTTGCCTGGGAGCGTGTCCTAAGGGAAGCCAGCAGCATAATCTCTTATCTTAATTCAGGGAAAATAGTTATTGACATGTTTGTGGGAAGGGAAGGTAATATAGTCCACGCGCATGGAGTTTTGATGGGTGGTTTGATCTCAGGATAAAACAGACTGTGTCTGTAACATGGACTAAATGAACATACCTAGCAGATAATTCTAGTGTTGAAAGCAACCTGATAGAGAGTAACTGCCATGAACTAATAGCAGTTACAGGAGCAGACCAGGCACTTTGTTTACATGCATTTTCCATTTATTTGTCCTAAGATTCTTTCAAATAATACTATTTCTGCTTCTGTATTTTACAAACTGAGGACATAGAAGTTGAAGAGAATTTAATAGACCTACAGAAGGGTGTGTGTGTGTGTGTGTGTAAAGTGTATATTTAAAATTGACAAAATTAAAAGTAAAAATAAAAAAACACCATCATACTGAAATATCTGAACACAGCTCTCTCAATAAGTGATAGATCAAATTGACATAGATCAGTACAAATGAGAAAAATTTGAATCGAACAACAAAATTGCTTGGCTTACTGTAGGATTTCCCAAACCTCCCTGATCAAACCTACTGAATGAGAATTTCCAGAAGAGAGACTCAGAAAGTTGTATTTTTAAAAAGAGCCTCAGATGACTCTTATCATACAGGAAGTTTGGTAAACACTGATCTAATGAATACATAGAAAATCCTGAACCTAGTTCTTTTCAAGTTACAAGGAACATTTACCAAAATACAACAATGCTTTGGCCATATAGGAAGTTAGAGTAATTTCCAAAGAACTGATTTCACATGAAATTCCACCTCTGACCACAATTAAATTAAACTGAAATGAAAAAAGAAAAATAAATTTCACAATCACATATATACATATAGAACAAAACAAAGATAATTTGGGAAATTAAAAAAACATTTTAATAGCTCATGTTTTAAAGAAAAAACAAATTAGAAATTAAGTTACTTAGAATTGCATAATAAAGAAAATATTGTAACTTGAAACTTTGGAAATGTTGGTGTGTGGTGTGCAGTGGGAAATTTTTAGATTGAAATTTTTTATGAGAAAAGATTAATGAGCTAGGCATCTATCTTAAAAAGCTGGTAGAGAATAATAGAATAAATTCAAAGAAAGTAGAAGAAAAGAGTAAAAATAAAGTAAAAATAATGAACTGGAAAAAGACATCAAAGCTAAAAATTGGTTTTTGAAGAGATCAAAAAAGTTGACAGCTCTCTGGACAGTCTGATCAAGAAAACAAGAGATAAGGTTCAAAGAAACACTTTAAAGGATGAAAACTGCAGATACTGCAGAGATTTTAAAAAATGTTCTGATTCCCAAAATTTTGAAAACTCTGAAGAAATGGTTCTTTTCATAAAATAATACAATTTATCTAAATTGACTCAAGATGAAACAGAAATTGTGAGTACCTCTATAACTATTAAAACCATTAAATAATTAGTTTAAGAAATCTTCACAGAAGGAAGATGCTATGTACAGAGAGTTTTAGAGATAAATTCTAGCAATCATTTGAGGGAGAGCATTCTAATCCTGGCATAGAAAAAGAGACAACAGTCCACAACTCATCTTGTGAGGCTCAACAACTTTGAACACCAAAGCAGATAAGGATAACCTGTGAAAAGGCACTTAGGGATAGTCTTACTTATGAATATTAATTCACTGATTTTTTGAGTGACAAGTTATTTTTATAATTTTATTTTATTAGTGGTATAATTATTTTACTAGTTTCATAATAGAATTCAAGATATATTATCAATATTAATTAGTGCCTAAAAGCTTGAAAGTGTTATATCTTTCTGGTGAACTGAAAGTTTGATCATTAGACAGTGAACTTCTCTATCTCTAGTAATGCTTTTTGCCTTAACTTGTATTTGTGTAGTATAAATCAACTTCACCAGCTTTCATTTAATTAGCATTTTTCCAGTATATCTTTTTTTCATCCTTTCCAACTTGTCTGTGCCTTTATGTCTTAGGTATGGCTGTTATATACAGCTAGAGCTGGACTGTTTTCTTAAATCCAGTTTGACAATTCATGGTTCTTTGCAAATTTCAATTATTTTTATTCTCCAAATTGAACATAACTATTTTTGCTTTGTTCAATATTTGTTTAGATTTATTCTCATTTAAATCATTTTCTTTATTAGTCCTTGCATCTGAGACCTTTTCTCTGGGAAAAAATTTTTATCTTTATAAAATCCATCCTTTAGATTTTTGCTTTACTGAGATTCTACTGGTATTAAACTCTCAGTTTTTGTTTTTCTAAAAATGTGTTTCTTTAACTCTACTTTTTGAGTGTTTATTTTGAGTATACAGTTCTAAATTAAGAGTTATTTTCTCTCAACAAATTAATGCTACTAATTTTCTTGTCTTTTGCCTTCCATTTTTGCTATCGAGAAGGCAGGCCATTAGATTAATTATTTCTTCCTTTTAGCTAGCATGTCTTTTCTCTCTGTTGGTAAGATCTTTTATTTTCTCTTTGGATTTCACTGTGATATGTTTTGAAATGGAATTTCTTTTTATTTATCCTGTTTTGAATTCATTAGGTTTATACAATCTAAAGATAGATGCATTTTCAATTCTGCAAAGTGCTCAATCATTATGTTTTAAAATATTTTCTGTTCCTCGTTTTTTATTCTCTCCTATTAGGGCTCCAATAGGAGATACTTTAGGCAGTTATCCTCCATGTTTCAACTTCTCCTTCATAGTTTTTATCCCTCTCTCTCTCTCTCTGTGCTGCATTCTAGGAAAAATTTTAGGATCTATCATCTGGTTTGTAATTTTCCATTATAGCTAAGTCATATTTACTGTAATTGTCCATAACGTTTTACAATTTCAATGACTTTGTATTTCATTTTGAAAAGTTATATCTGATTTCCTCAAATGATGTTTTTTTAAAAAATAATCTCTTGCTTACAGTTTCAGTTCTCTATTATGTCTCAAGCATATTAAATACACTTATTTTATGTGCTTTGTCCAATAATTTAAATATATGAAGTCTAAAAATGTTTAGTTCTGATGTTCTTTTTTTGCTAATTCTTAATCATGGTGCTATTATGTTTTAGACCTTTGTTTTTTACTATGAGTTCTATTCACTGTAATTTTATACATGGGAATACTTTAAGGTCTGGATTGAGGAGGCATTCTTCTGGAAAGAATTCGCTTTGCTTCTACTAAGCATATGGAGGCATTGCAAACTCTGGTACACTTTGTTTTGTTCATGGTTTCCTTTGCTGTGCAAAAGCTTATAAGTTTGATTAGGTTCATTTGTTTATTTTTGCTTTTGTTTCTATTGCCTTGGGAGACTGCCAGGTACATTTTCTTAATGTCATCTAATGGGGGAGGGTCTTTCAATTCTGGACTTGATAAATATAAGAAGATTGGTTAAGAACTATAAAAATTTTTCTAAATGTTTACCTAAAATATAAACATATGTACAGACAACTGAAAAATATGCAGATAAAGCCAGAGAATAATCCCACGGTGCTATGGTATTGGTGAATTTTTACCGGGAGTTGCTGAAAAAGTCTTTAGTTGTAATGACAATTCCATGGTGCCCACTGATTTTTTCCCTTTTAACACTGCTGATCCACACTAGTGGATATTTTAGTTTCTGAGGACTTGCAGTCTTCATGTCAGTAATGGATCCAATTTTAGTCTCCACTGACTATAAGCCAAAGTACTAGCTATTCTGTTGATTTTGTTACTTCATATATTGTGTATGTGCTGGAGGTGAACTAACTTGCAGCTGCCTCACACTCATGAATCACTTTATTTTGAAATACTGCCCATGTATTGTTATAACAAGAAGAAGTCTAATGGCTTCTTGAGTTTTGGTGGGAAAGAAACAAGACTACAATCTGATCCTGGGGCAATGTAATAAGGAGGATGTGGGTAAGTTTTGGGTTAAAAATTCAGGGCTTTTTTCTCTATGTATACCTTTTCTGTCTTAAAAATGAGATATCTATATTAGTTAAGATATAGGTTTAGCTGCTATGATTGGAAGATGGCTAGGTGGTGCCAGCTAGAAACCAAGGTTCTATTAATAATGGAGAAGGGGAGAATGGATATTGGAAACAAAAACAGTGTCTGTGGAGAGTAGTGGCATGAATCGATGCTAGACAGGTAGGTGGTAGACAGACCATGAAGAATCTAAAGTTAAATATTTTTAGACTTTGTCTGATAGGTAAGAGGAAACCATAATGGTATTTAAGTAATGGAACAGAATGTTCATATCATATTAAAAAAATAAAGTACAACTACCTTTCAGAGAAGCCAGAGATAGGAGCAATACCAAAATCAACTTAAAATTGTCAGAATTATATTCAAGTTAATATTTCCTACTCACATATTCAGTTGTTCTATGACGTATATATTATTTATGCATCAAAATAGGCCTGTTTTTAATGTAAACATATTAATCACTAAAACTTGCAGTCTGGAAAATATATATCTTTAGAGCATTTAATGAGTGGGACAAAAAGGCCTTTGGTGACATACTGGCTTCCATTATCTGTCTGTTGATGTCCCTTAAAAAGGAATAACTGACATTTACCACAGAATGAGAGCTTAAATTAAATTTAATACTCATCTTTATTCTTAATATTCCCTTGGGTTATTTCTCAAACAATAAATCTAGCTAATTGGGTTGGTATGAGAAATTAGAAGTAACTTCATATGTTCATTCCTCTCTGTGAAATAGGCAAATTGTTATTCATTAGCTCTTCAATTCCCTAGAAGAAAATTTTGACCTAAGTACAAAGCGTTGTTATTGAAAACTTTGAACGAGAGTCAAAATTGTGCGTTTCTCCTAACAACAATTTTTGGCATTTTTACACAGGCTTTTACAAAAAGATTTTAAAGGACTTCACTCAGTGATGTTTTGACGAAGTGTCAATTCACTTATTTAATGACAAGGAAATTAAGATGTAGGATGGATGTATATAACATTCAACATGACTGAGTTAGCTATTTTCCTGTCTGCTTTGGTTTTGTTTTTAATAAATATTAGCCAATTAGTGACACAGCAGTCACTAGTTTTTGTCATCAATTAACTAAAATAATAAGATGAAATTACATTGCTTGATTTCCGTGAGGGCCAAACTGGCTGAGCACAATTCCACTGTCTGCTGGAAAGGAAATGATCATAAGATCATGTCCTATTTTAATAACTGGCACAACTTTGTGAAGAATTCATACCCAACCAATTTTATTTCTTGCTACAACTGAGTGATGAGCCATTGAGCCTGCAAATAATTTAATTCCATTCCTGTGACATTCAAATCAATCAGTTAGAAGACACACTCCAGCCAACTGTTCCTCAAACTGTGAGGCTGTGAGCACTCAGCATTCTTCTCTTATTTAACATCTGATTTCTTTTACACTAATTTCTTTCCACTCTATTTCCATGTTAGCACATTACTCTTTATGTTTTGTTTTTAGGCATCAAGCTCTTGCCGTTTCCCAAATGGAATTCAGTTTTTGAAAGAAAAAAAAAGTATACTTTAGGTTGAGAACCTGAATATTAGGAAATAAGGATACATTTCACTTGTTTACAAAATGAAAATCTAAACAGTTTGGTTTTTGTTGTTCAGTGACATGACGCATTGTACCGAGAATATTAGAAGAATCATTCCAGGACTGAAATATTTCTTAATATTAAATCAAAGTAGATGCAAAGCTAACTAAAGGGTTTAAACTGACGCCAATAAATTTCTTAAAAAAATTATGAGGGGAGGCTTTATGAGGATAAAATGATTTATTTTATTCCATGAAAGGAGGGTGAGTTTGGCCCACTATAAATTCAAGCATCTTATGCCAACTGTCTCTGCCATTTGACAATCCTTTCAGGCCTCTCTGAGAGACTACTTGTGCTCTCTCACCAAAAGAGCTATTCTAGATCTTATCTGGTCTCAAAACTGAATCCCACCACCTCTCTAGGTCTTGACAGTTGGCATCTACTCTTGCTTTTCCGACCAAAGGAAAGCCTTCTACTTCTGCTTCTTCTGACTGTGCCTTCCCCTCTATGCTCATGAAGATACATGTGATTCCAGCTCAGCCCTACCTGAGGCTCTGGAATAGATCCAAAAATTAAGTCAGAGGCCATAGCTCAAGCAACAGTGCACCAAGGTAAATGAATGTGCTGTTGATCCCACTCTGACTTTATGGCTAGTTTGATTAATTGAGCTTCTGCTTTGTCCTTTTGTTCATGGTGGACACTGTCTTACTCAGCAATCACTTCTCCTCCTTACTAGCCCTGATTATTAAAGTTCTGTCTAAACCACCATCCCATTGCTAAAACCTTGTCTAGATGCCCCAATGCTGGCAAGTACATTGCCATGTGCACCTGCCCCCAGCCTCTCCACTAGTGTTCTCTATATATCTGAATTCCAATCTCCTCTCCCTTGCTACATCCCTTACAGTAGCCGTGTGCTGGACCGTTACCTTCTTTTTATCACCATCAGTTGGGTACCATGCTCTACTGTCCTGTATAGACTTCATCCCTCTCTCTGTACCTGGTTCTGACCCACAGCCCTGCCATCTCCTGACCATTATGTCCAATCTCCAATCTCTTGATGAGGCCAAGTCTCACCAAGGTGATGAGCTCTATTCTGAAATGTTATCTGCTATAAGCTTATTCTTTTCCCTTTTCATCACTATCAGAAAAAAAAAAGTGCTTTCACATTCTTCCAAGGCCAACTCTTAGAATCCTTGAAACTTGTGACTTTAATCCTCTCTGATACTCTTTTAGCTTACCCAGGGTTTTGGTCTTTCCATTATTCACTCTCTCATTCTCTCTTTTTCTGTGGGATCTTTCAACTCTGCCTTCAAATATGCACTGGTTTCCCAAGCTAAAGGGAAAATAAAAACATCTCTTGATCCTGCTACTAGCATTTGACTACTCTTCTGTTTTCTCCTTCCTTACCTAAATACACTTTTAGAACAAATGGCCTCCAGTCTATCGTCGTACCATCTATTCCCTCCTTGAAATCTTAGACTGCAGCCTGCTCCTCTTCCCTACACACACTGGTGAAGTGTTTGGTGTCCTAATCAATAAATTTGGTGCTATACTATTATTCCAGATCTCTTTCTCTGCAATATTAATCAGCACCATTTATTGAGTAGCTATTGTGCATTAAACAATGTCTTGGTTTAATGAACATTTGCAGAATATTTTTCCCCAATGTCAACTTTCATCATTTTAGGAATAAATGAATATTTTTTTATGTGGAATTCTTCATAAAAATGGTTCCAACAAGTGATTAAAACTTGGCTTTAGCTTCTGCTCTGTTCTTTCTCCTCCCCACGGTATGCTAGTCTGGACACTGGGAATCAACTCCTGTGGCACTTAGGGAGGCTTTCCTGATCAACACCACATCCTCAGTTGGAAATGTGACTTTTTCTAATATCTGTGCAGAGCAGTTAAAGGCACAATTATAAACCACAACATGATGTGAATAGACATTTGTAGGCCCTAATTACCGAGGTCCCCTCTCTTACGTGAAGTCTCAAGTCTCACACATGATAGGTTTTCTTTTCTCCAGTGTAAAATGGAAATGTACTTAACCAGAAGGTTTTCTTTTGGGGACTTCATGTTTTATTGATGTTTAATGAAAACAGCACAAAAAATCTTATCAACAAAGTCACACTTATATCAAATTGTTCATGTCTCCCCAGAAATTCATTTTTCCCGTTTTTCGTTTTTTTTTTTTTTGGTACGCTGGCCTCTCACTGTTGTGGCCTCTCCCGTTGCGGAGCACAGGCTCCGGACACACAGGCTCAGTGGCCATGGCTCACGGGCCCAGCCGCTCCGCGGCATGTAGGATCCTCCCAGACCGGGGCACGAACCCATGTCCCCTGCATCAGCAGGCAGACTCTCAACCACTGCGCCACCAGGGAAGCCCTTTCCCTTGTTTTTGAAAGCCAGAGGCATTGCCACCCCTCTCCTGATACACATGCACTCACACAAACTCAGAGAAATGAAACATTCTAAACATTCTGTATAGAAACGGCCAGAGGATGAAAGATCTACAGCTATATCTTCAACTGGAAGTAACTGCCTATACTCAAGCTAACACATGCTGAAGCTTCCTTTATGCAAAGAAGCATTACTTTCAAGGTCATTGTGCTTTACTTATAAATGACTGCATTTCTGTTTCTTTATTTCCCTTTATGATTTTAAGGTGTGTCTCTGTGAGGCCATATGAAAATAGGGGAAAAATAATAGTTGATGATTCTGTCTCTAATCCTCTGAGAATTAAGAAATGAAGTAAAAAAAAAAAGAAATGAAGTAAATAAATAAACAAATTAGTCATGAATCAAGAGAGACTTCACAAGAAACCTGTATGTCAGCTCAAGACCTGTTTGTTCTCAGATCAATTTCCCACCATTTCCTGCTCAGCTCTGTGTCCCAGATATGGAAACATTAGCTAGGCTTCTGTGTCTGCTGATTTACAGATGGGTTAGGGCAATGAGAGAATCTGGCAGGAGGTTGGAGGGCAAGAGGAAGGAAGAAGCCAGAGCATTTCTCCACCCTCCCCACTCTGCTTTGGGTACAGGTTGGACAGATGCCACTTTGGTTTCATGGCCCCGGTTCCCACTGGACAGGCCCTCACAGTCCCAGTGTCCTCTGGATGGTGCCAGCCCTGGGCTCTGCTAACACTGTGACTTCTCTTTGTCCCTTCAGTCTAGTGGTGAGAGTTTCTTGCTGCGGTCATTAAGCCCTAGGTTGCCTCACTGGTCCCTTTCAGTCTTATCCTCTGTGTAGGCAATTCCCTGTATTTAATGTCATCTGTTCTAAATATTCAAAGTGGTTTCTGTCTTCCTGGTTCAATCACAGCAGACATGCTGGATATTCAGAAAAACCCAAATAGTGCAATGATTTTCTTTTGTTTCTTCTAGATATATTATTTATGGCCAGAGAAAAAAATCTAAGAGTACCACTTAAAAAATATACTGACATCATTTGTTTGTTGAAGCCCTTGAATTTGAAATTAAAATCACCTCAAAACAAGTTTCATTTTTCCACCTACGGTTTAAGGTTTCTCATATAGCTCTCTCTCTCTTTCTCTCTCAACACTATGTCTGAAGCACTGAAATTTTATGCTAGCTTTTTTAATCCTCTTCAGGAGAAACAAAAATTGACATTTCATTTTCCCAATGTTTCAGCTTATTGTCATGCTTTTGTTCTCGGCCATTTCATCTCTGGCCTAAGCTTCCCTTTCTCATTTTGCTAATATATCCTCTTTCCAAGTCAGCATCAAAGAAAAACAGTACTTTGGACTACATTAGGATTTGTTTAACCCATTCAAGCAGGTACATTTTTTTATTCAGTAAATGAACCATTGCTCTTAGGGGCTCAGCAATGTTTATTCGGTGCCCACAGTCTACAGCTCTGTAACACATACTATGGGAAGGCAAAAAGGAAGGATCACATGAGCCCCTACCCAGTGGCTGGGGAGAGGAGGACCATTTGGCTTGCAAGGGACAAAGATACAGAAAGACACAAGTAATAGCTATTGAAGAAAATGCAGTCACCTAGAGGGATTCACAGTTACATACTGTGTGAGGGGCGTCACATCCTGAGATGAGTACGTGAACAGACCAATATTATAACCAGGTGAGAATGGTTAAGAAACACTTTGTACAAAAAATTAGTTTTAAGCAGAACAAAGAGACTAAGCAGCTTTAGTGGGGAGGGGGCAGTAAAATGGCATTTTCAGTGGGGAAAAAGCATATACAGAGTCTTAAGTTACATGAAGTAAAGAGAAAATGGACTTCCAATGCAGGAGCAAAGAGAAGGGAATCAATTATGAAGCAGAGAGGGGAGACGGGGAGACACAGACACTGGGTGCAGAGTCAGAACAAAAGCAAAGAAGAGAGAAGAAGAGATTTGATTTCGGAGACAAAGAGGATTCTGAGGGTGAAGATAAATAACTTTCTTCTAGCCTTATCTCATTTGTGTCTTTACACCACGAAACTGTAATGTGTTAGGGGCTTTGGGGAAATGTCCCTAATATCTGAGAATAGAATCAGACCTGTATATAGAAGTCTCTCAGATGCTTGGAGGTTAAGTAATCTGTACAAGTGGCCTCCATAAAGGCTGAGAGCTAGGTCTCCAGACTTGAGACCGATGGTTTTTTTACCATGTCATTCTTTTTTACAAACCACTGCTTGGTGCTACTGGCAGACAGAATGCTGGACTGAGTAGATGACTGGTCTGATCCAAAATGGCATATTTTTTGGTTTATGTTTTTGTGACAAAGTCCTTCACTCCCCTTCCCCGCTCCAAGACCCTCTATGTTAACATGAGTCCACCTTCCACCCTAGTGACAGAAAGCTTTGTATATGACACAGATTTCATCATGATATACCCATGTTTAATATCCACTAATGTGGGACGTGGTGCGGCCACATTAGTGGGAAGTGGTTAAGTGCGGTCCAGTGGTTAAGACTCCATGCTTCCACTGCAAGGGGCGTGGGTTCGATCCCTGGTCAGGGAACTAAAATCCCGTGTGCTATGTGGTGTGGCCAAAAAATACAAATAAAATATAAAATAAAATTCACTAATGCTTTGCTACCTATAGGATAGGTCCATTCCATTCCCTCATATGGTATATGAGTAGGGTTGCCAGATTTAGCAAATAAAAACATGTACAGGACTCCCAATTAAATCTGAATTTTAAACAATGGACTTTTTAAAGATATAAGTATGTTCTGTCCAATATTTGGGACATACTTATACTTAAAAATTATTCATTGTTTCTCTAAAATTCAAGTTTTACTGGGTGTCCTGTATTTTATCTGTCAACCCTGCATGTGGGGCCCAACCCCCATCTTTGTCTCTAGGCTCCCCTCGCACTATGGCCCCTGGTGCCCGACTTCCCAGCCATCTCCAGGACCCCCATGTCGTAACTGCTACCAGGGTTTCATTCACATTTCGCTCTCTGCCTGAACTAGAGTTTCTGTATTTAAACCCAGAGCTTGAGGACTGTGAAACTCCAGGTGGGGGAAACAGAATAAACTGTAACCTGCCACTGCTCCTGGAAGCCCTCACCCCATCCAGTGGGACAAAGTGTCCTGGGTGGAGGCTGCAGCTATGCCACTGGGGGCAGCAATGGATGCCTCAAGCCTAGTGCTTTCAGTCTGAGGAGGCTCTGCCTGTTTCCAAATAACGAAGTTTTGCTTGCTCCTCAAATAACCTCTTGTACAGCTTGATGAGTCCTGCCTTGACTCGGGGCTCCCTTGCAAAGCCTTGTTCTTCCTGAGGCTGCTGGTCCTCCTTTCCAGACTGGCCATCCCCACTGTGATCCCTGCCTGATTCATGGCTCATCCACAGAAACTTCCAGCCACATGTTTACAGGCACCCAGCTTCTACCCACACCAGATAGAGCTCTCCAGCAAAGCTGCTTTCATAAACTATGCTTCAAATTATGTTCATGGTTTGCTAAACTGGTTTCCTTCACATCTTAATAGTGTCTGTGTTGTAACCTCAGGAAACCTGACCCTTGGGTAAACTACTTTTGAACTAAGAATTTACCTATGGCATTGAAATTCTTTGAACTCAGGCATGTAAACTCTAAACCAAGAATTAGGTATATTTTCTATCATGTCATGGGGAACAAGAAAATGAATTTAATCGAGTTACTGTTTGTTACTGTTTTTGACCCTGAACCTAAAATAATCCACTCTTCTGGGGAAGAGCTCCTTCTTCACATCAAAGGGAATGTTGCTCTACATTCTGAGATGATTTACAAAGAATGAGGAGAGTGTGACTTTCTAGCAGGATGTCTCTGGATAAACAAGCAAAGGCTACAAAGTTTTTACCAGTGTACCACTAGAAGTGTCAGAAATTGTTAAAAAAAAAAAAATCTGCATCTGTGTTTAGGCCCTTCCTTTCTCAGGCAAGGAACCACAAAGACAGTCCTGTGACGATCCTTTTTTGAAATCTCCACAGAGAAAAACATTGTAAATCCCTTCTTTTGTGACTTTAAAAAGCATTTCAGGGCTTCCGTGGTGGCGCAGTGGTTGAGAGTCCACCTGCCAATGCAGGGGACACGGATTCGTGCCCCGGTCTGGGAAGATCCCACATGCCGCGGAGCGGCTGGGCCCGTGAGCCATGGCCGCTGAGCCTGCGCGTCCAGAGCCTGTGCTCCGCAACGGGAGAGGCCACAACAGTGAGAGGCCCGCGTACCGGAAAAAAAAAAAAAAAAGCATTTCAACATCAAAATAATTATCAAGTGTGTGAGGAAGCTGTGTCTTAGCCCGGGTCAAGCTGTTCTCTCCTGAAGCAGAGGTACAGAGCAGAGAGGTGCAGCCACTGAGTGGAGCAAGTAGGCCAAGCTTGGGGGCAGAGGAAAGGCAGTTACCGTAAGAGGAGGTGAATTAGCTCCAGCTATCTTTAGGTCCCAGGGTTGAATAACTTCGTAAAGAATTACTTGTGTTCTTTAGAAGTACATCAGAGCTGGCGGGACAAGATACAGCTACTTATTCATTCACAACCTTGAATTTTAAACTTTTTTTGATTTATGAGTTCAGTAATAATAATAATACAGAACAAATGTGTATAAGGACAGCCACATCAGACTAATTGGCACTGATGTTATGTAAAACTCCTCAGAGAAATCTAGATTTGGTGTTAAAAGGGGAAAAGGAAAGCCTCATTTTTGAAAAAGAAGGGCAATGGACTCGTGAAGATGCTCCTTGTCCCCTTTTAGCACTTTCATGCCTAGTTCTGTGCATGAAATAGCTGAGTAGATTTCCTGTGGTCTATCAAACTGCTTTCCACAACATGCAAAACAAATTAAAGGATATTATTGGATTAAAAACAAGCAAACACTGTGCTCATTCTGTCAAAGAGCCGTGATGCGCCACACTCAGAAAGTAGGCTGCGCTCATTTTCGCCGATTTATTTCAAAACTTCTCTCAGTCAAAGGGTCCTTGGAGGTTTAATAACTTTCTGCTATAGACTGTAGCAGATATAGTAGGTGGGGTTGGTGAAATACAGCCATTACCATATAAATCCAATGCCTTATCAAGAATACATGTCAAAGTTGGTGACAGGACCTAAAAATCATCATTTAATAGCATTACTTTCAGCAGCTTTTTCATTTGACATTGATGTGTTAGTGATTTAGTGCCATGACTATAAAATGTCAAGAGGTTTTACTGACATGAAGCAGATCAATTTATATTAGGAAACAGGAACAAGACTTAAACATCCCTTTTCTGACCTAAGATATTCTTTTCTAAGCAGCGGGGATTGAAGTAAAATCTAATCAGCGCCTCAATATTAACATTAGAATTTTTTTTCTTAAATTACAGTCTAAGGTAAATAGCAATTGTGTCTAGGAGTCATGGCAGAAAATGAAAGCTACTGTATCCATGGGCAGCAATAGTTTCTCATTCCATCAAGGTCAAGTAATATTTCTATCAATTATCATGTAAGGAGTCAACTGCTAAGTAAATCCTGAATCTTTTTAGAGAAAGAAATGGGAGAGAAATACCAATTTGTTGAACTATATCAAATACAGTCATAATGAATCCCTCCTGCCTTGTTGATGGTTATTTCCAGGGAAACAAGGCTTACAAAAATAGCTAATATTCTGTTTTGCTTAGGAAATCAAGTTTACATGTTTCCTTCAGCACAATTACTAAAATTGGCTATGAGAGTTATCACTGGGTTTAATACTGCTCCTAAGCAAGTGTGATAAGGGCTATGCTTACGAGGTACGCTCATAGTTTATGGGGAGCACATAGGGTGTCACAGAGCTCACGCTATCCAGGAAGATTTCCTGAGTTGTCTTGAAGGACAAATAGGAGTTAGTTGAAGAACGAAGGAAGGGTTGTTCTGGCAGAGGAAACAAAAGAGTAATAAGAAAATAATAGAGAAGCAAGTAAGAACCAGCTTTTAGATGTCATTGACTGCCCCACTGAGATCTTTACCTGGAAGACAATGAGGGTCTATAGAAGACATTTGTTACCTTTACACGCCAGGCATCTGCTTTCCATGAAAGTAACTATACCCCTTCTTTTCTTGAAGAACAGTACTAGTTACTTACAGTATCTGAGCATTTAATTCTAGGCTAAGAACATATTGAAAAAGCTTGCTAATGGCATGTTCTAATAATACACAAATCAATTTTCCTTATTCACTATCCTAGCTAATTCATGGTTCTTATTTATTTATTGTGATATTTGCATATAGAGTATATACCAGGGAGTAGATTTGTGAAAAAATGAACAATCCATAGTATCTGCTTTCAAAGAGTACATAGTCTAGTAGAAGATATGGAAAATAATGTCATTTAACAGTGGGAGAAATGCTATCATAGACACTATAAGATACTATAGAAATACAAAGGAGAATCTAACTGGAAGGGGCATAAGAGGACAAGGGAAGGTAACTAGGAGAATCTGAGCCATGAACCATGTCTAAAGGACAAATAAGAGTGATCATGGAAGGTGGCAGGGGGCAAGATGGGGAGGTGGGGAGGAATCCCTTTCATGTCCTACTCCTTTTATGTTTAGGAAATGGCCAGTGTTTCAGTATGGCTGGAATATGGGGTTTGTATGAGGGTGTAGATAAAGCTATGTGACTATTGAAGTCATTTGTGGAGTTTTATTCCTTGTGGGTCAATCAACTGAATAAAACAAACAGCTGAGATCACATTTAGGTCTTGACTCCAAATCTGAAAGGAATAGTTATCATACCAGTAGAGAAGTGGAAAGCTCAAAAGGGGAAAAAAAAAGGGAGCATTCACAGCAGTAGAAAATTCTAGGTACTTCATTGCCAGCAAAGGGCAAGTAATGATTGAAAGTTTTCCTTTTCCTACTGTCTGTATCAACAAAATGATCTGCTGTCTTAGAAACCCTGAACAGGCAAGTACTAGGATATTGAATAATTCATTTGACCCATTTCACTTAGTATATTTATACATTGGTTTTGCCTGGATATCCAAAATGGAATATGGATGGGACCCATTCACACCATTGATTTGGGTGTGACTTTTTGGCGGTTGGCAGGTTGAGTTCCCTTGTTTTTCTCCTTGTAAGTTTCTCATCCTATTGGCATCATTTCTATATTCTGAGGCTTCTCCAGTAAATCTAAGATGAGAAGTTCAGAATCCCACAAAATGAAAGGAAGTTTTTTAGGTAATAATGCTTCCTTCAGAACTTGGCAGAAATCTTACTGGCATTGAAGGTGAAGGTAGAAGAGGCACTCCATGGTGGATTTCAGAACTCAGAAATAGGAGAAAAGATTGAAAGTATTCCCAAGACCCTGTATGGGAGATGAACTTCACTTTACACTCCATGTGAGGTACGACTTTCACTCGTCCTTCCTTCTTGCATCCCTGGTTTGAAACACAAATATCATCTGATATCAAGATATGGAGATCTAGAAAAGATTGTTTTAAACCCCATCTATTCCTAGAGATGTCCAAATTCTCCCCACAATTTATATTCATCCCTGAGAACTTATATTTTTAAGGAATTGGCTGCCTCAGGCTCTTCTGTCTCCAGAAGGAACCCAAAAACATGAGTTCAACAGTCTCTACTAGAGCTTTAGGGTAGGGTAGGGGGTTAGGAATCACAGGAACAGTTCACACAGCACAAACAGCCTTCTGCCCTCATCTTGGCTGCAGTCTCTCTTTCCATTCTTCCCTCCTCTGGAACCACATAAAATTCTCCCTTTGTCTAATGCATAGCACTGGAGCATTGTTTTTGAAGAGCTCATTCTGTTCCCCAAGCATTTTCTACCAAATACAGTGTTCTAAGAGGAATTTGATGATTATGTTTTTCACCGTACAGTAGGAATTTTGTTCACCCTCAATGTAAGCATCTTTCCCATACTTGGAGTTATTATTTCACATCTTTCTCTAATACCTCACTTTTTTCATACTTCCATTGAGAAAAACAGGAGCCCTCACAAGGAAGCCCCCTTATCTTCCCATGATCAGTTTAATAAACTTATCTGGGTTGGCACTGATCTTTGCCTCCCTTTTTTCCTATTATGATAAAAAGTTTCTCTGCTCACAAAAACTAAAAGTTCATCATATTCTCTGAGTCCCTCCTCCTTTGCTTTCTTAAACTTTTTTACTCTGTTATTCCTCTCTCCAGCATCACTAATTTCTCCTGGTTAACTGGATCTTCCCCATAAGTATATAAATTTTCTTGCATCTACCATCTGAAACAAAATTGTAAACTAACTTATTGTAAACTAACTATGTTCCTCTCTAGCTGACAACCCAGATCTTTATTCTTTAGAGACAGAATTTTTATTTTATTTTATTTACTTATTTTTTTGCTGCACTGCGCAGCTTATAGGACCTTAGTTCCTTGACCAGGGATTGAACCCGGGCCCTCAGCAGTGAAAGCATGGAGTCCTAACCACTGGACTACCAGGGAATTCCCCAAACAGAATTTTTTTAAAGGCCTGTTCATGCTGTTTCCATTTCCCCACCTTCAAGTAACTCTTCAACCCATTACAATTCTCCTTTTCCCTTCATTCTACCACTGAAAAAATTTATCAAAAGCACCAGTGATCTCCATGTTGTAAAATCCAACGGGCACTTTTCTCTCCTCCTCTTCCTTGACTTCTTACCAGCATCTGACAAGCTCATCATGTCCTTATTTCTGGATACGTGGCTTATCTTGGTTTCTGATTCCATGTTTGCCTGGTTTACCTCTTAGCCATCATGCTTCTCCTTTTCAGTCTCCTTGACTGACTCCTTTTCCTCTGTTCACCCATTAATAAAATGGATCCCACAGGGTTTGGCCTCAACCCACCCCCCTTCTCTACTCTCTATCACCCAATCCCATGGCTATAACAACAGAAGACTCGCAATTTTTTTTTCCATTTTCAAACTCCCCTCTCTGCTCCAGGCTCAGATAGAAGAATGCTTATTTAATACTTCCAGCTGATTATCTCTCAGGAAACATAAATATGTTCAAAAGAGAAAATTTGGTTTTTCCCCTAAAATATATCCCATCCCCATACAAATAAATGGTAGCACCATTTTCTCAGCTGCCAAAGCAAGAAATCTGTGAATCATTCTTATTTTATCTCTCATTCTCTACCTTCTGTCTCTTAGCAAATTCTATTCATTCTATCCCTAACATAAATTATAATCTACCCATTCTCCATCTCTACTGCCACCCTATCCAGGCCAGCATCACCTTGTGCCTGGTGAACTTTCATAAAGTCCTAATTAGTCTCCCTCCTTCCTCTCATCCCCTTTCAATCTATTTTCAGTAGCTAGAGTGATCTTTTAAATGCAAATCTGATTAGGTAATAGCTTCTTATTCTTCCTAAAAGCTTGGTCTTGGCCTACAAGTCTCTACATTACTGCTTTATAACTACAACTTGACAACTCTACCATTCATTCAATATGATCCAACCCCATGCTAGCTCTTTCTTAATCCATTAAACGTACAAACTTTCTCCAGTCTTAGGGCCTTTGCACATGCTAGTTCTTCTACCTGAAATATTCATTCTATGGTTCATTGCATTTTTGTTTTCTTTTTCCTCAGGTCATCAGAATGGTCTTTCCTCATCATCTGAGGCTCCCAATCCCATTCTCTACCACTGCCTTCTCTGATTACTCTATAACTTATGGTTGGTTTTCTCATTTGTTTGTCCTTCCCACAAGACTGTTGGTTTAGAGAGACTTTAAATTTGGACGCTTGGGTCCCACTCAAGATATCTTGGTTTGTGTTGTCTGGGGTGAAGCCTGAGTATCAAGATTTTTAATTTCCCCCTGGATGATTTTAATGGGCAGCCCAGCACTCTGCACCAGTGCTTCTCAAAGTGTGGGTCCCAATCAACAATATCAGCATCACTTGTGAATTTGTTAGAAATGCAAATTCTCAGGCCCCATATAGGCCTACTCAATTAGAATCTCTCCAACTGATTCTGACGCAGGTTAAAGTTTAAGAACTGCTACCTAGAAGAAAGTCCATGAGGGTTAATCCTTGTATCCAGATACTGCATAGTGTCTAGTAGGCATAATAGATACTTGAATCAACAAATGACTAATCAGTAATAATCATAATCAATACATGAATAAATTAAATAATAAATTATATAATGTATGAATGTTTTTCTCTTATAGAATTAAATGCAGGTGATCTGATGCCAACATACTTCCCTCTACTAAGACCTAAGGATAAATTTATTCTACTAGCCCTTGCTAAGAAAGCTTGTTATATCAGAGATAGAAGAGCAGCAAACACTGTGATTTTCTGAACTGCTGCCCTAGCAATTTCCTTTCTCAATCTCATTTATTTTGTTCCAAACACTAAATCACTGGGTGCTTTGACAAGTGTGCTATTTTCACTTCTGTGATTTCCACCTCTAATTCAAAGGTGGTAAAGTGGAGAGGCTATTTATTAAATTTCATTGGTAACAGATTAGCACATACATTTGTTTTCCTTTAATTTACCAGTGAGTGGGTCACTAATGGTCTGCTCAATCCAATTAGGGGATGCCTGCCTTTTCCTGGATGATGTTCCATGTACTGCAGGTGAACAGTCTCCTGTTAGAAGCCAAGGGTTGCTATTATCTGCACCTCCTCCCCAGCACCATCTGGAAACCTCCCAACTTCTCAGAATGCAAGGTGCATCCTCTCCATTCTTAGACATTTTATCATGCTGAGAATGCCCAGGCACTGGCAGGACTGTTGTGACTGGCTTGCTAGAGAAAGAAGAAAAGATTATCTCCTCTAATTCTAATGTGAAGTTGATATATAAGCTATAGAGAAACAGTGATATTAGTTCAAGCTGCTCAGAAGTGAATCATGCCTCCCTTTGGATAGGGTCTCTAACAAATAAGCCAAAAGCTGCAACTGGAGGTGGATGCTACCTTTGTAGCTCAGGCTTGTTTCTGGCATCATTCTCTATAATGCATCACTCTCCCAGGCCCCAGGGAGAAATGAGGCTATGGCTCTATATTGGCCTAAAGGGCTGTGCCTGCAATATCCTCTCCTGCCAGGGGTGCCCTGGAGAGCTTTCCTCCCAGCTCACAGGGGCCTAATTGGTGCACATCTCAATGGCTTTCCTGTAGGGGTGGCAGCAGCAGCTTTGAAGGGCAGTGCAAGGACTTGCTCAACAAAGATACCCTCCCCTTCTCCCTCTTGGTCCTTGGTGGATGAAATTCTCAGCCATTGTCACTCTTTTAAAAGGCAGGAGTGTGGCACTGTTGGGGTAGATTTCTTACTGACCATCTCTCTCTCTGCTTACTTAGTCTTCATCTTTTCAAGATTACTGAGGATTTGCTTAACTAGATAAATAATTGCAAAATTCTTGAAGACAAAAAAAAAAAAAATTCCAGACAGAAAATGAGACTGCAAATAAAATCACGGGCTCTGGGCTTCCCTGGTGGCTCAGTGGTTAAGAATCCGCCTGCCAATGCAGGGGACATGGGTTCGATCCCTGGTCCAGGAAGATCCCACATGCTGCGGAGCAACTAAGTCTGTGGGACACAACCACTGAGCACATGCACCACAACTACTGAAGTCCGCACGCCTAGAGCCTATGCTCCGCAAGAAGAGAAGCCACTGCGATGAGAAGCCCACACACAGCAACGAGGAGTGGCCCCCGCTCGCTGCAACTAGAGAAAGCCCGCACGCAGTAATGAAGACCCATCACAGCCAAAAATAAATAAATAAAATAAATAAATTAAAAAAAAAATCATGGGCTCTGTTCACCCCACTCCAGGAATGAGGGAAAGCAGATACTCTTATGCTGCATGACAGATGGAGTTTGTACATGCTCTGAAATGTACCGCGTGCTTTGGATGTGGAAAAAAGAGTGGGTAGCCAGCTGCTACGATGAGAATCCACTATGGAAACTGATCCTCCCACTAGAACCTTCTTGAAATGAGAAAGAAACATATTCCAGGATCATAGAATGCAGATTAAATGACTTATCTAGTTATTTTGATAGAATATATGGCATGATGAACATCGTGACCACCCATAGTCAAATTATCTTTCCACCTGAGCTGACCTGGATGGCTAAAACTTCCCGTTTCTTCACTCCTTTGTACTTAGAAAAGAAGTTTCCTAATATATATTGGGTTGGCCAAAAAGTTCATTTGGGTTTTTCCATAAGATGTTCCATATTTGGAGCAGAGGAAAGAGGGAGGGGATAGTGGTAACATCGTAATCTACTCTCTGCCACTGGAGCCTTAGCTTAAAGCTGTTTATTACTTTAGGTCCCTTCACCTGGACAGGCTCTGATGCAGAAGAATCAGGGTAGGTCTAGAAGGGCAAGCCCAGATGGCAGCATGAAGATAATCGTGACTGGTCTTGGGTGTGGTAGACTGTGGCAATGAAAGCGTGATGTCCAGAAAGGGAATGAAAGTCACCATCTACTTCATAGTTTTTGCCCTGCAGTCAGAGTAAACTTTTCAAATTCGATTCCAATCATGCCATTCCTACAATTACTTCAGTGGCTTCTCATTACATGAGGATGAAGACATGAAAGGTGACTCCTGCCCAAGTCTTAGGTCTTATTTCACAGCCCTGTTACATGCTCTTTTACACCATATATTTTATAAAGCCCATTACAATTTTATTTTGATAAATGATTGTGTAATTAGTTGTTTAACACCTATTTCCATTAGATTGCAGGCTCCATGATGGAAGAGATTTGAGCCATCTTACATCAATGTTTTATTTTCAGGATGTTCTACAGAGCCTTGCTCATAGTAAATGCTCAAAAGTTACTTGTTGAATAAAGGATGAAAGGATCAGTTTGGGTTGGAAAACATAGGGTGTCTATAGACAAAATGTAGAAAAGGGTAGAAACAAGTAGATAAACATTTCAAGCTAAAAACACTATACCTCTCTCCTTGCGAGGAAAAAAAGATGGGTACTATCTTGTTAAAAGTCTGATTGGGGGGCTTCCCTGGTGGCGCAGTGGTTGGGAGTCCACCTGCCGATGCAGAGGACACGGGTTCGTGCCCCGGTCTGGGAAGATCCCACATGCTGCGGAGCGGCTGGGCTCGTGAGCCATGGCCACTGAGTCTGCGCGTCCGGAGCCTGTGCTCCGCAACGGGAGAGGCCACAACAGTGAGAGGCCCGCGTGCCGCAAAAAAAAAAAAGTCTGATTGGGATAAATCTTTCCATTTTAGCTAAATTAAAATCTGATAACTTCTTTTTTCTAGTGTACAAACAGAAATTTTAGGTAGTGTAGCAGATAGTTATTTGTTATTTGGGATAAATGAAATGATAGCCAACTCTCATGCATCTCTATATATTATCCTTGACAAATTTTGATCTTGGGCCAACTTATTTTCATACGAAATAAAATGCAAGATGATGTCGAAGCTTGGGTGCGGTTAGAGAACACAAACACAATGACAAAATTCCGGACTCAAATCTATAATTATTTTTTGGCTGCTTTGGACTACCTACACTACTCTTTGATATATATAAGCATATTAGTACAGCTAATTGAGAGCCAGCTGTATGATAGTATTATGAGTAATACTCCTTTTATTTAAACCACATTCAACCCAGCATATATATATATATATATATATATATATATATATAGATCCAAAAGAAATGGATACATATTTCAACAAAAGAGACTTGTATGAGAATATTCATGGCTGCCTCATTCATAACAACTCCAAACTGGAAACAACCCAAATGCTCATCAACAGGACAATAGATGTAAGGTACATATTCATGTAACAGAACGTGACTCAGCATTTAAAAGGAATTACTGATATGAGCAATAACATGGCTGAATCTCATAGACATTATGTTGAACAAAATAATTCATATTCTATGGTTCCATTTAAGTGAAATTCAAGAAGAGGCAAAACTAATATATGATCCCTAGCTAGAAATCTGAACTGTGATTGTCTCAGGACAGGGATATGGATGGGGCAGTGATTGGAAAGGACCATGAGGAAACTTTTTGGGGTGCAGGAAGTGTCCTGTATCTTGATTTGGGTGATTTCAATCCAGGTACATAGATTTGTCAAAATGCATTGAACGAACACTTGAGATCAGTGCCTTTTACTATAGATAAATTATACCTCAATAAAGATGAAGGTCAAAAATGCAAACCAATAACCTGCATTCTCAAGAAAGTACTTTAAAGGCATAAGAAATAAAATGTACTTTGGTTCTTCCAATGTGTTTGACATTAAAATTGGAAAAAAATAAAAATGACCACTGACATACATAATCAGTTATATATGAATTAACTGCCCCTAAATTATAACAAACCTGGTATGTGGTTAATCAACATGTCTACCTGTGAGTCCAATGGTGAAATCCAAAGCTCTATAAAAGTAGAGATTTTGTCATGTTTACATTTATGTCCTGAGCATCTAGCTCAGTGCTTGAACTGACTCTTACCTTAAAGTATTTGGATAACTTTGAAGAAGCCTTAACTTCTTCAGGTCTCAGTTCCTTCATCAGTATAATGGAACTAATATCTGACTTCCCTAAGTGTGTACTACAAACAATATAATAGACCAAAAATACTTTTGAAGTAGTTAAAAGTCTAACTCAACCCAAATGAAAAGTCATTTTAATATTTTTAGCAGGCAGCTTTATGTTTCAGTTTTTCCTTTATCCCGTAAACTGACCTAGATAAGATAATGACTCCAGAACTCTGGCCCACAGAGACTTATGTAGTCAAGCTTTCAAGACTTAGCTCAAGGAGTAAATCACCTACAGAGACTTTCTAGCCTCCCCTGTCCCCACCACACCTTTTTGGTGCCATAAAGGCAGGAATTGGTTTTATTAATCTTTTTATCTCCAGTGTCTAGAACAGTAGTCCTCTCAGGGTAGATGTTTAATATCCTTAAAATAAACAAATGGACCTCAATTTATTCAAATAGTCCAATAATAGAGTGATTTGATTTTCCAGGGAACATAGAATGTGTGCTGCGTATCTATATGTGTAAGTTTTATTTATATCCTACATGGAGGAGAATATATCCTACATGGAGGAGAATATTCATCCTCATAGAGATTAAGTAGTTATTTGCTCAAGGTCGCTCAGCTAAAAGGAAGCTGATGTGGAATTCATTCCCACATCTGTCTCCTCCCAATGGTCAGAAGCATCCCGTCATACCGCCATATTACTAAAGTTGCTTTTGTAGCATGCATTACATTTCAGATCTATCCTCAGTAAAGCCCAACTGATACAAAATAATCTTCCTAAAGAAGGAAAGAGTCTCCCTTTGATAATTAAGCTTTCATTGCTAGCTAGAGTACCAGGATAGAAATGAAAAGATTTAGATTACAGGGTCAGGAAAGTCTCTTTGGAACTTTGTGACCTGGGGCAAATCATTGGAGCTCTCTGTGCCTTCATTTTCTTATCTTTAATTAAAGAAAATATGATCCACTCTGTTTTATCTCACAGGGTAGAGAGAATCATAAAACAATATGTGAAAGTGTTCTATGAAATATAAAGTGCCATAAAGTGTTCAAAAAAACAGACATATCAGGCATCACTGCACTGTGGGAGATTGGGTTGAAGTCAAACAGACAATATTGAATCGCTTCTTTTGAATTTTTGAATCTACACATGTATATTATACACATGTATTTACATATATGCTCTTTTATTGTAAATCTTTTTAAAGGGAAGATAACTTTTGGGTAATTTATGGGGTCTTTTGAGTTGAGGATGTTTCTACTAGTTCCAACCAAGGAGACCCAATGAATTGGTTCACCAGCCTGAAATGAGAGGCCTTGTGACCATGTGGCCTACTCATTTAAGCAGATGGAATAAAACGTTCAGTGCTAATTAAAATCTTCAAAGGGTCTTCAAAGGGTAGCAGTAAATACTATGTATTTCCCTTATTTAAAACACTAGCAGATGAAGAGTTCTTTTTTTCTCCTTAATGAATATAGGAATCCCATCTGTTATCTTTACAAAAACGTACCGTGAAATGCAGAGAAAAAACAGAAATGAAAAGATTGTGTCATTCTCTTTCTTTCACAAGAAGCCACTCTTTTTTGGAACCATACAATGCTGTTTGTTACCCCCCGCCCCCCCCGCGATCAAATCTCCCTTCAAAGCCATGGGAAACTATTGGTCAATTAGTGACCACGTGATTCCTAGCCACCTCTATTTCAAAAACAGTGATAGATACTAGAGATTATCTCACTCAACACCCATCCAACCCCTTACTAGTTAGTCTTCCCGTACCAGAGAGGCTGGAAAGTTTGGACCTATGTTTCAAAGGGAGGAGATGTTCAAAATAACAAGTCAAATATTTGACTGTGGTTAAAAAAGTCTCTTCCAGTTTTATAGTTCTTGGATTCTGTCAACATCTCTCTCACAATGCTTAACACTCAAATACCAAGAACTTGTTTATTCCTCTTACCCGCCCCCCCCGCTGTCACTGTGATGACCCCACCCCTCCAATGTCATGTGTGTCATGGGTGTACTCTTTTTTATTGGTTACAAAGACAGGTTTGGGGAGGGATATGAAACCATGAGGCCAAAAGTGAAACGGATCAGAAAAAAGAAGTGGATGATGAAAGGAGACTAATGAGTGCAGAAGGAAGAGTACTGAGTTGATTAAAGCAGGAGTTGGAAGTAAATAAATTACAAAGCTGGATTAAGCTCAGTTCCTAGAAAAGAAACTGTATCTAGAGACTTGAGGGCATGAGGACCAGGCGAGCATCCAACCTAAGGTTCTGGAGAAGGACTGTGAAGACAGCTAAAGCCTGCCTGCCATCCAGGAGAATGTGCTGGCAGAAAGTCTGCTTTCCTCTCACCCTCAAGCTCAGAATAATTGCTCAAGGGCAGAAAAGCACAATGCGCTAAAAATAATCACGCTTTCATCTAACAGTGTGGACCTGAACCTGTAATGTGCTGACCCGTTGGCAGTAGGATACCTTGGGATTTCTCACCTGTACAAAAGTGGTTCCTTGCACTCTAAATAATTTGGCTGAGGGCGATGTTTCTGATGAGTCATTACAAAGGCAGGGTCCTGATGGGGCTTAGGGGGCAGCGCTGTGTACCCAGGTCATCCGGTCACACAGACCAGGCAGTGAGAAGATCAGCGACTAACAAAGGGAGCCGACTGTCCGTCATCTGCTCTTCTTTACCTGATCACTTCTGCTGTCTCCAGCAACAGTCCCTTTGGTCCAGAGAGCCCCACGTTTCTGCCTGCTCAGCCTGGTGTTATTTAAGGTGAAAGGGACCTGGTTTCATCTCATGTTCTGAAGCTCTTGGTGTTTGCTGACTCATGTTTCGAGTTAGTGCAAGAGACACCATTCCTCAGCTACGCTAATGATACTGTTCTACTCACTAAATCACAAATCTGCAGAACTGGGTCCCCAGCCCAGCTTGCCTTCAACAAAGCAGGTGATTAGCAGGAAACTGAAAAAAAACACGCCCTGCTTTAAGTTTCTTCCTCTTGGCTGGCTTTGAGGCGCTCCCCCCCACCGCCGACCACCACAGTTCCCTATCACGGCTCAAGCTGCCGAGGAAGCGACTGGCAGAGGTGCAGCCTGGGGCACCCCTTTCTTGGCGGCATCTCCCTCCACGGAAGCATCCTTCCTTCTGCAGCAGATGCTGCAGGGAAATGGACTCCTAAAGTTGAGCATAATGCATTCTCTGACGCAAAACGCCTCTTTGCTTCCTCTGCCCTATATTCTCTTACCTCCCAAGTCTACCAGCATCTAACATCAAGCAGTCCCATAACCCAGAAAAAAAGTGTGTGGCCACCTATCAAACTAGCCCGTCAGAAAGGTCCGATTCTACTTCCCTGGACCTTTAGGAATAGTCAGTTGCTTTCTACAGGTGCCGAATCCTTGTGAAAATTACTTTGGTCCTTGCTCACCAAATAACATACCGATTCACCCCCCGCCCCACCCCAGATAAAACTGGTTTTTGTAGTGAGAAGGATAAAACATACAAAGTTTTGTAGTGAGAAGGATAAAACATACATACCTTTTTGATTTGGATTGACAGCCAGCTTTCTTCACCTCCAACACTTGCCTTTCATCCTGTTTGCCAAGGGGTGTTCCTTGCTTCATTCAGGTATGGTTTTAAGTCCCATTTCATCTTAGAATTCCTCACAGACTATAAAAAAAGGTGTGTGGGGGGGTGATATTACTGAATGCTTAAATAAGACAAATTCCATGAATCTCTGCAACTCAGGGCTGTGGGAACACACTCATTCCATGTTAAATTCATAATGTAAATGTTGATATTCATGTCATGTTTGTTAGCTGTATTCATTTTTCTTAATTTATACCAGGTTTCTAGAAAGCAGAGATAGATAGGGCAGGGTAACAAGATTTAATTCAATTTAATGAATACTTGTCAAGGGCTATATGCACGGTAACATCTTTGCATAGAATCATGTAAGAATTATTATAGCTAATAAGTGCTTTTTGATGAGAATCATATTTTATATTATATTGAGAAACCTTTAATTTTCGTTACGGGAGTTTTTGAAAAGAGAGGAAAAAGTCATCACCATTCTCCCATCACAAATCAGGATTTTATTGAAATTTCAAATGACTATATTTCAAAGATCTTCTAGACACTCTTCAAGTTCTTTTTTTTTTTTTTTTTTTTTTTACATTGGAAAACAACATAGTGGAAGAAAGCATTCTCCTTGTGGAATGGCGTATTTCATGCTAACATTCCTTTTTTAAGTTTCAAGAAATTAAAGTGCAACCAAGTAAAACCCATGCAAATGATTATTCCAAGTCCTGTCCATACTGTAAACAGTCAGTTCTAAAGAGAGAAATTTGAGATGACTGGAAACATGCTGTTTGTTCTTGATCTGTCAATCTCAGTCATGAATGTGATCAGTTAGCACATCACGGTGGGAGGTTATTTTCTAATAAAATGGGCCAACATAAAGAAACATTCTGCTTGGAATGATGCATCTTTAAGTTCCAAAGTAGTATAAGAAATCTCTGGGACAATATCTCCCTAAGAGGGGAAAAGCTGTGGTGATCGAGGCTTTGGTATTTCTGCTTTTTCAAAACAAAACTTGACCTTGAGACAGACTTCAAAAGTAGCATGAAGTCATTGCTTACAACCTTCTCTTAAAATGTCACAATTCATTGTCCTTGGAGTGGGTCTCGGGGAGTCAGTGATAAGGACAGCCAGGGTAAGAGTATAACCCCGTCCCTGTCCTCCTGTGGCTCAGAGACAGGGCACGTGGCAGCCTCCACATGTAGTTTGAGCCATGCTGAGCAAAATCACTGCTACAGAGTAATTCTCCCTGGTATCAGAGAACCTGCTGTGGGATGGAGTTTAGAATTTGGTTCTGCTTCTAAGTACAATACCTATATGACTGGTAACAACAACATGACAATAATAAGAGCAGCTACAACTGAATTCTACTATACATCAGGCACTTTAGTTATAATTACACTTATTCACCTCCATAACCCTCACAACTCTTATTAGAGATACACAGTAGTACTGTTCCCATTTTACAGATGAAGGATATGAGGGACAGGGAGACCAGGAAATCTGTCTAACACCACAAAGGGCAGTAAATTGTGTAGTCTCTGAGTATCAGTTTCTTTTTTCATAAAATGGGGAGCATTTTACTTATATTGCAGGGCTACTGTGAGGGTTAAAGAAATAATAAAGGTAAAGAATCTGGCACATGGTAGATGCCCATTATAGAGAGATATTAATAATTCCTTTATATTAAAAACCCTTCTCCTCCTGACATGAATCCATAATGACTCCTCATTTTATTTAGAGGTTGCTTATCTACCAAACCTCCAAGCCAACCAGAACCAGGAAAGAAGCACAAAGCAATCAAAATGGTCTCATCAAAACAAGCAGTCAAACAACCCCCTTTGCCCATTATCCTGACAGAGCCCCCAGGAGCCTTGCTGAGAGCCTATTTACTCCAAGGGAGCCCTGGTTTTAAGGGGCTTGGTTATAAGGCTTCCCAGCTCACAGATGATTAGAAATGCACATTAAGAGGGGAATAGTCTGCTAGGAGCAAGATGTGACAGCTGACAGTGTAGCTGCAGTAGGAGAAACGGAACCCCCTTAAGAGCCAGACAGGAGAACTCAAAATGCAGACCAGCCTGGACTCTCTGAGGGCAGAGTCCTTCATAATAGATGACTAGCCCTCTCAGAAGCCTATCCTGGCACCTCATCATCCGTTTTGTCGGAGTTGCTGCTATTCCTCTGTGTCCCCTCTCTGCCCTATCCATGCCCTGTTCACATCCTTCATACAGTCTCTTTTGCTCTGGACTGTAGCAATTTGTCTTCAGTATCCTCATCTTAATTTGACCTTAAACTCTTGCAACGGCAACAGCACTACTACTGTATTCATCTTTGTATCTCTGAGCCTCTCACGTAATGATGGATGCTCTATATATGCTTGTTGAATGAATGATTATTGATTCAAGATACCGCATGAGAAAGAGACAAGAATTTGAACTCATGTTTTCAAAGATAGGAAACAATGTAAAGGAGGTTGAGAAACTTTCTATTCAAAGCCATTACAGGAAATTTTCCACCTAAAGTAAGCTTCAATAGCCTGGAAAATTTATGTTTATGTGAAGCATATCACTACCCAAGGGCTCTGGATAAAGGAGGCATTTCCCTGTCTACTGACCCACTGGTGAGAAGAGGAGAGGAACCACAAGAGGAGAGGGACCTGGGTCACAATGAGCACCTGGGAAATTTAATGGAGAGGGAGAGAGTACAGGAGACAGATGATGAAAAACGAAGATGAACGTGATCGATGTCACAATTGTGCTGAGGCCCAGCCCTTGTTTTGTTCTTTTCCCAGAAAATGGAGTGGCATTTTAGAGGGAACTTGGAAAATTGATTGCAGTTACTATGGTAGGTGGCATCAGAGTTATCTGTTTGAGAGAATGAACATAAAGCAGGATAATGAAGCAAGACAATAATTTATCAGCTAAATCATGAGGTGTCTATGCTGTAGGGAAGGGTGCTTTTACAAAATATAGAGGAAAAGCCTTTGACTGACAAGGGCTGACTGACTGACTCGACCCTGAAAAGATTCAGCGAATAGAAAAGCCATGGGTATTAAGACTGGTTGTTTGCCAGAACTGCAGGGAAGGAAGATAGAGAGGAAGCACATAATGAATAGGCGTCCTGGGGAGCTGGGGATGAGAACTAGGAGTGGGGTTACAAACTGTAAATCCAGAGATAAGGCAGAGTGAGAAGACATACTGGGTTGGTTTGGGGTGATCTGAATTCACAGGGGACCAATGCCTTTCAATGTAGAATCAGAGAAGCAGCAAGACCTCTGAGTACATATACCCTTGGCTCACAGGCCTACACAACCCCGTGGAGCAGGAGAATAGTTCCTGTGTGCCTAGGCGCAGAGGGGAGGTGATGAAGGGCTATAAAGGGCTACCAAGCTTTGCGCAGCCTCACACTTCACGGGCACAGCAGCGAGACCTGTGCCCTTGAGCCGGTCATGATGATGAAACTAGGGAAACCCAGACTTCAGAATGGGTTCCTGAATGGCCTCTACTGAAAATCAGGTGGGAAAGATAAACCTAAACACTAATAAAAGACTACCTGTAAAGGACTACCTGTATCAGATACAAGCCCCTCAGATGATGCTTTAACACTAAGTAAGGGCCCAGAATTAGATACAACCTCAGTGTAAGGGATTGTTCCAATCTCATGGTACAATGGGAGCTTCGCTGATGGACTAAATTTCATAACTGGAAAAACACCCACCTTTTGTCACATCCTGATTGACCTTAACCTCAAACCCTCCATCAGGAACACCTCCCTGGGCTGGGAGCCAGAGCCCTGTTGCTGTTGCTTTGCTCTGCTTTTCAAGGATGGAAATAACACACTATCGACCTGTTGTAAATTTCAGAAACAACCTAAATCCAAACTTGAAGTCACCCTATGTCGATCAAATTGTGTGTAACGAAGTGAACTGAAATGTGTTAAAGGTGAGGGTGGGCAAGGCCTGCAGCCTCAGGGCTGTTTATCTTTTGACAGAGCCCCGCCTCTCCTCCACAAAAGTTCCTGTGGCTTCCCGTCAGAAGTCACTCCTCTGACAGTGCTGTGACAGTCCACAGTCGGAGAAAAGGTCAATCAAACCTGTGACAACTCCTCGCTGAAAGCACACAGAAGAGCATGCCCCGCTCTCGCATCCTTCCCATTTCCATAATCATGAATTTCATTCTGTTGTCCAGACAGATGTCTGGGAATGTAATACAGAGAATTTAAATAAGCTGAAGGCTTCTGGTTCAGCCCATTTTCTCTTCTTTTACAAATTTGGTTTCTGCTGCTGTTCATTCACATTTCCTACCCTTGACGGACTATCTTTAGTCTCCATATTTTATAGTTTTTAGAGGCATGAATTAAGTTTCACATGTAAAATGAAACCTGTGAAATTCCTCTTCTCCTTGGATGAAAGAACTCGCCTGGCACCTGGAGCAATTTTGCAAATGTTGCCAGAAACAAGAATCAGGTTTCACCAGTGAATACAGGTTTATGCAGCCTAGAAATTGTACTGCAAATAACATTCTAGAGGTCAATTGAAATGTAGCTTCTTGCCTTCATTAAGACAGTCTGGAATAAAACCAAACCAGAAAAATTCTCATACCACCACTGTCCAGACTCTCAACTGAGAGGCCTTGTTACTAGACAAAAGAATGTATCAAAAAATGAAAATGAGAGAAAATAGTGCAGGTCAGAAGTAATTTTGTTTAACACTGTATTAGCCAGTTCAGGCTGCCATAATGAAATATCATAGCTTGGGTGGCTTAAGCAACAGACATTTATTTCTCACAGTTCTGGAGGCTGGAAATACAAGATCAGAGCACCAACATGGTGAGTTTCTAGTGAAGGCTCTCTCTTCTTGGCTTGCAGATGGCTGCCTTCTGCCTTCTTTCTTTGTCCTCACATGGCAAGGAGAGACAGAGAGAGGGAGGGAGAGGGAGAGGGAGGGAGAGAGAGGGGGAGAGAGAGAGAGAGAGAGAGAGAGAGAGAATCTCCCTCTTCTTATAAAGCCACCAATCCTATGAGATTAGGGCTCCACCCTTATGATCTCAGTTAACTTTAATCACCTCATAAAGACTCTATCTCCAGATATGGTCACACTGGGGGTTCAACATATGAACTGAGGGGGAGGCATAATTCAGTTCATAACTAACATTTTGTAAGCTACCTTCTATAGTTATTCAGCAGTTATATCCTTTTAGTTTAAGAATTCTGGATTGTAAATACATTGTATACTAGTGTTCTTACTGGCTTCAAAACTTTCAACATATGTTAGAGAAGTGGGAAATAAATATAGTGAAGGACCATTAGGATCTGCAGTCTGGAAGCAAACATTTTCTCATTTGGTCAATAACAAGGGCATTTCAAGGCTAGTGGGTCCAATAAAGACTAAATCTTTCTTGTCACATCAGGAATATTCCCTTGAACACACAGTTTCCCCTAAAATGAGCTGCTTATGAATCAGCCAGAGCCATTGCCTAATTGTACCACAGGGGAGAAAACCTAAATTCTTTTTTTTTTTTTAATAAATGTATTTAGTTTTATTTTTGGCTGCATTGGGTCTTTGTTGCTGCACACAGGCTTTGTCTAGTTGCGGCGAGCCGGGGCTACTCTTTGTTGTGGTGCAGGGGCTTCTCATTGCGGTGGCTTCTCTTGTTGCGGAGCATGGGCTCTAGGCACACGGGCTTAGTAATTGTGGCACGTGGGCTCAGTAGCTGTGGCTCCCGGGCTCTAGAGCACAGGCTCAGTGGTTGTGGCACACAGGCTTAGTTGCTCCGTGGCATGTGGGATCTTCCCGGACCAGGGCTCTAATCCGTGTCCCCTGCATTGGCAGGCGGATTCTTAACCACTGCGCCACCAGGGAAGTCCTAAAATACGAATATATTTTAATTATTTATTTTAATATAATACTATATTGTGACATTTTTTTTATCATGGCCGTAAGTGGTTTTATCAGTCTTTTACTATTTAGTTATTTCCATCTGTTATAGCCTTGATGCCCTAAATAAAATGTAAATTTCTGCAGGACAGAAATGAGCTTCGGGGCCATTTCTATCCTCCTTAGCATCTAGCACAGTTCTGAGGACATGATGAATGCCCAATAATGTATGTGGATCTTAGCTCTTTGATCATCCATTGTGGACTTAACTTCCCATCCCCAAATATTATCTATTTGTTTGTTTTTATAAATCCACTTCCAAGAAAGGTATTTTTAAAAAATCTATTTCGTCTTATGTTTCTGGTGTCTACTATGATTACAGGCAAACGATAGTTTGCCTTTATAACCTGGGTGCCAAGTACTGCTCTAAACATTGTCTACAGATCATCTTACTTCATCATAATGATTGTAGGAAGGTAGGTGGGATAATAAACAGATTACTTCTGCTTACTAATGAGGAAACTAAGTCACACAGAGCTTAAGTATATTGCCCAAGGGTCACACCAGTGGTAAGTGGTAGAAATAGGGTACAAACAAGGGCATACCAAGCCCGTGGTCCATCCTCACATTGCCTGAAACTTAAGTTTGCAGTAGGAATGTGAAGTTACTCTTCTATTACTGCACTGATGCCTCAGATCTTTCATCAGACAAGTACAGAATAGATAGTTCCCCTTCACTCTTCAGGGAGGTATAGGCTACCACATCACTTACTGAACACCTACCATATAATATCTATTATAAAGGAGCAACTGACAAAGTATAAAGTTGTTCAGACTTTGAATTTCTTAAATAGACATGTTATTGGAAAGCAAATATTTTCATATTTATTTGGTATGTGACTCACATTTCATTTTGCTTTTTTTTTTTTTTTTTTTGCTTGGAATAATGCTTGGCACAAACATAGCATTCCAGTGTTTGTTGAATGGATGAATCCTCTCCTCTTTCAAGCTTAGACATAGTCACCTGCCCTGTAGGTGGCCAGTTAGGTTGATCTTCCATGTTCAGAACTCACTTTATTTTCATTGTCAATTCATTCTTCACCAGTTAAAAAAAATACACTGATTTTCAGACCATGACTGGATGCTGGATAAAATGAGCTGTGGCAAAGATGAACTAATATTCTTATGATCTGAATGATGCAATCTCTTTGGTCATAACGAGTTACTGGGATAATGACACATGTGCAGGAGGTGAATTCAGTTGTGGTCAGTAGACAGAGCCTTTGAAGCACATTATTTTCACTGTATTATTTTTCTGCCCTTTGTCTTAGCTGCCAGAGGGTGGATGATCATGGACTGGGTCTCTCCTTCCAGTGAGTCCACAGTTCATACACTCCTTTAATGTAACAAATCTAGTTCCTTCAGTTATTGAAGATTTGATTTTCCAGGAGGCTCTCTTTGTTCCTGCCCATGACAAGAGCTGTTCTCTTGTAACTCTGAAGCCTAGTGTATCACCTCATGGTAATGATAAGTTCCACCCCAGACTAAACATGAGGGTAACCCCAGGGTCACTGTCAGAGTGCTATGTGTATGAGTGTATGAATTATGGTCTGTCCTGGAGAGTCCCTAAAACTCATTCATGCGTTCAGTCCTTCAACACATACATCAAATACTCTGTGACAGGAGCTAGGAGCTGTGGATATAGAAATAATTAGGGAAAAAAGCCTGCTCTCAGGGCACTCACACTTCGGAGAGACATGAAATAATTGTTATGTGGTGAAATAAACAGTCATTTTCTAGGTGCTCAGATCCTAAGAGGAGGGTGTGATAGGGGTGAGGGGTGGTGAGCATACTAAAAAGCACTACTTTGGGCTGTTTGACATCTTTATTTCTAGTTTTAATGAGATATAATTGATACACAAAATTGTATAAGTTTAAGGTGTATAACAAAATGATTTGATAAATGCATATATTGTAAAATGATTACCACAAGTTTGGCTAACATCCATTACCTCACATAGTCACAGATTTGTTTTCCTTGTAATGAGAACTTTTAAGATTCACTGTTAGCAATTTTCAAAAAATAATACAGTATTTTAATCATACTCATCATGCTTTACATCTCAGAACCTATAACTGGAAGTTTGTCCCTTTTGACCACCTCTACTCATTCCCCCACAATCCTGCCCCCCGCGACCCCCCGACTGAGCACCACCTCTGGCAACCACCAGTCTGATCTCTGCTTCTATGAATTTGGTTTTTTTTAGATTCCACATATAAGTGAGATCATATAGTATTTGTCTTTCTCTGCCTGACTTTTTTCACTTAGCATAATGCTCTCAAGGTCCATCTATGTTGTTGCAAATGGCAGGATTTTCTTCTTTTTTTGAGGTTGAATAATATTCCATTGTATATATACACAACATTTTCTTTATCCATACATCTGTCGATGAAAACTTAGATTGTTCCTATGTCTTGGCTATTGTAAATAATGCTGCAGTGAACACAGGGGATCAGATATCTCTTCAGGATAGTGATTTTTGTTTCCTTCGGCTATTCACCCAAAAGTGGAATTGCTGGATTACATGGTTCTACTTTTTTTCTTTTCTTTTTTTTTTTAAGGAGCTCCCATGGTGGCTCTACCAACTTACATTCCTACCAACAAAGCACAAGGGTTCCCTCTTCTCCACCAATACTTGTTACCTCTTGCTTTTTGATGATAGCTATTGTCACAGGTGTGAGGTGATATCTCACTGTGGTTTTGATTTGCATTTTCTTGATGATTAGTGATGTTGAACACCTTTTCATGTACCTGTTGGACACTTGAATATCTTCATTGGAAATTGTCTATTCAGGTCTTTGCCCATTTTTCAATTGGATTATTTGTGGTTTTTAGTATTGAATTGAATGAGTGTCATATATTTTGGATATTAACTCCTTCTGAGCGTGGTTTGCAAATATTTTCTCCTGTTCCATAGGATGCCATTTCATTTTTTGATTGTTTCTTCTGTGATGCAGAAGCTTTTTACTTTGATATAGTTCTACTTGTTTATTTTTTATTTTGCTGCTGTGCTTTAGATATTATATCCAAAAAGTCATTGCCAAGACCCATGTCAATAAGCTGTTTCTATAGGTTTTCTTCTAGGAGTTTTACGGTTTCAGGTCTTACATTTAAGTGTTTAATCCATTTTGAGTTAGTTTTTGTGAGTGGTGTAAGATAGGGGTCTAGTTTCATTCTTTTGCATATGAATATCTGATTTTCCCATCATCATTTATTGAAGAGACTGCCTTTTCTCCATTGAGTATTCTTGGCTCCTTTGTCAAATATTAGCTGACCATATATGCATGGGTTTATTTCTGGGCTCTCGATTCTGTTATGACATCTTCTTGAAGTCTGTTTAAAACAGCACCCAGGGGGCTTCCTTGGTGGCGCAGTGGTTGAGAGTTTGTCTGCCGATGCAGGGGACGTGGGTTCGTGCCCCGGTCTGGGAAGATCCCACATGCCGCGGAGCAGCTGGGCCCGTGAGCCATGGCCGCTGAGCCCGTGAGCCATGGCCGCTGAGCCTGTGCGTCCGGAGCCTGTGCTCCGCAACGGAAGAGGCCACAACAGTGAGAGGCCCACATACCGAAAAAAAAAAAAAAACAGCACCCAGAATGATGGGTATAAATGCCCCCATCTGCAAGACCAGCTTTAGAAAGTATGAAACCTCACGCAGAGATGGAGTGAGAAGTTGAAAATGCTGGCAGCCAGCTCAATAGCTATTTGAAGTTTTGTGTGTTGTTCTTTTTTAGTATGTATAAATTCTCATGGTTTTTTATTCTAGCATAATATAGCATATTTATTTTAATACAAAAATGTGTTAAATTAATTAGCCTCCCCCATTTTGCAACTGACAAGTTCCTCAAGTAAAATGTATACTCTAGGAAAAAATGCCAAATTCTTCCTGGGACTTTTCATACTCTTTGGCACAAGAACAAGTACTCCTATTTTAAGCCAAGGATAAAACAAAACAAAACAAAAAAAACCCACAAGAAAAAAGAAATAGAATAACAGAATATTTCATTCCGTAAGGGGAGAGTACGATAGGCCCCAAATATCTTTGACTAGCTAATGATCAAAACAGTAAAAAATCCAATTCAAATCCATAGGCCATAATTATTTTGGCAAAAACATTAAGAGAAAGTTTACAAAGCTGTTGACACACATAACTTTGAAAACGCAAAGCACTGGCTTAACAATTAACCTTTGCACAGATAAGAGAGAAGATTTGAGAATATTTACCAGTTACCATAAAATGTATCTTAAAGTTATACCTACTCTATAACTTATCATTATAAGATTAGGTTTCAATCTATTTTCTTTCTTCTTAAACTGAACAGTTTGTGTAGGTGGTTCCAAGTTCTGCTGATTTATAATCTTGAGACTATGACTGCCAGGAAATTATATAGAAAATATTTATTGTAGAGAAAAGTTTACTTAAATATTTAAACCATTTGCCCTAGGATGCTGATCTTACTTGCCAACCTGAAAATTCTTACACCACTGGCTCAGACCTCCCTGGTCCGGTACTAATTAACTAAATTGGTATAAAATGTTTGAACAAACCCTCTTACAACTAGGAACACAAATAAGGCATTCCTGCTCATAAAAAGTTACTTTTACAAGTAAAGTAAAATGATTCTCACGGATAGCTTTAAAACACAATGCAAAATCTTGATTTTCCTCTAAGTGCCCCAACTGGAACTCAACAAAATCCATTTATTACCTGCCACCTGTTCCAACCCACCCCCACAGCTGTACGTTCTGATTGCTGCTCCTCCCCCTTCCCTCTGTAATGTGCTCAGTCATCAGCACTCACCAGGTTACCCAAACCAAAGTCTATTTTGAGTTCTCCCTCTTCTCTCTGCCCACCCATCTTCCACCACCCTTAATGGCCAGCGGCATCCAGTAAATGTCCATGGGGGCTGCATGCTGCTCAGCACAGTGCATTCTTTCAGGTCCTCTCCTGTTCCTGGCCTTCCTATGCTCCACTCCACACTCTGGAACCCAGGAACCTAGATTCAGATGCCAGCTTGGTGACTAACTTGGAAATCCCATAGGATGTCACTCTTCAGAATTCGTCCCCTACTGCCCCCACCACTCCCACCCCCCCAGGCCATAACCAGGCTGCAGGGTGGTGCACTCCAATCTCTACCCACCTCGTCTGTTCCACTCCGGGAAGCAGATCAGGGACACGTCTCCCAGCTGCCAGTCACTCCCATACAATCCACACCCCACCTGCCACCAGAGGCACCATGTCATTCCACTGCTCAAAGCAGTCACTGAATCCCTGCTGCCCAGCACATGATGACATCTGTAACCTCACTTAGAAGCACCCTTAAGACCCACCGCAACCTGGCTCAGACTACCATGTCCCCTACATTGATGTCATGTTAGATTATCCCAGACATTCATTATTTTATTTAATATTCTGTGAGTGCCTGCTATATGCCAGACATCGGGCTAGGGATTCCACAATGATGAATTTTGACACTTGAACAGTAATATCTAGAAGGGGTATGGAAAAGCAAATAATTAAAACAGTGATGAGAGCTATGACTAATGGTTAAAAGGTAGCCTAGGAGAAAAACTAGTCCAGCTTGGAAGCCTCAGGTAAGGGATGGATTTCCAGCACTACTAGGAAAGACAAGGTCCGAAGGATGAACATATACTATGCAAAAGAATGTACCAACTAGTTTCTCTCTTTTGAAAGAAATTTCCTCTCTCCCAAGAGAATTCTTACTTGGCCTTCAAGGTCATTCCCTGAGGCTTTCCCTGACCTTCTCAGGCGGAGTTAAATGTTCTCTCACCTATGGCCCCATAGCACATCTTCCATACCTTTATTACTGCTCCTACCCTACTGTAACACAGTGATTGATGAAGGTCCCTCTCAGCCAGGAGCTCCATCAAGGCAGAGAAGAGACCTTTATCCATCTTTGTGCCCAACCACACCTGACACATAGCATGTGTTCAAGAAAGTTTGATGAATAACTGTATTTAACAAAGAATAAATATAAGTCAACTTGGACATTTGAAGGTCCATTTTAAAATAAGTAAGACATCTGTAGGGACATAACACATTCTGGAGTGTTCTTCATTATACAGAAATGTTTTTACATTTTAGACAATAATACATGAGGAAATCAGAAAAGAATTGTTCCCTATGGAAATGAACAAGGGAACAAATGCTTTCATGTATTTGGACACATTTTCTAGCACCCAGCTGATTCAAGCAATGTTCATGATAGTTGCTAAATTGTGAGTTGTTACACACCTTGCATTTCATAGGCTTCAAATGTGAGTGGCGTTAATACAGACAGCTCACAGGAAGCACCCTGAAGTCCCCCACCACGCCAGCCAAGGGCAAATCTACCCACAGGCTTCTGAGCCAATGGAACTGCATTGATCTTCACCCAGGGCCACTGGGGCCACAGTGTATGGCCTTTACACATGGCTAGAAAGACAACAGAAGTTAATAAGCATGCATACACATACACACTCTCTTCCCAGATAATTAAACTAACAACACTTACCCAAAAACTTAGTATGTATTTTGTTACCTGTAAAGGCCACTCCCAATTAAATTGCTGGTGGACTTCTCTACAATTTCTAACTTCACATCTCCTAGTGGTATAATTCATGGTCTATTTTGGTCACTATCAAGCTCAGGGTAGCAGAAAATATATTATCCATATATCTCACCACCACATGTTGTTTTAAATTTTCTTCTAAAATATTTAGAAGATATTTCTTGTGGAGCCTGGCAGGCTATTGTTTGTTTTGCTTTTCCATCTGGTATTCAATTAATATACTAATAACCGCTCTAATTTCTTTTGCTATGATAGTGATCTTATTTTTTCCTTGTGCCATGTTTATTTTCACTTGGGGACTGAAAAGTACTACAGATTGGAAGCAGTATTTCAATTACAGCTACTACATGGAAAGCAACCCAAGTGCTTTTAATGTTCTTTAATGGTGGCACGGCTCAATCTAACACAGATTTCTCCACGTGCTTGGCATTCTCTTGAATGTTAATGTTCATTAACTTTATAGTATTAATTTTATGTTTATAAACATTATATTATATTGTAAAGCACAGATGGAATATCTAAAGTCAAAGAGAGTTGGATTATAAAACACCTGCAGATTAACGTATGGTACGTGTGGTATGTTTTCTCCCATTCCCACTTCTCATCTTTCCTATTAGTTAGTTTAGTTGGTCCCTATGGGAAGTCACTGAAGTCTCAGGGGTATTTTGCAGCTGTGAAGCTGGGAAGTTAAGGACAACTGAGTGAAAGGATAGGGACCTTCAGAAAAAAGCCATTTCAACTGCGAGTGAGTGGGCTAGAAATATCCTCATCGCACTTGACAAACAGCCTGTTAGTGGAGAGAAAGTACAGTTCCCTGATAGAGAAGATAATAAAGGCAAAAAACTGTGCACTGCTGAAGGTTATGGCCATGAGTTATACTTCTTTTCTATCTCTCATAGGGTCATGTACAGTGCTGGGCAATTAGTACATGCTCAGTAAAACTTTCTGGGTTGATAGAAAGTGGTTAGAGCTTGATGCATGGTTCAAATGATGCCAACTCTATGAGTTCATTCCTCCTTTAAGCCAGTCTGTGAAATGTATCCCACACTTCTCACATGGCCGGCCCACCCAAGATTTAAGCCGCTGTTACAATAAACTTTGAAGTTCAACACCACTGCCAGGTGCACCCCTGGAAGGTAGGCTCTGCTGACAGTAGGTCAGAGACATTGCTCCTTTGTTCCAGTTTCCTTTATCACCCCATCAAATCTCTAAGTAACTGCTGGTGCTTTCTCTTTCTGTCCGAATAGAAAAATACCTTTAAATCAAGCCCTTACGTTCTCTTCTCCATATCTAAAAGCTGGGGATGAAATGCTGAAAAAGACCCGGACTTCACCTTCCAGGATTTTGCATGCTGCTGTAGGAAGTTGGGGATCTGGCCAAAGCACAGATGCTTAGTGAACGTCTGCAGGATTTAATTCACTAAAGGAGACATCTACTTCCTGCCTCCTGAATATCACAATTATTTCTTTCTTAGAGATGCCTGGACTTGAAGAGTGTATTTGAGTCATTCCTCAAAATGCCTATGTTGAGTCCATTAAACTTCACAACATTTTGTTTTCTATATTTTTTAATGTAAGGAAATAGTTACCACTAAGAGTAAATTTGCTTTTCAAACATAGTCAGAAGTCATTTAAATACAATTCTCATAATTAAAGTGGCTGATAAGTTGGGGAATATCATTGTAAGATCAAAATAAAATATGGCTATGAAGTAATGAGCTCACTTTCTTGCTCATAAACTGATCTGGAATGATGTAATAAGAATAGGAACTAATATTTTAATTAGCACCATGTGCTCTGCATGCATTATTTCACTTAATCCTCATAACCATCAAATAATTTATGTACTATGTTTGTTTCCACTTAAAAAATATGAGTAGAGAAGCAAAGAAACTTGCCCAAAATGACATAAGAGGAGGGTTCAGATTCAAAGCCAGGTATACATGGGACCAGACCTGTGTGCTAAAACACCAAGCTAACTTCCACAAAATGAGGTCTAGAGATGTTTTGAGTAAGTACCCAATATTATAAAGGCATTTCATGAATGACTCAGACTCTGCAAATCTGGATACACTGGCTGTAGTATCTTGGGTAAAAATTAGTCCAAAATATATAATGACAAATACGGATTCCTCATTTCCTGGCAGCATGAGATCAAAATGACAATCTGTAACTATAGGTTGGGAGTGTGCACTTAGCAAATAAGCGCAAAAGTTTTAATGAATTACCTTAGAGACATTGAGGAAAGCAGTTTATTGTCACCTCTCATTTTATCGAAGAAATCTACATTAAGAATGCAGGAGGGCTTCCCTGGTGGCGCCGTGGTTGAGAGTCCGCCTGCCGATGCAGGGGACACGGGTTCGTGGCCCCGTCCGGGAAGATCCCACATGCCGCAGAGCGGCTAGGCCCATGAGCCATGGCCGCTGAGCCTGCGCGTCCGGAGCCTGTGCTCCGCAACGGGAGAGGCCACAACAGTGAGAGGCCCGCGTACCGCAAAAAAAAAAAAAAGAATGCAGGAAAGGATAGGGAGGAAAGAAGAACTTGATGCTCAGTATCAAGATTAGGGAATGTATCTGTCACATGTTTCAATTTTCTATTTTTCATAGAACCTGATAGAATAAAACACAAATACAGAAATTAGTGTCCAGAAATTTTGAGTTTTACTTTTGTTTTTGTTTACTTTATGGTTACCCTAAGGATCACTAGAACTCACAAATTCATGTACTGCCAATGGTCTATTGTAGACCACTTGTATCTTACCCATCTTTTAGTCAAATCTGAAGAACAATGTAAAGTTAGTTAAAAACCCACAAAACAAAAACAAAATAAAAACCAATAAAGCTCAACAGATTTGGGAATATAGATGGGCTCTACAAATGCTAATTCGCTTCTCACCTTCACTAAATGAAACCAACACATCTAACTCTTTGAAGGGTGCTTGTGAATGCAGGCTTAGAAAATATTCCAGGGATGAGTTTGAAATGCACTCTGTACTCTGTGTGTGTGTGTGTGTGTGTCAGACAGACAGAGAGAGAGAATAACAATATTCATGGGACCTGTGTTACTGGTTTCTATCTTATCAGTCACAGGACTCCTTCTCTGAATACAGATTTATCATCTGCAATTATATGATTAAAGTATGGTCACTAAATTCACAATGGATTCAGGTCCTTTTAAAATATATTTTTAAATGAACAGCTCTTTACTGGCAGACAGAAAAATTAGTACTGGAATAGTTACATACTGCTGAGTCTTTGAAGATGAAAAGCTTAGGAGGGAAAGAAAAGGCACTTAGTTATAAAATGTGTAACTCTGGGCAACATCAAACAAAAAAATCTCAGCTAAATCAAAATACTCCTGGGTTTTTTTTTTGACCCTTTCAGGCTTAGAAACTTTAATTTCAATAGCCTCAGGATGTTATTTGGCATGTTGTTGCAACTTATTAAAGAAGATAAGAATCTTCCCTTCTGAACTGAACCCTTTAAAATCAAAACCCCTAGTCTTAACTGAAAAGTATAAAAAAGGATCCAAAATAGCCCAGTGTTTATTAAAACAGTACAGAACTTAAAATTTTAAGCCCTGGGGCTTCCCTGGTGGCACAGTGGTTGGGAAACCGCCTGCCAACACAGGGGACACGCGTTCGATCCCTGGTCCGGGAAGATCCCACATGCCGCGGAGCAACTAGGCCGGTGCGCCACAACTACTGAGCCTGCGCTCTAGGTAGGGCCTGCGAGCCACAACTACTAAGCCCGTGTGCCTAGAGCCCATGCTCCACAACAAGAGAAGCCACCGCAATGAGAAGCCCGCGCACTGCAACGAAGAGTAGCCCCCGCTCACCGCAACTGGAGGGAGCCCACGCGCAGCAACGGAGACCCAATGCAGCCAAATAAATAAAAATAAATAAATAATTAAAAAAAAATTCTAAGCCCCGACTCTGATCACGTATCACCAGCATGCCGATTGGTTTTCAAATTTAATTTGGTATTAGCAGACAGTGAACAAATCAGCCCGTTGTTTGGCCTACATAACTCCAAATAGACGACTCCAATTTCTTTCCTCCCAAATCGACTGCTTTTGACAGAACTGTACAATTGTGTCACTGCATAGCTTTAGGCTTGAATTAGCCTGTCAAATTGGAAAATGCTCTTGATAAAATTTTAAAAGAAAAACAGTAAGTTATAAAACCTACTTATACAAATTTAAGCATCTGTTATATGCTCATAATATTGTATTTTAAGTTATATGTGTATGTTTATAGAAAAAGATATATTAAACTGTATGTTAACTAAAGTTATTTTTAGTAGGTGGGATTGTAGGAAATGTTTATTTTCTTCCGTTGCGGTTTTAAAGTTATTTTCTAAGTCTCCTCAGGAACAAGTGTTACTTTCGCAAGCAAGCAGCAAAACAAACAAAAGCGAGCATTAAATACTATTTCAAAAATATGGCATCAAGTATAAAAGCTCAAATTATATATGTTCAAAAAGTCTGTTGAAGTCTCCTGTTTGGACTCTTCCTTCTATCACAGACCTAAAGAATCAGTTAAATAATTTATACACTATGAGGAAGATGTGGTTTTCAGTACAAGGAATATGGTTTTGTGTTTTTGGATTCGGTTGATAACAAGAGGATGACAAGGCTTTTTCAGATGGAGTTCACTACATCAAACTTTAAGTATGCAGACACTAAATCAGCACAGCTGACATTAAGATGAGTGGAAAGATGAGGATGATAACAACCTGGGCTGACCACATTCTATTTACCCCCCATCAATGGCCAGATGCCACCAGGCCTTTCCCTGAAGCTGAACTGTGTCTCTCTACCAAGTGACTCCTCAATTCGGCTTTGGAGGGCTGGCTTCAAAAAGGTGAAGAATCAAACATTTATTGTACATAGTTCCAAGGGGAAGAGCTAGAACCAGTGGGGCCAGACCTAAACTTAGCTTAAGGAAGAATGCTCTGTAGGTCACCGTCAGAATCTCTTTCCCGTTGGGGAGGAAGTAAGGTGTCAGTGAGGGCCTTGTCCAGCAAGGGTGGACTGAGGGAATCTCTCCATCAAAACCAGGGAACAGTGAAATCAAGAGACCATGAAGAACAGAGTCAAGCAGGAACCAAATCTGATAAGAGAGGAGAGTTGCCCCAATGGAAAGGTAAGGAACAGGTGTCGAGGTGGAGAACTAACTCAGGAATAGACAATGATGGTGGCAACTTACATCAGGATAGGCTAGGTGGGCTTCCCTGGTGGTGCAGTGGTTGAGAGTCCGCCTGCCAATGCAGGGGACACGGGTTCGTGCTCTGGTCCAGGAAGATCCCACATGTCGCAGAGCGGCTGGGCCCGTGAGCCATGGCCGCTGAGCGGCTGGGCCCGTGAGCCATGGCCGCTAAGCCTGCGCGTCTGGAGCCTGTGCTCCGCAACGAGAGAGGCCACAACAGTGAGAGGCCCGCGTAACGCAAAAAAAAAAAAGATAGGCTAGGTAATTTGTGGAGCCCAGTGCAAAATGAAAATGCAGGGCTACCCTGGTGGCACAGTGGTTAAGAATCCGCCTGCCAATGCAGGGGACATGGGTTTGAGCCCTGGTCCGGGAAGATCCCACATGCCACAGAGCAACTAAGCCCGTGCGCCACAACTACTGAGCCTGAGCTCTAGAGCCCACGAGCCACAACTATTAAAGCCTGCACGCCTAGAGCCGTGCTCTGCAACAAGAGAAGCCACTGCAATGAGAAGCCTGTGCACCACAACTAGAGAAAGCCCACGCGCAGCAACAAAGGCCCAACTCAGCCATAAAGAAAGAAAGAAAGAAAGAAATTTAAAAACAAAATGAAAATGCAGAGTCACTTGTTAAAAAATTATTAAGAATTTCAAGATGGCATCTGTAGAGTATTAAGTCAGGCTTGGGACCCTGCTAAGCACAAGACCCTGTGAAGCTGGCCCTGCACAGGAATGGTTCATCACCAGGAAGGGAAGGAGTATTCCTGGGTTTATCATCTTTGGGTGGCTTTTACTTGCTAGCTCACCCAAAGGCAGTGTGGATACATGGGATACATTATAATGACAAGAACAAGGAAGACAGCTATTCAAAAAGGATTTGGAAAGGATGGTCACAGGAAATGTTTAAATAGAGGCTGCAGGGCTTCCCTGGTGGCGCACTGGTTGAGAGTCCGCCTGCTGATGCAGGGGACACGGGTTCATACCCCGGTCTGGGAAGATCTCACATGCCGCGGAGCGGCTGGACCCGTGAGCCATGGCCGCTGAGCCTGCGCGTCCGGAGCCTGTGCTCCGCAGCAGGAGGGGCCACGGCAGTGAGAGGCCCGCGTACCGCAAAAAAAAGAAAATAGAGGCTGCATGTTACAGAGAAAATTCAAGCGTTGGGTATTATTAGACTTAAGGACTTTTAAGAGCCCTTTTGACTTGGAGTCTAGAATTCTACGCTAGGTTAGTGAGGTTTAAAATCATTTAAAGTATTCTTCAGACTATGGGTTCTGTAAATCCTGAGTTTTCCATGTATTCCCAATTCCAACTGTTTTCATTCTCATAAATGTTATTCTCTTACTTGTCAGCCAGTTCTATCTCAGAAGCATAAATGCTGTAACAGTATTCTTTGCTGATCTGCTTAGCCTTAATATCACTGCTCATCAGGTCCATTTGTAGCCAATGGTCCCTGAGACCTTTTGGACCTTCTCTCTCACTTCTATATACGAGAATTAGGAATAGAACATTAGACTCTATTTCTCTGCTCAGCTGAGGTCAAGTCTTCTTCCTCTTTCTTCTCCATATGAACATACATTCACACAATCAATGCAGAACTCATTTTTTTAACCACTTGTCTCCCATGGTAGAGTGTATTCATTGTCACTGCCCATTCCTCCGTTTCCCTTTGTCCACACTCTTTGCTGTGTGACGTTGTAGTCCTTCCCACTAAAGGTGGAGTATATTTCCCCAATCTCATTCATGGTGAGCTGTACCATGTGGCTTATTTTGCCCACGGAACATGAGAGGAAATAGTGTGCCAGCTCCAAAACTAGACCTTAAGAGGCATTGTGTGTTTCTGCTTGCCTCTTCTTCACTTTTGTTAATACTGTGAGATGAACAAGCTCCAGGCAGCCCACTGATCATGGAGGACAGGATGAAAGAATTGTGGAGCAGACCTGGTCCCATGCTGCAGGTTGGGACTAAGCCCAGCCAAGCCAAGCTTCAATCAGCTAAGCTTAAAGCAACCGATATGTATATGAGCGAGAATAATTATTGTTATTTTAAGCCACTGGTTTGTTATGCAGCATTATTATATAACAAAATTATATAACAAAAATTGACTGATATACTCTAACTCCCTAGCTCTTCCATACTTTAAACCAGTTAAGTGATGATGATCATTAAACTCATTCATCATCTGTGAAGAGTGTGATGGTTTAGGAGTTCAGTTCTTGGAGTAAGTGGACCTCGATTGGAATCCTAGCACCAACATACCAATTCACTTTACCTCAACCTCAGGGCTGTCCTCTACTGGATGGGGATAATAAGATGTCCAAATTTGTGAGATGATTACAGGGACTGAATGAGATAATGCACTTAAAGTTCTCAGCACAGTGTCTGGTATGTAGTAAGAACATCGTAATTGTCAACTGTTACTGAGGTTGACCCTGAGTAAACACAGAATGGCCAAGCAAGTATGTCTGGAGGGGTGCGGATATTCGAAACAGGAATCACTTCATAGGGTTCAAACGATACCTGCTGTCACATCAAACACAATCAAAATGAATCAGCAATTAGGGAAAAAAAATAGCATCAGATGAGAAGGATTAAGGGAAAATGTACCCCAGTATTTTCTGAAACTAGTACTGTGGTATAGCTGTTACAGCAACAGCTAGATTTTATCAATCCACAGGTTTCACCTGAAATGAGGGAAAAAAGGCAAAGTTGTTCTAGGATCCATTATTATTTATTATGGCACAATGAGTAAAAGGAACCGATAGCCAATTATTTCTTTCTTTCTTTTTTTTTTTTTTTTTGCGGTACGCGGGCCTCTCACTGTGTGGCGTCTCCCATTGCGGAGCACAGGCTCCGGACGCACAGGCTCAGCGGCCATGGCTCACGGGCCCAGCCACTCCACGGCATGTGGGATCTTCCTGGACCGGGGCACGAACCCGTGTCCCCTGCATTGGCAGGCGGACTCTCAACCACTGCGCCACCAGGGAAGCCCAGCCAATTATTTCTGAAACTGCAATAAATGAAGTGTTTTTATTGTGGGAAAGTGGGTTTAGATTGGCTGTCCCGCTTATACACTGATGGGAAAGTCAAATGAAAACTTTGATATGATGGAGGTTAGAAACAACCAACATCCTCGATCCATTCCTGGTTCACATAAATACTATTAATTTTTCTTTTGCAATAATTTCTGGTACTGATTTATCAGGGGGCATCTGTGCTTTAAACAAAGGTTCAATTCTTTTCTGTCAGTCATTTTATCCTAATTAGATTTTTGACAGTTTAATGAGATAATGCACGTGAAAAAGAGCTTTGCGAAGTGTAAAGGGCCTTACCTGCTGGCTAATTTCATTTAAATTGACTTGTGCAAGAAATCAAACAAGTCTATCTGTTCCATTGTGGCAAATTGTGAGCTGTCAAACTTGGGTTTAGAATTTGGTGACAAAATCAAGGAAAATGAGCAGCTGGCGGGGGGGTTGGGAGTGGGGGGAAGAGCCTTTCCTTCCAGAACCAGTCACTCAGGGGAGAGTACTGGGAACAAAGAGAGCAGAGAAAGAGAAAGTGAGCCTTGGAAGTGTTTGTTTTTCTCTCCCAAGTATGTTTCAGCCTCAAAGAGTGACCAATTGCCATTTTAATTAAATGAAAAGAAAATATAACTTGCTACTTGGACACCAATTGGTTCCTCTTGTTTCTTTGCAGAGCTGTAAGTCTTAAAACTGTTGTAAGGATTTAATCACCATCAAATGATTCAAGCTCAGGACACAGTCTCTCCTCATTTTCTCTGGCCCCTCACCGGCACTTTGCACAAGCTCCCAGTTGGCGTGCAGTCCCCAGAGAAGTGACATGAGGAGAAAAATCACTGTGGAAGTTCTTTCTCCTCTTGTGGGGCCCCAGGGAGATGGGGAAGGGTCAAAAGTGGAGCTATTGGCTCCACTTCTTACTGGCTCTGTCATCACGGACAATTCAGGCTTCTGATCCACTGAAAATGGGACAACAACAGTACCTAATTCATGGGGATGTTATAAGAATTAAATAAGATAATTCATGAAAAGAATTTAGCTCAGTGCTTGACTGACTGTTCACTTAACAGTAGCCATTATTATGGTCACTAGGTGGTAAGGAAGAGAGCAGACTCTTTGATATAAATGGAGTGGAGGAGAGGACAGAAAGAATTGTGAGCTAATGCAAAGACAAGGACAAAAAAACTTATTAACCTAAACTAATTCAAATTTTGTGAAAATTGCATATCAGTTAGGTCTAAGTTATTTTGTGTTATAAAGGAAGAAGATGCTAAATAAATTAATAGCATGGAGAAGATTATAGGGAGAATGATTAAACCAGTGGGGGCGGGAAATACCGTTTTAAGCACATTAGGAGAATTTATCATCACGGAACTAGCATATTCATTATACACTAGGCTTTTCTATTTGATAATGTAACCTAAGATCTCTAGCAAAATAGCCAGGTGCTGTTCACTGCATAAATTTAAGAGACAAAATCTCCCTTTTAACATTTCAGCTCAGGGTAACTTTTTACCAGTTCACAGATTTTAGTGATACTTTTCTGTAAATGTGTCATCTTGTACAACTGAGCTATGAAAAACAGCATTTCTGAACCCTTTTGACACAAAATATTGGCACAGATACAACTAAATCATTCTCAAATAATACTGCCAGTGACTATACTGTATGAACCCTTATGAAGTAATTTTGACAAACTGTGTCCTGGCATATTCATGCAAATGATTTTCAAATATATTTTGGACCATGGCTATTAGTTGGGCCCAAAATGCAAATTAACTTTACCCCTACCCTTTACAAGAAACTGAGTGCCCATCTTTGGTGTCAGATTACTTATGACTCTTGCCAGAGAAAACACCATCAGATCTGGCTTGGCCTTCTGTTTCATCTTCTGCCCAAGTGGGCAAAGCCTTTAGGAGTCATGGAGAGGTGCCATGCTGAAATGTGTTCATTAGCTTGCCTTCCCTGGGCGAGTTCTCTGAATTGCTGCCTGTGTCACGCTGCTGAATATATTCCTAAAACAACAGTAACACACAGTGAAATCAGCCCCAGATGGAGGATTCCAGTTGCCCAGGCAGGGGATGAAGATTACCTAGGCCTTGGTCACAGCCCTGATCACCCTCTGGCTCCTCATTAAGTCACAGGCAAAAGGCCAGGAAGGTCATCATTTCTTAGCCAGGGATTCACAGTCTTTGGGACTTAACTGTCATCGTACTCTACCTGGGAAATCTCTTCACTCCTGCTGTGAAAATATGCCCCCTTTTTTTCTGCCAGAAATACTTGTTTAGGGCTTTCCAAAATAGAGTTGAGGATTACAAAGTTTCTTTCATTGGGAACTTTTATCCCTTAGACAGTTCCTTTGAACTAGAGGATAAATTTGAAACAGGATAAAGGAGGCAGATAAAATAGAAACAGGAAAAATATCAGGGATGAGGCAGCCAAAAAACCAGTGCTCAAATACAATTTTAAACACCTTGATCTTAGATGTTAGATGCAAAAGTGCATTATCTGGCTTATTTTCTTCTTCTTCAAAATGTAGCTCTCCCTTGCAGGATATAATTTTTACCTGGATTATTTTATTGGAAAAAAAAATCTCCATAGAGCCAGCTTAGAAGTAGAATGTGTGGACAAGTGGTAAGACCAAAAAAGAGCACTAAGAATGAATCCTTGAGTCTTCTTGCCCAGCTCACCTTACATATATTGTGTTCTATGTAGTTACTGTACTATTTACATGGAAATGCATTTCCTTGGGAGATTTGTAGGTAAACTTTAATAACTGTGTGCATTTAGATATGATATGCCTAGACTATTCACAGAATTAAATATAACAAAAGCAAGACCATTAGCTTTAGCTCAACTGTAGCAAGAGATTAGGGAAAGTTATTCTTAGAATGATCCCATTAGTGTAAGTTGGTGCAGCCACTGTGGAAAACAGTATGGAGGTTCCTCAGAAAACTAAAAATAGAATTACCTTATGATCTAGCAATCCAACTCCTGGGCATATATCCAGACAAAACTATAATTCAAAAAGATACATGCACCCCTATGTTCATAGCAGCACTATTCACAATAGCTAAGACATGGAAACAACCTAAATGTCCATCGACAGATGAATGGACAAAGAAGATGTGGTACATATATACAACAGAATATTACTCAGCCATAAAAGAGAATGAAATAATGCCATTTAATAATGCAGCAACATGGATGCAACTAGAGATCATCATATTAAGTGAAGTAAGTCAGAAAGAGAAAGACAAATACCATATGATATCACTTGCATGTGGAATTTAAAATATGACACAAATGAACCTGTCTATGAAACAAAAACAAAATTAGGGACATAGAGAAATGACTGGTGGTTGCCAAGGGGGAGGGGGTGGGAGAGAGTAGGAGAGGGAGTTTGGGATTAGCAGATGCAAACTGGCATATATAGAAGGGATAAACAACAAGGTCCTACTCTATAGCACAGGGAACTATATTCAATATACTGTGATAAACCATAATGAAAAAGAATATGAAAAATAAGGTGTGTGTGTATATATATAATATATATAAAACTGAGTCATGGGCTTCCCTGGTGGCGCAGTGGTTGGGAGTCTGCCTGCCGATGCAGGGGACGCGGGTTCGTGCCCCGGTCCGGGAGGATCCCACATGCCGCGGAGCGGCTGGGCCTGTGAGCCATGGCCGCTGGGCCTGCGCGTCTGGAGCCTGTGCTCCGCAACGGGAGAGACCACAGCAGTGGGAGGCCCGCGTACCGCAAAAAAAAACTGAGTCACTTTGCTGTACAGCAGTAATTAATACAACACTGTAATTCAACTATACTTCAGTAAAAAATAAAAAAAAGAATGATCTCATTCGTCTCAGCAAGTTTGATATATAAAATTCCTACTATGTTGTCCAAATAAATGGTAATCAAAAGCAGGAGTCACTTCCATGGCCAGAGCCATGAATATTTAGTTAGTGGCTCATTTTAAAACTTGGAAGTGACAGTGAATATGTTTATTTTGTGTGGACAAGAAGTCTCGATGACAGCTAAGAGGCTGGATTCAACCTACAAATGTGTTTTGTTCAGGCCATACATTGTTAAACATTTTTTTTTGAAAAGCATTTAAAAATTGGGAGATTTCACACAAAAATCCATATTTCTGGCTTCTCCTGAAAACTTGGGTGATCTATCAATCCTGGGGCTACAGTTCCACATGGAAAAATATGCAGGAAACTTAAGAATATACCCTTTTGGTATGTCACACCCCTCACCATTTCCTATTCTATTACATCTAGCCCAAAGTACACATTACTGTTATTTACAGGACCAGAGCAGCATTTGAAATTATGACTTCTAATGCAGATGTTCCATAAATAGACTAAAAATTAACTTCTCAGTAAAGGTATTATTTTAAAGATAGTATAAATTATTATCCACATTCCTTAGCCCGATTTAACAACCACACAAAGTGTGAGTGTGCCTGTATATATACATACATACATACACACACACGCGCACACACACACACACACACACACACACACCATTGTTAAAAGCACATTGAAATGAGAGTTAAAAGATATATTTTTCTTCCAGTCCTGGATCTGTCAGTAAACCAACTGCATGATTTGGATATTTTTCTGTATTCTTTCTAGGCCCAAGAGACTTGTCTGTAAAATGGGCCTAGACAGTTTCTCTCCCAGTCTAATATTTTACATTTTTTTCTTATTAAGAGAAAATTTTATTTGGGGACTTCAGTGATCCAGTTTGATTTCCCTTCACTATTAAAATTCATGGGCTCATAGAACTAAACTAAAAACAAAATTAAGTTCCAGCACTTTCATTTTATAGATAGGAAAAACTGATGTTTGGAAAGATCACACAAATAACCCAAAAAAAAGAAAAAAAGGTGGTAAGCACAAACAGGTGTTCAAAATGCGATGTCAGTACAGAGGACTTTACCTATTTTGTTAAAGCACCTCAATTTTTCTGCTTGCTGTTTTACCCCTAGGAGGATATTCTATGAGCCTTATGGGATGAGATTTAAAAGTGACCCCACCCAGACCACTGACCCCATGATCCAGTAGGGAATCCAGTGGCTAGGTTTAAAATTAATATTTTCCCAACTTTCATTGTACTAAGGCTTGTATTATTTGGCTCTATGTCTTTCTTCCCTACTAGGCAGTAGTAAATCTTTAAGAGTAAGCACCACTCATCTTTTTATTTCCCATCTTCATTCCACATTCTGAGCATGGTGCTTTGCACCAACTAAGTACTCAGTAAAGCTTTGCTGAATCCAAAGAGAAACTTCTAAATCTATAAACCACAGGGTTTTTTATTGGCCCAAGTAATTAATAATATGGTATCATAAATGGACTTGAGAACCAAAAACAGTAGAACGGCTATCTCCTGAGTGATACATCTTATTCTACTGTGTAACAACTGAGCTCAGTAAATCTGTACTATGTATCTACCATGTGCAAAATATATACTAAATCTATAAGGCAAAATTTCCTAAACCTGGATGATCATCAATATATACTTGAAGAGGTTTTAAAAATATAGATCCTGAAGCCGTATCCCCAGAGATTCTAACATAAGGGGTCTCTACATGTGTTTTAAGTTCAATTTAGTCTGATAATTACTCAGGTTTGGGAAATATTACTTAAGTAATAAAAAGGTGAAGAATATAACTGCAAATTACACACCTCATTTTGAGTTATGCAATCTAAATTTCAGGACCTTAGCTACTTCCTTTTGGAAGGGAGTAAGCAGAAGTTGCTAATGTCCTAAAACCAACCATAAATTTATTAATGTCTTTGAAGTTTAGAATGAGTAAAAAAATATAAGAATATTAAATTACATGAAATGTTAAATATTGTTGTCCCTGTAGGAAGTGATAAACTACCATCTTTTCTTATCAAGATAATTCAGGAATATTAGTAGCAGTAAAGAACTGCTTCCTTATCTCTTGACAAAAAATACACACTTGCCATGGTAAATGCTAAGATGGGACAAGATGTCTCCTTAGAGGCAGAGAACAGAACCAAGCATCAGTTGGGTGAGAAAAGTCCTAACTACCCACAAGTGATACTTTTTGCTATACTTGTATAAACTCAGGTGAGCTAAGACTTCTAAATTAAGTAATTTCAAATACTTGGTATAGTAGCTGCCCATATGTGGGTTTTTTGTATTCATCCTAACTGATTTCAGTATTTTTATTAAATCACCTAGTCAAGAAAATCAAACCAGTTTTATCACGTAAAACAAAAAATAGGAATGAAAGCTAATAAAATACTCTTTCTTTATACTGATTATAACAATAATAATGATACCTTCCATTTAATGGGGACTTACTACACCAAATACTTTATATATGTCATGTTATGTCATTCATTCCTTATATCAGCACCGCAATGTAGGTGTTACTGTCCCATCTTTTAGAAGAGGATATTTAGTTTCAGAGAGGTTAAATCATTTATCTACCATCATATAGCTAGCAAATAGTGGAGTTAAGATGAAATCATTCTGGCTCAAGAATCTTGTCCTCCAAAATAAAAACATAATTTGAACCACAAAACATGTGAACTGTGTTCTTTTCACCCTAGTAGTGTCTCTCAAAGGACACCAGAATCTCTTTGTGGAAAAAGATGGTGGTGTTCTGCACCGTATTGCATTGCCTTCAAAGGTTAGAAGTATACAACCTTGACAGTCCTTGAACTTATTCTCTAATTTCTTTTTTTTCCCAGTTTAATTGAGATATAATTGACATACAGCACTGTATAAGTTTAAGATGTACAGCATAACGATTTGACTTACATACATCTTGAAATGATGATCACAATAAGTGTAGTGAACATCCATCACTTCATATAGACACAAAATAAAAGAGAAAAATATTTTTTTCCTTGTGATAAGAACTCTCAGGATTTACTCTCTTAGCAACTTTCATATGTAACATACAACAATGCTAATTATATTTATCATGTTGTACATCACATCCCTAGTACTTATGTATCTTATAGCTGGAAGTTTGTACCTTTTGACTATCTTCATCTAATTCCTCCTCCCACCTCCCCACTTACTTCCGGTAACCATAAATCTGATCTCTTTTTCTGAGTTTGTTTGTTGGTTTGTTTTTGAAGTATAATTGACCTACAACACTGTTAGTTCCCATTACACAACATAATGATTAGATATTTCTATACATTACAAAATGATCATCATGATAAGTTATGATCTGTCACCATACAAAGATATTACATAATTATTGACTATATTCCCCACACTGTACATTTCATACCTGCTATTTTTCTCCTCCCCTCTCCTCCCTGCCCTCTGACAACTTGTTTGTTCTCTGTATCTATGAATTTGTTGCTTGCTGTTTTGTTTGTTCTTTTTTTTTTTTTTTTTTAGATTCCATATGTAAGTGAAATCACACATTATCTGTCTTTCTCTGTCTGACTTATTTTTAGCATAATACCCTCTAGGTCCTTCCATGTTGTTGCATATGACGAGATTTCATTCTTTTTTTATGGCTGAATAATATTCCATTGTATATATACACCACATCTTCTTTATCCATTCAACCTAAGATGGGCACTTAGGTTGCTTCCATATCTTGGCAATTGTAAATAATGCTGCAATGAACACAGGGGTACATATATCTTTTCTAATTAGTTTTCATTTTCTTCAGATAATGAAGTGGAATTCGTGGATTCCACGAATTACTGGATTGCATGGTAGTCCTATTTTTAATTTTTAAAGGAATTTCCATACTGTTTTCCATAGCGGCTGTACCACTTTACATTCCCACCATCAACGCATGAGGGTCCCCTTTCCTCCACATCCTCGCCAACACTTATTTGTTGTCTCTTGGATAACAGCCATTCTGACAGGTGTGAGATGATATCTCAATGTGGTTCTGACTTGCATTTCCCTAATGATTAGTGGTGATAAGCATCTTTTTACACACCTGTTGGCCATCTGTATGTTTTCTTTGGAAAAATGTCTATTCAGATCCTCTGCCCATTTTTAAATTTTTTGTTGTTGTTGTTGTTGTTGGTTTTCGATGTTGAGTTCTTTGTATATTTTGAATATTAATCCTTTATTAGATAAATCATTTGCAAATATCTTCTCCCATTCAGTAGGTGGCCTTTTCATTTTGTTGATAGTTTCCTTCACCATGCAAAAGCTTTTTAGTTTGATGTAGTCCCATTTATTTATTTTTGCTTTTATTTCCCTTGCCTGAGGAGACATATCCAAAGAAAATTACTAAGACCAATGTCAAAGAATGTATCGCCTTATGTTTTCTTCTAGAAGTTTTGTGATTTCAGGTCTTACACTTAAGTCTTTAATCCATTTTGAATTAATTTTTTGTATATGGTGTGAGATAACAGTCCAGTCTGATTATTTTGCATGTAGTTGTCCAGTTTTCCCACCATGTATTAATGAGGCTGTCTTTTCTCTATTGTATCTTCTCACCTCCTTTGTCATAGATTAATTGCCCATATAAGTGTGACTTCATTTCTGGGCTCTCTATTCTGTTCCAATGATCTATGTGTCTGCTCTTGTGTCAATACCATACTGTTTTGATTACTGTAGCTTTGTAGTATACTTTGAAATCAGGGAATGTGATGTCTCCAGCTTTGTTCTTCTTTCTCAAAATTGTTTTGGCTATTTGGAGTCTTTAATTTATCGATATTTTAAAGCTATGCAGTCATGTAACAAACATTATGATGTACCTACCAAATGCCAAGCATTATACTTGTTACTGGACATATAAATGCATAAGGCAGCCTCTATACTAAGGAAGCTCATAATCTAGTGATAGAGAAATAAATAGATAATCTCAATATAATATATAGGAGTTACACAAAAGAAAAGTGTGTTTGCGAAGGTGGAGGTGGTCAGGGAAGCCTTCATAGAAGCGACGCTCTGAACTGGATCTAGTAGTGAGTAGGACTGGCCAGGGAGATGGGAGGATAGCACCTTAAGTTGACAGAACTACACTCAGGAATGCAGTCATGAAATGGCTTGTTGTTGGGATTCTGCAATAAATCTGTTGGGTTGGAGTTTAGTGGGCAATGGAAGGAGAGGGAAAAATAAGATTGGAGAAATAGATAGCAGCTGGGAGGGGGCTTACACACTACTATTACAACAACCATTTTTTAAATTTACTCAACACTACGTGCCTGGCACTGTGCCAAGTACTTTACATACATTATTCCATGAGAAAGTTTATGGTTAAAGAAATTGCAGCTCAGATTGATGAATTGATTTGCCTAGATCATGTAGCTTAGATAGAGGTGGAATTTGAGCTCAGATGTGATTTGTCTCCAAGCATGTATTTCTCTTCTACACATCACACATAGGTGTCTGGAGATCATTCCCCTATAGGCAACGAGAAGCTGCTTGAGGATTTCAAGCTACCATGTAATATGACCAGATTTGCATTTTGGAAGGATCTCTCTGGCAGCAACATAGACAATGCACTAAGAGTGATGCCACACTAGGAGACCAATTAGGAAGTTACAACAAGGGTCCAAGTAAAAAAAAAAAAAAAAGAGAGAGAGCCTAAGCTAGTGGTTCTCATAGTTGGCTGTCCATTGGAATCACATGGGAAGCTTTAAAAAATATACAATTCTCAGAAACTCTGTTTTAATTGGTTTGGGATGTGGCCTGAGCACAAGCATTTTAAGCCTAGCCAAGATGATTGTATTTGCAGTCAGAGTTGAGAACCATTAGCCTTGGCCAAGTCAGTGAGAGTAGAAACAGAAATAAAGAGATGGACTTGAGTTTTATTTAGGAATTCCAGTCAACAGGGCTTAGTGGTGATTAGATATGTGTGCAGTGGTGATGGGGAGAGGGTAAGAGTGAGGGGAGACTCTAGGTTAACTCTGAAGTTTCTGGTTTAGGGTATTGGGAGACTGTGGCTCCAAAACCAGGACAAGAAACACTGTGGTAAGAGAAGGTTTATAGTTTCTTGAAGTAATGGAATATAGAATAGAATCATTATATTATATAAAATAATGAATTTTTAAAATACTTGTGATAGATTCTAGCAGAAAACAAATGTAAGTACCCACTTTTGGTCAAAGTGAGAAACTAAAACTTTTAAGTCTTTTGAAATAAAATCCTATCCTGCTACCTCTTACGCCTGGTGTTGACGACCCCACTTTAGCTTCTCTGCAGGAAGTCTCACCATTCCTGGCAGCTGTAAGGATCAGGGAGAGGGGGTTGACGATGGCAGTGGGCTATCACAGTGCTAAACTCCAACAACTTTAATGTCACTCACGGGCACTGTCAAGGGATGGGCTCCACTGGTCTCCTAAGCTCAGAACCAGTCCTAGGAGCAGAGCCAACAGGCAGATGAGAAGCAGCAGCAACTAGAAGAATCAGCTGACACTCCTTTAGATTCACCAGCAACTGGGTCAGTGGGAGAAACAAGAGGTGGTTCTCATCCTGGCTGCACGCTGGAATCATCTAGAAAGTTTTATAAAGTACTAATGCCTGGGTTTCACTTCCAGAGACTCTCTTTTTCATTGGTCTGGGGTACAACCTGCATATTAGGGTTTTCTTAATTCTCTTGAGTTATGCTAGTGGAAGCCTAGGTTGAGAACCATTGCTTTAGTACCTTTATGCACCTCTTATCAAATAGATTGCACTCAAGTTAGCAAGTAGGATTTTCTGGGTTATTTAGAATGGCCAGAGAATGCCTTCCTTTTGTCAGAGGATAAGCAAAAACTACTGCACATGTTAGTAATTTTGCAAGCAATGTTCTCTCAGTGGTCAAAAGTTCACATATAAACTCCCGGATATCAGTGCCAGATGCTATGGGTTTTTACTTCTCAGACAGATGAACTGGCTGCATTCAGGTTCATGGTAACAGAGTCTACTCAGGGAAACAGACCTACGCAAAAGTAATTTAATGTGGACACTAGTTTAAAAGTGTTGGAAGAGCTAAAAGGGAAAATGGGCTGGGCAGACAACCCAAAGATGGGACAAAAAGAAGCTATATATGACTTATAGAGCTGGAGGGATCAAGGTAGGAAAGATTTTTTACTCCTCACAAGAGTGTGGGCTACCTTTGGGAGTTGGGCCTTGGAGGGAGCAGCTGCCTTACAGGAGTTGGAATCACAGAGGTGTAGCCCCAGCTGGAGACGCTTCCTAAAGCTGAGAGGGAGGGCAAGACACCCTGGCTTCTCCTTTTCACTAGCTCCCCAGTCTCTCACCTATGCCTCCCACTGGCTAAGCTAATGGGGTGCTAGTTGGCAAGAGATCCCCGGATGTATAATCTACAGGACTTTGTACCCTGCAGTACCTTGCAGAGCTGAAGGTTATGGATAGACCTGGAAGCAAACCAGCAAAATGATGGAGGCTATGATTCTAGGCCAGATTCATCCTAGATTCTGAGGGTAGATACATTTAATACCTGCTCTTAAGTATGTGTGGGATAGAATACAAAGCAACTGGAAATTTCCTCCTTTTATTCCATGTACCTAGGAGACATGCATTAGTAAGTGTTCTGACATTATCAGCTCCTCAGCTGGGAGGTTCACATTTGTGGAATATATTCCAATATAAACACATAGAAAATCTCTTTGAGATGCATAAACCAAAGAACAGATACAGATTCCACAAAGGAGGAGACTTTGGATACGGGTAGTCTCAACGTGCAGAATTTTACTGACACTGAACAGTTAGTGGTAGTGGTAGTGTAACAGTTGCATTGAGGGTGCTGTTTTCAGGTAAGTGGTAAATCTCATTTCCACAAGCCAATTTGCAAGAGTAAAATTTAGAAGAATGATTTTTTCTCACTCAGAAACTATCTAGGCTACATGTACTGAAAAACAATTAAGAGTGGATTTGTCTTTATGCAAACTTGCCACTGAGGGCACCATATGGGCTTCAACTCCAGGACTTTTTACCTGTTGGTGGTGATACTGTATTGTTCAGGAGGGTCTTGCTTATTCTACAACAGCATCCTTTGTTAAGACAGATGAGTTTGGTTCCAGACGGCCCATCTGGCTGGAACACTGATGAGAGGCACACCTTGATGCATTTGGAATAAGCCACAGATGTGGATGCAGCAACTGTATCATTTTCCTAAGGAAGCATTAATCTGAGTCCGATAGAAAACCAGAGTATTTTTCTATCCCCTCTTGAAATGTAAGAAGATTAGGAAGCACAAGATAACTCTGGGAGGACTACAACTTAGTTTTAGTTGCTTATTCATGGGTCTGTTCTGATTGAGGTAACTATTACACTGGATCAAAGCCAATTATTTTACAGTGGCTTCTTTTTTCAAAATGAGATTTCTCCAGAACTTAGCAGTTTGACTTCCTGATGACCCACCTTGTTAGGATTTATGGAACTCTCTCAAGTGAGCAGCAGAAGGGGGGATTTGCACTCGCAGGTGAGCAGGAGAACACATTAGGCAGTGATCTGCTCTGAAAATACAGAGCACGGAACAATATTTGCTTTAGAAAAATTCAATATGGGTTAAACATTGACCATGACTGTGACCACATTTGTGAACCAGGGTTGTTTGCGGTTGAGGCAATTCTTCTTGATGGGGAACAACTTATGGTGGAAGATGTGGTATTAGAGGACACATTAACAGCACAGGATAACACAGATAAACATAATCAAGGCATTAAGATCCTAAAATCAAGATGAACATGGCCTTCTCCCAGTCTGTTCCACGTATAGCAGTTATTTGGCCTGCACCTCTGCGTAGTTCTGCAAGAACGAATTTTCTACTGATCAATTGTTTCAAACAAAGCAAGAGCTTTAAATGATTAGGTTAGTCTGGAAATAGTCGGTCCTTTATTAGCATCTCAGGAGCACAGAGTATCTCCTTTAGATCCTGGCTTCCAAGAAGAGGTGGGGTCCTTACCTTGACAAGTTGGTTTTCTTTGCTGAGGCTCAACCAATAATGATAATGGATAAAGGCACTAGGTATACTGTGTTTCATTGGCAGGGTTATTATATCCACTGAAGACTTGATGGGTTGTACCCTAGTACAAGAACCTTCTTGCATGGGGGGGGTGTGTGTGTTTAGGATTTTGAACCTAAATACTACATGATATGGGCATTGCCAGGAATATCTCACATAGCCCAACTTAGCAAATATCCAGTAGGGTTTTTCATTGGTTCTCCTGTTTGTTGTAACCCTCATTTTCATCAAGGCCAAAGTCAGGTTTTAGAATATTTAAATTTTAAGTTGTTAAAAATTTTTGTCAATTGATTTGTGTTAACTCCCTTTTATCTCTCACCTGCTCCTACACTTGGGGAGCAGTGCAGTGCCAGACTTACTATTGTGTGTTAAAGAATTTATTGATTTATTTTACAGCAAGACTTATGATATGGTCCCTGTCACAGGCAACAGAAACAGGCAATCCCTACTGAGGAATGAAATTATTTAGAAGTTTCTCTGTAAAGAAATACAATCAGCTTTCCTGCAAGGATAGTTTTCTCTTCATCTAGAAATTTACATATTTATACAAAAACGACAGACATTTTTATCTTTGCTCTCTCTTTTGACTCCATCCAGGTTTCCAGTGAGATAGTCCCTAATTAAGTGTGGAAATTAGGCTTTTATACGCACTTCCTGCTATAAATGTGACATGATATCAAAGGGAGTGGTTTGTTGTCCTCAGTAATCTCATTTGGCTCCAGCATAGTTGTTTGAGATAATACCCTTGCTAGCTGGTTATATTCCAAATGTGTGCAAACCATATTATGCTTCCCTAATCTAAATTATGCAAAGAACCAGACCCTTAATTTCCAGTATATTGTATAGACACTTGTTTTTATTAAACTGACATCAGTATTTCATCATCTTTGAACTTCTGATTCTGTTTTCAGCTTAAACATTTTCCCCTCAGGTTTTAAAGTCTACTTCTTCCTACATTATTTGAACTAGAACGTATTAATACATTATATGGCTAATTTTGCTGCACATTATGTTCCTCTTCTTTCTCCAACATTCTCTCATTATTGTTACACTTTATTTTTTTAACTTTATTTTCATAGTAGGTCAGGGGGTTCTGCCATGGAGTAACATCTTAAGGACTGGGAAGTTTTAATATCACTGTATCTGCAAAGAAAACCATGGAAAGACACCCCACAGAATGGGAGAAAATATTTGTAAATGAAGCGATCAACAAGGGATTAATTTCCAAAATATACAAACATGCAGCTCTATATCAAAAACCAAACAACCCAATCAAAAAATGGGCAGAAAATCTAAATAGACATTTCTCCGAAGAAGACATACAGATGGACAAAAAGCATAAGAAAAGATGCTCGATATCACTAATTATCAGAGAAATGCAATCAAAACTACAATGAAGTATCACCTCACACCAGTCAGAATGGCCATCATCAAAAAGTCTACAAACAGTAAATGCTGGAGAGGGTGTGGAGAAAAGGGAACCCTCTTGCACTGTTGGTGGGAATGTAAACTGATACAGCCACTATGGAGAACAGTATGGAGGTTCCTTAAAAAACTAAAAATAGAACTACCATATGACCCAGCAATCCCACTGCTGGGCATATACTGGGCATAATTCAAAAAGACACATGCACCGCAATGTTCATTGCAGCACTATTTACAATAGCCAAGACATGGAAATAACCTAAATGTCCATCGATACAGGTATGGATAAATAGGATATGGTATCGGGTTGGCCAAAAAGTTCATCTGGTTTTGAGTAAAAATAAAAGACACATTTTTCATTTTCACCAATAACTTTATTGAACAACATATTCATTAATCAAAAGAACTTTTTGGCCAACCAATACATATATACAATGGAATATTACTCAGCCATAAGAAGAACGAAATACCATTTGCAGCAACATGGACAGACCTAGAGATTATCATACTAAGTGAAGTAAATCAGACAGAAAAAGACAAATATATGATATCACTCACATGCAGAATCTAATTTAAAAATGATACAAATGAACTTATTTACAAAACAGAAATAGACTCACAGATTTCTAAAACAAACTTATGGTTACCAAAGGGGAAATGTGAGGGGGAGGGATAAATCAGGAGTTTGGGATTAACATGTACACACTAAGATATATAAAATAGATGACCAACAAGGACCTGCTATATAGCACAGGGAACTCCATTCAATATTCTGTAATAACCTATATGGGAAAAGAATCTGAAAAAGAAAGAATATATACAAATGTATAACTGAATCACTTTGCTGTACACCAGAAACTAACACAACACTGTAAATCAACCATACTCTAATAAATTAAAAATAAAATAAAATAAAATCACTGTATCTTTTCTAACCAGTTTAATGACCAAGAAACTATTCAGCCCAATCTATATTTTAGTCGTTCACAGTAGAGTTGTAAACCAAAGAGCTGTGGGTTGTCACTGATATGTTACATAAATGGATATTGGGAATCCATTAGACATTGGTAGACATTCTTAAATAAATGAACTACTTCAATATCACCACCCTTTCAGAACCAAGGACAGTTACATTGACCACCCCCACCCCCACCCCATCTTTGACCTGATCTCAAAAGTTGGCAGTATAAAATGAAAAATCTAAAGGCTCTTGATTATGTAGCCTTGCTTAATGCTTTAAAGTTTTAAGCATCCTTTCCTTTCAGGAGAATTATGCAGAATGTTGGTGTTTGTGCTAATCCTTCAGAAAGCTTGCCTAGGAACCTAATAGGAGTCTATTAACTTTCGTAGATTGACCAAGCCCACTACTATCCTAGAGCCCTTGTCACTGAGGAGACTGGCTTGAGAGGCCCATTTGTGTCTGTCTCAAAGAGCCTAATATCCTGGGAAAATTTAATGGCCCTTGGCTTGGATCTGGTGACAGTAAATTTTGAGGCTTATTGATTTAGCTTAACAGAATGTTATAATTCTATGCAATTAAGTGTGAGTACACTAGAAAAGCTGAAGAGAGGAGAAGATAGGAAATAAGTGTTTCCCACATTTTCTAGGTAAAAAAAAATGTGCAAATAATTTTGAAGAGATAGAGATTTGTGGTCAATTTGATCTGGAATATGATGGGAGCCAGTCAAAGCAATGAAGAAAAAAAAATGTAGCCACAGCAATATGCAAAGAAAGGTTATGTTACCTCTGTCACGAGACATATGAATATTTCACTGTTAGGTAAAAATCATCCTTTATTAGATCCATGATTTTCTGCTGAGCTTTTATCACCCAAGGTAAAGTGTGAGGACAAGGGACCTGAATTAGGTTCTTGGCATATTCCAACCAACTTTTTATGCTGGATTTGTATTATCCACCCTCATTCTCCCAAATAATCACCTCTCCCTCTCTGTCCAACCTCCTCACTGTCATTGTATTCCTGTGGATTTTGTAACTGGGATGTTCCCTTTCATGTGAAAATGTAGCTGGTGTCTCTTTGCAAAAGAGATAAGGCTAATTGGTTACTTTAGCAATCACTTAGTTGTGAGTCTAGCAGGAAGGGCTGGTTTTTTGGCAGGACAGAGAATTACATGCTCAAATTCCCAAGCTGTTAGCTAGCAGATGTATGTTCAAATAGAAGAACAAAGAACCTTCTGGAACAAAGTTGAGAGCTCTGGCTATGTTGTCAGTTGGAATGGGAATCTGACTGCTTTGGCTCAGAGGTGAATGCTCAACTCCATGTGCTCTGACTTTCTGTACCAGTCCCCTCACCTTTCCAACCCCATGCTTCCATCCTGTTGAGAAGATATCACTCTAAAGGGGACACATACGGCTACAAATTCAAATTTTCACCCCACCACGTGCTTGTGCATCTTTATCATTGAGCTAATTACATTAGGCGGCATCAGGTGCTTTCCACCTGGCCTTTCTTTGTGGCTGTGTTACAATCCTATCTCCCCCTTTACAAGACCAGTGTCAGGCAGGTCACTGACTGTCTCCTGGCCCCAGTCAGTGGCAAAAGGCCAGCATTCCCTACACAGAGCCAACAACCTGTTTCTTGGCATTTGGTTTCTGCTAGAATAAACCCTCCTTTTCAGAATCTTTTACCTTTATGGTACCAAGGGGTACCTAAGAGATCGATATGGCTTGAAAGTGCTCTAGATATTGCTGATGCTGTCTTATATTCAGAAAAGCTGTAAAATGTTTATGAAATTTTTCCACTTGGTAAAATCTATTACAGCTAGTCTAAGTCACCATCAAATCACACCTATCTCATTGTCTTTGGCTCCTACCTAGCCTTTGGAATCTACTTTGGTTCCACTTCAGTCTAATCTCAACCCAGCATCCAGGGTGATCCTGCCATACCACGTCATATTTCTGCCCAACAACAGTGGCTTCCCAGCACACTGAGAATAAAAGCTGAAGTCTTTATGGTCATTCATGATGCTCTTCATGACCTAGCCCACTAGCAAACTCTCTGGCTTCAGCTTTTTTTTTTTTTTTGGTCTCTCAGCTCCAGCCCTACTGTCCTCATTGGTGTCTTCTGGGCAGGCTCCCATTGCAGGGTCTTTTAAAAGAAAAAAAAGAAATTATCTTATTTATTTTTATTTATTTATTTGTTGGCTGTTGTCTTCATTGCTGTGCATGGGCTTTCTCTAGTTGCAGCGAGCGGGGACTACTCTTCATTGCGGTGCACATGCTTCTCATTGCAGTGGCTTCTCTTGTTGTGGAGCACGGGCTCTAGAAGCGCAGGCTTCAGTAGTTGTGGTCTAGGCACGTGGGCTTCAGTAGTTGTGGCACATGGGCTCAGGAGCTGTGGTGCACCGGCTTAGTTGCTCCATGGCATGTGGGATCTTCCTGGACCAGGACTCGAACCCGTGTCCCCTATTGTAGGGTCTTTGAAGGGCTGTTTCTTCAGCTTGCCTTGCTCTCCCCTGAGAGAGTCACAGGGCTTACTTCCTCCCTTATTACTCTGCTAATTTTTTCTTCTGTGCTTTTTTTCTCCTTAGCATTCATCATTATATATTTTTACTTGTTTATACTTTTATTTTCTTTCCTACTATGATGCAAGCTTCATTTCCCCCCTAATTTCCTATGTTTTCCCTGTGAATTTTCCTCTCTTATTAGCACTTGGCATTCTTTGAAGCATTCAACTTGATATCTTTGCATCAAAGCCATAATTTGGGGGGTTTTCCCCAGCTTTATTGAGATATTATTGACATATAACATTGTGTAAGTTTAAGGTGCACAATGTGTTGACTTGATACGCTTACATATTGTGATTTGATTATCACCATAGCATTAGCTAAAAGCCCTATCACGTCACATAATTACAATTTTGTTTTTCTGGTGAGAACATTTAAGATCTACTCTCTTAACTTTCAGTTGTATAATACAGTATTATTAGCTATAGTCACCATGCTGTACATGAGATCTCCAGAACTTATTCATCTTATAACTGAAAGTTTGTAGTCTTTGATTAACATCTCCCCATTTAAAGCTATCAGTTTGGATTTCCTTTCCCCCAGGTCCAATTTCAATAGACCAAACAAATATCAAAATCACAAAAATCCTTTATACTACTGAGGGGGAGATGAAACATTCTAAGATAAAGAGAGAATAGATTTTCACCAGGCAGCCTGTTTAACAGGTCAAGAAATACAGGATAACAGAAGGCAGAAATACTACTTAGCATAGAAAAAGGATGGGAAAGACATTCAAACCAGAACAAATTAACTCCAGCCCCCTGTTGTGAAAGTCAGGATAACAAACCAGCTCCTCCCAATTTATGAACAAATTCTCAATAGTGGTATAACTCTTGGAAAATCTCAAGCTTCTTGGTCTTGGATACTTCCTGTCTGACTGGGTCCACTTTTCTGTAGACTCCTACATTCTTAAATATCCAGATGTGCATCTGGATGAGTGTCAAAGTCAAGATAAGAAGGATTGCTTTTAGTTATGTCTCCTGACCCTTAGAGATGAAACTGACCCCTATTTGACCAAATTTATACAACTATCCTTTTCCCTATGACTTTGGGGGGTCACAGGCTTTTTCTGAGGCTTCTTCTGTGGGAATGGGTGAACATTAGACTTTGTCATTATTTTTCCTTATTTGACTTTTTAAAATTTGGGGAGTAATCTTGTGCCCAATAATCTATAGGAGTATGCTGTCTCAACTCTTACTTACAAATTAAATTAATCTGTCAAACACTTTTACTTTAGTTAAGAGATCAAACTAGCTAGGATAGAGAAGTTTGCCCCAAACACTACTATCAATGGTCTTTAGTTTTGCTCTTGTACCCTTTCCAATAATTTTGAAAAATCATTGCCTCAAAGATTTTTGTTTTCAGGAAAAAGTCATCATAATATTAGTTGCAAAACATTTAATTTCTGGTGCATTGTAAGAATTGACATTTAAAAATGAAACTACTACAACATTCTTCTAAATGTCTTATGAGAAATCAAACGCTATAATTTTATAACTACCATAACCCATTTAAAATATATTAATATACTCTTCTTTAACATTTAGAAAATTTCCATTGTTCCTTTTTTCCTTGTTAACTCATATTTCTATTCTACTATACTCCCAAAGATATTTATTCTTGAATAATATATTTTGTGCTTGAAAAATATTTTGTTGAACATTGTATCATGCTTGTCTGTAACAAAATATGCATATAGGTTGAAATTTAATTTTTAATTTTCTCTAACCATGAGACTTCAAATGTTATGAATTTTTTCTGGATTGAGTTACCATTATAAGTTTTAGTAACACATTCTTGATCAAAACAACACAATTATATTAAAAATGTTAGTGAATTAAAAATAAAGAATAAACTTTTAATTGAAAAATCTTCTTTAAATGAGAAGAATAATGATCAAACTTTTCTTAGGCTTTTAGTGAAAGGGAACTGTATTTACTGCTAAAAACTAATTATACATTATTACATTAAACATTTTATAATATGAAATTTTATGAGGATTGACTGTAATTGGAAGGCATTATATAATATTATATATACAAATTTCCAAGTCCTACCTCCAAAAGATTCTAATTCAGTAGTTTACCTCCTGACCCTTTGAGAAGCACCAATTTTGTAAAACCCACTAAAGATTTGGGTCCTAATTCTAAGTGCAAATGATAGTCCTTGAAAGATTCTAAGTTAAGGGCTGACATGATCAGAACTGTGGCAAGAGCATATGAAGAGTAGATTGCTGAGAACCAGAAGAGGCTACAGAGACACCGAGTGGAAATTATTTCAGTAGTCTAGGCAACAGATGACGATGGTGGCTTAGGATAGGGTTGAAGTATTCATGATGGAAATAAACAGGTATGTGCAAAATACATTCTACAAGTAAAGTTGAACACAGTGTGGTCATTAATTGAATGTGGAACGTGAGGTGGAAACAAGTGTCAGAGGTGACTCTGGATTTCAGGTTTAAGAAACTGAGTGATGATATAATTTATTGAAATCTGGAATACCTAATGTGGAACAGTTTGGGAGGTGGAGAAAGATCATGGTTTCTGTTTTGAACATGTCTGTTAGACATCTATGAAACTGTAGTTGGTCAGCTATACCAGCATGGAGCTCACAAAAATAGGACAAACTAAAGCAGTAGTTCTCAAACTTTAGCGAGCACCAGAATCACCTGTGGAGCTTGTTAAACTGCAGCTTACTAGACCTCACTCTTAGGGTTTCTAATCTCACAGGGTTGGGGGGAGAAGGGGCAGGAATTTGAATTTCTACCCAGGTGATGCTGTTGCTGCTGGTTCAGGGATCACATTTTGAGAACCTCTGAGGTAGAGCTTCCTATTTGGGAATCATTGGTACATGAATGGTATCTGAAGCCATAGGAATGGGTGAGATTACTAAGGGAAAATGGAGTGTAAGGAGACCAAAAATGGAGCTGTAGTGAGCTTCAAAACTTAAATGACCAGTGGAGGATTGAGACTAGCCCAAAGAGAGTGAGAAGATGAGACCAAGAAGTATGAAGAAAGTAGATGAAGGGTGTTATTCTATTCACCCAACCTCTTATAGGTCTGTGTAGCCCTAAAGAATTTGCCAGAGCCATCACTAAGAAAATTCACTGAAAGAATGAATAAATGTTCTTTGGAAGCAGAGACTACCATCTGGGACTGAAAAACTCCAACACTGCTTTCTGTTTCCCTCAGCTGAAAATTACGAAGCCAAATTATGACCTAAGAGCTGAGGAATTTAGGTCTGTTAGGAGAATGGACACATCTCTTACATGGAGTACAACACCCATCCAAATCACTCAGGATCATCAACATGCAGACAATCTTTAACATGTGAATCTCTTGAAATCTCATCTGGCCCCGTGAGTTCTATTTCTATTATGCCAGTGTTAGGGGTGAGCTGCCTCTGCATCCTCAGAATGTTAAGGGAGAAGCTTGGTCCCGGAAGGGAAAGAAACCACCCCTTGTCTCCTCCCTGCCCCCTTCCTAAAGGGTCCAACACTCTTCCTGACATCTGTTGCTTTTTTCACTGTTTACAGTTAATTAATTCTTTTCTCATAAACTCAAAAATGTTAGCCACAGGGTTTATTTACTCATGTTTAACTGATAGATATTCAAGCAGGAATCTCAAGAGAAATTGACTTCCAACCCCACTGAGGTCTTCTGTGACATCAAGGATGGCCAGCTGGACTCTTAAGCCATGTACTTGGTGACATCAGTTGCATGACTGAAGTCCCTGGCAGAAAGCTGTTATCATCAACTCCCAGAGACCAAGGGGAAGTTCTGTTTGTGATCCTCTCTTTCAGAATCACAAGGCTGGTCTAGGGGTAATTTTAGCATCTCTAATCATAGGTAGAATTCACTTGAACTCCTGACTTTTTCTGGCTCTTTGTAACCCCATGGGTCAGGACGGCCCACATGTAGCAGGCGATTTGCCCACATAGAGAAAGCACAAAGCAAGCAGCCTCTGCCTTAACAGTGAAGTCCTCCAGCCATATTTTCAGATGCTTCTCTTGCCAGTCTGTCTTGCCACTCTCTGGACCCTGCCTACAAATCCTGCCCTGTACACGGATGGAACAGCCTGCCACCCACGTCTCCACTCTTGGGTCCACCCACCTTCCTGCCTGCCCGCCCACCTGCTTGCCTGAGCTATGGCTCTAGCTTTATCTGCTCTTCTGACACATGATTTTTGGCTTGTGGTTGTTGTTACTGTGGCTGTTTTTGTTTTTGTATAGAATAAACTTTGCAGCGGTTTTGGGGGTTACGTTCTATTTGCAATTTGAGAATTGCAAATTTGACCCATAACCTCTCCTCCCTCTTTTATTTTAGTTTCAATTATAAGTAGTAGGTGTGAAATCAATGTTCTCCTGCAACTCACATTATACAATAAATATAAAAACTATTTTTGGTAAACTGGGCAATTTTAAAATGCAGCTGTAGTTGAGTATTTAAAGGATTTCTGAGGCAAACATTTACGTATTATAAAGGATTCATTTATGTTATGAATTCTTTCCCCCAGTGTACATTTTTCATACATTTAGACTGGATCTTCTTAAAGTGGAGCATTCTGGCAACATGAGAATAACTTTTGTCCTTCATAATCCTCTTGTCCTTATGGAAGGAGGGTAATTCCAACCTAATTGGACATTACTATAGCACTTGCTACTATAAAACCTAGATGTAGTGGAAAAAACCCTCTCCACGGCCTCCCAGCTATGCCAGCATACGCTAATCTTTAATCCTGAACTGGTGTCTTCTGGATGATACAAATGTCAAGAGTAATAAACTTCTATGTAGATGATGTTTTCTGCCTGAAGGCCCAAAGTATCTAGAGTAACACCTGGACTTTTTATATCAAATAACCAGAATGTGGCACAATGAAACCAATCATCTCTGTCAAGTTAATGAATATGCCAACTGATAAATGCAGAGTCCATCTGCAGCAATTGGTACTGTCTGAAATGAGTGCATCATCTGTGCCCCAGTTTAGTGCAGGGGCTGAATATAGAAATGGCCTATATACTACTCACATTTTCTTCCACACAAAGAAGACTATGCTTATGTTGACATGACAGCAAAAGGAGAATATTCTCTCCTTCTTGGAGTCATCAAAGTGCCCCAAGTCTTCCCATATTTTCCAATGACCCTACATGAACAAATCCTTTGAATCCACCATTTTTGAGATGTGCTGCTAAAGTAACACCCACCAATTTCTCCCCCTCCAATCTAAGTTTCTGGGAGGCAAAATTGCTGGACCCTGGAGTTTATTGATGATGTGATAGGGTCAGGGCAAACATGGGGTTAGCCGACTATCATAGTTGCATATGACCAGAACTAATAGATTAATAAATATCAACTTTCACCAATCACTAAATACTTAAGTTCCAGCACATCTACATTCTAAACTTACTTTAAAAAGATACTGAACTATAATCATCCTGGGGTCATAGAGTGTATCAAACGTTTCTTTGTAAATCCCAAAGCACCTCCTATAGAAAACTGCATATAAGAGGTATACAATTAATCCTTAAGATAATCATAGAATATCAGAGCTGAACCCCAGGAAACCCTTAAAAATGTTCTAGTCCAACACTTCTAAAGCTAGGTAAGTCAATGCCTTCTGGTCAAGCCTACTCAAACATTGGGATGTTTTAATGTACTGAATAAAAGGAGGAATAAAAAACACTGGAAAAATTTTAAAAGCCACAAACACAAAAGTATAGCATTTTGAGAGGGACAGCATTTTAGTGATCAAAGTCAACATCTTAAACTCCACGATCAACTATCATAATCACCCCCCTGCATGTGCGTATAATTCACTTGCCTCTCTCTAGCTTCGTATAATTTCCTTGGCTAAACTACAACCATACTTAAACCCATCTCTCCCCCTAGTCCATGTTCTGCTGAACATGCATGAGTAAAATATAGATCTAGTTCCCTCTAAGTTCCTGAACCTCAGAGGCCTCCTACGATTGTACAGCAATCATTCTACCCCTAATTAATTCCTTCTCCCACTCTCTGGAGGCCTTTCATGCCTCTCCTCTCTCCTCAAAATGTCAAGTGTTCTCCCTATCCCTATTCACTGTGATCACCTTGCTTCTTATTTCACTGAGAAATTAGATGTAATCAAAAGAGAAATTCCCTAGCTCTCCAACTATATCTACCCAACTGCCTGCATCTGTGCACATAAGCTGTCCTTACATCTAAGGCCATACCCTCCACTTGTACATTAGCTTCATCCTTCTTTGCCTGCTTAAGAAAATTATTTAGTAATGTTTCCTTTTTCTTTTTTATCATCAGTTTTTCCCCCTACTGGATCATTACCATGACCATATACACAACACTGTTTCTCACAGTTTAAAATAACCCTTTCTTGATCCCTCATCCTGTTTCTACTACTGTCTGATTCTTCTCATTTAGTTTACAACAAAACTCTTTGAAAAAATTGTGTATACTATCTAGCTCCGATATTTCTACTTCCATACTCTTCAAACCACTTCTACCTATACCATTACAGGTAATATTTTCTTAAGGTTACATTGCTAAGTACATCTCATCCTCATTTCTAATGACCTCCCAATGGCATTTGACATAGTCGATTACTCTCTCCTCTCTTCAAATATTTCCACTCGGTGTGATAGCTTATCTTCAAAGATAGCTGTTCAATTCTTTTTCTTCCTGTACATGCATGTCACTCTCCCACTGAGAAATAGTGTCTGTTCCTCCACCCCCTTGTATCTAGGCTAGCTTGTCAACGCTTTGAATAACAGAATATGTTTTGACTAATAGAAATAACACTTTAAGTTCCAGACCTAGCCTTTAAGAGAACTGGCAGATCCTTTTTTCTGCCTCTTAGAGCTGTGAGCTGGCATGTAATAAATCCAGGAGGCCACATGGAAGAGTTCTGAAGTACCAGACATGTGGTTAAGAACCCATTTTGGCCTTTCAGCCCAGTCAAGCTTTCAGTGACTCCAGATACAGCCAAGATCTGACTGCAACTGCATGAGTGATATCAAGCAAGAACTACGTAGTTGGGGCTTCCCTGGTGGCACAGTGGTTGAGGGTCTGCCTGCCGATACAGGGGATGCAGGTTCGTGCCCCGGTCCGGGAAGATCCCACATGCCGAGGAGTGGCTGGGCCCGTGGGCCATGGCCGCTGAGCCTGCATGTCTAGAGCCTGTGCTCCGCAGCGGGAGAGGCTACAGCAGTGAGAGGCCCGTGTACCGCAAAAAAAAAAAAACAAAAAAAAAACACTACCTAGTTGAGCTCAGTCAGTTCATACAGCCTTGATGTATAGTAATAAGTTGTTGGTCTAAGGCACAAAGTTTTAGGTTTATCACACAGAAATAAATAATTGTGTCACCATATTAGGCAGGTGTGTAAACACTGCCTCTAACTAGAGGGAGCTTAATTGACCAAGGACCCCCAACTACTGCCTATGAAATCCATTGTTATACTTGCATAGAGTATAAGGCCAAGCCTCCAAATGGCTGCTTGTGGCAGGGATATCAAGACAGGCTCATTCCTGGGAAACCAACACCATTCAGACGGTTGACTTTGGCTTGAGAACTTCCCAGTGGACTTGCTGAACCCACTTTAAACTGCAGCCATTCAACCCCCACCTCCCCAACCTTCTTTGCTTGCGGATAGACTATCATTGCAGCCTCTCAGCTGTCCCAGACATATGTGGCTCCCTCCTCTACTTTCTCTCATAGGCATTTCCCGTAATAAAATACTTGTATGTTTAATTCTATCTTGGCTTCTGCACAGAGAACTCGGGTTAACATACATACTCACCTGGCTCTCCTCCTACCTCTTCAATTGCTGCTTTTCAGTCTCTTTCTTTGGTGTCTCTTCATCTCCCTGAAGTCAAAGTGTACATGTGCCCTAGGACGTGGTCCTTGGACCTCTCTTTTCCAGCCATACTCATTCCCTTGGAGATCTCGTCCAATACTACGGCTTTTGGAGATATGTATATACCTCTGAACCGGACCTCTCCCCAGAACTCCAGACTTGATATCTCACACAAATGTCTTATGGGAACCTCTCAAATTTAACATGTCCAAAACTGCACTACTGACATCTCCCCCTAAACTTGTTCCTTTCACATTCCTCACCATCTCAGTAAATGGCAACCTCATCCTTTTACATGCTGTGGTCATTCTTGATTCTCTTCCTCACACATCACCCTGGTCACCAATAGATCCTGTCATCTATAACTTCAAAATATATCCAAAATCTGCCCACATCCCACCACCTCCCCTGATACTGTCCTGGTCCAATGCACCACTATCTCTCATCTGGATCATTGCCACAACCTCTAACCTGGTTCCCTGCTTTTCTTCTTGCCCCTTCTTCACCTTATTCTCAGAACAGCTGCCAGAGCAATCGTGTTAAAATTTGTCAGATCATGTCATTCCTCTGCCTCAAACCTTCATTTACTCAAAAATCTCACCTTACTCTGAACAAAAGACAAAGTCCTCATAATGATGTATAGACCCTTCCATGATCAGGCCCCTACCACATCTCTCCTCTCTTCCAATCACATTGGTTTCCTTAATGCGTCTCAAACCTGCCCACTTGCCCCCACTTCAGAGGGCCTTTGCACTGGCCTTCTGCCTGGAACATTCTTCTCCCTATACCAGCCCCTCACTTCTTTTCAGTTTTTATGCAAATGTTAATTTATCAACCAAAGCTTCTCTAGCCACCCTCTCTAAAACTGTAATTCTCCAGGAGCCTTCATATTCCCCCTTCCCTATTTTAATTTTCTCCTTAGCACTAGTCACTATCTAATGTAATCTATATTTTGTCCATTTATCTGGTTGTCTCCCCAACTATACTGCACACTCTATGAAGGAAGAGATTTTCATGTTTCTTTCTCTGCTGTTTCTCAGCACCTGGAATATTGTCTGTTACACAGAGGATGCTCAGTAAATATTCACTGAATAAATTAATTTTCTAAAACAAAATAAATACATGAGCCAAATTTCACTGTCTGGCACATATAAAATGCTCAATAAATTTCATGGAATTAATGAATTCTTTTCCTAAGATAATTTTTTTAAAAGAAAACGCATTAGTGAAATTTCATTGCAGTGAACCACAGACACAAAATGCTGTTTGTTTTACTGCAATTTGCATGGGGTATATCATTCTGTAAGTGGATCATAACTGAGGTTTGGGAATCTTTTCATTACGGAGATATTTTCAAAATAATGGCCTATTTCTTGATATCCAGTGTGTAATTTCTGTTTCTTGTCACTGATCTATTGGATTTCTTATCCTTGATTTTTCATCATGGTGGAATTAAAGCAAAACCAAAGGGAAAATTCCCTACTTTATTTCTTAGAAGAATGCAACTCCAACTGAATTTATTTTGCAGTGAAATTCAACTGTTCAGGTAGAATATGCAGACTTAATAAAGGAGAGAAAGAAAAAGGAAGAAAGGATATGCCCAGAATATTTTAATCTCTTTCTTCTCTCATCCCTATAGATGGGGAAGGTACATCTTTAATCACTTGAGCCTTTGAGTAGTTTTTGGTGCCAAAAATCTCACTCCTCCTTCCTCCCACTCTTCTTGACATATATTTAAAACAGCCAAATGCAAAAGAAACTCACCATATCTTCACAAGGGGAGGAAGCTGTGCATTCCCTTTACTGTATCCTGGGATATTTTTAGCAGATTTAAAGAACAGTTTTTGACAATGGCAAAATAGGACTCTTTGAGAACTAGTTATTTAACCCCCTGCTGAATGTATCCTGACAAAAAATAGAGAGTTTTATTAATTAGATAGCCTGAGGACAGAATTAAATCTTGCGTCACCACTCTGAGTGCCAAAATAAGTTGAAATCTTCAAACTTAGCCTGGTAATTAGAGGGTCCCAGTGAGAGAGCTAGAGTAGTCACTATTCATACTGAAGAACCTGGCTGGCAGCATGTGTTAGTGAGAGAAAACTGCAGCAGCAAGTTCAGAAGGACAAAGAAAAAATGGGTGTCATTGAAAATATGTGTGCCTGACTTCAATCTCCAAAAAACCAGGACAGGGAATCGGAATTTACTGCTGTGACATTGTCTTTGTAATTTACACTGAAGCATTTGTGCCATTATCTGAACAAAGGTTTAAAGAGTAGAAGTTTTAATTGCCCCACTACTTTCTAAGGACAAAAAGGTAGGGATGAGAAATCAATGGAATTCTTTCCCAAGCCCCAGCAGGCAATAGCTTTATCTAGTGAATTTCATGAAACTTCAAATATTATCTAAAATCAAGTACCATGTTGTAGTACCCATAAATGAGAGTGCTTACTTATCAGAAATATGACTTATCAGAAATTTTTCAAGTCATTTGCATTTTAAAGGTCTAAGGAATTTTAATCGCTGATCAGTTTTAACCCACACTTCCTGCATGCGTGCATAAGCATACACCCTCAACTTTGCCATCCTCATAAAAATTCTTTCTTAAGCTCTTACTTTCATGTGTTTTTAAAATGGCTCAGCTCCCCCGCAGCTCTCATCAGCCTGCCTTCCCAAGTGGTCCCCCTGCCTGGGAAGATGAAAGGCCCTCTTCACCTCAGCCAGGGCTCCCATTTCTGCTTTCACACTAATGGAAAATAACTTGAGTGTGGAAAGGAACTGAGTATCACCTTGAGCTGACCTTGAGCTGGCAGAAGGCACTTCCTCACAAGGACTTTTCCAGCTCTCATGTGGCTTTCATTCTCATTTGGAAAAGCCACCAAATACTCAAATTTCTTTAATTAAAATACATTTTACTTACTTATATCTAACTAGTCATTATAGAATGTAGGGAACCAACTTATTTTATGGCATATTAGCTTTATACTCTGGAGTCAGGCTACCTAAGTTCAAATCCCAGCTCTCTCCATTATTAGCTGTGCAATCTTGAGCAAGTTACCTAACCCTTCTGTGCCCTGTTTTCTCATCTATAAAATTAGAAATAATATTATTTCTATAAAATGGGAAACTTTACTTATTTAAAGGGGTTATTGTAAATATTAAATAAGTAAATATAAAATATTCTACAAGTATAAGCTATTATTATTTTATATTTCCCATTTACTCACATAGTGACAGATACACAGTTAGGGCTCTTGATAACATGTAATGCCTCCAGGATTAAAAAACACATAAAAGTTCTATGATATCTACTAGCTCATTAGTATTGGCCATTGCTGTGGTCCGAATATTTATGTCCCCCCCAAATTCATATGTTGAAATCCTAACCTCCAAAGTTGATAGCATTAGGAGGTGGGGGCCTTTGGGAGGTGATCAGGTTATAAGGGTGGAGCCCTTATTAATGGGATTAGGGGCTTATAAAAGACACTCCACAGAGATCCTTAGTCCCTTGTGCCACGTGATGACACTGTGAAAGGTCAGCAGTCTGCAGCCTGGAAGACAGCCCTCACCAGACCCTGTTGGCATGCTGATCTTAGACTTCTAGCCTCCAGGACTGTGAGAAATAAATTTCAGTTGTCTATAAGTTACCCAGTCTGTGGTGTTTTGTTATAACAGACTGAGAGGATTAAGACAATCATTTTGATAGTTGCTAAACCCTTTTCACGTCCACAGCAAATTGACTCAGCTTCTGACTATGCATTAGCTGGTTACAGAAAGGCCACAAGGCTAGTTTCATTATGAGTGAAGATATGATGTTCCTGCCAAAGGAGAGGCAGACAATACATCTCTCAAATAATATGCTGTCAATAATATTTAAGTGATTTTTATGGAATTATGTGCTATTACCACCAATAAGCTTTTATTGGGTGATGATTTGTGCTGGGCACTGAGCCAGATGCTGAGGACAGAAAAGGGACATGACATGGTCCTCCACAATAACCTTAAAATCTAGTTGGAAAGACAGAATACATTCATCTAGCGATAAATAAAAACAAACAGCTCATGGAGTTCAATATCAAAAAAACAAACAACTCAATTAAAAAATGGGGGGAAGACCTAAATAGACATTTCATCAAAGAAGACATACAGATGGCAAGAGGCACATGAAAACATGCTCAACATCACTAATTATTGAGAAATGCAAATCAAAATTACAATGAGGTATCACCTCACACCAGTCAGAATGGCCATCATCAAAAAAACCTAAAAACAATAAATGCTGGAGAGAGTGTGGAGAAAAGGGAACCCTCTTGCACTGTTGGTAGGAATGTAAATTGATATGGCCACTGTGGAGAACAGTATGGAGGTTCCTTAAAAAACTAAAAATAGAACCATCATATGACCCAGCAATCCCACTACTGGGCATATACCCAGAGAAAACCATAATTCAAAAGCACACATGTACCCCAATGTTCATTGCAGCACTATTAACAATAGCCAGGACATGGAAATAACTTAAGTGTCCATCAACAGATGAATGTATAAAGAAGATGTGGTACATATATACAATGGAATATTACCCAGCCATAAAAAGGAACAAAACTGGGTCATTTGTAGAGATGTGGATGGACCTAGAGTCCGTCATATAGAGTGAAGTAAGCCAGAAAGAGAAAAACAAATATGATATAATAATGCATATATGTGGAAAAATGGTACAAAAGAACCTATTTGCAAGGCAGGAATAGTGATGCAGATGTAGAGAACAGACATGTGGACACAGTGAGGGAAGGGGAGAGTGGGACGAACTGGGAGATGAGGATTGACGTTATACACCACCATGTGTAAAATAGATAGCAAGCGGGAACTTGCTATAAAGCACAGGAAGCTCAGCTCAGTGCTCTGTGATGACCTTGATGGGTGGGATGGGGGTGTGTGTGGGAGGGAGGTCCAAGAGGGAGGGGATATAGGTATACATATAGCTGATTCACTTCACTGTACAGCAGAAACTAACACAACATTGTAAAGCAAATATACTCTAACTAAAAAAAAAAAAACTAATGGCAACAAAATAAGTGGAGCAGATAATTGTGCTCTAGCAATTCAAAGGTGCAAGAGGCTATTCTTGGTTTTTGCTGCTAGAAAAATCTCCTTACAAAAAAACTAGAACTCAAGAGAGGTCTTGAAGATGAAGCAGAACATTAAACAAGTGGAAAAAAGAGAAGAGAAAGCATTTCAGTGGTCAAAGAGGTAGAAATGTTTATGGCACAATTGGGGGATGAGCAGGGTAGTTTAGTTGGATGAGGGTGTCAGTCTTTCATCAAGGCTGATTCCACAATTTCTTTTTTTTTTTTTTTTTTTGCTGTACGCGGGCCTCTCACTGTTGTGGCCTCTCCCGTTGCGGAGCACAGGCTCCGGACGCGCAGGCTCAGCGGCCATGGCTCACGGGCCCAGCTGCTCCGCGGCATGTGGGATCCCCCCCCAGACTGAGGCACGAACCCACGTCCCCTGCATCGGCAGGCAGATTCTCAACCACTGCGCCACCAGGGAAGCCCTCTTTTTTTAAATTATTATTATTATTATTATTATTTTTTTATTTTTTTTTTTTTGGCGGTACGCGGGCCTCTCACTGCTGTGGCCTCTCCCGCCTTGGAGCACAGGCTCCGGACGCGCAGGCTCAGCGGCCATGGCTCACAGGCCCAGCCACTCCATGGCATGTGGGATCCTCCCGGACTGGGGCACGAACCCATGTCTCCTGCATTGGCAGGCGGATCCTTAACCACTGCGCCACCAGGGAAGCCCTATTATTATTTAACATCTTTATTAGAGTATAATTGCTTCACAATGGTGTGTTAGTTTCTGTTATATCACAAAGTGAATCAGCTATACGTATACATATATCCCCATACCCCCTACCTCTTGGATCTCCCTCATACCCTCCCTATCCCACCCCTCTAGGTGGTCACAGAACACCGAGCTGATCTCCCTGTGCTATGTGTCTGCTTCCCAATAGCTACCTATTTTACATTTGATTGAGTATATATGTCCATGCCACTCTCTCACTTCATCCCAGCTTACCTGTCCCCCTCCCCATGTCCTCAAGTCCATTTTTTATGCCTGTGTCTTTATTTCTGTCCTGCCCCTAGGTTCTTCAGAACCTTTTTTTTTTTTTTGGATTCCATATGGATGTGTTAGCATACAATATTTGTTTTTCTCTTTCTGACTTACTTCACTCTGTATGACTGACTCTAGGTCCATCCAGCTCACTATAAATAACTCAATTTTGTTTCTTTTTATGGCTGAGTAATGTTCCATTGTATATATGTGCCACATCTTCTTTATCCATTCATCTTTTGACAGACACTTAGGTTGCTTTCGTGTCCTGGCTATTGTAAATAGAGCTGCAATGAACATTGTGGTACATGACTGTTTAGGAATTATGGTTTTCTCCAGGTATATGCCCAGCAGTGGGATTGCTGAGTCATATGATAGTTCTATTTTTAGGTTTTTAAGGAACCTCCATACTGTTCTCCATAGTGGCTGTATCAATTTACATTCCCACCAAGAGTGCAAGAGGGTTCCCTTTTCTCCACACCCTCTCCAGCATTTACTGTTTGTAGACTTTTTGATGATGGCCATTCTGAATGGGGTGAGGTGATACCTCATTGTAGTTTGGATTTGCATGTCTCTAATAATTAGTGATGTTGAGCATCCTTTCATGTGTTTGTTGGCAATCTGTATATCTTCTCCGGAGAAATGTCTATTTAGGTCTTCTGCCCATTTTTGGATTGGGTTGTTTGCTTTTTTGTTATTGAGCTGCATGAGCTGCTTGTAAATTTTGGAGATTAATCCTTTGTCAGTTGCTTCGTTTGCAAATATTTTCTCCCATTCTGAGGGTTGTCTTTTCATCTTGTTTATGGTTTCCTTTGCTGTGCAAAAGCTTTTAACTTTCATTAGGTCCCATTTGTTTATTTTTGTTTTTATTTCCCTTTCTCTAGGTGGTAGGTGAAAAAGGATCTTGCTGTGATTTCTGTCATAGAGTGTTCTGCCTATGTTTCCCTCCAAGAGTTTTAAAGTGCCTGGCCTTACATTTAAGTCTTTAATCTATTTTGAGTTTATTTTTGTGTATGGTATAGGAAGTGTTCTAATTTCATTCTTTCACATGTAGCTGCCCAGTTTTCCCAGCACCACTTATTGAAGAGGCTGTCTTTTCTCCATTGTATACTCTTGCCTCCTTTATCAAAGATAAAGTTGACCATATGTGTGTGGGTTTATCTCTGGGCTTTCTATCCTGTTGCATTGACCTATATTTCTGTTTTTGTGCCAGTACCATACTGTCTTGATGACTGTAGCTTTGTAGTATAGTCTGAAGTCAGGGAGCCTGATTCTTCCTTCCTCTCAAGACTGCTTTGGCTATTCGGGGTCTTTTGTGTTTCCATACAAATTGTGAAATTTTTTGTTCTAGTTATGTGAAAAATGCCAGTGGTAGTTTGACAAGGATTGCACTGAAGCTGTATATTGCTTGGGGTAGTATAGTCATTTTCACAATATTGATTCTTCCAATCCAAGAACATGGTATATCTCTCCATCTGTTGGTATCATCTTTAATTTCTGTCATCAGTGTCTTATAGTTTTCTGCATACAGGTCTTTTGTCTCCTTAGGGAGGTTTATTCCTAGGTATTTTATTCTTTTTGTTGCAGTGGTAAATGCGAGTGTTTCCTTAATTTCTCTTTCAGAGTTTTCATCATTAGTGTATAGGAATGCAGGAGAGTTCTGTGCATTAATTTTGTATCCTGCTACTTTACCAAATTCATTGATTAGCTCTAGTAGTTTTCTGGTAGCATCTTTAGGATTCTCTATGTATACTATCATGTCATCTGCAAACAGTGACAGCTTTACGTCTTCTTTTCTGATTTGGATTCCTTTTATTTCCTTTTCTTCTCTGATTGCTGTGGCTAAAACTTCCAAAACTATGTTGAATAAGAGTGGTGAGAGTGGGCAACCTTGTCTTGTTCCTGATCTTATTGGAAATTGTTTCAGGTTTTCACCATTGAGAATGATGTTGGCTGTGGGTTTGTCATATATGGCCTTTCTTATATTGAGGTAAGTTCCTACTCTGCCTACTTTCTGGAGGGTTTTTTTCATAAATGGGTGTTGAATTTTGTCAAAAGCTTTTTCTGCATCTATTAAGATGATCGTATATTTTTTATCCTTCAGTTTGTTAATATGGTGTATCACATTGATTAATTTGCATATATTGAAGAATCCTTGCATTCCTGGGATAAACCCCACTTGATCATGGTGTATGAACCTTTTAATGTGCTGTTGGATTTTGTTTGCTAGTATTTTGTTGACAATGTTTGCATCTATGTTCATCAGTGATATTGGCCTGTAGTTTTCTTTTTTTGTGACAGCTTTGTCTGGTTTTGGTATCAGGGTGGTGGTGGCCTTGTACAATTAGTTTGGGAGTGTTCCTCCCTCTGCTATATTTCGGAAGAGTTTGAGAAGGGTAGGTGTTAGCTCTTCTCTAAATGTTTGATAGAATTCGCCTGTGAAGCCATCTGGTCCTGGGCTTTTGTTTGTTGGAAGATTTTAAATCACAGTTTCAATTTCAGTGCTTGTGATTGGTCTGTTTATATTCTTTCTTTCTTCCTGGTTCAGGCTCAGAAGGTTCGACTTTTCTAAGACTTTGTCCATTTCTTCCAGGTTGTCCATTTTATTGACATATAGTTGCTTGTAGTAAACTCTCATGATCCTTTGTATCTCTGCAGTGTCAGTTGTTACTTCTCTCTTTTCATTTCTAATTCTATTGATTTAAGTCTTTTTCCCTTTTTTTCTTGATGAGTCTGGCTAATGGTTTATCAATTTTGTTTATCTTCTCAAAGAACCAGCTTTTAGTTTTATTGATCTTTGCTATCGTTTCCTTCATTTCTTTGTCACTTATTTCTGATATGATCTTTATGATATGGTTCCTTCTGCTACCTTTGGGGTTTTTTTGTTCTTTCTCTAATTGCTTTAGGTGTCAGGTTAGGTTGTTTATTTGAGATGTTTCTTGTTTCTTGAGATAGGATTGTATTGCTATAAACTTCCCTCTTAGAACTGCTTTTGTTGCATCCCACAGGTTTTGGGTCGTCGTGTTTTCATTGTCATTTGTTTCTAGGTATTTTTTGATTTCCTCTTTGATTATTTCAGTGATCTCTTGGTTATTTACTAGTGTATTGTTTAGTCTCCACGTGTTTGTATTTTTTTACAAATTTTTTTGTGTAACTGATATCTAGTCTTATAGCATTGTGGCTGGAAAACATACTTGATATGATTTCAATTTTCTTAAATTTACCAAGGCTTGATTTGTGACCCAAGATATGATCTATTCTTGAGAATGTTCCATGAGCACTTGAGAAGAAAGTGTATTCTGTTGTTTTGGATGGACTGTCCCATAAGTATCAATTAAGTCCATCTTGATCAATGTGTCATTGAAAGCTTGTGTTTCCTTATTTATTTTTATTTTGGATGAACTGTCTATTGGTGAAAGGGGAGGTATTAAAGTCCCTTCCTATTATTGTGTTACTGTCAATTTCCCCTTTTATGGGTGTTAGCATTTGCCTATGTATTGAGGTGCTCCTATGTTGGGTGCATAAATATTTACAATTGTTATATCTTCTTCTTGGATCGATCCCTTGATCATTATGTAGTGTCCTTCTTTGTCTCTTACAATAGTCTTTATTTCTGATATGAGAATTGCTACTCTAGCTTTCTTTTGGTTTCCATTTGCATGGAATATCTTTTTCCATCCCCTCACTTTCAGTCTGTATGTGTCCCTAGCTCTCAAGTGAGTCTCATTAGGCAGCACATATATGGGTCTTTTTATTGTATCCATTCAGCCAGTCTACGTCGTTTGGTTGGAACATTTAATCCATTTACATTTAAGGTAATTATCAATATGTATGTTCCTATTACCATTTTCTTAATTGTTTTGGGTTTGTTATTGTAGCTGTTTTCCTTCTCTTGTGTTTCATGCCTAGAGAAGTTCCTTTAGCATTTGTTGTAAAGCTGGTTTGGTGGTGCTGGATTCTCTTAGCTTTTGCTTGTCTGTAAAGGTTTAAATTTCTCTGTCAAATCTGAATGAGATCCTTGCTGGGTACAGTCATCTTGGTTGTAGGTTTTTCCGTTTCATCACTTTAAATATGTCCTGCCACTGCCTTCTGGCTTGCAGAGTTTCTGCTGAAAGATCAGCTGTTAACCTTATGGGGATTTCCTTGTATGTTATTTGTTGCTTTTCCTTTGCTGCTTTTAATATTTTTCCTTTGTATTTAATTTTTGATAGTTTGAGTAACATGTGTCTTGGCATGTTTCTCCTTTGTATTTAATTTTTGATAGTTTGAGTAACATGTGTCTTGGCATGTTTCTCCTTGGATTTATCCTGTATGGGACTCTCTGCACTTCCTGGACTTGATTGACTATTTCCTTTCCCATATTAGGGAAGTTTTCAACTATAATCTCTTCAAATATTTTCTCAGTCCCTTTTTCTCTTCTTCTTCTGGGACCCCTATAATTGAAATGTTGGTGCGTTTAATGTTGTCCCAGAGGTCTCTGAGACCCTCAATTCTTTTCATTCTTTTTTCTTTACTCTGCTCTGAGGTAGTTATTTCCACCATTTTATCTTCCAGGTCACTTATCCTTTCTTCTGCCTCAGTTATTCTGCTATTGATTCCTTCTAGAGAATTTTTAGTTTCATTTATTGTGTTGTTCATCATTGTGTTTGCTCTTTAGTTCTTCTAGGTCCTTGTTAAATGTTTCTTGTATTTTCTCCAACCTATTTCCAAGATTTTGGATCATCTTTACTACTTTTACTCTGAATTCTTTTTCAGGTAGACTGTCTATTTCCTCTTCATTTGTTTGGTCTGGTGGGTTTTTACCTTGCTCTTTCATCTGGTGTGTATTTCTCTGTCTTCTCATTTTGATTAACTTACTGTGTTTGGGGTCTCTTTTTCACAGGCTGTCGGTTCGTAGTTCCTGTTGTGTTTGGTATCTTCCCCCAGTGGGTAAGGTTGGTTCGGTGGGTTGTGTAGGCTTCCTGGTGGAGGTGAGTGGTGCCTGTGTTCTGATGGATGAGGCTCGATCTTGTCTTTCTGGTGGGCAGGACAGCATCCAGTGGTGTGTTTTGGGGTGTTGTGACCTTATTATGATTTTAGGCAGCCTCTCTGCTAATGGGTGGGGTTGTGTTCCTGTTTTGCTAGTTATTTGGCATGGGGTGTCCAGCACTGGAGCTTGCTGGTCATTGAGTGGTGCTGGGTCATAGCATTGAGATGGAGACCACTGGGAGAGGTCTCATCAATTGATATTATGAGGGGCCAGGTGGTCCCTGGTGGACCAATGTCCTGAACTCAGCTCTCCCACCTCAGAGGCTCAGGCCTGATACCTGGCCGGACCACCAAGACCCTGGGTCATCCTGGAGAAGATGGACTGAAGCCAGGAGAAAGCTAATGGATGGGAGACCTGTCAGAAGGCCTGTTTGATGAAATCAGGCAAAGGATGGTGACATTCTGTACCCAGGCTCTACTCGTGAAGGGGAAAGTGGTGCCTCGGGAAGCTGAGTGCACACTTCCATGGCCTAGCCCCAGTTTCATGTAGTATGTATTTTTAAATTTAATCTAGATTTGCTGGAAAATTCTATATTTTTTCATGCAGGATGCTTCTTCTCACATCAACATGGTTAACCAATATATTTAGAAAGCAATTCCCTAATATGCTACACTTTTAACCTTCTCCTTTGCAACTTTTTTTGTCATTCATCCATATATCCAATCAGATCAATGCTGGGGAAAGTTGGAAGAGAGACTTAATTCAGCCACTATGATTGCATTAAAACTGAAAGTAAAAAAGCTAAGGAAAATTGGTAGCATATACATTTCTTTTGCAAATGCTACTTCCCTTTATTCTACCCTGTACCTAATAAGAAAAGCAAAACATTTAGAGCTAAAAGGAAGTATAGAGACTATTTTGTGCAACTCTCTTACTTTACAATGAAGAGACAGTGATATATTCATGAGGGAATAAGTAAGATCTCATAGTAATTATTGGCAAAATCGAGACCAGATCTGAGGACTGGAAGTCAGAACCTGATTTTGACTAGCTCTACACAAGACTGATGGGGAGAATCTGGTGGATGAAGATAGGCCATGGAAACGAGGAGGAAGTCAATGGGCAAGGTCAGCGTGGGATGGGCTAAATGACTGGGTGTGTTGCTGTGATGGAGGAGAAGCTCAGAGAGGACAGGAGCCTGGAAGAGTGAGCATGCCATGATGTTGGGGCCAGAAAAGGAGCCTCAAGATCAGAATCTTAGAGAAGTGGCAATCTGTGAGTTTAAGGTCCCTTGATGTGACTTAGGGAGTTATGATTAGAGTGTGAGGTACAATGGCACCTCCTATGAATTCTAATTCAACTTGTGGAATTATTCTTTTGATTACCAGAAATGAATCTCAAGGAGTACCTTCTTGAATATCAAAGACTCTACTATACTTTTTTGATACTTTAAGGTTCCTGTGTTTCTTGCCAACTGATTCTACAATTTTTGCTGACATTAGGAGCTCTGACCTAATCAGTAGAATGTAGGAACGCTCCAGTATGCCAAAATGCAATGGTAGATCATATAAAGGTGTGATAGATATTATACTCATTTATATTTATCTTAATAATTAGTAAATCAGTGTTTATTGTAATGATTATTTTTAGTTGGTTACTGACTTCTGCAATCTCAAATCTACTCTCTAGTTTAACTATAACTTAAAAAATGTTTTTTCTTGAACGTTTATCACTCTGAAGAATATTTTTCCCTTCACAGAAGATCTCAATGCCCACTCAGCAAAACTGATACATGAATAATACTGGTGCTGAGATCTGCCTTACTGAATATTTTGCAATGGTAATGATTAGGAAGTGAGAGCACAGTGCCATTTTAAAAGCCATGTTGTAGATAACTGAATTCTATGCAGATGGAGATAAATCCCAGCAAGGTATAACAAGGCTATGTCAGTGGGTAAAGTGACAAAATGGTTTTAATATGGGAAAATGTACAAATATTCATTAAGGAGCAAATAAAAATTAAACTTGTCAGATTTATAAATTATGAGTTACAATAGGTTTGACCTATTTATTTCTTATTTAAAAAATTATCTAAAGTGCATTGAAGGCTATTTATTGAAGCCATACAATTTGACAACCATGAAGGTCAAGAAATGGGTATGGTAAGGATGAATATTGGACATAAAACCTTATCAACACCTTGTACACAAAATGCTATAGCTTCACCTGAACTGCATCACGTACTTGTCATTGCACCTCCAGAAAGTGAGGGTCAATTTGGAAAAGACTTGCAATCTTACTGATCATTGTATCCCCAAAGTTCTTGGCACGTAACAGTTTCTCAAAACATGTTTTGTAAAATAAACCATTAGGAAACTGAATATGATAAATCAGAATAATGGAATGGCATAAGCAAAGGTGCAGTTGTAGATTTGAAAAGATCAATCTGAAAGCTAGAGGCTGAAAAGAGATAGGAATAAAACCTACAAAATGAATGGACTCCCAGAAAATTTAGTATATAACAGATATGAGGCATCCTTTGAAATTTAAGAGATAAATATCAGTCAAAACGGATTTGCAAAGCACACAGTAAATTAACCTATCTCATTACTTTACAAGGCACATGTGTTTGAAAATGTATATGAAATTTTTAACCAGGGTTTAATATAACCTAAGAAATACATTAAAAGAAACAGGAATGTTTAACAGTCCTAAATTTCTGAGATTGATATAACGGAAAGAAAATATGCTCCAACTCTTTCAAAACATAAAATATGTATAGTGTGAGGAACACAAAGCAGAGCTGGATAACTATACTCAAATTTCACTCTTCCATTTACTAGTTCTATGACCCTGCACAAGTCACAATCTCTCTAAATCTTATTTTTCTCATCTGTGAAATGGGGATAAGACTTCCCTTGTGGAATTGTTGGATAGTAAATATGATAATGTAGTTGAAAGTATATTAAGCACATATATAAGATATGAAATAAATCCTTCATACCACTGATATAGAATATTGGGATGACCCAATGTGACACTGGTGGTTCTAGAATTCAGTATCTAAAGTTTCCATTATCAAATTTCCAACGGACAATTAATAGGAATACACTCATTTTATGACAGTAGTTATCTCTGCCATGGGTACATTAGTACAAACACCTACCTTTTATTCTTAGAATGCAGGGCTAGATGGGTAGGTAGGTGAAGAAAGGTGGGGATTCCTACGGACTTTTAAAAAATGCCTGAGGAGATTACATGTTCTAAAACCTGGCAACTCTTGCCATTTCTCTGGCATGAGCAGACACGAAGGGTGGTATAAAGATCACTGAATACAAACTTCATTTCAGAGCTAACGCAGAGCTGGCTTCTGGCGAGAGGCAACACAACAGGTTTTTTTTTTTTTTTTTTAAAGATTACATTAAAACAATAATATCAGGCTTCCCTGGTGGCGCAGTGGTTGGGGGTCCGCCTGCCGATGCAGGGGACGTGGGTTCGTGCCCCGGTCCGGGAGGATCCCGCATGCCGCGGAGCGGCTGGGCCCGTGGGCCATGGCCGCTGAGCCTGTGTGTCCGGAGCCTGTGCTCTGTAGCGGGGGAGGCCACAGCAGTGAGAGGCCCGCGTACCGCAGGGGAAAAGGAAAAAGGAAGAAAAAAAAAAATAATAATATCAAACGGTAAAAAGGAGAAGTCCACATTTTAATGAATTCAGGATTGACACCCATGGCACTCTATTCAAACAGCTCTAAGGGTCTTCAGAAGTCTGGCTTTATAAAACACAAACAAACAAATGATAACAGATCTGCTGTAAACTACTCACCGGTTTCCCACAGAGAGAGAGAGAGAGAGAGAGAGAGCGAGCGAGAGAGAGAGCAAATTGATCCCTGGTAATATCACTTCTCTCCTCAAACTCCTTTAGTGCACTGCTTCTCAAGCTTGGCTGACATTAGAATCACCTGGGAAGCTTTCAAAAGTTCTGGTGCTTCGCCTACAATCCAGAACATACCAAATTAGAGTCTATGCGGATGGGACTCAGGTATTGGTTTAAGGCTCCCCAGATGATTCCAATGACAGCCAAGGTTGAAAATCACAACTCTAATAGCTTTCCAGTTCCAGCTGAAGCAAATCCATGCTCCTTAGCTTGGCATTTAAGTCATGTCACACCTTGATCCCCATTTATGGTTTCAGCCTTATTTCCTACACTCCCAATGCCCCAGCCTAACCAGTCTGTTCTGTTCATACACTGTTTACCGGCTGATGATGCAGATCCCTGTGTTCACTTCCATTTGCCTTACCTCTGCTTATTCAGATTACATCCATCTTTCAATACCCAGCTCAAATGCTAGTACTTCCATGAAACTTTTTTGCGGAAGAAAAGGCCTTGGACTCTTTCTCTGGCTTGCACTCTCTGTCCTGTAACCTCCTTTCCTCCCCCCCACCCCGCCGCCCCCCTGCGCTGATCTGCTAGACTCATGCTAAACTGAACTAAGACAAAGTACTGTTTCAGTCTCTAATATGTTGCCATAAGGAGAGACGCTTTGAGGTAGGATGCAGTAATCTAAAAAGTGCTAACTACAGGGCTTCCCTGGTGGTGCAGTGGTTGAGAGTCTGCCTGCCAATGCAGGGGACACGGGTTCGTACCCCGGTCTGGGAAGATCCCACATGCCGTGGAACGGCTAGGCCCGTGAGCTATGGCCGCTGAGCCTGCGCGTCCAGAACCTGTGCTCCGCAACGGGAGAGGCCACAACAGCGAGAGGCCCGCGTACCGCAAAAAAAAAAAAAAAAAAAAAAAGTGCTAACTACAGAGCCTTTCGACTCCATGATATTATTTCCTATGTTATAATTGTAAGCACTCCTCTGGCTATAGTTTTCAGAGCAGCGATTAGCCATATAACAATTTATTACTTATATGAATAATTACAAATCAATTTTGTAAAGTACAGGCCTAAGAGATCAATACCACCTCTCTCTATAACCCTTTTCGTCACTTACAGTCACCATATCTGCCTGGCTCTCCTCTGCTCTCATCCATTAATTCACAAAGTCTAGTAGACTGTTGCAGTGAAATGCCTCTCGAATCTTCCCTTTCTCCTTAGCCCTGCTACCACTAACATAATTAACTCTAGATAAGTGAATATGAATTTTTAATATGAATTCAAATCACTTGATAAACGGATTAAAATGCAGAATCTGACTCAGTAGGTCTGCCGTGCCCCAAGATTCTGCATTTCCAACAAGCTTCTGGGTAATGTAGGTGATGCTGTTGGTCCAGGACCACATTTTGGGTTACTAAGATCTAGATTACAGCCATAGCCTCATTTCTGGGCTCCCTGCCTCCACTCTTGCCCGTATCATTATTGATGGTAACACCCAAACAGGAAATTTAAAATAAAAACTTGATCACACCCCTTTCCTGCCTCAGCTCCACCCATCCTACCATTCTTTTCAATGGACTCCCATAATTGTCAAGATGGAGTCCAAGCTCTTTAGCATGACTTAAAAGGCTTCTTAAGATTTCATTCCTCCTTGCCTCCCCAGCTTCATCTCTCTCTATTCCTTCATTCAACATAGATTTGATAAGTGCTGCTGCAACAGTCAATCCTACTTAAAGGCCAGCCACAGCCAAGGGCTTGCAATGCCCCCCAGCAGAACTTTCTTGCTTCTGAAACTTTTCTGGTGCTGCTCCCTCTGCTTTTTTAAAATTTATTTTATTCATGTATAGTTGATTTACAATGTTGTGTTAATTTCTGCTGTACAGCAAATGATTTAGTTATACATATATACACATTCTTTTTCCATTATGGTTTATCACAGGATATTGAATATAGTTCCCTATGCTATACAGTAGGACCTTGTTGTTTATCCATTCCATACATAATAGTCTGCTAATCACAAACTTCCAATCCATCCCTCCCCCACCAACCTCCCCCTTGGCAACCACAAGTCTGTTCTGTATGTCTGTGCTGCTCCCTCTGCTTTGAACATGATTATCCCTCCTCCCTGTTTCTCTGCCCCCCATCTTCTCTGGTTAGAGACTCCTTGTCATTCAGGACCTAACTTAGGATCACTTCTTCTGGAAGACTTCCCCGTCCCACATTTAGATGTCCCTTCTATATAGCAATCTATTTATAACCTCTACCTTGCATGGTACTAGAACAGCTCAGAAACCACTTGAATTAATCAATAGCATTTACGGCACTGTATTGTAATGGACTGTTTGACTATTTCCGCATAGTAATTTTCTTCAGGGCAGGAACAATTACTTATTTGCCTTTTATCTCTAATGGTGCCAAGGCAACTCAGTAAATATTTGTTGAGCACATGAGTGATGAATGCATAAATGAATTAAAAGGTGATCCAAAATCCCCGAAACACAGATATGAGCAAAGTTATGAATGGATTAAAATGCTATAGCAGGAGAAATTAATACGTTCCAGAACTCAGATATGACCTGAAGACAAGCAGGAAAGACCAATGTTTAGGTTTCTATGCTTCTGTGGGGAGTAAGAGTGCTATGGGTAAAATTCCTTGATATTCAGGTTTGGTGGAAACTGGATGCAGGAGTAGACTGTATGGGAACAAACACTTTTGAATGAAACAAAGAGAACCTATAGTTAGAAATTCAGCCAAAATCACAGTTTTCACAGCTTCCAGATGTTCTGCTAACTCTTAAAAAATTCTCCAGTTTTTAAGTATTAACTACCTAGTAGAGTGATTAAGCAAATATGTTATCAATTAGGGAGTGTTTCAAAGGGAAAACCAAAGGGAGATCATTTGAGCACTTCTTTTATTGAGCCACAATTATACCCACATGTTCTTAAAAAGTAGAATTGTAAGAAAATGAACACACTCTCATATTTTTGTATTTTCCTCTCAGCCTTGATATATTATGTACTGAGAATTTTCATGTGCAGGATTCTGTATTGTAGAAAATATTATTTTCTGGTGAATGCATGCCATTAAAAAAAACAAAAAACAGTCCTTGCCCTCCTGGTAGTTTAAACTAACAATTGACATGGCAAAACAAACAAAGCCATAAGTGCTGTGACACAAGTAAGAGCAAGCAGTAGTGGAGCATAAATGACTCTCATTAGATGCGGTGTCAGGGAACGCTTCTTGAAGTCCTGGCAGCAGAACGAAAAAGACTCTTAAAATTTTTTAAATAAAATAAAATAAACCAACAAACACACAAAATCCAAACTAACCAAACAAACAAGAAACCCAATGTTACAAAAAAATCCTCAAAGTTATCAAACAAGAGGCAGGCTTGTTTGAAGAAGTCTGAGAAAAATATTGAGAAGTAGCTTGTTTCTAACTCCTCCCCCTTTGTCCTCTCTCCTCCCTCTTTATCCTTCTCTCAAGTTTTCCCCCTCTGTGCCCTCATCTTCTGTCTTTCTTCCTCACTCTTCCTCTTCCTCCCTTCCTCTCCAGCTCTCCAGTCTCTAATGTCCACTAGTAACTAATATGGAGTGGGGCATGTGAATGGAAGCAGGATAAACCCCAACCAGAGGGTGGGGTGACTGAGGGGCAGATCCTGAAGCAGGAGCTAAACCTCAGCCTCTGAGTCCCTAAGATTCTGGTGGAGACAGGAATTCCGACCTGGTCCTGGCAGTCAGCCAGATGCCAGCCTTTCGTTCCTCAGCTTTGGGGCCCCTGGTACTTGAAAGATAAACAGATCCAGTGTTTGGACAGGGATCACACAGGGTATCAAAGGTGGGCAGATCTAGGAGGATTGCATCCTACAAATCATCAAGACCCAAGCACTGAACTACCATCTCAGCCACCTGTGTGAGCAGACTGGGAAAGTCTAGACTTTCCTAGTTTATCCACTAAGCATCTATTTTTATACATTTACATTTTTACATATTTTGTAAAAGTTTTATAAATTTTAGTATTTGAAGTGTGTTAAATTTTAGTTTCAGTGATAAAAAATAAGGTAAGATTCTGAATTTGAAAAACAATAAAGTATTTTCACCTAAATAAAGACCAAAATAGCATTGCCGCGGGGTGCTGCTATGGCATACCTCTGAAAGTAACTTTGTAAACTGGATGCTGGCAGGTCATCCATCATGATGGAGAGAGTTTATAGGTTCCCCATTCTCTCTGAACTCATTTACAGCAGAGTCAAACGAGGGGTAAGTAAAATGCTTTCTGGATAAATACAGATACAAATAAAAACTGTAGCATTTCCATATTGTAGAAAGCCATAAAGAGATATATTTCTAGTTTCTGTTATAACTGGGGATTATTAGTGTAAGAAATGTTCTTTGGAAAGCTTTTTTTCTTTTCATATAGAATTCTTACAGAATATGGACAATAGTTCAATCCATGAAATAAGGTTGATTCCCCCAAGACAGAGTATTTAGGGTACGAAGAGTTGCCAAGGAGATAAGCACGGGAAATACACTGAGGTGGGTTCTGATGAGGAACAAGGGAACATAACTAGTAGTCAGGGAGGTAGGAAAGAACCAGAATTTAATTGTGCCATATAAATCAGGAAGAAGAGAGTTTTTGTTTTGTTTTGTTTTTTTTTTAGCGGTACGCAGGCCTCTCACTATTGTGGCCTCTCCCGTTGCAGAGCACAGGCTCTGGACGTGCAGGCTCAGCGGCCATGACTCATGGGCCCAGCCGCTCCGTGGCATGTGGGATCTGCCCGGACCGGGGCACGAACCCGTGTCCCCTGCATTGGCAGGTGGACTCTCAACCACTGCGCCACCAGGGAAGCCCTCAAGAAGAGAGTTTTAAGACAAGTAAACATAATAAATAGCCTCAAATTCTGCATTTTCAAAATATTAACCCTTGAAATTACCTCTTAAAATCCAGTGCTTGGGATTCAAGGATTATCTACACAAGGATGACTCTCCAAGATTTAGAAATATTTGAAGCATGGGCTTTTATGTGTGAAATTGTCACAGTTAAATAGAAATAAAGGAAACAGGGCAAAAAGCCTAACCAGGTCAAGTTTGCCTCTTGTTACTGCAACTCTTGTAGCATTTAGTCCAGGCCTTTCACTTGTTAAGGTTTTATGTTCGATCACCAGACATCCTTTCCTCAAAGTTCCTTTGAATCTCCTCCAAATAAAGGAGCTCTTCAGGGTTTTCTGAGTGCACGTTTAGAAAGCAGGCTGGAGGATCTGCACAGGCAGTGAGGAGAGCGGCAGTAGCCAAGAAGAACTGGTGGACCCCTCAACCCTTCCCTCTGGATCTGTTCCTTTTTCTTCACCCACAGTAACTCCCCTTTGAGACTTCAAAGCTCTCTGATGGTGTTTACCATACTACCTTATGTTAAAAAAGGTTTTTTTTAAGCTTCACTTTTGGTCAATTTTATTTTTAAATCTCTCAGACTGTTTCTTTGTGAGCAACTGATTCAACCACTTTGATATAGCCTGACTCAATCAATCCTGAGACAAGTCCACTCAAACAAGCTGGTTGGTTAGATATAAAGGAAAAGTGCTAAAAGAACAGAAAAAAAGAGAAAGGAAAGGAAAAGAAAGAAAAGTGCACACTTTTGTGACCAAACTGTCATCTTTCTATTGATAAAACAGGCAAAACATACTAGTTATAAAAAATAATGCTGTGAATTATGTTTTTTGAAAAGATACATGCACCCCAATGTTCACTGCAGCACTATTTACAATAGCCAAGACATGGAGGCAACCTAAATGTCCATCAACAGATGAATGGATAAAGAAGATGTGGTATATATATACAATGGAATATTAGCCATAAAAAAGAATGAAATAATGCCATTTGCAGCAACACGGATGGACCTAGAGATTATCATACTAAGTGAAGTAAGTCAGAGAAAGACAAATATCATATATCACTTATGTGAGATATAAAAAATGATACAAATGAACTTATATATAAAACAGAAACAGACTCACAGACATAGAAAACAAACTTATGTTTACTGAAAGAGAAGGGGGGGAGGATAAATTAGGAGTTTGGGATTACCATACACACACTACTATATATAAAATAGATAAGCAACAAGGACCTACTGTATAGCACACAGAACTATACTCAATATTTTATAATAACCTATAAGGGAAAAGAATCTGAAAAGAATATATATATATGTAACTAAATCACTTGGCTGTATACCTTAAACACATCGTAAATCAACTATAATTCAATAAAAAAATAATAATCTGTGAGCTCAGGGTGCGTCTGCATCCCCCTCCATCGATACCCCCCAGTCATATTCAACAAATGGATCTTGTTTATTCTTGATCCCAGGGCCCTTGATGGTGATTATCAATCCCCTGCTGGTAAGGCATTGCTTTATTTTTTTCTCTCAATGAAGTTCAGGTATTAGACTAGTTGGAAGTAAGTTTATCCTAATGGCTTATTATCTCTGTAGGCAACATCCTTCTTGACAAAGTGCTTAACCTGAACACAACTCTGCTAGATACATAACATTGCACAATCAATGAGTCAACTCATCTACATATATTGATATAAGTAAATTTCTGTACACATTGAGTTTCCATCATCACCACCAAAGGAATTAGTTACAGCTTTTATCACAGCGTGTGCTGACCAGTGGTAAAGCTACTTAGGATATTGGATTATATTTTTTAAATCTTGGACATGTAAACCAAGAACCCTTTAACTTTTCATTTCGGATTCATTCATACTGCATATCATTATTCAAAATGAACAAAATCTATTATTTTCTCTCATGGGAGCTTTGAACACCCTGCATTATTGCGTGTTATAGCTCCTACAATTATTAAAGGCAGATGCTATCCAGAATCCTCCTGGAAGTAAGTTTATATGAATAGCTAAATTTTCCAGTTAGATGAAGCTTTATTAATTTAAGCAAATAACTTTATTTCAACCACATTAGTTGGAAATTCGGAAAATAAGGTTCATATTCTCCATCTTCCTAAATAAAAGGTAATATGGTAATCATTTAGGAACATTATAAGCACAGTAAAATTTTGCTTACTGTCATACCTGAAATCATTTGCTGCTATATTAACTGGCGTTAGACTGATATGCTTTCCTATTAATAGATGTGATTTTCACTGCTTTTCTGTATTATACTTGTTATCATCAGCCCTCACCTTACATTGTCATGTGCTTGCCTGCATTAGCCCTTTTCTCCCCTTTCTATTTTGCTACCTCAAATCGATCATGTGTTTAGAAGCTAGATTACCAATCTTAATAGAACTGTGTTTACATTAAATGTAAATAGATGCTGTGTGAGAAACTGACTTTCTGAAAAAAATTCACAAGCTTTACTGCAGTGAGTGTAGTATTGAGGCTCGTTCCTCAGATGCCCTTTTGTTCCCTCCTGTGCTCTCCAGCTCATTCTCTTGGTGGGGGGCTGGGAGGCAGAGACTTTGAGGGTAAGTAACCTCTGAATAAATGCGTTATTACTAAAGGCAGAGCTCTAAGAATCTGGTATCTGACATTCCTTGGAATGTTTCAGAGTCCCAAATGCCACTTAAGAAGCACTGATATAAAAAAAGGTGGTCCATGTACGAAAAATGGGGCAGAATTAGTAAGGAGCTATTAACCTCTTGTACTGGCTAAAGAAAAATCACTCCATGATTTATGCGCATTTAGTTAATAGCATGCAAAAGTGGTTAAATTTTTGTCATATATGTCATATTCTGTGGTATTCAGATGCTCTCCCTGGAAACTGTATGTCTGAGGAAGAGAGAGAGAATCATGTTGTCAATGAACATCATAAACATACATGCTCAACAGGGGTGAAAACTGGCTCTCAGGAGGAGAAAATCTTATTTTTATGTATAAAGCACAGACAAATATAGATAGTAGATAAACAAATATATAGCATATCCGTGGTATTAAAATTTCATAGGCAGTAGTATTAGGAAACTAAGTTTAAACAGACTCCTTGGGTGGGGGGACAACATGAAAAAAAGGTTGAGAAATGCTGTTGTAAGACATGAAATATGAGACTAGCCCTTCACAGTGAAGGACGGGGTGCTGGTAGACATGAGCACGAGCAGCAGGGCCTGCAGGCCCCAGGCTTGTGTGTCCTCCAGATGGCCCCGTCTTCCTGTCCAGCCTTCCTCTCGTTCACCCCCACAGCAGAACCACCTGCATTTCTCCAAGGTGGCATTCTGCTTCGTGATAAGAGAACACATGCTGGTCCTTGGACCAGGGATTCTCTCCTCCCCCTTTCTTACCTGCTGACTCATCCCTCAATACCCAACTCAAGTATCACCTCATCTAGGGAGCTTTCTAGACATGTGCAAAACAACCACACAACAAATGCACAGATCTAAAGAAAGCAGGGTAAACTGATAACAGGGATGTTGAGCCATTTAAGGATGCTGACTTTGAGCAGAGACCTGAAGGAAGGGAGAGGGAGCCATAGGAATATTTATAGGAAAAGTGTTCGAGGTAGAAACAAATGCCCTGAGATCAAAGTAGGTTTGTCAGACTCATGAAAGAGCTCAATGTAGGTATACCCAGCAACAGAGAAGGAAAGTCCCAAAAAATTAGGTTGGAAAGGTGATGAGAAGTCATAACAATATGGATCATATGGGGCACTGCAGTGTTAGAACCTCAAATTTTCTACCAAGTATGATGGAAAATTGTTGGAGCATTTACAGTAGAGTGAACCATGAGCTGATTTGTGGACTTAAGGCTCCCTACTGGCTTCTGTATGAAGAATTCATTGAAGAGGTAAATAATCAAAGCAGGAGGCCAGTAAGAAGGCTAATGGGATAGAGAAGTGAAAATGATGGCTGCTTGGACTAGTGCGTTAGCACCTAAGTAGGTGAGAAATGGCCTAGAATTCCATGCCCCTTCCATATATATCTGGACACATGAAAAACTACTCCCTAAATTTCAAGAGTCAGTTCAAGTACCCAGGGAAGTCCCTGGTGGTCCAGTGGTTAGGATTCCGCACTTTCACTGCCGAGGGCCCGGGTTTGATCCCTGGAAGGGGAACTAAGATCCCGCAAGCTGCATGGTGTGGCCAAAAAAAAAAAAAAAAAAAAGAAAAAAAAGGTATCAAGTACCCAAACTGCTAGAAACCTTGTCCAACTATCCCTGATTGACAAGCATCTTCCTCCTCAAATCTCCTAATTCTTTTTGTATTCTTCCATTACTGCACTTTCCTCATTCGTTTGTAATTACTTATTCATGTATCTATCTTCCATGCCACACTACAAGCTCTGTAAAGGTTAATTCTATGTGTCAACTTTACTGGGCCATAGGGTGCCCAGATATTTGGTTAAACACTATTTCTGGGTGTGTCTGCAAGAGTGTTTCTGGATGAGATTAACATTTGAATTGGTAGACAGGAAAGCAGATCATCTTCCCCAATGTAGGTGGGCCTCATCCAATTTGTTGAAGGCCTGAATAGAATGAAAAACTGAATGAGAAAGAATGGAATTATTGGCAATTATATAAACATCTTGTTCAGTATCTAGTGATGCGTCCTGCTGTCTCTATGCTATAGTTTTTCTAGTACAAGAGGCACTGATTTGGACTAGATTTCTCTGAGGTTGAGGATCATAGGAATATATTTCTGGGGTGATGCCAAGAGCATGGTGATTGGGTACATCAGCCTCAGTGGGCCTTCATGACCCTTTGGAGCACAGCACACTGTTCATTATTTTTAACCAAAATTGTCCACCCTTTGTCTGTTGCTGAAACTGCGACAGACCTACTGTTAGTTTAATTTTTTAAAAAAGCATTCTGGGGCTTCCCTGGTGGCGCAGTGGTTGAGAGTCCGCCTGCCGATGCAGGGGACACGGGTTCATGCCCTGGTCCGGGAGGATCCCGCATGCCGCGGAGTGGCTGGGCCCGTGAGCCATGGCCGCTGAGCCTGCGCGTCTGGAGCCTGTGCTCCGCAACGGGAGAGGCCACAACAGTGAGAGGCCCGCGTACCGCAAAAAAAAAAAAAAAAAAAAAAAAAAGCATTCTGGGCTATTTTCCTAGTTATAGTGATATGTCTGTACTCCTCTATTCTTCCAAGTGTCCTTTGAAACGATCACTTGTGTTTTAATAACTGAATAAATAGGATCAAGGTACCAAGCATGATAAGCTATTAGGCGCTGCCACCTCAAAGCATTTTTAGAACAGAGCCAAGCATAAATGAATACACAGACAAGTAACCAACTAGACCCATGACTTTGGCCTAACTAGCACAATGTGCTGACTCAGCTTAGCAACCACCAATATGAAAACACTTTCCCAATAGAGACACATGGGAAAACCCCCCACTGCTAAGCATGTTGGATGAAGAGAAGCTTGATGATTTTCTAACCAGTTAGCCTCTCTTTCATCAGGCTGACAGAATACTGTTAAAACTATTTAGCATAATATTTACCTTCATTGCTTCCTACTGTGAAAGACATGAATGTTTCTTGTTTTCATCCCTTTGTTCTTTTCCTTTGTTGACACTGGATGGTGAACTTCTGTTGAAAACTGGCAGAAGAGGTGCACTGGTTTTCTCTTTTGGCTCACACTATGTTACACAGACTGTCTTGTTGTAGTCACCTCCTTTCTCCCACCCACTCCTCACTTGGGATTTCAGAAAACCTTCTGTCTTCAGGTAAATCTAATCAAGGCTTATTGAATGATTCCCAAACACTGTGGCAAACATTAAAAGCACAAAATATGGGCTTCCCTGGTGGCGCAGTGGTTGAGAGTCCACCTGCCAATGCAGGGGACGTGGGTTCGTGTCCTGGTCCGGGAAGATCCCACATGCCGCGGTGCAGCTGGGCCCGTGAGCCATGGCCGCTGAGCCTGCGCGTCCGGAGCTTGTGCTCCGCAACGGGAGAGGCCACAACAGTGAGAGGCCCGCGTACCGCAAAAAAAAAAAAAAGTACAAAATATTAGTGGGGAGGCTGTGACTTTTAGGTCTTCAGAATCAGTGGGGTCATTTTTCTCATCTTTGCCATCCTTCCAACACATACCAAAGAGGTCTCTGGCTTTAAAGAGGTGTTGTGTTTGCAGATCAGAGGTAGAAGTTCACTGAGTTATTCTGAAAATGAAGGAACACTCCCTCCCCAAGGCCCAAGTACCACAGCTTCTTATAGTGTTGTTTGATGAGTGGGATCTTGTGGGATCTCATACTTACAACTTGTAACGTTTTTTTCTAAGGGTCAGGGTATTTTTTGGCCAGGGAGACCCAAAAAAGGGGGCGGGGGGAATAAAAGAAAAAACAGAACCTGAAGTGGAAATGTACCTACTCATGGAGGGCTGGTCCTGGGCCCTCCATGGGAAGCTGGTGAAAGAAGGAGCCCTCAGCTCCACCAGCCTCTCCTTTTAAAAGGCCCTCCTTCATCCTCCCTATCCAGAGGTACTGTCTTCACGCTCCCCAGCCTTTGCCCAGTTTCCCTACCAAAGCCTCTTTACAGAGCCAACGGAAAGTGTGACAATGTGGAATATTAGAAATAGCACCCCATGCACAATCAGCTGAGTCCTGGTCCCAAAGTCAACATTTACTAGTGGTTTTTTAGGGCGAATGGTTCAACTCTGAACCGCTGTTTCCTAATCTATAAAATGGGGATCTCCTCCCTCGTGAGGAGGGAGATTAGGAAATGAACAGGGACAGAGATGTCCATTTTATAGATTCACAAATCTATTTTTAGGGTCAAGCAAGAAAATACATAGGTGTGTCCTATAAAATCTAAGTATCCTGCAAATATAAGATACGATCAATTTCCATTTGATTATCTTGCAAATGGTGCTCAATGGGTACTCCAAATGATTACTAAATGACGGCACTGCCTCATTTGTCAATTGTTATTGAGAGATAGTCGCAATTCCTCAGGGGTAAATCTGACATAACTGGAAGGAGAAACTTAACTACTAAAGTCATTCTTTTTTCAGTCAGTTGAATAATCAAATGGCATCTTAAAATCAATTATTAGATACTACGGGGCTGGTACCGTGTCAGTAACCTCAAACTGGCCATTTTAATGGGCATGATGCTGTAGCCAATTATGGTTCCATCACCAAAGAGTTCCAACCCCATGAGTTCCATTGTATACCAGAGAGGCCAGAAAGTATAACAAAACAACAAATTGCATTTCTAACATCCCCTTGAAACTGTGATAGGCATGTAACTTATTTGCCAAGCAGCTGAACCCACAGTGAGGTTTGGCTACAGACTTGGTTGCACAGGTAATGAACACATGCCTTGTGGCAAACACCATGGCAAAGGCATCTGGGTTTCCAGGGTCAGCTGTGGCAGAGTTCCAGAATCCAATACCGTGATTTGCTTGAGTCTGAACCTTGGAATGACTGAGAAATCACTGCATTTGACAGAGGCTACCTAAGAAATGACTTGATTATGTCTTCCTCCATTAGCAATAAGGGAGCTAAGAGTCAGATGTTATGGTAAGGACAAGTGAAATTATATTTTTGTACAACAAAGCTTGTGACTATGAAAAATCCTACTTACTACCTCATCTGTCTTGAAGATGGCTCCATATCAATACATATAGATTGAGCACATTTCTTTACTTTGCTGCTAAGATATACTGCACTTTTTTTCTACTATGGCACCTCCATATATCACTGAAAACTTGGCAAGAATCGTTTTTAGTAGCTGCACAAGATTTCATTGTACATATACACCATGATTTATGGATCCATGGCTTCATTTTTACACGTTTCTGTAACACTTTTTGGCTACACTAACAACTCTGGGCTAAAAATTCTTTTGACATTTTAACTTATTTCCTACAAAATATCCATAATCAAGCTTTATGTTAATACTTTTGGTCATTTCCATATTCTATAAGACTTTAATTTAGAAAAAGAAAAGGTTTCCAAAGAATATTCCTTATACTAACAATCCTCAGTTACAAGAGAAACTGGCAATGAAATAGCTCCTTTTATAGCATTCTACAAAACAAATTTTACAACAGTTTTGATTTATATTTGTCCAGAAAACATTTTGTTTACCCTTTGTTTGACTCTGAGGTAAATGAGTTCAGAGAGAACAGAGAACCTATAAACGCTCTCCGTGCTGGCTGTCAGGACCAGGTTGGGAGTCTTATCCCCACAGGTCTCTTGATCTGAGCTTTAGTTCCTGCTTGGGGGGCTGCCTCTCACCCAACCCACCTTCACCCTCCCCCTCCCATCTCTTGGGAGACTGACCTCTCAGACACATACCATGCCTGGAAGGCCAATGCCATAGGCCAGGTGCCAAGTCACTGCATGAATCTCTAGAGAAGAACTATACTGATTAAACCATTGAAATAGACCATTTGATCATTAAGCTGGTCATCAAGGCCCTTCTGGAAGTGATTCAGTCAGGCAGCAAAAACACTGAACTTGCTGTCATGAGGGGAGATCAACCCCTCAAGATTTTAAATCTTGAAGAAGTTGAGAAATATGATGCTGAAATTGAAAAAGAAGAAACAACAGAAAGCATCATGATGACTAAAATTGTGCTTGTGGCAATTTTAAAATTCAAATTATGGATGATTCTCAAAATGGCCTGCAGGCATTTCCATGCCATTTCTCCATACTGCCCAAGTCCTATGATAAACTTCCATTTTTTAACCTTAAAAAAAATTAGAGGGACTTCCCTTGTGGTGCAGTGGTTAAGAATCCATCTGCCAATGCAGGGGACATGGGTTCCAGCCCTGGTCCGGGAAGATCCCACATGCCACGGAGCAACTAAGCCCATGCACCAACCACAACTACTGAGCCTGCGCTCTAGAGCCTGTGAGCCACAACTACTGAGCCTGCATGCCACAACTACTGAAGCTCGCACGCCTAGAGCCAGTGCTCCACAACAAGAGGAGCCACCGCAATGAGAAGCCCGTGCACCGCAACAAAGAGTAGCCCCCACTCGCTGCAAGTAGAGAAAGCCAGTGCACAGCAACAAAGGCCCAACGCAGCCAAAAACAAACAAACAAACAAATAAATAAATAAAATAAAATAAAAAAATAGATTTAGACACTGAAGGGTAGAAGTCTGCAGGGAAGGGAGGGAGAGGAGGAATGAGGACGGAAGAGGGAAAATGGGGGGATAGGAGAGAAAATAATGAGAACTGTAAGGAGGGAGGAGAGAGGAGTAAAGGGGAGAAGTTAGAGAAATAAGCTGCATCCAAATATCCTCCTCAGACTTCTTCAAATAACCCCATCTCTTGTTTGATAATTTTGAAGGTTTTTTCTTTTTAAAACAACTTTTGGGGTTTTTTTGTTTTGTTTTTTAAAAGATTTATTTATTATTTATTTATTAAAAAAATTTTTTTTGGTTGCGTCAGGTCTTGGTTGCAGCACTCGGGATCTTCATTGTGGTGCGTGGGCTTCTCTCTAGTTGTGGCTTGCGGGTTTTCTCTAGTTGTAGCGTGCAGGCTCCAGGGCACGTGGGCTCTGTAGTTAGTGGTGCGTGGGCTCTAGTTGAGGCACACAAGCTCAGTAGTTGTGGCACGTGGGCTTAGTTGCCCCATGGCACGTGGGATCTTAGTTCCCTGACCAGGGACCGAACCCACATCCCCTCCATTGTAAGGTGGATTCTTTACCACTGGACCACCAGGGAAGTCCCACTTTGGAGGTTTTTTGTTTGATTGCTTGTTTGTTTGGTTAGTTTCATTTTTGTTTGTTGGATTTGTTTTTTAATTAAAAGTTGTTTTATTTTCTTTTGTTGCAAGCACTGCAAGCTTTCCATCGATAGCAAACTATAGATCTTCTCTCAGATAAAGCACTTTTGCTTCTCTTCACCTTCTTTTGTTTCCCTGTGGCAGGTGGAGCGGTCACGCAGTGCTGGCAATGTCAATGTCAAGGCTGTCATGTTCGCAGTCCACTCACTTGACGAGTGTCTGACTAGACAGAAACAGCTCTGCCCCACCATAAATCAGAGGCTAACCAGCTCACAGGGAAGAGGAGGCCTAGACCTGCAGACTAGCCTTACTTTCGTCTTTTTGCATACGTGAAATAATGAAGTCAATGTTCTTTGAAGTCAATTTGTAACTGCTTCAGAATATGGATTGTATAAATAATGAAATAATTTTTTATCACTTCAAAACCAAAAAATATTGACGTTTTACTTTAAAATAGCATGAAATAGGGCTTCCCTGGTGGCACAGTGGTTGAGAGTCCACCTGCCGATGCAGGGGACACGGGTTCGGGCCCCGGTCCGGGAAGATCCCACATGCCGCGGAGCAGCTAGGCCCGTGAGCCATGGCCACTGAGCCTGCACGTCTGGAGCCTGTGCTCCGCAGCGGGAGAGACCACAACAGTGAGAGGCCCGCATAACGCAAAAAAAAAAAAAAAAAAAAAAAAATAGCATGAAATAGCAAAAAAAAACAAAAACAAAAACAAAAAAATGTACAGAAGTCAGTATAGGAAGGCCAGGAGGAACTTTAATCCTGGGAGCAGCACTGGGTTGGTGAGTGGGGGGCTGTGCAGAGTCGAGGGAGAGAAAGAGAAAGAAGGGGAAGAGAAGAAGGAAGGATGAAGACCTTTCCCACACTCCCCTCCTACCCTTAGAATCCCAGACTTTGACACGTCCTTCAAAATCAGAATATGCTGCCTCAATGATACTGATAAATGAGCCATTCTTCATAGTAAAGTATACATACTTCTGTATGAAAACTTCCTCATATCCCAAAGGAGAAAAGGATACCACTTATTTTTTGATATAATATCTCTAATTAGGGCATTGTTAGAATCGCCAAGGAACTCCATTTTATTTTATTATGGTCTGATACAATAAACCTCAATATCATGAAGAAAGAAATGGATGCCTTCTCTGTCAATAAAATATAAAGAATCGTGAATTATGTAAGATTTAGGACATATAAGGATTTCCAAATTTTCAAAAGAAACTAGCTCTTAAAGTACAAAAGTGACAGAAATATTCATTGATTCAGGTCATGAAGATAGGTTTCAACCTCAAGTTATGATTGGTGAAATATGGATTTCTATCACTGTGATAGAAAAATTATAAACTGAGATCTTGCTATTCTGATGTAAAACATCTAATTGCGTAGTCATTCCTTGAATGTGCTGCTCATAACCCTGACTTAACCGCTTAGAGCTCTGACAACTACTTTGGAAGCATTACCCTTCCTAAGGATCAGGATGGCCTAAAGCTTGCACCACGCACTTTTAATCTGCTGCTTTTTGCGTGTGTAAAAAACTTGATTCTTTTTACTTCTCAAGTATAAAATTCTTATTTTCCATTTTTTTCTGTAACAATTCTCTTCAAATTTTTTGCAATCTTGCGATTATTAATAACCTCCTTTTTAAAAATCTCTCTGGGGAATTCCCTGGTGGTCCAATGGTTAGGACTCAGAGCCTTCACTGTGGTGGCCCAGATTCAGTCCCTGGTCAGGGAACTAAGATCCCACAAGCCGCCAGGCTCGGCCAAAAAAAAAAAACAAAATAAAAAAGTCTCTCTGCTTTCTAATTTTTCACAGAACCATATTATTCTAAAATTCCTCTTTTCTCTTTCTTATTATTCCACATATTTAAAACAGTGACTCCAAGGGAGTAGGTAGGATATCAAAAGATCTGCAGTGAAATCTCGGTTTGATTATCTACAAACTATGTGATCTTAGGCAGGTCAGTTAAGGTCTGATCCATCCTTTCTCTGCTCATGCATAAAATGAAGATCATTGTAACTGCCTCACCAAAGCCTTAAAAGAGGAATATAAGTTAGAGCACTTTGTAAACCACAGAGTGATTTCAAATCCAAGGTATTATCTGGAGGCTCTTCTTTGTCCTGTCTGCCAAACTGGAGCCTTCCCTTTGACCCTTTGACTCCATGTTCTCTTAAAGTTTTTATATTGAAGAGAAATAAATCCACAGCTCCTGTCCAGACCTCTGTCCCTAGCTTCAGTCACTCTCCCTGGCCATGTAGATATTACGAATCCTCAAGGTCATGGGACTCTTTTCTATGTCTTTGCATGGCCAACCGGCACAAAACTAGGCCAATTGTATCTGTTCACTTATAACTTAAACATAAACTCAAATTTAGCATATTGATTTTAACCATTTTTCCTCAAACCCAATTTCTTTCCAAATTTTCCCATTTTTCATAAACGTCACTAACACCCTGGAGCCATCTGGGAATCCAAGTCATTGTTGTTCCTTTCTTCTCACTTTCAATACCCAGTCTGGAACCAATTATTTTCAATTCATTCTTTTCTGCCTCTTTGGCATGTATAGACTCCTTTTTAGCTCCCTACCACCATCCTGGTTTAGACTTTTATTGCTTCCTGTCAGGACAATTTCAATAGTCCCTTAATTTATTTCCCCAACCACACACAGCCTTTAACTCATCTAGTATTGATATACTGCTGCCACATTCCCTTTCTGAAGGAACTGTAGAATGAGTCTGAGAGTGAAGGCCTATACAGGTTCAGATTTTTCTGAGTTTGCCTGGTACTTGCACAAGAAACTCAAGATTTTAAAAGGATATGGTCACCTGAAATGATGGTAAATTCTCAAAAGTTGTGGTAGGCAGCCTCTAAAGTGGCTCCAGTGATCTTTCCTTCCTGGTATTCATGTCCTTGTGTAATTCTCTCCCCCTTGCATGAGGCCTGGACCAACTGATTTGCTTCTAACAAATAGAATATGATACAAGTGATGAGCTGTCACTTCAGAGATTAGTTTACAAAAGAAAGTGACTGATGTTTTGCTGGCTCTCAGTCACCCTCTCCCTCATGTGCTCTGAGAGAAGCCAGCCGCCATGTTGTGAGCTGCCCTAGGACAGGCCAACCTGACAAGGAAATGGTGTCTCTGGTCAACAGGAGACCTGAGCCCTCCTATGGGTAAGCCTTGATATGAGACCACAGCCCTTGCTGACACCTTGACTATAACACCTTGACTATAACTGATGAGGAATCCTAGGCCAGAGGACCCAGCTAAGCCCTTGATTCCTGACTGGCAGAAACCATGAGATAATAAATGCTTGTTCTTTTAAGCTGCTAAGTTTTGGAATAATTTGTTATGTAGCAGTATATAACTAATACAGCAGTTTAGAGTGTGTAAATCAAGATTGTTTTCTGGCTTTCTCCCTCACCCCCTACAACTTGTGGTCAGAGCCCATGGGGAAACAGGCTGTGATAATTTTAGGGAAGGCCCTGAGAAGAGAGAGCTTGCTGCTTCATGGACCAAGTAACAGAGAGTAATATAAGTGGGATTAGTCCCACTTTAGCAATAGGACTGAGAAGAGTTGGATGTTATGGACATCAGAAGCACATCAAAAGCAGGAGACTGGACCATGACCTGGGTGCCAAGCCACAACATCTATATCATGTTGATGTCATGGCAACAACACAGGACACATGCAGCCATTGTTAGGATTCATCATGTGGAGGTGGAGAGAAAACAAGATTGGCAGGAAAAAACAATCAGAATCACTCATGATACACTCTAGAGTCTTCTTGAATAATTTAAGGAGAGCTGGCACCAAAGCCAGGTATCATCCTATTTGTTTCTTTTGTGCTACTGGGGCCCAATTCATCTTCCATGTAGCTAAGAGTGGAAATATAGACCTCACCTGCTCCCATCATGTCACGTTACTAATTTTGTTGCTTGCTTTTGAGTATTCCAATATTTGGCTTCTACTTCTATTCCCTGTCTCCAATATAGTCAAATGGATGTGAACGCCCTCTCATAATCATTGTGCTCACTCTCACTGGCCTTCCCACTGAATATAACCTTCTTCTCCCTCCTCACCTAATGTCCATCCCTTTGCAAACTTCAAAAGAAATTCTCTATATAGCATGCAAAATCAGTTTAAACAGTTTCTCTGTGAGTTTCTACCATGAAATTATAGAAGATTAATCTATTAATTGAGTATAATATACCAACTTACTTAGAACAGAGCTAATATTGGTTAGACATTTTCAGAGACATATCTATGGCATGGCCACTTCCCTTAAAGTCTCAATTTAATTATTAAGACAAAAACTTCTCCTGTGAAGCAATCAGAAAACACAGACACTCCAAGTACATATTCTTGATCCTTTCAGAACAAGTCAAGTTGCTGCTTAGAAGTGCTCACCCTCTGCAGTGAAAGGAGAGATTAAAATGCTTTTGGCTGTTTCAAAGCGAATTTCTATTTTCACCCTCACCTTGATATTGACCATAAATGGGAATTTCTAGGCTCTAGTGGTGGAAAGATGGTTGCCTGGAAATTAGTCCCTACTTGAAGCTGATTAACTAGAATTATTCCTGGTGAGTCACTCAGTCCTGCTGTTTCTCAGCTGTCTGTCACCAAATCTAGATGTTTGCATCCCAGAGAGAGGTCTTGAGAGAGATGGAGTAATATCAGTCATATAACATCACCAACATATAAATTTAACATCATAACTTATCGTGTGATACCTGCCAACACATTAATCCAGTCTAGTTCCCAGGCCCTCTCTTCAATTAGACCCATATGATGTAAAAAAGCAGAAGAATTGGGGCTTCCCTGGTGGCTCAGTGGTTGAGAAACCGCCTGCCAACACAGGGGACACGGGTTCGATCCCTGGTCCGGGAAGATCCCACATGCCGCGGAGCAGCTAAGCCTGTGCACCGCAACTACTAAGCCTGTGCTCTAGAGCCTGCGAGCCACAACTACTGGAGCCTGTGTGCCTAGAGCCCATGCTCTGCAACAAGAGAAGGCACTGCAATGAGAAGCCCGGGTATGGCAACGAAGAGTAGCCCCTGCTCACCGCAACCAGAGAAAGCCCATGTGCAGCAACAAAGACCCAACGCAGCCAAAAATAAATAAATAAATAAATTTATCTTAAAAAAAGCAGAAGAATCTATATACCTTAAACTTGTTTCATAGGATAATTTCACTCCTTCACTGAATACTCCTTCATTTCTTATAACTTGCCTACAATGCTTGTCCCTGGAAAAGAATATACTTATGCTTGGAAATAATTGCAAGTTGTAAATAACTGCATAATAGGATAATATTTTGAAATATCATCTGATATAATTTTCACTTTTGGGGTAATTCCTGTTGTCCAACCATTTACCTGTCAAGGATGAAGTGGCCGTTATTTCAGAGCATAAGCAGACCAGCCAAGAACAAAGAAGAAAGTGTTCATTTTTAAGTTTCAAAATAAACTTTACAAAGTTAGGCAAAGATGGTCATGGAAGCTCAGTCTTCCTGTAACAACAGCCTTGCACCTGAGAAAGAAAAGGGTTTCCTAAATTCCTAAAGCTTCCCTTTAAAGATCAAGAATCATAAAGCATAGAGATTTGCTACAAGCCATGGGAAAGAAAGGATGTACATTGTGATCTTTTTAGATGCCATTTCTTGTCACACAGGGGGTGACAGCACGGAGAGTGGTGAGAGGAGAGAAGGAAAGACGAGGTGAGTGTGGGACTCTGCTAACGTTTTGGCCCTGCCCCTTCCCAAGGTGAAAACCTTGACTGGGAGTGGGGACGGGACGGAGGGAAGGAGAGGTGGAGAGATCTGAGGGCAAATAGGATTTACACTTCTCTTCCCAGCTGGTACCAAAGTGATCTGCATTGACATGGGGTAACTGCTGTTGGACAGAAACAGCAATTATCTGCATTCAGGTGAGGAGAGGTCTCAAGTGAGTATTTGCTCCTGGTTCTCCAAGATTTATGCAAGTCAAGGAAAGGTCCAGAAGTTCCCCACAGAGGGAACCAGTAAAAATGTTGAGAAGGTGTATGGATTCATGGATTCTTCAGGCAAGTAGCCAGATGCCACGACAGGGATCACAGACAACAGAAGCAACAACTGCTGACTTGCCCTAAATACAAATAGAACCCACCGCTTTAGAGTATTGTAAAGCCCACAGAGAACGAAACATCCAGAGATGCTACAGAACACCCCAGGTTGGCATGTGGACCAGACAACCCTCCCTCTGACACCATGAGGTTTCAAAAGTTTCCTGGTGCCCAAATGCCATCTGGCCAGAAGAGAGGGAAAAAGGGGAGGGGAAGAAACTTTGAAAAACTGAGCATTATCCACGCAAATGAGTTAGTCTGGAAGAGGCAAATTTCAAAAAAGAAAATTACCTTAAATTAGAAAAATCAAGGTTCTTGTACCCACCACCAATCCCTCCAGTCCTCTTTACCCCTTTCCTACAGAAGCAAGGTCTTCAAAGAAAGTTGAGCTCAGTCTCACTACTATCATTACCATTCTTCCATCTGAATCATGTCTATAAATCTGATAATCTCTACAATAATTTCTTCCTTTCCATATATATTTGGAGGAAAATGAGGAATATATAGAGTCCTAAGCTTTAGTGTTTAGTTCTGAAGCACAGTTTCATAACACAGTAAAAACCCATCATACACTATGAGAGGGGTTCAGAAACTTTGGCTGCATAAATGTCGGGGCAACAATTTGCTAAGTTAATGAAATGAGAGGTCTGGTGAGAGTTAGCCAATCACTGATCACATTATGTCCAAATTTACATCATATCCAAATTCATAATGTTTCAGGGGCTTCATCTGGAGGTAGTTAGAGTACCTGAAAAACATATTGGGATAAGTCTTTATTTTAAAATAGCCAAGATGAAGACTGCACCATTTTTGATGAAACCACTTTCTTTCTTTTCTTTTTTCTTTTCTTTTCCTTTCCTTTCTTTCTTTTTTTTTATCAGAGTGGTGAGCAGACCACAAACAGACTGTGGAAGAATTTTAGATGGTGGTCTCCTGTCTATTTTTTTAAGTGTTTATAATACAATAGTGTTCATTGTTTCTCATCCGAACAGATTAAAATCCTATAATACTCGATATACTAGACACACAGAAACCCCTGAGAGTTTTGTGAAAAGCTGACCCATTCTTTCCATCTGTGCTAGTGAGGCCACACTTTCTGGTGAGGAAAGTGATGGCTCAGGAAATGCCCAAGAGGAGTGCTTTCCAAGTTGGCCAACATGTGTAAAATGTGCTACAATATCTAAAGGTTTAGTCCTTTATCCTCAGACCACCCAAATAATACCTTTTCTTGAAATTAGTTTATTTTTTAAAATACTGATCAAAATACAACCTATCCCATTTTACAAACCCTAGAGATAGAAAATGGAGTATTTCCTTCTCTTTTCTGAGCATCTGAACCCACCCCTGCTGCAACAGTCTTCTCAATCTCCTCCTCTTTGAATAGCGGCAAGTCTGCTTTGCCTTCAGCTGAACAAAAATTTCAACAGAATCACTTTCATTTAACTTGTCACAACTGTATCCACTTCTCTCAAGCACATGAGTCTAGTTAATGCTGTTCACGGCCCTCACCATTCTATCATACTTGATGTGGGGTGAATGAACATACTGGCTGATGGAAATTGCCTCTTTTTCCCCTCCAATTTCCATTCCAAATCTCCTAGATCAGCACTTCAAGCCATGTCTGAATATTTAATCCCTATGAAGACAGAGAAGCCCTCCAAACATCTCCTATGGTACTCTCCAAAGCCACTAACTTATCACCTCTGGTCTTAGACAATCAGATTCTCCCCAATTACAGATGAAGGAAAACTATGGTATTCTACAGCAGAAACTCTCAGCAAGTAAGAGTCCTGACAATTCCCTGCACACCCAGACAATTGAAACACTGCAGAGAAATTTAAGTGTGATTGTGCTGCTGCTTAAAAGAAAAGTCATGTATTCCTGGGAGGCACTATGATTTTCTTCATCATAAATGTCAATTTACACTTGCTCCACAGATTATGAAGTTTTCAATTTGGCTTGAATATTTATATCAAGTAATATTTACTTGATATAAAGCAAGGTTCTTTGTGCTATTGGTAAGTAAAGTACAATCTTCATGCTCCCTATGTGATAGTTTTATCACTGTTTTACAGATCATTGTAAAGGGGATATTTGAATACTCAAATAAAAGGGATTGAGCAAGTAGAGTGCCAGAAATAACAAATCTTCTCATAAATGAATACTCATAAAAAAGAATTAAAATCCTGGTAGCAAATTGTCTCAGACACCTCCCAATCATAAGTCAGAGCCAAAGGGAAAAGACAGTTGGGTGACAAGCAAGGAAGTTCCCACTATATGGATATTGGTAAATGGGCCACATAACCTCTGAAGCAGCTCTTTTACTCTGTTTATGGTTATTATGTTCCAATGTGAGTTAGGACACATTTAAGACTTTCCCATTATTTTTGTAAATGCTACATGTATTGCAAACCACTGATCAAGCTTACTAATACTTTCCTTTTTTGGTGGAGATGAATATTTAGGAACAGTCCTCCCACTAGAACATCACGCTAAGAAGCTTGAGCCCGTATAAAAGGCAAAATAAAGGACATCATTTGCATGTGCACAGGAAGCGCTTGGAGACCGGCCACTCTTCTGTTCTCCACACTTTTGTCAGCATTTTAATAACTGTATTTTAAGGAAAACAGAGGGTACATGTTTCTAACTCATTTACACTTAAATGTTAATAATATTTTGCAAGAGTTAGTTGATATCCAAAGTAATTTTTGTACTAATGTCTTAGAATGAGGGACTTGAATCTGGCCCATTTTAAATTATTTTTAGCACTCTTGCCTTCTCTTCTCCCTTCAACGTAAAGGGTTTCAGTCACTTTAAACATAGTCAAAACAGTTTCATAACCCTAATTTTACTTTTTAATATATTAATCTGGTGTCAAAGCTTCTATAAGATAGCTGACAATAACGTAATTTGTTCAACCTTTCTTTAGTCTTTCATGTGCCCAATCAAAATAGACTGCAAATTTAGACTACAATTTTAGAAACAAAATAGCAACCACAATATGGAAAACCAACATTTAAGAAAAAGAATATGTTTTCTGATTTCAAGTTTTGAACTGACATCTAAACTATATCTTAGTGAAGTAGACAGTTACTTAATAATACTTGGTGGCAATTGCTATGCAATATGATGATTTAAAATAAATGTTAACTGTTTTAATTTATTGTTGTATCAGTGAAAACCATCTTTATTTCATGAAAAGATTAGACATGTGGCCCCTTAAAGAAGAACTAGATGACTCAATTATTCATAAGCTGAAGACCTTCCATTTACTTTAACCTGTATTCGGACTCTTAGCTACTAGAATTCCTAGCTGTTTTATTTTTCCTGGAACTCACAGAAAATGGCATTAGTAGTTTTCATATCATCACTCACAACAATGAAGCAGTTTAAGACAAGTCTTTATTTTTGCATTGATTACTTCAGTGTCATCAGTTATACCTATGTTTTCCTAAGGAATCCTATGTGGGAATTCAAATCACTAAATGTTGTTTAAATGATTAAAATCCCTCCAGTGCTTCCATGTTGCTATTCTCTGAAGAAAACATGCGCTAAACATAGTAATATCTATATAAAAATAATTACACAAGTTATAACTTGCATAGTAGTCTCATGCAATGTGAAAAAAATAAACCAAACTATACAAAAGTGAAATTTTAAAAAATTGTTCAGACATTGGACAGAAATAAAAAAGAATTTTTGTTAGTACTAACTGGCACTTCATATTAAAATGCCCTATTTCCAAAAATACCAGTGTTAGGGATAGTTAAATCTGAACTTCTTGGGGGGTGGGTCCCAGGCATCTGCATTTTTTCAAAGAATCTTTGATGATTCTTATATAAAGGCAGATTTGAAAATCACTGACTTACAGGAATAGAAATTAGAAACTAAACATAGGCTGGAGTAAGTTTGTAGAAAATACTAGCTGTAACAGGGCTCAGTGCAAGTATCTGACCATGGTCTCAGGAGCCCGGGTGAAAGCATGTCAAAATTAGTTTTAAAACCTATAGTACTAAATGCTGAGTCTTTTTTTTGAAGCAGGTAACCTGAATAATAGTTTTGTCATTTCTTTATAGGCCTGATTATATCTTAGGCTTGACAAAGCTACTATTTATTTCACAAATATTTATTGAGTTCCAGGCAGTCTGCTAGGCATAGAATGACCCAGAGCAGAGAAAGCCTAGCCAGAGGCCCATAAACCATTTGGACCAACCACTGTACTTTCCAGAACACATTGACAGTAATGATCACATGAAATTTTTTTCCTGGGAAATTAATCTTTATGGTAGTAAGATTGCTACCATTCATTATTCTTACACTGCCAATTTTTATGATTTATATATGTATAATTAGTACTGATGTGATTTTTAAAAGACAGCCAGCAGTCCACTCCCAGGAGGAAAAGGCTCAGTTTGAGAGATAAAAAGGTATCAATAATTACGAATCATAAGAAACTTCACATACCCAGTCATACAGGGAAATATCTTAGAGTAGTCAGAGATGAAGTTAACTACTGCAGGACAAAACAGGGAGAGTAAAATAAATGAACCCTTTATCCTCTTTAGGGTGGCACATTGAATTCTGGCTTCTGAACTGTTAGTTTGGTTCAGGAATGGTTTAGTATCAGAAAGTGTCCTGTGGTAGTTATAATTGTTGTACAATTTTGTTTTGTTTTGTTTTCTCAGAGATCATAGAAAAAAAGCAAAGTCCCACTTCTAGAGGTGGGGAATGAGGGTAGGGAAGTCTTGTAAGAGGAGGGACTACTTGAGCTGAGTTTTAATAGAAAAGTCACTGTTAGCTGAGTAAAGAAGAATGTTTGAGTGGGAAGGGAGGAGCATACTTAGGCCTAAGGGAATGGGTGGGTATATGTGAAGGCTCAGATGCACAAACCAACAGGGTTGCTCGGAAATTTTCGAGTAGTTCAATGTGACTGGAGCATAAACGGCAATGGAGGGAGGGCTGGGAATTAAAGCCAGTACTGATACACTAAAAAGGCATTGGTGATTTATCCCACAAACTCTGTACAATCCTTGAAGTATCTTTAGTAGTAGGGAAGCACCAAAAGATTTATATTTTATATTTAAGATTTGTTTGTGGAGATTTAGGGTTGAAAGGCTGTGGGGAGGGGAGATGTGGAGGAGGGGGAGGCTGGAGATGGCTGGAGGCTACTGGAAGTGAGAGCCTGGACTCAGGAATGGCAGTGGGGATGGAGAAGAGGGAACCCTATAAAAATGGGTTTATAAGATACCATCTCCATCATAGCAGCTGGATGAGAAGGAGGAGGGTAACTGGTAAATGATGACAACTTTTGTGGGAATAGGATACAGAGGAGAAGCAGGGCTGCTTGAGTGTAAATGCGTGTAGAATTAGATGCAGTTTTAAGTTAGTTTGAGAAACAGAAAATATGTGGCCTCTAAAAACTTTTCAAAATTCTTTTGAAAACCCAAGTTTAAGAACATTCTGGGGACGTCCCTGGTGGTGCAGTGCTTAAGAATCCGCCTGCCAATGCAGGGGACACGGGTTCGAGCCCTGGTCCAGGAAGATCCCACATGCCACGGAGCAACTAAACCTGTGCGCCACAACTACTGAGCCTGCACTCTACAGCCCACGAGCCACAACTACAAAAGCCTGTACACCTAGAGCCCATACTCCGCAACAAGAGAATCCACCGCAATGAGAAGACGGCACACCGCAATGAAGAACAGCCCCCACTCGCTGCAGCTAGAGAAAGCCCATGCGCAGCAACGAAGACCCAACGCAGCCAAAAATAAATAAATGAATAAATTGAAAAGAAAGAACATTCTGCAAAAATAGCTGACCTAGACTCAACAAAAATGCCAAGTTTGGGCTTCCCTGGTGGCGCAGTGGTTGAGAGTCCGCCTGCGATGCAGGGGACACAGGTTCGTGCCGCGGTCCGGGAAGATCCCACATGCCGAGGAGTGGCTGGGCCCGTGAGCCATGGGCGCTGAGCCTGCGCATCCGAAGCCTGTGCTCCGCAACAGGGGAGGCCACAGCAGTGAGAGGCCCGCGTACGGCAAAAAAAAAAAAAAAAAAAAAAAAAAAAAGCCAAGTTCATGACAGGCAAGGAAAGACTAAAAACACTTCTAGACTAAAGATGACTGAGGAGTCTTGACAGCCAAACGCATGGGTCCAGGATTTCCTTGCCTTACAAAGAACATGATTGAGACAGTTGGAATATTTTGAATATGACCTGTGGATTAGCAACTAGTAGTGTATCAACACAATCCTAATACTGTATTAATTTTTGGTAAGCGTACTGTAAGAAATGTCCTTGATTTTTAGGAAATGTATACTGAAGAATTGAGCGGTAAAAGGATGTCAGACATGCAGCTTACTCCAAATGGTTCAGGAAATTAAAAATGTACTTGTAGAAAGACTGAATTGTAAAGGTAGTTTGGTAAAGTATTAATTTTTGAGAATTTGAGCAAAGGGTATATAGGAATTCTATGTTTTATTCTTGTAATTTTTAAGTAAATATGAAATTAGGTCAAAATAAAAGTATTTCGGTAAAAAGTTCTTTTGTGAAATATTTACAATATTTAGAAAGCATAGAGAATAACATAACAAATACTTATATTCCCTCCAACCAGCATAACTGATAGATAATATTGTCTTATTTACTTTCAGTCATTTTTGAAGCAAAATAATTATATCATAATTTACAGAGAAAAGAATTCTTGTGTGTGTATGGGTACTTCAGAAAAGGAAGACAATGCAAAGGTTGTAGACTAAAGTAGGTTTAATCATCCCTTAAATTAAGAAATGATCAAGCCTATAATCTCCACAATATACGAACAGCTCATACAACAACAAAAATTAAACAATCCAATCGAAAAATGGGCAGAGGTTCTTCCCTCGTGGTCCAGTGGTTAAGACTCCACGCTCCCAATGCAGGGGGCTCAGGTTTGATCCCTGGTCAGGGAACTAGATCCCTCATGCCGCAACTAAAGATCCCTCATGCCGCAACTAAAGATCCCACATGCCACAACTAAGACCCGGCCCAGCCAAATAAATAAATAAGTTTTAAAAACGAAAAAAGAAAAATGGGCAGGAGACCTTAATAGACATTTCTCCAAAGATGACATAGGTGGCCAGTAGGCACATGAAAAGATGCTCAACATCACTAATTATTAGAAAATGCAAATCAAAACTACAATGAGGTACCACCTCACACTGGTCAGAATGCCCATCATTAAAAGGTATACAAATAACAAATGCTGGAGAGGGTGTGGAGAAAAGGGAACCCTCACACTGTTGGTGGGAATGTAAGTTGGTGCAGCCACTATATGGAAAACAGTATGGAGGTCCCTCAGAAAACTAAAAATAGAATTACCATATGATCTACCAATTCCACTCCTGGGCATATACCCAGACAAAACTATAATTCAAAAAGATACGTGCACCCCTATGTTCACAGCAGTACTATTCACAATAGTCAAGTCATGGAAACAACCTAAATGTCCATCAACAGATGAATGGATAAAGATGTGGTACATATATATAATTGAATACTACTCAGCCATAAAAAAGAACGAAATAATGCCATTTGCGGTGACTTGGATGCAACTAGGGTTTATCATACTAAGTGAAGTAGGTCAGAAAGAGAAAGAGAAATACCATAAGATATCACTTACATGTGGAATCTAAAGTATGGCACAAATGAACCTAACTACAAAACAGAAACAGACTCAGACATAGAGATCAGACTTGTAGTTGCCAAGGGGTGGGGGGGAAGGAGAGGGATGGGATGGGCATTTGGGTTGGTGGATGCAAACTATTACATTTAGAATGGATAAACAACAAAGTCATACTGTATAGCACAGGGAACTATATCCAATCTCCTGGGATAAACCACAACAGAAAAGAATATAAAAAATGATTGTATATATGTGTATAAATGAGTCACTTTGCTGTACAGCAGAGATTGGCATAGCACTGTAAATCAACTATACTGCAATTAAAAAAAAGTAAATTAAAATTTAAAAAAAATTTTTTTAATCTGGGCTTTAAAAAAAAAGAAAAAAGAAATGATCAAGCCCAGAATATAAGATTACATTCTGGGGTATTCTCAGAGACTATGAAACCTGCAGTAAAGCTAAATCTTAGAGCATAATTTAATTACTCTGCAAAAGGTCCAAGAGGTTAAATTTTAATTTTAGTTTCTATAGAAAGCAAAAACAGTTTTTTCCCACATATCAGCAAATGAAAAGAAAGTACTTTATTTGTTGTTTTGCTTTGATTGGAATCCACATAGAGAAGCCACTTCAACGGTGCCACTGAATTGAAACTATAATATAAAAAAAAGACTGGCTATTCACAAAATAGACTCTTTGGAGAGTCTCTTAAAAAACACTAAATAATACAAGTCTGTAAAAATTGTCAAAATATGTGATACCAAGTACTAAAACCAGTGACAGAAGTTATATCCAAGGTTTGCAACCGAGATGTAATTTTTGCACTAATCCTCTTTATCTGTGTTCCTGACCACCTTCCTTTTCAGGAAGAGAAGGGTCACTGCCTGGTGCTCATTTGGGTCCAGGTGGAAGTCAGGAGACTTGATCTGAAAGGAAATTTGAGATGGACACATGACACTACCCTGGCCATTCAGGATGTCTGGTCTCCTTCAGGTAGCTTTATCCAGATACTCATCTCTAAGGCGTTTCATCTTGGTTTCATTGGTAAACAGAAAAAAGGCCAAGAGAAGAACAGGAATCCAAGACGGGTCAGCAAATCAAACAGTGTACACACAAGAACACATGGAACAAATCCATGTGGCCCCATGTCAAAGAACGATTGTTTCCAAGAATGGAGCAAGGGCAAGGGGCTTGGCTCCCCTGAGCAGAGTGGGGATCTGGGGTTTCAGGCTCACCCACATCCACCTTCTGCTTTGCTTTTCTCTAACTCTTGCCTTATCTTTCTCCCTGCTCTCTCTCACTTTTTATTATTTTCCTTTCCCCTTTTAAACTGTCCCACCAAAATGGGTTAGCTCTCCTTGAAACACTACACTAAAGAGGGCGCTGGCACTTGTGCTCTCATCTCTCACTGGGAATTTATGAGTAGTTTCCCACTTTTCTCAGATGTCTTCATTTGGTTCCTCCTTTTGTCAGGCAGAGAATAAATCCTAGGTGACATGGTAATGACCTTTTCTCCTACAACCTCTTCAAAATGAAAACAAACAAACAAACAAAAGATTCCATTTTTCATTTTGAATAGGTCTCCTCACAGTATGTCTTCAGATTGTAAATAAAACTTCTAGCCTATGTAAATAAAATTATTTTCTTAATTTTTATGTCCTTTCATGGAAAAAACAATACCATCATCATTGAATGCTGTGGCTTTCCCTCTTTCTACTGAGGAAAATCATGACTAGTAGGAAAGGTACAATATCATTAAGACAATATATGAAAAGAGTGGGGAAAAAATGACTTAGAAACACAAAAGAACTGCTAAACTGGTCTCTTTCCAATGGAAAACAACAGCTACTAACATGAACCAACATAAAATATCCTAACACGCCAAATCTGTTTATCTATGTTGCAATGTAGGCTAAAATACAAAGAATGTTTAGAAGCCATGGTCTCCAATCCTTGGAAATTAAATTCTGAAATTTAAAATAAATTTAAAAAAACTAAATTTTATGACATCATTAAAAATGAAAGAATCTTTTAGCAGAATTACGATAAGCATATGTGTGTATATGTGCTTTTATAGAGGTATTTGAGGTGTTTGCCTAAATATGAACAGGATTTATCTCTAGGTGATGCCATTTTATGTAACTTTTTTTTTTTTTTTGCGGTACGCGGGCCTCTCACTGTTGTGGCCTCTCCCGTTGTGGAGCACAGGCTCCGGACGCACAGGCTCAGTGGCCATGGCTCACGGGCCCAGCCACTCCGTGGCATGTGGGATCTTCCCGGACCGGGGCACGAACCCGTGTCCCCTGCATCGGCAGGCGAACTCCCAACCACTGCGCCACCAGGGAAGCCCTTATGTAACTTTTTAATGTATTTACATATTTTAATGTTTTAATTATAGTATACACTACTTTTATAATCAAGAAGACAAATTTATTTTCTTTTCAGATTGCAAAGCAGTTCATGAAATGTTTTAAAACACCAATTATTTCTCTGAGTTGAAAGTCATTTTAGAAGTACATATATATTTTTTGGGGGGGGGAAGCTCTGAGATCTTTGCTTCTTTTAATTTTCAATGGAAATGCATAGTCCAGGAGAGAAAAGGTTAATAAGAATGTCCTGAAGGTACAGATGGTTCTTATGGAGAAAACGTCTATTTTTCAATTTAAAAGAATGATTGGCTGGGGTCCCACTGAGTTCACTGCACGGGCCACTGCTAGTTTTAATTTGTGCCAATAGGATGGAGAAATGGACGTTAATGAGGATGTGTTTTTTTTTTTTAACATCTTTATTGGAGTATAATTGCTTTACAATGGTGTGTTAGTTTCTGCTTTATAACAAAATGAATCAGTTACACGTATACATATGTCCCCATATCTCTTCCCTCTTGCATCTCCCTCCCTCCCACCCTCCCTATCCCACCCCTCTAGGTGGTCACAAAGCACTGAGCTGATCTCCCTGAGCTATGCGGCTGCTTCCCAATAGCTACCTATTTTACGTTTGGTAGTGTATATATGTCCATGCCACTCTCTCACTTTGTGCCAGCTTACCCGTCCCCCTCCCTGTATCAAGTCCATTCTCTAGTAGATCTGTGTCTTTAATTCCATCTTTCCCCTAGGTTCTTCATGACCATTTTTTTTAGATTCCATAGATATGTGTTAGCATACGTTATTTATTTTTCTCTTTCTGACTTACTTCACTCTGTATGACAGATTCTAGGTCCATCCACCTCATTACAAATAACTCAATTTCGTTTCTTTTTATGGCTAATATTCTACTGTATATATGTGCCACATCTTCTTTATCTGTTCATCTGTTGATGGACATATAGGTTGCTTCCATGTCCTGGCTATTGTAAATAGAGCTGAAATGAATATTGTGGTACCTGACTCTTTTTGAATTTTGGTTTTCTCAGGGTATATGCCCACTAGTGGGACTGCTGGGTCGTACGGTAGTTCTACTTTTAGTTTTTTAAGGAACCTCCATACTGTTCTCCATAGTGGTTGTATCAATTTACATTCCCACAAACAGTGCAAGAGGAACCCCTTTTCTCCACACCCTCTCCAGCATTTACTGTTTGTAGATTTTTTGATAATGGCCATTCTGACTGGTGTGAGATATCATATTGTAGTTTTGATTTGCATTTCTCTAATGATTAGTGATGTTGAGCATCCTTTCATGTGATTGTTGGCAATTTGTATATCTTCTTTGGAGAAATGTTTATTAAGGTCTTCTGCCCATTTTTGGATTGGGTTGTTTGTTTTTTGACATTGAGCTGCATGACCTGCTTGTAAATTTTGGAGATTAATCCTTTGTCAGTTGCTTCATTTGCAAATATTTTCTCCCATTCTGAGGGTTGTCTTCTCATCTTGTTTATGGTTTCCTTTGCTGTGCAAAAGCTTTTAAGTTTCATTAGGTCCCATTTCTTTTATTTTTTTTTTCATTTCTCTAGGAGGTGGGTTTAAAAGAAGCTTGCTGTGATTTATGTCGTAGAGTGTTCTGCCTATGTTTTCTTCTAAAAGATTGATATTGTCGGCCTTACATTTAGGTCTTTAATCCATTTTGAGTTTATTTTTGTGTATGGTGTTAGGGAGTGTTCTAATTTCATTCTTTTACATGTATTTGTCCAGTTTTTCCAGCACCACTTATTGAAGAGGCTGTCTTTTCTCCATTGTATATTCTAGCCTCCTTTATCAATGATAAGGTGACCATAGGTGCGTGGGTTTATCTCTGGGCTTTCTATCCTGTTCCATTGATCTATATGTCTGTTTTGGTGCCAGTACCATACTGTCTTGATGACTGTAGCTTTGTAGTATAGTCTGAAGTCAGGGAGCATGATTCCTCCAGCTCCGTTTTTCTTTCTCAAGATTGCTTTGGCTATTCGGGGTCTTTTGTGTTTCCATACAAATTGTGAACTTTTTTGTTCTAGTTCTGTGAAAAATGCCACTGGTAGTTTGATAGGGATTGCATTGAATCTGTACATTCTTTGGGTAGTACAATCATTTTCACAATGTTGGTTCTTCCAATCCAAGAACATGGTATATCTGTCCATCTATTTGTATCATCTTTAATTTCTTTCATCAGTGTATTATAATTTTCTGCATACAGGTCTTTTGTCTCCTTAGGTAGGTTTATTCCTAGATATTTTATTCTTTTTGTTGCAATGGTAAATGGGAGTGTTTTCTTCATTTCACTTTCAGATTTTTCATCATTATTGTATAGGAACACAAGAGATTTCTGGGCATTAATTTTGTATCCTGCTACTTTACCAAATTCATTGATTAGCTCTAGTAGTTTTCTGGTAGCATCTTTAGGATTCTCTATGTATAGTTTCGTGTCATCTGCAAACAGTGACAGCTTTACTTCTCCTTTTCTTACTTGGATTCCTTTTATTTCTTTTTCTTCTCTGATTGCTGTGGCTAAAACTTCCAAAACTATGTTGAATAATAGTGGTGAGAGTGGGCAACCTTGTCTTGTTCCTGATCTTAGAGGAAATGGTTTCAGTTTTTCACCATTGAGAACGATGTTGGCCATGGGTTTATCATATATGGCCTTTATTATGTTGAGGTAAGTTCCCTCTATGCCTAGTTTCTGGAGGATTTTTATCATAAATGGGTGTTGAATTTTGTCGAAAGCTTTTTCTGCATCTATTAAGATGATCATATAGTGTTTATCCTTCAATTTGTTAATATGGTGTATCACATTGATTGATTTGCATATATTGAAGAATCCTTGCATTCCTGGGATAAACCCCACTTGATTATGGTGTATGATCCTTTTAATGTGCTGTTGAATTCTGTTTGCTAGTATTTTGTTGAGGATTTTTGCATCTATGTTCATCAGTGGTACTAACCTGTAGTTTTCTTTCTTTGTGACATTTTTGTCTGGTTTAGTTATCACGGTGATGGTGGCTTTGTAGAATGAGTTTGGGAGGGTTCCTCCCTCTGCTATATTTTGGAAGAGTTTGAGAAGGATAGGTGTTAGCTCTTCTCTAAATGCTTGATAGAATTCGCCTGTGAAGCCATCTGGTCCTGGGCTTTTGTTTGTTGGAAGATTTTATATCACAGTTTCAATTTCAGTGCTTGTGATTGGTCTGCTCATATTTTCTATTTCTTCCTGGTTCAGTATCAGAACATTGTGCATTTCTAAGAATTTGTCCATTTCTTCAAGGTTGTCCATTTTATTGGCATATATTTGCTTGTAGTAATCTCTCATGATCCTTTGTATTTCTGAAGTGTCAGTTTTTACCTCTCCTTTTTCATTTCTAATTGTATTGAGTCTTCTCCCTTTTTTTTCTTGATGAGTCTGGCTAATGGTTTATCATTTTGTTTATCTTCTCAAAGAACCAGCTTTTAGTTTTATTGATCTTTGCTATCGTTTCCTTCATTTCTTTTTCATTTATTTCGGTTCTGATCTTTATGATTTCTTTCCTCCTGCTAACTTTGGGGTTTTTTTATTCTTCTTTCTCTAATTGCTTTAGGTGTAAGGTTAGGTTGTTTCTTTGAGATATTTCTTGTTTCTAAGGTAGGACTGTATTGCTATAAACTTCCCTCCTAGAACTGCTTTTGCTGCATCCCATAGGTTTTGGGTCATCGTGTGTTCATTGTCATTTGTTTCTAGGTATATTTTGATTTCCTCTTTGATTTCTTCAGTGACCTCTTGGTTATTATGTACTGTTTAGCTTCCATGTGTTTGTATTTTTTACAGAATTTTTCCTGTAATTGATATCTAGTCTCATAGCATTGTGGTTGGAAAAGATACTTGATACGATTTCAATTTTCTTAAATTTACCATGGCTTGATTTGTGACCCAAGATATGATCTATCCTGGAGAAGGTTCCATGAGCACTTGAGAAGAATGTGTATTCTGTTGTTTTTGGATGCAATGTCCTATAAATATCAATTAAGTCCAGCTTGTTTAAGGTATCATTTAAAGCTTGTGTCTCCTTATTTTCATTTTATATGATCTTATATGATCTTTGGTGATTGTGGGGTGAAAAGTGGGGTGTTAAATTCCCCTACTATGATTGTGTTACTGTCGATTTCCCCTTTTATGGCTGTTAGTGATTGCCTTATGTATTGAGGTGCTCTTATGTTGGATGCATAAATATTTACAATTGTTATATCTTTGTCTTGGATTGATCCTTTGGTCATTATGTAATGTCCTTCTTTGTCTCTTGTAATAGTCTTTGTTTTAAAGTGTATTTTGTCTGATATGAGAATTGCTACTCTAGCTTTGTTTTGATTTCCATTTGCATGGAATATTTTTTCCATCCCCTCACTTTCAGTCTCTATATGTCCCTAGGTCTGAAGTGGGTCTCTTGTAGACAGCATATATATGGGTCTTGTTTTTGTATCCATTCAGCCAGTCTATGTCTGTTAGTGGGAGCGTTTAATCCATTTACATTTAAGGTAATTATTGACATGTATGTTCCTATTACCATTTTCTTAATTGTTTGGGGTTTATTATTGTAGGTCTTTTCCTTCTCTTGTGTTTCCTGCCTAGAGAAGTTCCTTTAGCATTTGTTGTAGAGCTGGTTTGGTGGTGCTGAATTCGCTTAGCTTTTGCTTGTCTGTAAAGGTTTTAATTTCTCCGTCGATTCTGAAAGAGATCCTTGCTGGGTAGAGTAATCTTGGTTGTAGGTTTTTCCCTTTCATCACTTTAAATATGTCCTGCCACACCCTCTGGCTTTCAGAATTTCTGATGAAAGATCAGCTCTTAGCCTTCTGGGGATCCCCTTGTGTGTTATTTGTTGTTTTTCCTTTGCTTGTTTAATACTATTTCTTTGTAGTTAATTTTTGATACTTTGATTAACACATGTCTTGTTGTGTTTTTTCTTGGATTTATCCTGTATGGGACTCTCTGTGCTTCCTGGACTTGATTAATTATTTCCTTTCCCATATTAGGGAAGTTTTCAACTATAATATCTTCAAATATTTTCTCAGTCCCTTTCTTTTTCTCTTCTTCTTCTGGGACCCCTATAGTTTGAATGTTGGTGCGTTTAATGTTGTCTTAGAGGTCTCTGAGACTGTGCTCAATTCTTTTCATTCTTTTTTCTTTATTCCGCTCTGCAGTAGTTATTTCCACTATTTTATCTTCCAGGTCACTGATCCATTCTTCTGCCTCGGTTATTCTGTTATTGATCCCTCTAGAGAATTTTTAATTTCATTTATTGTGTTGTTCATCACTGTTTGTTTGCTCTTTAGTTCTTCTAGGTCCTTGTTAAACGTTTCCTGTATTTTCTCCATTGTATTTCCAAGATTTTGGATCATCTTTACTATCATTATTCTGAATTCTTTTTCAGGTAGACTGCCTATTTCCTCTTCATTTGTTTGGTCTGGTGGGTTTTTACCTTGCTCCTTCATCTGCTGTGTGTTTCTCTGTCTTCTCATTTTGCTTATGTTACTGTGTTTGGGGTCTCCTTTTCACAGGCTGCAGGCTCGTAGTTCCTGTCGTTTTTGGTGTCTGTCCCCAGTGGCTAAGGTTGGTTCAGTGTGTTGTGTAGGCTTCCTGGTGGAGGGGACTAGTGCCTGTGTTCTGGTGGATGAGACTGGATCTTGTCTTTCTGGTGGGCAGGTCCATGTCTGGTGGTGTGTTTTGGGGTGTCTATGGCCTTATTATGATTTTAGGCAGCCTCTCTGCTAATGGATGGGGTTGTGTTCCTGTCTTGCTTGTTGTTTGGCATAGGGTGTCCAGCACTGTAGCTTGCTGGTTGTTGAGTGAAGCTGAGTGTTGGTGTTGAGATGGACATCTCTGGGAGATTTTTGCCGTTTGATATTACGTGGAGCTGGGAGGTCTCATGTGGATCAGTGTCCTGAAGTTGGCTCTCCCACCTCAGTGGCACAGCTCTGACGCCTGGCTGGAGCACCAAGAGCCTGTCATCCACACCGAAAAAGAGAACAATGGAAAAATACATATATATCGTTGCTCCCAAAGTCCACGTCCTCAATTTGGGATGATTCATTGTCTATTCAGGCATTCCACAGGTGCAGGGTACATGAAGTGGACTGTGGAGATTTAATCCGCTGATCCTGAGGCTCCTGGGAGAGATTTCCCTTTCTCTTCTTTGTTTGCACAGCTCCTGGGGTTCAGCTTTGGATTTGGACCCGCCTCTGCATGTAGGTTGCCTGAGGGTGTCTGTTCTTTGCTCAGACAGGATGGGGTTAAAGGAGCAGCTGATTCGGGGGCTCTGGCTCACTCAGGCTGGGGGGGAGGGAGGGGTACGGATGCAGGGCGAGCCTGCGGTGCAGAGGCCGGCATGACGTTGCACCAGCCTGAGGCGCGCTGTGTGTTCTCCCGGGGAAATTGTCCCTGGGTCACGGGACCCTGGCAGTGGCGGGCTGCACAGGCTCCTGGGAGGGGAGGTGTTGGGAGTGACCTGTGCTTGCACACAGGCTTCTTGGTGGCGGCAGCAGCAGCCTTAGCGTCTCATGCCCATCTCTGGGGTCCGCGCTGGTAGCCGCGCTCACACCCTTCTCTGGAGTTCGTTTAAGTGGCGCTCTTAATCCCCTCTCCTCGAGCACCAGGAAACAAAGGGGCAGGGAAAAGTCTCTTGCCTCTTCTGCAGCTCCAGACTTTTTTCCGGACTCCCTCCCAGCTAGCTGTGGCGCACTAACCCCTTCAGCTGTGTTCATGCCGCTAACCCCAGTCCTCTCCCTGCAATCCGACCGAAGCCCAAGCCTCAGCTCCCGGCCCCCGCCTGCCCTGGCGGGTGAACAGACGAGCCTCTCGGGCTGTTGAATGCTGGTCAGCACTGATCCTCTGTGCGGGAATCCCTCCGCTTTGCCCTCCGCACCCGTTGTTGCGCTCTCCTCCATGGCTCCGAAGCTCCCCTCTACGCCACCCACAGTCTCCGCCCACGAAGGGGCTTCCTAGTGTGTGGGAACCTTTCCTCCTTCACAGCTCCCTCCCACTGGTGCAGGTCCTGTCCCTATTCTTTTGTCTATGTTTTTTCTTTTTTCTTTTGCCCTACCCAGGTACGTGAGGAGTTTCTTGCCTTTTGAGAGGTCTGAGGTCTTCTGCCAGTGTTCAGTAGGTGTTCTGTAGGAGTTGTTCCACATGTAGATGTATTTCTGATGTATTTGTGGGGAGGAAGGTGATCTCCACATCTTACTCTTCCACCATCTTGAAGCTCCTACAGCTACATATATTTTTAATGCAAATCCATTTTTAAATGAAGCAGCATTGAAATTAACTTTTTACGACTAATGTTTAGCTTCTTAAAATATTGAGTGTTGGTGAAGTTCCTGGTATTAAATATAGGTTCCTTTGTACAAAAGCAGTTGCTATGGTGTCATCACTTTGTACTTGCACCTGAAACTTCTATATTATAGGTTTATAATTTCATATTATCTCATTCCAGTTAAACTTTTAAAAAAGTGCTTTTGATTATCTGCTACGGAGCCCATAGGACTCTGGCATCACTTTGTCAACAGAGAGACCACCAATCATAAGCAGTGAAAATAAATCCTCAGTGCACTTGCGAGCAGAATCCAGACTGATCTCAGCCCCCATCCCCTCCCACCTACCATCTGGACCTCCTTCAGCAAAGGGAGCAGCAGGAGGAAGCAGAAAGGAGCACCTCCCCCTCCATTAACCACTGCAGCCTCTAGAAACAGGATCCAGAGAAAGAGGTCCCAAAGTCATGACTTTCTTTTTCAGCACTTTGCTGACAGAAACTTTAAGAGATCCTTCAAGTCCCCTTCAAATCTATGATCTATGAATTTAAAAATAATTACTTTTAAACAGTAGGCTTTCAAACTGAATGTTCTATCCCCTCTTACCAGGATTAGGGATGCAATTTAGATCAACTTTTTTTATAGCAGATGTATGAATAAATTACCAGTTCAATCCCTACCCTTCCTCCATTTTAAATATTTTTGAAGTGCTGAGGTTCTTCTCATAAAAGCATCTTTTGACCCATTTAGTGGTATTTCATTGCTTGGAGACTTCTCTGGGATTTGATCCATCAAGTATTCTCTGTCTCTCTCCTTCAGTTCTCTATTGACTTGAAGTTTATCAACAAGTTTATCTGCTCCCATGCTTAAAAAAAGGGCTAAACACTACCTCCTACTTCAGCTACAATCCCATCTTTTTCTTCCCTCCACCACCACCTTCAACCTCTATTCCTCCCCTCTTCACCACTGGTTGGTTCCTTCTGCTGTCATTCTGGCATAATGGTCTTCTAAAGACAGAACCTGTAGTCATCTTGTTGCACTTTACTCAACCATGTTATTTTATTCATTTTTTCTTTCCTTCTTAAAATTTACTTCTATCAGGATCATGGACACTAAATTCTCCTGGCTTTTTCCTATTCCACTAGACTCTTTGCTGATTTCTTGTCTTTTGCTTACTCCTAAATATTGGTATCTTCTAAAGCCCATCCTATGTTTTCTTCCTCTTCCTAGGCATTGAACCCAACTGATATTGCTGGCCACCCCTATATACCTCCAACTCTCTTCTGAGTTCCACATCAATATTTTAAATTTCTCAGTGGATATTTTTTCTTTCCTCACTCAGTGAGTCTATACATTGTACCAATTAAGAAACAAAAATATTTCACCTCTATAAAAATACTGGTCTCTTTTTATCTATTTTCTCCTCTTTCCAGGGTACATTTTGTTCAAAGATACAAATCTTACCATGTTAATCCTCAGTGTTAAAAAATTCAGGGTCTCCCTAAGGGCCCAGATGAAAAATCCAAAATGCCACATCCTGGTTTACAGAGTTCTTCCTCCCCAGCCCACTCCTCTAGCTTCATGTTCTTTCTCTTTCTTTCCTTATGCCTCCAAACCTGCCAAGCAACCATACATATGGTATACTCCCAACCACACCATCTTCATGCATATCGCTGGGTTTCACCACATGGTTTTCTTGGACTGGAATGCTTTTCCTCCACCCCTTTCTTCTTCACCAGCTCAAATGTTTCTTCCTAAGTTAAACTTTCGGTTCAACCCCCCACCCCACCCCTGCTATGTTTGTTGATCTTTAACACGACATTTTTACTGTATTGCAAATCTTGTGGCAACTAGTATCCCCACTGCCTAGCACAATTCCTGATACACGGTAAGGCTCTTCACATATATGAGTGAATTAACAAATGAATTAACTACAAACTCACACAATGGGGGAATTTTGGATGGGCAGAAAAATGAGAGAGTTTGGGAATAGAGAGTAAGGGAATAAATACGGCTTTTATTTACATCTGGCTACCTCATATTTCTATGAATTACTTATAACAACTATGATTAATATATGCCATTACATGACTCCCTACTCTCTCCCTAATCCAAACACTTTTGGCAGGGGAAGTATAATTTCGGCATACCCCTCCAACATTCCCTACATTTGCCTCTATGTCTCTCCCCAGGAGCCCTTCTCTCTTCTTGACATTCTTCTCACCACTAAGCACTTACCCTGCGCCGCAACCTTGAGCTTAACTGAGCACAAACCTAATTCAGATTATTAAATTAAAACAGATTTATTTCACACTTGCTGCAGCCTAATGATAGTAAAGTGGGTAAATAATTGTGACCAACACTTATTTACTCATCCTTTTACCTCTCCTCAGTGGTTGTAAAATAATGCATGAAAACGTATTGGAATTAGACAGATAGAGGAAGGTATTGATGATAAAGAAAAGCACATCTCTATATTGATGCATCCTTAGCAAAAAGATTTGGAATAGGTTTTCAGATCTTTTTCTTTTCTCATGAGCAATACTGGAATTCTACATCTAGGAGCAGAGGAAAGCATGTATTTGACAGCTACTTATTTTAGGTTGTCATATCCAGCCCCTGAAATTTAGAGGAAAACTAGAACCTATAAGCTGATGAAAGTCAGAAGTTCTTAATTTCTGGAGTAACAGTCCAGTAGTGTGACTGTTTACTACCTTTTAATTAGGTATCAAAGTTGTATAATTTTGGTGGAATGTGGCTATCAGTGGACTCTATTTTAAGAGCAACTATTCATCATCATATTGTGGATTCTGATACTCAGATGGTCACAAACTAATTAAGTAATTGCTAAATATTAATATATGTCCTTTAGAAAATGGATTATAAACTGAATGTCACCTGAGGAGGAAGAAAGGTAGTTCAAACCCCCTTAAATGAATGTCAATGCCCTATTTCACATGAAGCAAGTGATTTACATATTTAATGCCATTTTTAAAAGAACAAATTATAAAATATTGAATCAATTCTAATAATTTATGTTTGAAATACATGGGTTCATAAAAGATATAGTTTTTGATTTTGCTCAATTCAACTACATTCTTAAGGACATATATGTATGAGATGCTACTGAACAGCTATCCAATGTCTCCATCATTTTTTACCTTTTTCTCAAAAGAGAACATCCAAGACTGAAGCCATTGAATCAGCCTTTACTATCTATTGTTATTGGTAGCCCTGAACCACTGACAGAGCTGCGGGAGAGCCCTAGCAACCTGGGAAAACAGAGCCTCAAGGTCCATGTCCATGTCAAAAACCAAGCTAGATACTCTCCATGCTATTACATATTTTGTGTTAGAGTTTGAGAGACAGGAGAGGGTAAACTGAAAGACTAACATTTTAAGGCTACGGCTGAGGGGTGCTAATACAGGAAGTGGTAAATACCTCCATTCAGCTTTGCATGTGGAGAAAGCAGATTTAAAGGAACGTAAGTGCAGGCTAGAAGAGAGTAGAAGACATGCCCAGAGATCATTCTAAGGGGCCTTATGGAAGGACAATAAAGAAAAATCTCATCCTCACTGATGGTGGATGGATGTTACAGGTTGCTTAAGTGCATATGAAACTTGGGTCTTTTTGATCTCAGCTGATATAATCATCTCTCTCTCTCCTATTAGCAGAAAGAATAGAGAAAGGAACCTTGTTTCATGGAGAATGAGAGATACCTCTCTACTCAAATATCTAGAGAGTCTTGCTGGAAGAATGGTGCTTAGATAGTATCCATTACCTGTGTATCTCAGTTGAGAACAATATGCCTACTTAACCTGTACAGGACATAAACAGCTCAACATTCATTTCTCTTTTTGCACAATTTTTCCCATGCCATTATAAGATGAGGTAAATGGGAAGAATAATGCACAAATGTGGTGGTTCAAAATATGTATTTCTTCTAAATGCCACATGATTTTCCTTTTAAATGGCAGCTGCTGTAAATATAGAATAGCTATTGTGTACTTGTTTTTATTATCCCTACTGAAAAATCTCTAGAAATAAATAATTCACATAGTTGAATTTATAATGGCAACTTGGTTATTGTTGCTTTGGAAACTATTTCTTCTGTGTATGTATACGGACTCAATTGATATTGGCCATCATTTTTTAAATATCACAAATAATTCTGAGTTTTCCAGGGATTTTTTTCTTCTCTCTTTATTCATTGAATTAAGGCTATTCAAATTACGTAGAAAAGGATCTGATCAATAGTCACATCTAACCTATACTTTCTACTCTAGGAACTGGAGAAAGTATAATAGAACTAGGTCTTTGTGTTCAGTCAAGGAAGCTTGGGGTTAAATCCTGGGTACCTTTCTGGCATTATAAATCTGACTCTTTTCTCAATCAATGTAGTAGGGGTTGCTTTGTGATTCACTGAAGAATTCATTTAGGAAAATTCAATTAAATATTTATATGATGCTATTAATAGACAGTAGTGCTCTTTTAAAAATATTTAACAAGTTAAGGCTGTAGCTACCACTCCTCTGCTCTACCATAATTATATAATTAAAAACAATTACTATTATTTAAGAAAAAAATCACAAATAAATAATATGAATTCAGGACATATTCCCTTAGCTATAGGCTCTTAATCGTAGAAAGCAAAAATTATAGAATTTTGGTGTTGAAACAAATTTTGGATGTCCTCTAAGAATAGAGGTATAAGGACCTCATCCTGATAAGGATAAAAATGAATGATGATGCTTTGGTGCTAGAACTATGGACTGTTCCATCAGATAGAAGGAGTGAAAGTTGCTGCCAAAGGCAAATCACAAAGCTGTCCCACAAACAAAAGATACACATAATGGAAACTCTAAACTACCCAGATAACTTGTAAAGATATAGTCTGCTAAAAATCAGTGCATCTGGCAAAATTTGCCTCGTTTTCCAAGCAATATCATTTTTCAGATTTTAGAGAAAGCAATAAAGTCAAATGCTAATCTAAACTTGGTTACTAAGACTGAAGAGGATTGATGAAGAAAAAATGACAGGAACCTTGGGACCATGCCACTTTAGATTTATAATAGCCAAGGAAGTATGTATTAGGCATAGGCAATAAGGTCAGCAGTCTCTGAAAAACGTAAGATCCCCACTACACATCTATTACAATGGCCAAGATCCAGAACTCTGGTAACACCAAAGACTGGTGAGGATGTGAAGCAACAGGAACTCTCATTCACTGCTGGTGGGAATGCAAAGCAGTTCAGCCACTTTGGAAGACAGTTTGGTGCTTTCTTATAAAACTAAGCATACTTTTACCATATAATCCAGCAACCATACTCCTTGATATTTACCCAAATGAACTGAAAACTTAAGTTCACACAAAAATTTTCCCACAGTAGCAGCTGTTTATAGCAGCTCCATTTACACTTGGCAAAAGTTGGAAGCAACCAAGATGTCTTTTAGTAGATGAATGGATAAATAAACTGTGGTACACCCAGACAGTGAATATTATTCAGCAAAAAAAAAAAAAAAAAAAAGAAATGATTCATCAAGCTGAAAAGACAAAAAAAGAAATTATCTATCAAGCTAAAATGATCTAGCAAGCTGAACTTTAAAGGCATATTGCTAAGTGGAAGAAGTCAATCTAAAAAGGCTATATACTGTATGATTCCAACTACATGACATTCTGGAAAAGGCAAAACTATGGAGAGAGTAAAAAGATCAGTGGTGGCCAGGGGTTGGGGGGTAGGGGGATGAGGTGAGGGATGAATAGCGGGAACACAGAGGATTTTAAGGACAGTGAAAACCCTCTGTATGGTACCATAATGATAGATTTGTATCATTATACATTTCCCCAAATCCATAGAAATGTACAATGTGAATTTTGGGTGATTATGATGTATCACTGCAGGCTCATCGATTATAATCAATGTACCATTCTGCTGGGGAATGCTGATAACAAGGGAAGTATGCATTTGTTGGGTCTGGGGTATGTGGAAAATCTCTATCTTCTGCTCAGTTTTACTGTGAATCTAAAACTGCTCTAAAAAAATAAAGTCTTAAAAAAAAGTAAACAGTCAAAAACTTAAAGAAACTATACATTGTCACCTATGATAGACTTAGGAGAGTAGGAAGGAGTAGGAATAAAATTACAGAAGAATCCCTTGAGCGAGAAAGGAGAGAGAGGTGCCTAAAGTGTTCCATGTGCTTGCAGAGAGAGCTCTGTGGTGAATCGATACTTGTTTTTCATTTTAAAGGTCAAGGAGGCTCAGATCTGTACATACAGTGTGGATAGCAGAAATCTTTCAGAATGAGTTAAGGACTGGGGAAACACTGAGAAATTAAAGAGAACTTTCTAGGTATGCTCAGATACAAAGAAACTGAAGAAAAAGCAAGACAGGCTGTATGGTCAGAAGATTAGACTTGGAATTCTGACTTTTGTCCTCGTTAGCTTGTTACCTAACTAATTTCAACCTTTGTTTCCTCATCTGTGAAAGACTGCCTCATCCTAAAATTTTGGGCGAGGATTAAACAATATTGGTAAAATATTAAGCACAATGGCTGGTACATAATCAGTTCTCTTTTAAAAGCATTAGTTGCCATCAATATAATTACTGTTAATAATGTAGACACAATTCCTGGGGTTCATGACATGATAAGGGGAGTAGAATTAAATTCTAGTTTTTTCATCTGTGATATTATCTGTCATCTACAATTTTGTTTCATCTGCATGTCTGCACATTTCATTAGCATTACTTCTTTCAAAATTAAAGACTATGATGAACATACTGACTAGGATTGGGCCCCAAAATAGAAGTTTTAGCACCTCTTCAGGTTGATGCCAAATCAGTAATTCACATCCTTTAGGTGTGATTTAACAAATTGGGAATTAATCTGGCCATATTATCATTAAATTAATATTTCATCATTTATCCACCTATATATCTGGAAAGTCAAATTAACTATTAAAATGCAAATATTCTATTGAAATATATAGAAGGTGTTCAAGAAACATTTGGTGACTAAGTAGTGCATGAAAAAAGAACTGGAGGGAATCTGGAAAAATAAAGAGAAATGATTATTAGATAGTGATTTTTGTCTCTCTTTTGTTTCTTTTACTGCTGTTATATTATTTCTACATTTCATAAAGAACACTTTTAATAAAAAAGAAATCAAGATATACATGGCACATAATGTTTCCCTGATTTTCCATTATGATAACCAAAAGAGGAAGCAAATCTAATTTGTTGTAACTTGTATTTTATGCCTTCTGATAGCTACCACATTTTATTCTAAGTATTCACAAGTTATCAGTTCAATTACCATTCTGAAGTCTTGCCCAAATTTGATATTAATCAGGTTTGCCCAAATTTACAATACCCACCTTTTTTCTTTTTTGACTGTTGAAAATGTATTTGTCTATAAATTTAAACTATCACACTGAGGAACTATCATGCTGAAGGAATGCTAAAGGATCACTATTAAAGATACACTCCTTATGAGTATAAAATATGTGGGGTATGTAATGTATTTTTGTTACTGTTGTTTTTGCAAAAGATGTTAGGTTGATTCTGAACTAGTCTATGAATTATTTATTCATTTGATATCAAGTAGTAATACCATTTACTTCCTATTGTCTGGTACTAGATTTAAACTGGAAATAAAAAATTAGAGCCTAAAGCAATTATACTCCAATAAAGATGTTAAAAAAAAATAGAGCCTAAATATGTTTCTTCACCTCTTAATGATACAAGTTTGCTTCCAAGGAGCCTTAACTCATAGAAAAGACAAAGCATTATGTTATTCATTCATTCAATAAATATTTACCATATATACTTAAAATACAAAGTACTGTGGGGTAAATTAAAATTAAATAAAATTTATTTAATAAATATATGATGTGATAAGAGAATAATAGATGTACAAACTACTTAAGACCTGACCTACAGAAGTAAGTTTATAAAAATATTGGTGTTGGGCCACGGCTTCATGGAGAAGATGGCATTTCATAGGTCCTTGAAGAATAGTAAAATATGTAGAAGTGTTGGGTGGGGGGAAGGTACGTATAAGGGGAGGTGTGAGGAGGTGCTTGGTCCAAGCAGACAAAACTTCATTAGCAAAGTTAGAGAGGAGCAAAAGTGTCAGGCATTTATGGGACGCATGGAATATTTCAACTAAGGATGATTGTTACAAAAGATATAACAGAAGACAAACCTAAAGATTAAGGTTTGGATAATATTGTGGGAAGCAGTAAATTCCAGGCTAAAAAATCTGAATTTGTTCTATAAGAAATGGGGAACTCATTAAGGTGTTTACATGGAGAAGTGACAGTATCATAGCTGTACTTCAGGGAAATTATTTCGGCAGTGATATTTTCAATACATTTAAGAGAAAGAGAGTTTGAGATGGGTGGTAACTAAAGAGTCCAAATGAATAATAATGAGGGATGATCTAAGTGGTGGCATAATATGCTTTATTTTATTACTCAATATATCTGAGTATTTAATACAAAGCTTTCTGTTATAAACAAATCATATCAAAGAAAATATTTATTCAGTATATTCTTACTTAAAACCCAGGCAAGAGGTAATATTAAAGACAAATTACATGTACTACAATGTTCATTGCAGCTCTATTTAAAATAGCCAGGACATGGAAGCAATCTAACTGTCCATCAACAGATGAATGGATAAAGAACATGTGGCACATATATACAATGGAATATTACTCAACCATAAAAAGAAACGAAATTGAGCTATCTGTAGTGAGGTGAATGGACCTAGAGTCTGTCATACAGAGTGAAGTAAGTCAGAAAGAGAAAAACAAATACCATATGCTAACACATATATATGGAATCTTAAAAAAAAAAAAAAAAGGTTCTGAAGAACCTAGGGGCAGAACAGGAATAAAGATGCAGATGTAGAGAATGGACTTGAGGACGCGGGGAGGGGGAAGGGTAAGCTGGGACGAAGTGAGAGAGTGGCATGGACATATATACACTACCAAATGTAAAATAGATAGCTAGTGGGAAGCAGCCGCATAGCACAGGGAGATCAGCTCGGTGCTTTTGTGACCACCTAGAGGGGTGGGATAGGGAGGGTGGGAGGGAGACGCAAGAGGGAGGAGATATGGGGATATATGTATATGTACAGCTGATTCACTTTGTTATAAAACAGAAACTAACACACCACTGTAAAGCAATTATACTCCAATAAGGATGTTTAAAAAAAAAAAGACTAAGTATGGTGAAAATAAAATTTAATAGAATTCTATCATTACCAACACTTAAAATGTCAGTTTATAGGTGTAAACTAAAATATAAGGAGAGGCCTAAAAATATCATACTATTTTATAAACAAGTAGATGTGAATTAAAAATAAATAATCTAAGGAAAACAGACTTCTGCTAAAATGTAAAATGCAAAGTTGTGGTAGGCACTGCTAGCTGTCACCTCAACATCCTTCTTCCCTTTCTTCTTAGTAACAGAACCTACAAATTCATTAAGGCATGTGGCCACCCAGAATAAAGGTTATACTTCCCAGCCTCCCTTGCGGCTAACTGGGATCATGTCATTAAATTCTGGCCAATGTGATTTAGCCAAAATGTACTGTATGACTTCTAGAAAATGTCCTTAAAGGAAAAAGATGTGTTCTGTCCCTATTCTTCCTTACTGCTAGCTGTAATGTGGACCCCATGGCCAGAACTTAAGCAGCCATGTTGAAAAGATGAAGAAGCCAGGTACTGAGGATGGCAAAGCAATCATCCAGAAGAAGCCTGATGCTCTGATGACCACAGAGTCACCATATGTTTGTACAGTATGTATGAGGTAAATAAAAATCTTGTTTAAACCACTATTGTTTTGGTTTTTCAATCACTTGCAACCAAACCTAATCTTTAGAATCAATATTATTCTAGATCTTAAAAGTTGTCATCCCAAGAAAAAAAAAATTGTTAACTATGTATGGGGATGGATGTTAACTATACTTATTGTGGTGATTATTTTGCAATACATACAAATATTGAATCATTATGTTGTATACCTGAAACTAGTATAGCATTATATATCAATTATACCTCAATTTAAAAAAAAAGAATAGAAGTAATAAGGATAAGGTCTGGAATGATGGAAAGAATGCTGGGCTGGGAGTCAGAAGACGGGGGTGCTTATCCAACTTTACCAAGTATTTAAGTTTGATCAAATCTCTTAACTTGCCGGTGTGACTGGTACCCTTTTACAATGCCAGTGTTGGTCCCATTGCCAGCTTTAAATCTGAGTGTAAGTTGCAAGGATTAAATGAAATTACACCTATAAAAAAAGGACAGAAATGATGTTTTCTTTAAAAAAATTAATATTGTTCTAGCACTTTATATTAAAATGACATTGTAACCAACCAGGAGTGCGGGATATGGTTCCAGGACATACTTCACAGTACAACCGTCACAAGGGAGGTACTGGATGGGAATCTGGATGGAGCAGAAAGAGGAAACAAAGAAAGGAGGGGAATCTGCTTTGTATAAATGTGTAAATCCAAGCCTGCATCCTTGACATCTTCATTATTACAAATCTATTTCTTCTCCTGCTGATCAAGCTGGTGTAGGTTGTAAATCATTTATCTGGGTTTCGAAGTACCCAATAAAACCTAGACACCTTGGTATACCTTTTCTACAAGGAGGCACTGTTGCCTGGAAGTAGCCATAACCTTGGAAGAGGCTTACCTTCTTGGTGGCCTGATAAATGGACTTGGGATTGCAGAAAAGGTTTCTCCCTGCTATGACTGTCATTCAGGAGGGTTGGGTGAGGAAGGAATAAAAAAGTGTAAGAACAATGAATGGAGACGTGGATATTGTAAAATATATTAAGCTGTGTTTTGGTCAAGTTAAGCATTGGCTAAATGGGCCTTCCTGATATAAGGCACTTAAGGATGTGTTCCTTAACTCCAAAGCACCTAGACCAGAGGATTAAATAAATATTTCTTAAATCAAAGAACATGTTCTACGCGGCCTTAACCAAAGTCTAGAAGACTGAAGGGGCCTGGGCCTGATGATTAAGGATTCTTGGGCCAGGAGATGGGTAGGCCATTGGCATGGGATTTTTAGTAACTGCAGCTTTTCTCAGCAGCAAGAAAAGAGTATCAGAGAGGCTCAACATAGGCTAAAGGAGTCTGTTTAAGCAAGGGTAGGGAACACAGAGCCAGGGACAGGGAGAAGTCTGGGCAGGAGTTCTGCAACAGGGAAACTTGTGAGTAAGTGAGTGGGATGTCCCAGTAGGCCAGCTCTGCACAGCCTGAGGGAGTCTGGAGAGGAGGCCTAGGGAGGGCTGGCTGCCAGTGGATTGGCAGTGTGTGGTGGGCTTCCAGCCAGGGGACTGGGGCTCAGGCCCCAGGAAGAATAGCTGAAGGATGTCAGGTGCAAATGATAAACTGAACTCAGAGTTAGAAAACAAGGTGGGAACATGGTGACAAGGAAAGATGCAAAAGGCTAGCTTTTAAAACAAGGTTCAAGGTATAAGGTCAGAGGTGTCAGCAATAAGGTAAGTGGATCCTGAGCTACTGAAATATGTAGGGATGCAAGAGTCCCTTTATTCTTAGGACTAGGATGAAGCTAACAATGGAAGCAAACTGGTCTCATATCCAGAACCTAAAGGGCTTTGGGCAGAGGCAGACGGTTTTAATCACATTATACTGAACAAGAAGGCCTCAAATGTGCAACCAGAAAACTGCTCTCTATTCAAACCCAATCTGCAGGCCTGGGCCTTCTCTTGTTTTAGACGCACTTTACGGCAGTTACTGTTGACTTTGGGGGTCACTCTCAAGAGTAACCTCTGGTCACTTTAGACCCCTAAATCACAGTTTTAATATTAAAATGACCTGTCCCATGTAACAGTAAAAACTTCCAACTACATTTATACCAAATGTTCTCTTCTCCCTAGCTTGAACCTGCTCAAAAGCAGGGTCAGCTTCATCTCAATTTCTGTCCCTACCCCTCTGCCCCCAGCTTGCTAATAATCCATGGTTTCTGACTTCTCCCAAGGTGGAGCTGGTGGGGATTGGGGAGAAGATGAGGGAGGAGGATTTTACTCATCATATACTGTTGTAGACAACTGGAGATGATATTCTCTGGGCTTGGCTGGTGTTTAAAGCTCTATTTTCTTTTGGGATGCTTTTCAAGGTTCTTTGGAGAGAAGTCCATTGCTGGAGATCACTGATCCAAGGTTCCTGTGGTACAGGGCAATGCACCACCTCTGACTGACTGCCCATGATTCCTACCTGGGCCCCTAGACATCCAGGGTGCACCTCCAGCTTCTCTCTTCTGAGAGAGAGAATCTCTCCAGGCAAAGCTGCCCCACAGGCTCTCCTCTACTTCTCTTCTCCCTCATCTGGTCTGTGGGAAACTCTCACGAATTCTTTGCCCCCAACAAATTCTGGAAAAACAGCCTGCTCCAATGGATCAGTGTCTCTTAGGTCCACCATCGGGGCAGCTGGCCAGCCAGCTGCAGTCAGCCTCCTACCCTTTAATTTGTCTGACCTGAGACTGTGTCCACTGGGTCTTCCAAGTAGCAAGAACTTGGAAGAACCATGCCGAGCTCTCTGGTTCTTTGAATGCAGAATGAGGCAGAGGGTAGGGGACTTACAGTTCTTTGATAGCTTTCCCCATAATCCCTCTTCTAATCTCCATTTCTTCCCTTTTATACCCTCAATGTGGGTGAAGACCTACACAAAACTAGCTTTGGTGATCTCACACCTCATTTTGAAATATGGGAGTAGTCTGAACATACTCAGAAGGCCTCAGCCAAAGTTAAGAATCAAATACTTTGGTTTTAGTACCCAGTTATAATCACAAACATCTACATTTAAAAAAAATTTAGCTTGCATCATGTTTAGATATACTTTGTTGCCTTTTTGTTATTGTTTCTAAAATAATCATTTGCTTATATGAACAAGATTCATTATCAGAAATGATACCACCCACTGATCATAAAAGGCAACATGCTGAGGTGTTGGCCAAAAGACACCTCCCCGCACCCGTGTACACACAGGTCCCTGTGAACAGACAGATAATTTTAAATATCAAGGAGCCATCTTTTGCTATGGAAGACTTGCTAAATATTCCCATGGTATGTCTTTCCTTACTAATTTGTCATAAGGGGACGCTTTTTTCCCCCTCAAATTCTTCTTAAGCCACTTCAGTAAGAGATTACTTTTAACAGAATCTCCTAAGTTACATTTTTTTTCACATCTTTATTGGAGTATAATTGCTTTACAATGGTGTGTTAGTTTCTGCTGTACAATAAAGTGAATCATCTATATGTATACATATATCCCCATATCTCCTCCCTCTTGAGCCTCCCTCCCACCCTCCCTATCCCATCCCTCTAGGTCGTCACAAAGCATCAAGTTTATCTCCTTGTGCTATGCAGCAGCTTCCCACTAGCCATCCATTTTACATTTGGTAGTCCATATGTCACATTTTACCTCTGAACAGGAATGCTGGGTGAGACTGCACTTAGACAATTAGACAGTCTTCCAAATTTCTGTTGGCTAACTTTCAGGGAATTTGATTAAACTATTTGGGGTGTGTTTGCTACTACCCCACCTTATTTTGTATCACAGTTAGCCCTTGTTTTCTCCCTATTTAAGTTGGTACATCTGCAAAGGTTGTTACATGGCATTCCAAGCTAACAATAATGCCATTAAAGATACTCGGCATGGCTGGAGACAACTGAAGGGATATCATAAGTAGAAGGGATATCATAAGTATCAACTGAAGGGATATACATATATACACTACCAAGCGTAAAATAGATAGCTAGTGGGAAGCAGCCACATAGCACAGGGAGATCAGCTCGGTGCTTTGTGACCACCTAGAGGGGTGGGATAGGGAGGGTGGGAGGGAGGGAGATGTAAGAGGGAAGAGATATGGGGATATATGTATATGTATAACTGATTCACTTTGTTATAAAGCAGAAACTAACACACCATTGTAAAGCAATTATACGCCAATAAAGATGTTAAAAAAAATAGGTACCATTTACAGTGATTTTTTTCTATTTTGGTATAATGGAAGTATGGCAATGGTTTAGCTCTATTATAAGACCAACATTAAGAAAATTGTAGAATAAACTTGTTAAACGTTTCCAAATAAATTATCCTTTTGCATCCAGGCTTAAAAAAAATATGGAATTTTAGAAGTTGATATCTAATTAGTTGGTCCCCAATTGAGAGCTTGGCTATCACCTATTTTTGATATTTGGGCATCACCTCATTTCAGACATGTAAAAAATATAGCCACTCTGATGTTTCATTGGAGAGAAAGAGAGAACAAGAGGTCTGCAGCATCACTACCAAACACAAATTTTTTGCTGATACTAGCAATTAATCACTTTATTCACCAAAAATATAAAGTCTCTATTCAGTTAATAATTCTGATATTTTGTGTGTGTTGGGAGGAGAATTAAAAAGAGGAAAATGATAAAGCCTGTGTTTCCAAGGAATTACACATGTGAAAGCAGCATTTTAAAAATGCAAAAGGAAACAGAATAAAGTATATTTAATAGCTGCCACATATACACTGAAGTATGTTCATAGAAAAATTATCCAAAAAATGATAAAGTCAAACCATATTATATGAGGAGAGAAGGAAGAAAGTGGGCTTATCAGTGTGCAGAAGACAATCTCAAGGGAAATATGTTAGCTATTTCATGTGTTGGAAGGTTTATCATTTATAGAGAGAATAGACTCTGACAGCTCCTGGTTTCTTAAAGAACGAAGCCCATACATCTCAGTTTGGCATATAAAATCTTGCAAAATCGGATTCCCAATTACCTTTCCAACTTTATGTCTTTCTAATTGCAACCACATCAATTCCAAACCACTTCTTTCTTGCTTCTACGTTTTCCTTGTGTCATTTTCCTACCAAGAATGCCTTACTCCTCTTTTCTGCCTAAAGGACACTTGCTCATCCTTTAAAGATCATTATGGATTTCCAAGTAAATATCTAACTTCCTATTCTTCCTACACAATGATTCCTAGTTCTAGGATTATTATTGTTGCTATAATTTCCCATTATCATTTTTACACAATAAAGTTGAAATTTCAAATCACCTGGGAAATAATCCCTCCACAATGTAGATTAAGAATTTGAAAACAAAAATTGAGCTTGACCATTACTTCCCCATAATTACTGATGAATAGTTACATAATCTTGGGATGAAGAAAGTCTTTTTCAGCAAACACCAAAGACATAATACATAAGGAAAATATTACTTGATTTGTTATAAAGAAAAAGAAATTTTAAAAATAAAAAACACACTAAACAAAATTAAGTGGCAAACAACAATGTTCCCAGTATAAATTGGGAAATTAAACATATTCAAAATATAGAGACCACTGACTATTCAATAAGAAATATACAAATACACAGATAAAAACATGGGAAAAAGAAGTCAAGTAATGCCTGAGTACATTCAATAAATATTAATGGGTTCCCACTAAATGTCCACTATTATACGAGGAACTAGGATATAGTAGTAACATGAGAGAGAGAGTATTTACCTTCGTGGAGCCTATATTTCTGAAAATTCTCAAAAGCAGAAATACAAGTGATCAGAAAATGTATAAAAAAGCATTTTCCCTCAGTAAAAACCAAAGCCATGAAAATTAACATATAAATTTTCACCAATCAAATGTCCAAATTTTAAAAGAATACACAATGTTGGAGACAAGACAGAGAAATAGGTTCTCTTCTGGTGAGTGTAAAGTAAGACACTTTTCTGGAGGGCAATTTGGCAATATTTATTTAAATACTTAAAAAATTATTTAATCATTTAAGTCCTAGAAGTTTGCTCTTAGGAAGTAATCAGTAGTGCATGAGAAATTTTTCTTATTATGATGAAAATCACATTATGTTAAGAAAAAAAATTATAAACTTATTGTGGTAATCATTTCACAATATATACATATATCAAATCATTATATTATAACCTAATAATACAATGGTGTGTGTCAATTATGTCTCAATACATTTTTTTATATTTATATTTCTGTAAACAGTTCAAATAGATTGTGATCCATCTACAAAATGGACTATTATATAATTCAAAAATATTTTAGAAGAATATCTTATGAAGTGTAAAATATTCCTGAGGTCCTATTAAATGAAAAATATGTTTACAGAACATTATACCATACAGATGAACCGGTTTGCAGGGCAGAAGTAGAGACACAGATGTAGAGAACAAACGTATGGACACCAAGGGGGGAAAGTGGGGGGGGGGGCGGGGTGGGGGGGGATGAATTGGGAGATTGGGATTGACATATATACATTAATATGTATAAAATAGATAACTAATAAGAACCTGCTGTATAAAAAATAAACAAATAAAATTCAAAAAAAACATTATACCAAACCTCGTCCTTTTTGTATGAAAGATTTTATATATGCATAGAGAAAAATACTGAAAACTATTCACTAAAGTAGTAACTATTGTTACCTTTGGATGACAGTTTAATATATGATTTTTGTTTATCTTATTCTTTTCATATTTTCCAATGATCCACACTGAGAATGAATTTGTTTTATGATCAGGCAGAAAATTAATGGAATGAAAAAAACAGCTAGAAAGTGACCTCCTCCATCAAGCCTTGCTCCACCTACCTAATCAGAGCGGGTCACTCCTTCCCCTCTATTCTCATAGCGTTTTTGTTCTCAACCACTTTAAACATGTACTAATTCTTTATGGACCTTTTTTTTTTTATCTAACATCTTTATTGGAGTATAATTGCTTTACAATGGTGTGTTAGTTTCTGCTGTATAACAAAGTGAATCAGCTATATGTATACATATAACCCCATATCTCCTCCCTCTTGCGTCTCCCTCCCACCCTCCCTATCCCACCCCTCTAGGTGGTCACAAAGCACTGAGCTGATCTCCCTGTGCTATGCGGCTGCTTCCCACTAGCTATCTATTTTACATTTGGTAGTGTATATATGTATAGACCTTTTTTTGACTAGATTGAGATTCTTTAAAGTGGAGCTATGTCATCTTTATCTTCCCCTTCTTGCCCTTCAGTTACTAATTCAAACCGTGGAATAGAGTAGATGTTCACTGTTATGAGTTGAACTATGCCCCCTAAAAGATATGTACACATTCTAACCCATGGTACTTATGAAGTGATAATACTTGGAAATAGGGTCTTTGCAGATGTAATCAAGCTAGAATGACATCATTAGGGTGAGCCCTAAACTGTGTCCTTATAAGAAGCGAAGACAAAGGCACAGATACAGATACACAGGGAAATACCACGTGATGTTGCAGTCAGAGATGGGAGAGATGCATCTAAAGCTAAGAACACCAAGGACAGCTGTCAAGGCAACACCAGAAGCTAAGAAGAGAGCATGGAACAGATTCTTTCCCAGAAACTTCAGTGAAGGGCAGCCCTGCCAATCCCTTGATTTTGGACTTCTAGCCTCCAGAAATGAAGAGAATAAATTTCTATTGTTATAAGCTATACAGTTCGGGGTACTTTGTTACATCAGCATTATGTAATATGCTCAGTTAATTACGGTTGAATAACAAATGGATTGCTTCCACATGACCCCCAGGGATAACTTCAGAACCAGTGGTTGGATTATAGAGGGTGAAGATTCTTACTCTATATTAGGAAATACTTTCATAGAGCTAAGCAGTTCATAGGTGGAATTACTACTTCAGGAGGTATTGAGTTCCGCTTGTGGTAAGAAATATAAACTTGTGCTGAATAAACATATGATGCAGCTGTACAAAGAAAATTCGAGCCACAGGCAGTTATATAGACACTGTTCTAAAAACCTAAGATTCTGAAATATGCTACTTCAAATTAACAAAATAGTTGATAACTGTTTGGCAGTCTAGTTTTTGTAATCCAAGATCCACTGAAGTGAGTAAGATTAGGCAAGTTTTCCTGGTCTGAACGGGGGGGTCAAGTGATATTAGCACCATCTAGTGGTATATAAACAATGCTATGACTGATAATATTTATACAAGTTGCCTGGGACAGCACATAATAGATATTCAATAAAAAATGATTTCCTTTCCTTTTCCAGAAGATAGAAAAACAATAACAAAAACTAGGGATGTCTTAGTTTCAAAATGTAATTTACCTAAAATAAATTCCCATATCTGATAAAGATAATTCATGTGATACATAAAGTTCATTTTAAACATTGCTTTAGACTTAGTGGATCTTATTAGAATAGAAAGAATTGGAATTTGTGTACAACTGTGCCAACATACAAGATTATAATTCAATTAAACAAATATATAGAGTCCTTAATATGAGTCAAAAATAATGCAAGGTGAGAATACAAATATAAATTGGGTTATTTTTGACAACACATTTCAATTATTGGAATAAATATAATCTTTCTTTACTGTGCTTGTGTAGAAGAAAACATTCAATTAAGATATATTTAATTGTAAACATCTGATGACTACAGGGGTTAAAACATCCTCCAGGGCTTCCCTGGTGGTACAGTGGTTGAGAATCTGCCTGCTAATGCAGGGGACACGGGTTCGAGCCCTGGTCTGGGAGGACCCCACATGCCACAGAGCAACTAGGCCCGTGAGCCACAACTACTGAGCCTGCGCGTCTGGAGCCTGTGCTCTGCAACAAGAGAGGCCGCGATAGTGAGAGGCCCGCGCACCGCGATGAAGAGTGGCCCCCACTTGCCACAACTAGAGAAAGCCCTCGCACAGAAACGAAGACCCAACACAGACAAAAATAAATTAATTAATTAGTAAACTCCTACCCCCAACATCTTAAAAAAAAAATCCTCCAAATAACTGTGATGGTCACATAGCTTATCTTCAGTGCTTTTTGTGGACTATTACTGTCTGAAAATAAAGCAAATAAAATCTCAACAATTTTGTATGTGTATGAGAATAAATGCATATCGTATATACGTATGAGTGTATATATAAATATCCACATATTTATAAGGTCTCCGAATTGTTGCAGTTTAGGGTACAAACATACCACACGTATATTTTTCAACAGCTATGTGACAAATCTGTGTTAGAACTGATTTTTCATAAATGTTTCCTCTCTACCTCAACTTTATTGTTGTATTCTTCCTCTACTGCCCCCTCCAGGAAACACTTAGAAGCAAACATCATATTACATGCTGTTGTTTTTTTAACCTATGTCTTATGAAGTAATAGACAATGAACTTATAGCCCAATGAACTTCCCAGCCCGAATAACTCCTGGGAAAGATTGTATATATGCCCTGCACAAAAGTTAGTTCATTGTTTCAATGTTTTAAGAAACTATAGTCACAGAAAAGAGTATTGCCTGATAAATGTTTATTTAAAATATGCCCCCAAACTGGGCTGGAACTCTGAAATGTTAGGTTCCCTTCAGAGGTGTTTACCCAGATTCACAAATCTTTCAGACTGTTGCTGACTCAAGTCATTTCTTCAAACAGGCTTCTCTGGTACCTTCCTATGTTGTTCCAACAAAAATATTTTCAAGAGCAAGGAAATTTTTTCTTGAGAGACCATTTCTACACACTGAAAAGTTTATTTCAATAATTCTGCCTTTTGGAACTAAATAAGCTGTGAAACTGAAGAAGAAAAATAGATACTGAAACACTTGTGTAGTTCTAGCCACATAATATCAATTTCCTTCTTGAACAGTTCCTTTAGTGGGGTCTCCCACACTCTCAGCTCTCACCATTAAAACAGCACAGTAATTAAAATACAGGTGAGAAAAAAAGATGGTTAAACCAATTTGCCATCTCTATTGGAGTTGTGTGAATTCCAGTGTGAACTTATTGCATTGAGATGTTGGGGATACAGCACAGGTTTTCGAATCAAACAGGCAGATTCAAATCCTAGCTCTGATATTCATTAGCCATGTGCCCTTGGGCTGTTCACTTCATTTCCAGTAGTCTCGTGCAAATTACGGTAATACCTACACACTAGCTAGTGTTGCTGTAGAAGTAACTAATTGAACTTTTACAGCAACACATAAAGCTTCTGTCACATAGGGACACAAATACTGACATTCTCTCTTTGCTTTTTTGATGAATAATTAGGGGAGGGGAGATGGGAGCAATCAAAATAGCTTTCAAAATACTCATCATATGATTTTGGCTTTTCCTTCTTTTTTTGAAAATAATATTGGACATTTATAGAGATGGTTCCAAGGAAGGTGGGGTACCATCCGTGCCTTTTGTTTATTTTTGGTAGAAATCATGTGACTATGAAATAAACAGCACTTTCAGAGAGAGAGGTTTGAAATTAAGGGAAGGATAGGTGAATGTCATTGCATTGAAATATTTCATATTTTAAAAATTTCAGGAGCATGTTCGCACACAATCCCACTCACATCATTGTGTGTCTGCAGTAACACATGGGTATTTAAGGTGAGGCCAGATGCATTGCTGGGTGTGGCATACATATATCAATACATGGCAAACATGGCTTGAGTAATTTTAGCCTCCTGGTTTCCCAGTCATCTGATAGGCTTTCTGATAGAATGCTGTGGGTGGATGGTGTTGACACCAGAAGAGCTAAGAAAAATAAAGACAAACCTAGGGGTACTGTCATGGTTGGTTTCTTACCAGTGCATGGTGGCCTCCACCAGTTTGATATTCATTCAACAAATATTAAGTACCAACGTTGTGCCAGTCTCTGTATGGTTACTAGCTGGATTACAACAGTAAACAAAACTGATACTGTTCTTGTCACCATGGAACATGTAGGCCATTCAGTCTAGTGTCAGAAAGATGTATCTTTAAGTACTTGTGAAGATGATTAGAACATTAATAAAAGGAAGACTGGACAACCCCATGAGGACAGCTGAAAGATTTAGTAGACATCAAGGGAAGGTACCTAAAATACCTGTTGGCAATGGTGCTTCTGCAATAAGATGATACATAAATATGTAGTGATGATATCACTTAAATAGGTAAAATAAACCAGAAGAATTAGAACTGTTGAAAGATTTTCTGAATATGAAACATTTTACATAATGAGTCTCTTCTTTGGGTAATTCTTAAAAGCCTGATGATCACCGTTTGTTTAGAATTTACCTTATGGGGACCTAATTTCAAGGATCTCTTTGGGAGGATTTTGAGCATGAATATCTTTTTAAGTTGGTCTTTTAAAGATAAAATATCTAGATAATTTATCAAGGTAGGATATATCTGATGTGCCTGTTTTCTGGTTATAGCCATTGAATTGTCAAGACTTCAAAAGACATGGACTCAGACTCAAAATGATGGAATGCAGCTTATAAAATTAAGAAAGATGATATAAAGAATATTTGGGTATATATACAATTAGTGGGGACTTTCCTGGTGGTCCAGTGGTTAAGAATCCACCTTCTAATGCAGGGGACGTGGGTTGGAGCCCTGGTCAGAGAACTAAGATCCCACGTGCTGTGGGGCAACTAAACCCGCGCACCGCAATTACTGAGCACGTGAGCCACAACTAGAGAGCCCATGTGCTGCAGCTACAGAGCCCAAACGCTATGGAGCCCACATACCACAACCAGAGAGAAGCCTGCACACCTCAATGAAAGATCCTGCATGCCGCAACGAAGATCCCACGTGCCACAACTAAGACCCAACGCAGCCAAAAAAAAAAAAAAAGAAAAAAAAATCCAACTAGTATAGCATCTTTCTGGGAAGAAGAGGATCAATACATATTGATGGAGTCTCTTTGGTTATAATCCACACTCTTCCAGCTGCTTTCTGCTAATCATTGAAAGGGGCTTAGTTGGCTTTTGAGCACTTCTAATCATGTCTTAAATGTTTTAAAATGTTTCGTTTTCCTTCCATATTGCCTAAGAAGAAAAAAAATTATATTTGCATAGATGCATTGCTGTGTTGTCATCATGAAGTCTTTATAAATGTCTTTTTCAATCAGAAATAAGAAATTTTCTATATTATTTTCAAAGTCAAGAACTCTCCTTTTTCTAAAAGTAATCTCAATTATCATATAGCCATGGTTCAAATTTAAATATGAAAATCTGTTTGCTTCTAAGATTATCCTAGAAATATGCAAATTTTATAAACTGACTTCTAATACAAGTAGCTTCTTGAAATATTAATTTCTACCTATGAGTATAACTATTAATAATACCAGCTATGAACACCTTACAGATAAGGTAGGTGTAATTATTCACGTTTTCCTGTTAAAGAAACTTAGGTCAAGAGCAGACAATTAACTTTCTCAGTGCTATAGCTGAAGAATCAGGGTCTGAACCTAAGTCTTTTTTACTTCAAAATTGTTATACTTGGCCACAAAGGCCTTGTTTTGAACATAATTTAAAAGAATATTTACATGTGATTTGTAATAGGTTCATGTTATTGCTCGTAAGGTTTAAGTGATGGTTGGAAAAGGACTCTGAAAAGATCCAACAGGGAGATTTTTTTTTTCTGGCAAGGTCATGGTTTAGTTCACTTTCTTTGGCATCATCAAAGAATAAATAACAAGTTCTTGTCCATGAAGAGCAGGGTTGACCCTACCCTCTAGAAACTGGGGCAATATAAAAACAGCATAATACTTGCTGCTTTTAGTCTTCATTAAAATGAAAATCTTGATAGCTGAATTTCCTCTCTCTCTCTCTCTCTCTCCCTCTTGCTCTCTTTCTGAGTGTGTGTGTGTGTGTGTGTGTGTGTGTGTGTGTATGTGCATACACACATTTTACTCTTAAGAATTTATGTATCTCGAGCAGGATGCCACTATTGAATATTTTTTCTTAAAAAGTTTCTATTTGTGAGTATGAAATATTTCCTGGTCTTTTCCAAATGTTCATTCAATATTCAACCAAATTGTCTTTACTAGCAAAAATTTTGGAAGGGTGGTCCTTCTCTGATGAATACCATTAGATCGTCAGTTGGTGTTCTTTGGTTTCACGATATAGAAAACAATTCTAGTCAATTTAGGCAAAAAAGGAAGTTTATAGGATATGGGATGAGGGCTCCCAAAGGTGAAAGAAAAGTTGAAGGATTAATCTAAGAAAGAACAAGAACCAGGAGAGCTCAAGGAGATGAGGGACACTGTCTTCAGGGAGCAACCTCCCGAATGAATCAGCATCAATTGCGTGCTGTCCTTTGTTTGGTCACTTAGCTCAAGATTCCTGTTCCAGGAGACAAGGCATGGACAGCTTCCCTTGGGGCACAGGCCCACTTGCTGCCAGAAAAGGACAAGGCACCTTGATTTCCCCTCTTACCAGATTGTACACAGTGAGGATTAAGTAATTTCCTCAGGACAAAATAGGGGTGCCTTACCCAAAGAAGGGGGAATGAGTACTAAGAGGCAAAAATAAATAAATAAAGTTATCTCAGGACAGTAACTACAGCATATTATTCTCTTCATACTTTTTTAAATAAAGGGAGTCAATGTTTGTTGTTCTCAACATTAAATTTTAATTTTGACAGCCATTTTCTTTTCACCAACAATAAAAACAGTGACCTTTAGAAGTACTTAACATTTTTGATGCTATCAAAATAATGATGCAATTAATTTTTAGAATCAGTGCACATTTTCAGCATCTACAGGAAGAGATGTCTTCACTTTCGAAATGTAACATTTCTATTTCCAGTCTGTGGGGTTTTTGGTGGGAGGGGGCTCAAATCATCATCTAGGAACTTAATTTCATTTATTTCTCCTTGCCTTTCTATTCCCAGTCCCTCACACCCATTTTGGCTCATATATTCAATATTTTTTCATATGTAACTTCTGAGAAAAACTATAACTATAGTTTCTGTAGTCCAAATCCAGTTTTCAGTTTCATCATCTAAATCTTATTTTAATGTTCACCTTTACCAAACTTTCTAGATAATAAAAATTTTACTTTAAAAACTCAGATCAGGGCTTCCCTGGTGGCACAGTGGTTGAGAGTCCGCCTGCCGATGCAGGGGACACGGGTTCGTGCCCCGGTCCGGGAAGATCCCACATGCCGCGGAGCGGCTGGGCCCGTGAGCCATGGCCGCTGAGCCTGCGCGTCTGGAGCCTGTGCTCCGCAACGGGAGAGGCCACAGCAGTGAGAGGCCCGCGTACAGCAAAAAAAAACAAACTCAGATCATTAGGCGTTAGTACATTCAATTTCACTTTTTATATAAGTTTCTTTTTTGTCAACTCAGTGTTCTTTTTAAATTTTTTTTTAGCAACTCCTATGAACTTTCTAATTTTGAGACCTATGTAGAAAATATATCTATTTTTACCTTCTGTCTCACATTGTATTATTAAGAAAGAACTTTTCAGTAAGAATTTCATGAGATCAAGCAGATGACTAATTCCTGTCACACGGTTGCAGGCGAGTTTCTTAACTCTCCCTCTCCTGATTTCTAAAGATATCCCCCCTACTCTGCGGCCCATCTCTCTACATCCACATCATTTGCTATGCAGAAAAGATTTAACATAAATGCAGAGTTAAGTTGAAAAATAATTACTTTACGGAGGGGATGCTTCTTGAATGCAGGTAATGTTCTGTTTCTTAATCTAGGTGCTGGTTACATGGGTGTGTTTTGTACATTTTGTGAAAATTCATCTAGCTGTACGCTTATGACTTGTGCACTTTTCTCAGATGAAAGATTTACTTAAAAAATAATACTTTAAAAAAAGTTACTTCCTACGTTCAATTACATCATGACCCATTTTTCCGTTGAGGTGTTCATCATTTTCTAATTGATCAACAAGAGCTCTTCAGTAACTCAGGTGAAAATCTGCAGTCATCCTCGACGTCTCTTTTTTCTCACAACTATGTCCAATTTGGAAGAAAATACAACCATATACACCTTCGAAATAGATCCATAGTCCTACCACTCCTCCCCACTCTACTGCTACCGCCCTAGCCGAGCCAACATCATATTTTGTGTAGATTATTGCAATAGTCACAGTAAATGGTCTCCCTGTTCCCACACTGTCCCCATCCCAGTCTATATATCACACAGCAGCCACACAGATCCTGTCCAAATGGAAGACAAATTTTATGATACCCCTGCTTCCAACCCTCCAGTAGCTTCACATTTTACTCCAAGTAAAGGCCAAAATCATTATTGTGACTCAGAGGGTCCTGTACAATTGTCCCGGGTGACTGCTCTGATGTCACCTATTACTACTCACCCCTTCACTCACTCCTTGCTGCTTCTCCAAAACACTATACAAGCTCCAGCAGCTGTTTCTTTGCAGTCACTGTTCCCTCTGCCTGGAAAGCTCTTCCTCAAGATACCCATCCACATGTTTTGCCCTCCTCACCTTCAGACCTTAAAGCAAATGTCACCTTCTCATTGAGACCTTCCCTGACTATCCTATTTAAAGTTGCAACTATCCTCTTCCCCTGCCTAACTTTTAGACTTATTGAATATGCTGGATAGATACAGGTACACAGATAACAAATAAACATAGATACAGATATGTATAGACATGGTTGGAAAAAGATTGTTTTCTATATCTTCAGTAATCCCTTGCCAACCATGAGAATCACATTCCTGAGAAAAATATTATTATTAAAACCATTAGCAATAATGTTTCAGAAAAGTAATGATACATGTTAAAAATAATTTAAAAATCATTACATATGTAGATTTGAAACATGGTAAATAGAGTTATAGAAGGCATCTGCTTCTGAAACAACCTAGATTAATCAGCAATAAAACCCCACCTTCAGGCACTCCTGAGTTTCCTTTAACTGTTCACAAAATACTGCTGAGGCTTTCCGTGCCACCAAATGTACAAGAAATGTACAAGAAATCTTTCTTGTTTCCCAAATGTAGGTGGGGATCTATTGGTGATTCAGGAAATCAATTTAGTGGGTTGTGGCCATTTTTGATAAAATAAAATAAAAAGTGAAAATATTAGTGTGAATCCTGAATATCAAAGATAAATACTACTTTATTTATGTTTTAAATTTGTGTTTCAGGTGTGTGTGTGTCTGTCTGTATGTACTGGGTCATGATGTACAATGAATTACCTTGTGAAGTTTGCAGTAAAAACTAGTGTGTAATACACCATTCTAGACACATCTACTGCCATAAGCCACCCAGAAACTTGTATCACTTGCATCCAATGTCTGCTTTAGCCACTAAAATATTCTTGTGTGTGTTTATTTGGAGATGGGAGGTGAGGAGAATCAGACATTTCTAGAAATCAAAAGGCTGTCAGCCAAAAAGTGTATTATTTCTAGAAAGGAAGGTTTCAGTGGAATAATTAAAACAAAGAGTTTGCCCAGCACCACTGAAGAGCTCATTGGCCAGAACTGTTGTTGCTGATTCAGTTACTTCTTCTTTTCCTTGTATTGCATCTCTCATTATAAATGGGGCTAAATAATATCTTTTAAAATTCCAAGTACAAAATGAAATACTGTGCATCTATGTGCTTCAATTTGCAGAGAGGACTGCAAACATCTACAGTGCTCTGTATTTACTTCAGAGCTCTAACCCAAATTCACACTCTCTTCCCTTCAGACCACCATTAACAGAAGTGGTTCAGAAACAAAATATGTCTGGTTACAGTTTACTAATCCACCCACAAATGCTTCTTATGTCTCTAACATACCATAGTAAACCCCCCCCACTGAGTCCACCCCCTTTTCGGCAACCTAGAAACACCATGAGGCTGTTTCATTTAAGGGACCACCATGAGGCTGTTTCATTTAAGGGACCACCATGAGGCTGTTTCATTTAAGGGACCTGTTTTCTTTGCCTTATTCTTCCCCTACTAAAGTATATATAACACAAAAATTAACGTTGACCTAGATTTATTTAGGATAAGCCACATGAGATGGCCATTATTTGATCATTCTACAAAACAACAGTTTTATGTGATACAACCAGATATCGCGAGTATATTTAGCTATGGTATAAGTCCGTTAAGAAATTGTGTTCGGGGATTTGGCAGTTTGAGTGGAGAAGTTCAAATGATCTAGTAAGAAGACAATTCCATGGAGATGTTTTATGATTTCTATAAAATTAGCACTTAGTCATTTTGATTATTCATCTCTTCAGTACTGCAAACACCTGCTGAAAACCCATGGTGTGCTCAGACCCTTTCTTAGGTGTTCAGGAGAGAATGTAGAGTAAGGCATAACTCCTGACCCAAAGGCACCTGCGGTCTAATAGCCTATATTCTACTTGAATTTGAATGGAAGAATTAACTTTAAAGTCTGTGCTACCAACTAATTATTATATTTAAAATTTTTATTTTCCCCTATTTTTTATAATTAAATATATTTTTTTGTTTAAAAAGAAGGTAATACCCTGCTCATTATTAATGAAATGTTACATAAATGGGCAAGATAGAAAGTAAACCTCCTGTGTTGGTGTCATCTATTTAGAATTTTAAGATATTTCAGTGTGATCATAATCTAAACAGTGCCAAGGACTCATTAAGTGCTTATTTTGTAAAAAGTCCTTGGAATGCCTTGTCCTGAGAAAATTCAAGTAAGAAAAGAAACAAAGCCCAGAGGACCTGTGCTGTCAGAATACAAAACATGGTCAAGGAATTCCTGTGATATACATATATGTCACACATTTACATATAAATATATAAAAAATAAATATATATAACAAGGACATCCCAAAGATTCCTGTTGGAAAAATGTGAAAGAATGAAAGATTTACTGAATAAACGTGAAGAACAACAAAGAATTCCCAAAGGAAAAAACAAAACCATTCAGGGAATTTCTAATACACGAGAACTAAAGAATTAAATAATAGCACATATCATAGAGAGCCAAGTTCAGAACTGTTTTCATCCTGACATTAAATATCAATAAAGAAGAATGAAAAGCCAAAAGCCTCTCTGGAGAATTTAACCAGCAGGGCCTTGGGTGAAATGTTACAACTCTCCAAGGGCCATATGGGTCAGAAGCCATTTAGTTCTTCCAGCCTTCTTTGGGACCAAGAGGGCAATGAAGACTAGTAGCGGGGAGGTATCAAGGGAACACTTAAAAGAGATTATGGGGATTTCCCTGGTGGCACAGTAGTTAAGAATCTGCCTGCCAATGCAGGGGATATGGGTTCGATCCCTGGTCCAGGAAGATCCCACATGCTGTGGAGCAACTAAGCCCGTGCACCACAACTACTGAGCCCACACGCCGCAACTACTGAGCCTGTGTGCTGCAACTACTGAAGCCCACATGCCTAGAGCCTGTGCTCCGTAACAAGAGAAGCCACCACAATGAGAAGCCTATGCACCACAATGAAGAGTAGCCCCTGCTTGCTGCAACTAGAGAAAGCCTGTGAGCAGCAATGAAGACCCAATGGAGCCAAAAAAAATAAAATAAAATAATTTTAAAAAATAAAAGAAATTATGCCAGAGCACATACTGCATAAATCCTTTGGCACTCCTTGGCAGCAATAAATAATCTCTAGGACCAAGGTGAAGGGCAAAAAATCAACAGGGCTATAATGGTGAGAAATAAACTATTTACAACAGTAGTTTTCAAACATTTTAGTCTCAGGACATCATACTCTTAAAAATTATTGAGGACCACAAAAAGTGTGTTTAAAGGCTTTTAATTGGCTTATCAATTATAAATTAGAACTGAGAAAAAGTTTAAATATTATTGAATTCATTTAAAGAGAGCAATAATATAGCCAGTATGTTGACATAAATCCTCTTTATGAAAAATAACTTTTGAGTGACATGCTTCCCTTGGTGTCTCATGTTCCTAGACATCTTGATGTGGATGCCAAGAATGCAAGGCTCCGACAGCTCTTTACCCAGGGTTTCTCATGGTTGTGTAAGCAGTGAGCAGCCTTGAGGGATAAGGTAATGCCTCCCTCCAGTACAAAGAGCAGGCTTGCGCATTCCTGGCTATAAATAACAGGTTCCTCAAGCTCAGTCTTTCTCTTCCATCATGCAACCCACTGTGTGTACAGCATCCATCTAGACCCACCCATGTCACCCCTGGGGACCTGGTGCTCATTGGGGGAAACTGATGTAAACATACTGACATTCTGGATACTGGTTCTGCTGTGAGAAAAGTCTTTTTGACTCTGACACAGGAGTCTCATGTCTTCCGTCAGCCTCCATTAAACTGGATAAGCTAATTTGCTAACTTGCAGAACCTCAGGACCTTTATAGTTCTTGAAAATAAAACCCAAAAACTGTAATGAGAAGAACAGCCTAACATTTTTACAAATCTCTAATGTTTGGCTTAATAGAAGAGAGGTTCTCAGCTGATTCAATCTCTTGCAATATGTTGTTTTGGTTGAAATAGATGAAGGAAATCTGGCCTCACACAGACATATAATTGGAAAAGAGACAACCTTGTTGAGCCCCTAAAAAGAACTCAGTATGCCTGTGGTTCTTGAGCCACACGTAGAGAACCACTGATCTACTGCTATGTGGCTTATTGCCTATGTTAAGATGATTTTAATATTGGACATTCTGCGTTTACATGACTTAAATATTCCAGAAAATTCCTGCTCTAGAAGTTGAAGTTGCAAATAGCTTAAAATTAATTATATGTTGTTACCGTTATTGTTGCTTCTGCTATTTGTTTCAGGAATGTTCTGAAAAGTCACTTATCCAAATAACCATTAAACTTGCCCTCATTAGAGTAACAGATCAGTCATAGGGCTCATCAAAGACTGTTTATTCTTCAAGGTTAACTTCAAAACCCTTGCCTTGCTGGGTCTGCCAATCTTAAACAATTATTTCATAAATTTTGCCTAATCCCTTTCAGCCCTTCTACCTCATTGAAAGACCCACCTTAAATTAGACTCCCCAACTCTTACAAATACTTTGCCTTTGACCTCCACTTCCTGAGACACTACTAAAGTACTGTCAGTATAATGACCTCCCTTAGTGGAATAAGCAATAAACTTGGTTTTTCTTTATAAACAGGTTTGGTAGTTTTTACAAGATGTTGGCAATTGACAATCTATTTCCTATTTAGATCACTGCCTCTCCAAAAAATGAGTCTCTGCTTTGAGAAACTAAGCATCGAATATGCTTAATCTTTCCCGTATACATTAGAAAGAGAAAGCTATGGGGTCTTTCATCACATGGAAAAATCTTGATATTCAATCTATCATTAAATTCCATAAAATTAGGGTTGCCAGATTTAACGAATAAAAATACAGAACACCCAGTTAAATTCCAGTTTCAGAGAACAATAAATTAATCTTTTAGTACAAGTATGTCCCAAATATTGTACTGTCTCGTGTTTTATCTGTCAATCCTACATAAAATCTGTGCTGCAGGACTTGTGGCTCTACTTTAACAACAAACATTTTCCATTTGCTTATTATTCTTGATTGTGAAAGATCCTAATCATAAAATCAAATACAGTAATTATGTTACTTTGGGTCCCTTACTTTAGGTGGGTAGGCAAATTACAGATGAAGTATGAAAAGAGCAAAACTCCAAAGAAGACAAAAAAAAGTTCTCACTCTATCAAAAAATCCTGAAATTTCTTTTTTGTTTAAGTTTTTGAGCCCCAAATTTTAAGGTTTCAGCTATAATGGTAGGCTAAAAACCTATCGTGGATTCAAACTACATAGAGATAAAGTCATGGAATTGCAGACACTACACACAGTATGTAAGAAAGTGAGCTCAGAGACTGGGGTGCAGAGGTGATGTCAAAGATGAGATTATTATACATACAATAACAAGTGTCAAAGTTTTTCATGGCTTATAGGGTCCATATACTGAAATGGTAAGATTCTTAGTCTGGATTTCAGGGCAAACATGTGTTATACCTAATGTTCAATTCCATGCTGATATCCAACATTTGTTGAGCCTGTCTAATGTTTAAGGTGAATGAAGAATGAGAACAATCTTCAAACTGCTCAGGTATAGTACTATAATTTTGCATAACTAAAGCTTTTTGAGAATTAATCTTTTATGTATTAATAGCATCATGACATAGAGGGAAATATATTAAACTGAGAGGTAGAAGCCTGGGACTTTAGTCCCAGTTCTGTAGATAATTAGCTCTTTAAACTTGGGCTGTTTAGTTCCTGTGTTAGTTTGCTAGGGCTGCCATAACAAAGTACAATATCACAGGGTGGGTGGCTCAAACAACAGAAATTTATTTTCTCACAGTTCTGGAGGCACGAAGTCCAAGATCAAAGTGCCATCATCGGAGCTGGTCTCTTCTGAGGCCTCTCTCTTTTATTTGCAGATGGCCATCTTCTCCCTGTGTCTTCCACCTCACCTTCCCTCTGTACACACCTGCAATAGCCTGAATGTTTGTATTTCCCCAAAATTCATATATGAAATCCTAATCCCCAATGTGATGGAAGGTATTAGAAGGTGAGGCCTTTGGGAGATGATTAGGTCTTAAGGGTGGAGTCCTCATGAATGGGATTAGTGTCCTTAAAAGAGAGACCCCAGAGAGATCCTTTGCCCCTTCCACCATTGAGGATGGCAAAGGACAGCCATCTATGAACCAGGAAGCAGGCCCTCACTAGACATCAAACCTGCCCGCACCTTGATTTCGGACTTCCCAGCCTCCAGAACTGTGAGAAATAAATTTCTGTTATTTCTAAGCCACCTCTCTCTAGTATTTTCTTATAGCAAATTGAACAGACTAAAAAAATGCCTGTGTCCAAATTTCCTCTTATAAGAACACAAATTATATGGGATTACCCTAATGACCTCATTTTAATTTAATTGTCTCTTTAAAGGTCCTATCTCCAAGCGCAGTCACATTCTGAGATACTGGGACTTAGTACTTCAACATATGGATTTTGGGGGGACACAATTCAGCCCATAATAGTTCCCCTTTTCAGAGACTTGATTTCCTCTCTCATAAAAGAAGGATATTGAAATTGATCATTTCTAATGTCTCTTCTCACTCTGATTTATATGTAATGAACCAGATTACCCGTTACACCTTATGGACTACAAAATTAAAACTAGCAGGTATAAGTCTCAAGAAAACTATTATTCGTCAGTGGAAACGTCTGAAATCATGATTCCATTATAATGTTAATGAAGACCACAGATGGTAAATGTTCATTTGAATTTCAAATAGTTGTAGCTTTTCGAGTGTAGCGAAATGACACAGCAAAATTTGCATGGTAGGAAAATGTACATAATTTTCTTTTATTCTAGTAGGGCCCAGCAGGACACTGCAAATATCTGATGAAAGTTCCACTGATTGATAAAACAAATGATTTTTATTGAGGCTCCATCAATCAGGTAATTCTATAATACCACAGTCTGTGGTTTGAGGATATAGAAGAAATTTGTACCTCGTTACTTTGTTTCTTTTTTTCTGTAATGATTTTACAGCTAAGGTTACAGCATAGTTTTTTTTTTTCTCAGTTTTAGCTTTCTTGATTCGTGACCTACCAGAGAAGAAACCTTTATCTCCATGTTTGCCTGAAGAAACTCAAAGGAAAAGCCACCTAAAACCTCTCCGTGATAGATACAGAGGCCTCCATAAGCTTTTCAGATGCATTTTGGTCGTAGCCACACCACCATGAATGTGTTCAATAAAAAATAATCTCGAACAGTGGTAAAAAATAAATTTGGCCACCTAGAATTATGTGAGAAGTACCTTAAAAATAAGATTATCCTGGCCTCACTTCAGCATATTTTGATTCAACACATTTCAGAGAGAGCCCAGAGTCAAAATGTTGACAAGGACATTATTCCCACCCCCACCTAGGAAGATGTTGATGTGGCTGATCTACCTGTGTTTGGAAATTGCTGACAGAACCCTGGATCTCCTAAGCCTTGGTACCTTGGACTCTACCTACAAGACTCCAGCACCGCCTGGAGCATTGGGATGTTTTGGTTTTACTCTCCTTTGCCAGAGATACTCTCTATTTCACAAGGTCAAGAACCATTTGTAAGGGAATAGTAATATATTATCGAAGTATGGACACACATCTGAGATACTCTAACACAGAGGTCCCCAACCCCTGGGCTGCTTACCAGTCTGTGGCCTGTTAGGAACTGGGCCGCACAGCAGGAGGTGAGCTGCGGGCGAATGAGTGAAGCTTCATCTGCTGCTCCCCAACGCTCCCCATCGTGTGGAAAAACTGTCTTCCACAAACCGATCCCTGGTGCCAAAAAGGCTGGGGACTGCTGCTCTAACGTATTTAAGAAACCCTATTCCCTGATAATCAAGAAACTTAGGTTGCCAATTAAGTGTCCTAACTGCTTACATGAATTTGAGAAGAAAAGAGCTAGACTATTCTCTTGCCTGGCCTCGTCCTACAGTGCATTTTCTCCCAGTCTGCACCATTCATTTGTAAGAAAAAATTTTGGAAGATTTTGAAATTTAGTGAGCACACTGTCTAGTTCACCAAGAGGTTATCTGAGCATTTGCCTTTGACTATGTTATTTTACAACACATAGAGAGAGAAGCTAATTGTAGAAAACTGTAGGTAGTGAGAATAGTTTCTGTCCATAGAAATGCAAATTATATGCATTGTGTTCAGTGTGGCCACTGATTATCACCCTGTGAATACTGACCAGTTTTACCAGTTTGCACTCATTTATAAAATTCCTGTCAGCATTCCTTATCTGACAATAAATACCTGGTACTTTGAGTTTTCATTTGAATGGTTTATATCTTACTTTGTACTCTCATTAATTGAGAAGTTAAATAAAAGATTTGGTAGGTGTTCACTTGTATGAGAGTCGCAATCATATCCACTTCTGAAATTTATCATTTACCCTGTTCATTTATTAAACATTTACTGACTATATACTGGGTACCACATTTGTTACAATAGTAACCAAAACAGACACAGCCCTTGTTTTTATAGAGTGTACGGTGGAAAGGGAGAGACAAAGAAGTCAACAGGTTCTAAGTAAGCAGGCAATTATAGTATGTTGTCTTTGTAGTAGGAGTCCCTAAAATGGCCTCAAGGGTCCCAGTGTACTGGTATTCATTCTCCTGTGTCATCCTCTCCCCTTGAGCATGGGTTGGATTTATTGACTTGTCTGAAAGCAGGGGAGGGGAGGGGAGGAGGAATGCTACTCCCAATTTTGGGTTATAGAAAATTATAAATCCAGTGTTGGGCACCCTTCCTGTTCTCTTGCTTGCTGGTTCTGAGGAAAGCCAGCTTCCCTGCTGTGAGCTGCCCTATGGAGAGCCTCCTGTGGTGAGGAACTCATGGGTCCAGCCAACAGCCACACAAATGAATTTAGAAGTGGATCCTCCCTCAGTCGACCCTTGAGATGACTGTGGTCCCAATCAAGCCCTTAATTGCAAACTTGTGAGAGGTCCTGCGCTGCAGAGGCACGTGGAATTCTTACCCACAGTAACTGTAACATAGTTAATGTTGTTGTTTTAAGTCATTAAGTTTTAGGATAACTGGTTATGCAACAATAGATAACTATTATATTCTTTTTCTTGCAAAACCATTAAAATATTCTATCACAGGTACCCCACCAGTAATCACAAAACTTAGGGTCAACTGTCCAGGAATCAGTTTCAGAGTATCCAGGTCTAAGTGAACCACACTGGAAGCTGACACCACAGCACAAACATCCAGAAAGAAAGACAAACCATTCTTCTGCCAGAGGGGATCTAATGTGACAACAGAATTCTTACAACTACTACAGACGTGACGATAGAAAAAGGGAAATATCAGTTTGTGATGCTATATAAATCACGGAATAGCTCTTTTTAACAAGATTTTAAAAAATAACCCAGACTCTGTTTGAGCCCCCATGGTTTCTTCTCATATTTTTTCCCAACACTAGTCCTGTTTTGTTTTCTTTCTTGTGATTTCGGCAGTTGCATATGCCATCCCCTGTAAGAGGTAACATGGGCCAGCATGAGAAACAACAGGTAAAAGAGAAAGCCCACAGATTTTGGAACTAGAAAGGCCTGGGTTTGAATTCTGCCTGTCACCAATTGTAGAGCCTTGGGTAAATCTCTGAACCTTTAAACAAGCATGCTAATGCCTTTTCAAGTTGTTGTGAGTATCTAAACTTCAAATTTTGAAGTAATGCATTGAAGGACTCAGCACACAGTAAGTCTAGATAAATAAAGATCTTTCTCCACTTACGACCTGGGTACATCCCAATAAGCACATCGTAAACTGAAAACATCTTAAGCTGAAAATGCATTTAAAATACTTCATCTGTGACTTCCCTGGTGGTGCAGTGGTTAAGAATCAGTCTGCCAATGCAGGGGACATGGGTTCGAGCCCTGGTCCAGGAAGACCCCACATGCTGCGGGGCAACTAAGCCCGTGTGCCACAACTACTGAGCCTGCGCTCTAGAGCCCACGAGCCACAACTACTAAGCCCACGTGGCACAACTACTGAAGTCTGTCTAGAGTCCGTGCTCCGCAACAAGAGAAGCCACTGCAGTGAGAAGCTCATGCACCTCAACAAAGGGCAGCCCCCGCTTGCCGCAACTAGAGGTCTGCGCTCAGTAAAGACCCAACACAGTCAAAAATAAATTAATTAATTAAAAAAAAAACCACAACATCTACCGAACATTCCTCTACAATTGAGCAAAATCATTAAACATGAAGCCTATTTTATAATAAAGTGTTGAACACCTTGTGTAAATTATTGAATACTGTACTGAAAGTGAAAAACAGAATGGTTGTAAGGGTGTAGGTTTTTTCTCCTTGCAGTTGTGTGGCTGAATGGGAGCTGCGGCTTGCTGCGGCTGCCAGCATCTCAGGAGGGTGTCTACCACCACGTCACTAGCCCAGGAAAGGATCAAAACTCAAAATTTGAAGTATGGTTTCTACTGAATGCATCTCACTTTCACACCACCGTGAAGTCGAAAAATCAAGCTGAACCACTGTCAGCTGGGGACCATCTGTAATAGTCATCATTTTTATTATTCCTTCTCTCATGTTTTTCTTAAAGCCAGTCTTATGGCATCTCCAACATATTTTATTAAAAATCCCTTTGTCAAGCTGTATTTAACAGCAAAAGACATTCTAGATTCCACCCACATGCCTATTCCAGCATCTAGAAAATCCCATTTCAGAGTAAAGGCACATCTGCAACATGGAAGTACTGGCTCGTCAGGGATTATTGAATGCAGAAGAAAGGTTGTTTGTTGGCATTTGCTAAGAAAAAGCACAGAAAATTGACCACAGGGCAATCCATAGTGTGCTCCCTCCCTAAAAATAAAACGAAATATAGAATAATTGACCAATAACTTAAAACATTTAAAAATCTTTGAACGAAATTTAGCAGTATATATTTGGTTGCCTCCTAAGTGGGAAAAGCCTAGAGAACCAGGGTATAGGGGTGAAAGGGAGAATCCATCTTAACAGCATGTTTGCTGGTAGTTTAAAATTTTTGTACTATATTCAGATGCTACCGAATCAAAATGTGGTTAATGAAAACGTACCCACTCTGAACCATATTAATACTGCACAGTTAATCTTTCCCTTTGTTTTATTATTCCCAACACTTCTTTTTCTCTTTTAGTAGAAAAGAACATGAATTCTAAACACTTTTTTTTCAAAAGTAGTGCAAGTATCAGTTTTTCATTCCATAGAGATGGTCGCCCCCAACTGCAGTCTTACCTCCAATGTGATCAGGCATTTTACCCCACTCTGCTCATCTGTGGCTAGGAAGGTGTTCTCTTCTCTTCTGGCCTCTCCGGGAGGAAAGAAACAAACTTCCCACCAGCCTTTAGGCCAATTACTGTCATTAGTCACAGCTGTAGGCAGCTCGCCCTTGGCTGCACCTGGACACATTTGGATGCATCAAACTAAAGCCCTCGTTCCCTCCTCACCTCGGAGGTCTGGGCATCGCCGGGGTGTGAGCTGCCCGGATATTCCTTCTTTGCTCTTGGACATTCGTAATAGTGCCTCCTCATTGAAGAGTCAGAGTAAGACAAGGAGGGGAAAAAACACTTAACAAAACTTAAAATAGAAAAGCTATCTCAATTGTCCTTAAACCCAATTAATAGTAATAGTTATTTCAATGGGCTTAGGGTTCTTATCTCTGCTGGATGGTTAGTGGAAAATGTATGTCTTCAAAAAATGAAGCCATTATAGCCAAGATTCCAAGGAAACAAAAAACCAAAAACTTTGAACTGATTCAAAGCAAATTAACTCCTAATTAACCAGCACAGACCAAGGGTTTTCTACCTTTGGTAAAAAAGAACCAAATGAGGCCCTGTCACTGTAACAGGCATGATATTTATGATGTAGAGATATTTGTGGGTCTAAGAAGATCCGCTTCCAGCTTCTGTGGAGAGCTGAAAGGTCCTGAGAGGGAGCTAAGTGGAAGGGAAGGTGATGAGGGTGTGCCCAGCTCTCCACTCCTCGCTTCTTCACCCAGACGAGTAGGACCCTCTGCCTCAGGCCCTAGGAAGGCACACCCACCTCCCCACTCCATTAGGGACCTTGTCCTGTTTTGTTTCTCCTCTGTTTCCCACCCCACCCATGTATTTTTTCCTCTGTTTAGTTGTGACCTTTCATTTTAAACTCATTAACCTCATGGGCTTTCTTTTTATTTTTAACAAGGCCACTCTTTTTCTCTCACTGTTGTGGCCTCTCCCGTTGCGGAGCACAGGCTCTGGACGCGCAGGCTCAGTGGCCATGGCTCACGGGCCCAGCCGCTCCACGGCATGTGGGATCTTCCCGGACCAGGGCACGAACCCGTGTCCCCTGCATCGGCAGGTGGACTCTCAACCACTGCGCTATCAGGGAAGCCCAAGGCCACTCTTAATTGGAATGTTTTTCATTGCTTTCCTAGCTGACTTCTGCTCTTCACTTTACCTACCAAACTGTGTGACTTCGGGCAAAGTACCTACTCTTTCTGCGCCTTCCTTTTCTTGCTGTAAAATGGAGATGGTAATGGGCCTGCCTTATGGAGCTATTGGGAGAATGAAATGAATTAGAAGAGGCACCTTTCTTAGCACAGTGCCTGATATGAAGGAGGCACTAGATGGGCAGGTGTTACTATTATTATGGAAAATTTCACTGATATTCCTCTTATTCTATTTTTAACTTTTAGCTTATTTTATTGAATTTTAATTTTAGCATTATCTTAGTTCTTGTTTTTAGTTTTCTCTATCATCTAAAGTCATTGTGATTAATTTGTTTGCTTTACCATTACCATTCTCCAATAGTTTACTCCAATTACTAGTTTAGGCCTGTCCTTCACTTCGGTTTTGTTAACCCTCTTTGTTCTCCTGTTTTTTCTTTTTGTTGGATTGGATGCGGTCGTGGGGATAAGGATTGTTAGGATGGTAGTGGTAATTTTTTTTTAGTTTTCTAACTTTTTTTGAGATAAAATTGGTGTAAGTTTTCAGGTGTACAACATTATAATTCGACATCTGTCTCCTCTACAAAGCAATCGTGGTGGTGGTTTTTAATGGCTTGTCTTCATCATGGGCAACAAGGAGTGAGTCTGCAGAAGTGGTTACCAAACTTTAGTGTCCCTCAGAATCCCCTGGAGGGCTTGTTAAAACACAGATTGATGACACTACCCCCATAGTTTCTGATTCAGCAGGTCTGGGTTGGGCCCAGTAATTTGCATGTCTAACAAGTTCCCAGGTGATGCTGATGCTGCCAGTTGGTGACCACGTTTTGGGAACCACTGGTCTGGAGGAGTATGAAAAGGGAAGAGAGTCCTTATTATAAACAAAGGAAAATCCTTTCCATGTAGTCTAGCCCATTTCTTACTATGCACCCACATGTTTATTGGATTCTCTCCAACACATTCCACTCCCTGCTCAGTCTGAGCTTTTTCTGGGGCCATTAACGCCCTCTGTATATGGGTCACTGATTGGCTGAAAAAGTTGCTTACTAAAACCTCACATCATTTTCACCATGAGAAAATATGTGACTTTGAATCTATGGTATCCAAAATATATAATAATTGGGTTTTAGGCAAATCTTGCCAATTGCCTGCTAGGAGGTAAGAGCAAGGTGAACCTGACACCCAAGAATACACAGTTCTGGCCTGAACCTTGTGAGGAGCCAGGAGTAGTGGAGCTCTAGAGGGACAGGGACAGGAGGGCAGGGACATGGAAGTCAGGTTCCTGTCACTGCTTTCAAAGTCATTGCTTCCAACATAATTTTGGGAGAACGAAGACAGAGACAACCCCCACCTGGGTGGGCCCATCTCTGTCCCCTATCCATCTCCCCAGGGATAACTGTTTCCTTCTAGTGGATGTGTACTCTTCCCAGGCATGTTGGTATAATTTTATTATCTATGTGTCTACCAACAATATATAGCATTATTACACGTATGATATTTTCATAGTTTGTATCTTTTTTCCTACTTTTTGATCACAGTCTAGATCTCCCCTTTAGCTCTATCACCCTGTCCCCAACCTACTTCACTCCACCACATTCTGAAATTACAGGAATATGGATGGGCTGGGCTTCTCCAAACTTTTTCCTTCATCCCTGGAGAGTACAGGATGCTATCCTGAGAAAACTAGATTCCCTCAAAGACACTTTATCAAATCTGGATCTAAGCCACACTAATAATTCTGATCATAGACAGTTCCCTCTTTGACCTAAATCTCTTCTTGGCTTTGTGTCCTCCATTGGGAGAAGGATTTTCCCATTGAAAGGATTCTTCCCCAATATTAAGTCATCTTTCTGCCTTCTTCCTACCTCTCCACACTGCTACCTCGAGCATATCACAAAGTTTCAGAAAGTGGGAGGTCACTTCACTCCCTCCAGATGGAGAGATCTGCTCCACTGCCTGACTCCAGTGGTCTCACCAGAGCCTCAATGCAGTGGGGATAATGGTCAGTCAGAAATCCTGCAGACTTATTCACTATCTCAGCCCCAGTGGGCTTTGACAGCTGGACGTGGGATGCACTGCTCCACAGAAAATGGTACCCTTTCAGACCAAGAGCCACACAGCAGAAGCAATGAGCTTGTCTTTTTAACTCTGGTAGATCTGGAGCATGATCTGCATTCTCCAAGAATCCCTCATGCATTTTGGCTGATTGGGACCCTGATAGTAAGGTCTCCAAAATGTTAAGGACTTTTAATATTGTCTGCTAGAATTCTGGATTTCTCATTATCTATTTCTCTATATTTGGTCTTTGGGGCCTTTTAATTTTCCAGCCATGAGGGGAAAAATATCTTACAGAGATATAGATGGATCTACCATCCTTACCTTTGTCAGTTTTAGAGTTACTCTTACAAAATTACCTAACTTATTAGGAAAGAAATCTTTTCCTGTGATTTTAGATCTTGTTCCTTGGCAAGCTGACTACGATGTGTCTCCACATCAAAGTAAGCACATAGTTTATCATCTAAACTGGGACATTTTTGACAGTGACAAATGCTAAACCATTTGGGGTGCTAGTACAACAGGAGAACACAAGACAGTCCAGACAAACCAGACTCATGGTCATGGTCACCCTACTTAATGTGCACAATCCCTCTCCAAGAAGAAGCTTCCAGAGGAAGCTTTCAGCAAACAGGCTGTGGTGTCACCCCTGCCAGGACCATCTGCTTGTGTTTGCAGCTCCAGGAAGCCTTGAGATTGGCTAAGACACACAAAATATATTTGGGCACATGTGGGATCTGTAGTCCAACTGCCAGTGTTCTTCTGGTGGAGGAATCTGTACGAGTCCATGTTATAAATAGAAACTTCATTATCTGTGCACTGTGTGCCTGCCTTGGCTCAAAGTGTAGGAACTGCCATCAACATTTCCTTTCTCTAAGGAAAGTGTTGGAGACTTTGACAAACACTTCTGCCCTCTCAGAAGTGCCAAAGAAAAATCTTCCATTCTTAGCAACTGTCAGTACTAACAACTCCTCATGCAAAGAGGACTGACTTAAGTGATCAGATAGACCACGAAGAAACCACTATCCATTAGGCCACGTTTTTCTATTGTTCAGGGGTAATAATAATACCTAATATTTATTGAGGGTTTGCTACAGGCCAGGAACTTTACATGGTTTGTATGGTGTATTATTTCCCTTGGCTGTTATAACAAACTACCACAAACTTGGTTTAAAACAAGGGAAATTTATTCTCTCATAGTTCTGGAGGCTAGAAGTTTGAAATCAAGATGTTGATAGGGTTGTGTTCCCTTGCGAGGCTCTAATGGAGAACCGATTCTCTGCTATTCCAGCTTCTGGTGGCTGTCAGCATCCCTTTACTTATGGCCCAGTCACTCTCGTCTCTGCCTCCCTGGCCACATAGCTGCCTCCTCTTCTGTTGGTCTAACCTTCCTCTGCCTCACTCTTATAAGGATACTTGTCATTTGATTTATCCACATAATCCAAGGTGATCTCCTCACCTCACGATCTTTAACTTTATTATATCTGCAAAGCCCTTTTTTTTTTTTTTTTTACCAAAGGAGGTAACATCCATACATTCTGGGGATTAGAACATGGACATATCTTCAGGGGGAAACCATACTTCAACATATTACATGTGGATTATCTCTCCAAATTCTTACAATGTAAGTCTAGAAGATGGGTACTAGTAATATCATCTGTATTTCTGCAGGGGGAAATGGGGCATACTTTCCCAGGTCACAGAGCTAATCAGTGGAAGAGCCAGGATTTGAACCTAGGGAGCTAGACTATAGGGTCCACATTCTTAACCATGACATCACAGGTCAGAGTTCATGCATGGCCTTTCTTCTAGATCTCTCACTCTCTCTTATACTTCTTTCCACATAAATTTTAAAAAGGTCAGAGTTCTTTGTTACTTCTGGCTTCCATATCATAAAAAGACCAAGTACAGACCAAAGGTACAGACCTACGTACAGACCAAATAGGTCAGACCAAGCAGGGAAGCCCCATTCTCCGCATTCTCTTGGTATGCTGCAATTTTTGTCAAACAAGATACATGTGTTTCTACTATATAATGAAACATATGTGTTGCTAGTAAAATTATCAGAGCTTATGGGAAAACAGAGTATAAGTGGACCACTCAAAATCTATGCAACTTGGTGACCAGCACAACAAAAAACAAACAAATAAAAACAAAAAAATAATTACTTTCTCAGAGAAAACTTGGAATGCCTAGGAAAGCAACTCAGCACGGCTGTGAATATTAAAAATGCACAAACAAAACAAAAGCAAAAAACCCAGCAGAGTGAAACATTGGGACACACAGTTTACTCTGCGTATATGTGTTTTAACTAATTCCATGACTCCCTAGCAGAGCCGATAATCTGTGGGTGTCTACGCCCTACCATTGTTGGTAAGCTTGCAGGACCCCGCCTGCAGTTGCTGAGGCCTGCTTCCACTCACCCTGTTCAGCAGGAATAAATAGCTGACATTCAGATTTAACCTTAAAACGAAAGGGCAAACATGAGTCCCACAATCATAGAACAGTCTCCTACATACATCTCTGTAATGTGATTTAGCTCACACATAAACGGTAAACAGGCAAGTGTCAATCAGGTTAATACAGAAGGCAAATCGGTTCAAGCTCAATTGTTCCTTAGCCAAAGGAGACTAGAGGAATTACAATCTTCTGCAGGAAAGAGCTCAGCTTTTACAGTGGCAGCAGCACTGCAGCTTTTTAAAATATGAAGCAAACATCTGTTCTGAGAGAGACACCCCCGACCTTGCATGGTTCCTTGGCTCATGACAGGTTGTCCTCAAGTGCCCATCTTACAGGCAGCCCCAGGGGCTCAGGGGTCCACTTCTACCCACATTGTCTCTGCACCATCCAGTACTACTGCTTCTTAGGTTTGTTCTTAATTGGTTCAGAATCTTGAAGGAAGGAGAGGTGAGGGATGAGGATCTCCCTCACCTTTAACTCCGTGGACACAGGCTCTGGTACAGGGAAGCTGGACCCAAACCTCCAGTTATGGATGCTCAAAGAGAATCCTGCCATAGCAGTCACTGCAATCACAGCAACACGCACTCAGAGAGTGCTTGCTTCCGGTCAGGAATGTTCCAACACTATTACATGGTCTTACATATTGAAGGGGATCAGGATATGCCATCCCCAAATATGCCACTTTAACATAAGGATTATTTTGAGCTGAAGGTATTTCAGTTCCTGAAATTCCTTACCTGATTAAAAGGAGAGCCTCCCCAAAGAACTCAATTGTCATAAATCCCCTCCGGAAAGCAACTATAATCTTCCCTTCTGGGAGAGGAGAAGCCAGCACCACACCCAGACATGCAGAACAACCAACTATCATGTCTCCCATATATTCCCCTAAGGGCCCATTTATCTGTCCAAAGAGTCATCTGCTTTTCCATAAGTTTCCTTCCCCCCTCCAAGTTAGGTAAATAGACCCCAAATTCTAACCACTCCTTTGAGTTACCCATCTCTGAGTGCTCCCATGTGTCTGTGCAATGCACATGCTAATAAACTTCTGTTTTTCCTCCAGTTAATCTGTCTTCTGTTAGTACAATTTATAGGACCTCAGCCAGAGAACTTAGGAGGGTAGGGGGAAAAATGTTTCCCTTCCTACAGTATGTTTGTATTAAATTAACTCATTTAATCACCACAACTCTAGGAAGGTAGGTGCTTTCAGCTGAGGAATCTGAGACATGGAAAGGTTAAGTGGTTTAGCTAATAAGGCCATTGTTATTACAAAGAAACAGACTTCAGACAGAGCCAAGTTCTAGAGCTGGAATGACAGTTTTGGGGGAGGGGAGTTAGGGGTGAGTGGATAAAAGGGGAAAAAAAAAGAGCTAATACCAAGCTTCTTGAGCTGGTGACAAAGGGAAACTGCAGGGTCAATCTAGATAACTTGGAATAAAGTTCTATGGGTTTACAAATGTTATCCTGGGGATGCCCAGATAATTGATAGCCGATTAAACATACTATTTTTTTTAGGTACATAATAAAATTAATTTAAACTATTAACTAGAACAGCAGCCTAGAACAATTCCTTTTTCCTTTTTTTTTTTTTTTTTAAGAGATATCAATGGTTTAATAGGAGGCAGAGCTTACACGTCTGCAGCAAGGTCCTGGAGCGACACCCCACTGTGTGTGGTGGACAGTGGGCAGGATGTGGTAGCCATCTTTGTTCTAGAACAATTCTTAAATTTATCAAAAATGGACTTCTGATAGAAGCTAAAATTTTACGCAAGGGTAAAGCAAAATTATCACCCTCACTATTCTAACTTGATTCTTTTTTTTTTCTAACTTGATTCTTAATAATCAGATGCTACTTTCAGATGAGTTGGACACAGTCCCACAGAGAACAGAAATATGACCATTGTTTTGTAGACTAATGATGTAGTTATAGTATCATCTCGAATCATGAGTGGCCTGAACAAACAGGCTCTGCAGGCTCATTATTGCCAGGAAACAGAGTTACATACCAACATTTTAAACGTGAAAATCGTTATTTTTGGAGGATGTCCCAGAACTTTTAACCAATTTATAAGCAGGCCAATACAATAAGTCATCTCAGTTATCTTGGTGAATGTTAAGTAAGCATAAAGGGCATTTTGGAGAATGTGTGAGCAAGCAGCTCTGCTCAAAGTCAGGTATTCTATGGGTGTGAAATGGAGGGTTTTGAAAATTTTTGTTTTCTATGAAGTGAGCATCTGGTTATAACTGCTTTAAATTGTTTTCAAGCTACATCAATTGTTGCCGTGCTACACAGAGCAGAACTTTTGAATTCTATTTTATGTGCATCTGTATGCTGGAATATATCCAAAGTTCTATTTTAGGGAGAACTTTTGCCCTCTGCAGGTATTTTTCTAATTCATTTCAAGTGGAGTAGGCATGAGGAAGGCCAGTATAGCAACACAGCTGATGTTTGGATACACATTTGCTTTGTGACCCACCCTTGTTACTCTTTTTTATTTTTATTTATTCATTTTTTTGTGGTACGTGGGCCTCTCACTGTTGTGGCCTCTCTCGTTGCGGAGCACAGGCTCCGGACGCGCAGGCTCAGTGGCCATGGCTCTCGGGCCCAGCCGCTCCGCGGCATGTGGGATCTTCCCGGACCGCGGCACGAACCCGTGTCCCCTGCATCGGCAGGCGGACTCTCAACCACTGCGCCACCAGGGAAGCCCCACCCTTGTTACTCTTTCTTCTTTCATTTCAGTTCTAATATATCCTTCCTGGTCACATTTAATGTATCATTGTAAGTACCTGTAAGTCATTTTTGAAGAAGGTGAGATATAAATAAATTGTAAAAGAAATTAAATATATTTTAAAGACATTACTTGAAAAATATTTATATTTCTTTAAATATAAATTCAATTACTAGTGTAAATATACACCCATACACATTGAAATTCCTCCAAAATTTGCATAAGAATTTATTCTTCTAGTTAAACTGAATTATTCACTGGGTGAAGGTGCCCCATTGTTAGCTTATAGGCCACAATTAAAGCCTTTGGGTACCAAATATTTTATTTTCCTAAACAGAAAAAATTTTAAATTATCATCATTCCTAAGGAGACAGCATTGTCTTTTCAGTAAGGCTTTATCTATCTTGAAAAAGAAAAGTTGCAAGCACATTTAAACACTTTCTAAACTGGAGACATCCAACTTCTATGCAGGAATGGCCAACAGAGAATGAGTCATCCTCTCCAGTTGGTCTTCCAATTGACAAAGGACTAAACCTTCCCCCTCACTTCAATGAGTTTTATACGCTGAAGCACATATCCAACCCTCAGAATATCAGCTCTTTTACTGGAATTTATAGGCACAAATTCAACCATTTCCACAAGGCCTAGCTTTATTCTTTAACTGGAACATGAAAGGATTTTTCTCATTATCAGATAAAATTACCTCTGTAACTTTGCCCCCTGCCCCCAGCAAAGAGTTCAGAGAAGGTCTTGAGTACAGATAGTTTATTTGGATGGTGATCCTAGGACACAGGAATGAGGGGTCAGGGAAATTCATGAGCTTGGAAAATAGGAAAGCCAATGTAAGGGTTCATTATCAAAATTCTCACTGTGGGCAAAAGGAGCTCAACTCACCGGGACATACCAAGAAGCATGAGGGACAGGAGGTTTGGAGCATTTATCCACCAGCTTCTACCTGCCATTGCACAAGGTTGCCCTGGAAGTTAACTCACCTGTACTTTCAGGTTCCCTGGCATCAGAGGAGGATGTGGGGCAGAAAGCTAAAAAATCTGGCTCTTACTTTAAGTGAGAGGTACAAAGTCAGCCTGAAATTGCCCACAAGTATACATCACAGCCTCGGGTGACATCAGAGGTAGACCCAGGAAATGAGATCCAGCATTCCAGAGGTGTCTAATTAAGTGCCCCAATGTAGTGGAGGGTTAATGTGGCAACCCCCAAAGCACCACGCCTCTTGTGGAGTCCCCTTCCCGTGGTCTCTAACCGGGTTTGTGACTGCTCTAACGTAATAAAACATGTTGTGCCTGTCTGGGTCTAACCCTTAACTGATGCAGCAGCTTCTGTTTCCCATTTCTTGGATGCTTGCTCCTGGAACCTTCTTTCTCAGAACCCCAGCCACTGTAACTTGAAGCTGAGTGTGGAGAGATCCACGTGGAAGAGAACTGAGACCCCTGCTGAGGGTCTGGCTGAGCTCCTGTCAAGCCTCCAGATGACTGCTGCTGTGCCCGTGACCCTGGGCAATGCAGAGTAGAGCAGAAGAACGGCTCAGTCAAGCCATAGAATTATGAGTCATAACAAAACATTCTTTTATGCCATTAAGTTTTTAGGTATTTGTTTTATTCAGCAATCAATAATGAAAATATTAGTCAAGAAACTTTGAAACAAATAGAGTTATCTAAGTCCCTAAGAGGGGCAGCCTTGTCTTGCATGACATGTCCCTAGGAGAACTGAATTTTCTAGTTTTGCCTATGCCATATGGCAACTCTTGTCAATCCCTGTCCATCAGTTATGGTTTTGGAGGATTTAGAGTAATTTTAATGATTCTGAAAGGACATGCTTTTGATATCGTTTGCCAAATTACACTGCTGAGCATTATTATGTGAGAAACTTTCACATAATACTCTAACGTTCCTCCCCAGTGACGGTTATAGGGTTACCAGATTCATTCAATGTTCATTCAACAAATATTCATTTGAAATTCATTGAACAAATATATATTGAATACCTACTATGTGGCAGGCCCTGTTCTAGGCACTGCTATTATAATAATGAACAAGAGACAAAAACTTTTGTCCCCTTGGAGAGGGGGGATTCACAATAAGCAGAATATGTACATAGAATATATAGTATCTAGAGAGTGGTAAGTGTTAAGGATAAAAACTAAAGCAGGGAAGGGGAATAGAGAAAATGTTAAAAGATGGGTATTAAAATTTTAGATTGACCAAAGGTGGCCTCACTGACAAGATGCCATTTGAGTAAAAGCCTTTAGGAAAAGAGGGAGGTGGGGGGGGAACTACAAGGGAATCTAGTGGAAAAGCAGAGAAAACAGCAAGTACAAAGAACTTGAGGCAAGACTGCATGAAGTATTCAAGAAACAGTGATGAGACAGTTGTGGCTGGAACTCGTGAGCAAAGCAAAGAAGTAAAGGATTAGGTCTGAGTTAATGGGGGACCAGATTGCTCAGGATCTTTTAGTCATATTTGGGACTTTGGCTTTTGTTCTGATTGAAACAGGAAGTCAGTAAAGAGTTTGAGCAGAGGGGTGATATGATCTAAGTGTTTAATGGATTATTCTGACTCCTGTATAAGAAACAGACTTGGAGAAGAGCCTAAAAGAAGACACAGGAAAACCAACCAAGAGATCACTGCAATGATCCAGGCAAGAGGAGAATGACTTGTACCAGAAAAGTAACAACACAGGTGGAGAGAAGTGGACAGATTAGGCAGATTGGAGACATAACTGACAAGAGTCAAACAATGAAATCTGCTGACACTGCCGAAGTGACATGTGATAAATAAAAGAGAAATGTGTTAAGCATTACTCCAAAGTTTTGGCCTGGGCAACTGGAAGAATGGAGTTTCCACTAACTGAGTTAAGGGGGTTTGTATACAGAGTTTAGTGTTAGGCATATTAATTTTGAGATGGCTGTTAAACCTCCAACTGAAAATGTTGAAGAGTAAGTTTGAGCAACAAGCCTGGAATTCAGGATAGAGATTCAAGCTAGAGATATAAACATGGGAGTCATCAGCATGTGGTATTTAAAGCCATGAGACTGGACACAATCATTAGGGGATTGAGTATAGATAGAAAAGAGAAGAGGTCTAAAGACTCAGAATTGGGCATTCCAAAGTGTAGAGGCCGGCAGAGGAAGTGTGTCGAGGGAAAGCAAAAGAGATTTAGAAGCAGCAAACAAAGCAGAAAGAAATCCAGCGAAGTGTGGCATCTAGGAAACCAAGTAAAGAAAAGGTTTTAAGCAGGAGAATGTAACCAACCACGTCAAATGCTGCTGATACTTCAAGGAAGGTGAGGCTTGAGAGCTGATTTTTGGATTTGTGACCATACAAATTGCATTGGTGATCTTAAAAAGAGCAGTTTTTGTGGAGCAGTGATGGTGAAAGCCTAATGGATTGAGTTCAAGAGAAAATGGAAGTAGAGAAAGTGAGCCAGTCAATATAGAGCATGCTTTTAAGGACATTTGTTTTAAAGAGAAAAAGTAAGGTGAAGCTGGTACAATAAAACTTTTTTGCTTTTTTTTAAATGGGAGAAATAACAGCAGTTGGTATTTTGATGAAAATGATCTAAAAGAGAGGGAATAATTATGACCCAAGAGAATGGGTGAGAATTGCTGGAGTCATGCCTTTAGTAGGTGAAAAGAGATGGAATAGAGTACATCATTGAGAGGTCAGCCTTGGCTAAGAGTACAGATGGTTTGCGTTCATTTTTAGTTAACAGGAAAGAAGGTGGAGAGAATGCACACAGATGCAGGAGGTAAGTGGATGAGGTGTGAGAGTTCATGGAAGTCCTCCCCTGAAGGCTTCTATTTTGCCAGTGAAATGGGAACCAAGGTCATTGGCTAAGAGTGATTATGTTGGAGGATGCCTTCAAGATTTAAAGAAAGGTTCAGAAAGTATGAAGTAGTCAACAAGGAGTACGGATTGGGGATATACAGTATCTTGCAGGGCAATGTCACCTACTTGGGGACGGTGGCTGTGACAGCAAGAGAGCAGTGAGCATCACTGTGTGCTTCATTCTGTTCAGCTGTGTGGGTGCAGGGGCAGCAGAGTTGGATTTAACCTGGCTGTGTTTGGCTAATCACAGCAACACCTCCCTCCAACCCCTCCCATCCCTCACCTCCTCACAGAAATATCAGCTATATCCTCCCTAATGGATAGGAATATTGTTCAGAGATCTTGGTGATTCTGTCTCAGCTTTCAATATTTCTCCCAATGATGTCTTGCAAAAGTTTTGCTTGTGTTTTGTCATTCACTTTTCCTCTTCACATCCCACAATTCAAATGTTTTTCTATTTTCACTATGATGCAATATAGCTGTATCCTGACTAACCAATTTTCCAAAAGGGACGAAGACAACTGTGGGAGAAGTATAGTTAGGACTCTAACAATATCTCAATAACGTTAAATAACATTTATTAAGCATATTGTATGTCCTAGCTAATTAACATACATTTCTAATCTTTTCAACAAATCCCCCATTTTAAAGGAGTGAAAACTCAGAAAGTAAAATGAGTTACTCAGCTAATAAACACCAGAGCTGAGATCCAAACCCTGGTCTGCATGTTCCATGGTGCTGATTCTGGCCACTCCACCTCCAGCCCTTATGTGACAAGGCAAGATTAAACTTCTGTTGTCCTCGCTCCAACCCTACACATTCAAATGCTGTTGAGTGGGCTTGCCTAAATATCTTTAATTCAAGGTGTTGTTTCTAACCTTTCCTTCCAAACACCAGAACTCATCTGCTCCTCATCTTGAGACAAAAATTCTAGTTTCCACGTTTCAAACCACACTCATTCCTAAATACTGAACTTTTACTGGTGTCCTCTTGTCCAATTTTAAACATCGGATACATGTGCCTATATTTTACAATACCTTGGCACTGCTGACATTTTGGGTCAGGTAATTTTTTCTTTCTGTCCTGTGCATGGTAGGTTGTTTAGCAACATCCCTGATCTCTACCCCCTAGACGCCAGTAGCATCCTCTCCCCAGCTGTGACAACCAAAAATGTCTCTAGACGTCACCAAATGTGCTGAGGAAGGCCAAACTGTCCCTGGTTGGGAACCACTGGATTAGAAGATTAGAGAGAAATTAGTTTTTCTTTTTTTCTTTTAAATCACATGTAAAATTTTTAATTGCCACTTTATCCATAACAATTAAAGATAAGTTTCCTTTGTACTTTTTGGCTTTAGAATATGTTTTTGTGTGTTTTTTTTTTATAAAAAGATGAGCTCTTCTCAGATTTTACCTTATCTATAATTTTCTAAGAACTCCTTGCCTCAACATCATCATCCTAAGCTGAATTAATTGTAATAGTCCCTATGTTCCTATTATACTTTGAAATTAAAAAAAAAAATCTGTAATAGTATTTATCACATTCTATCATAGTGCTTAAAAAAAAATCCACACATATATCTGGCTACAAGACTATCACCTCTTTGGTGGTGGAAAACATGTCATATTCATTTCTGCATCTCCAGCCTTTACAAAAATCCTAATACATAAGTATGTGCTTAACTTGTGCTTTTAAATTGTATTACAAGGCTTTCCAGGTTTTGATTCTTTCAATTGCCTATGACTACCGAAATGCCCATTTGTCTTGTGATCTTTACTCTAGTCACCGCCCTGCCATCTAGTGGCCAATTACCCGAACTGTAGGTATAATTAATATCTAGGATGAAATAAGCTAATATGCCATATTTCTCAAACAAAATTTTAAAGTTACATTCAATATCACAAGATAAACTACTTAATCACTTTCATTCACTTGCAAATATATTTTTCATCTACTGAAATATTCTGACTTTAACTTTTTGCTTAATTGAGTGAAATTAATTCACATGTATAAGGTTTTTAGCTCCAATATACAGCGCTTTTATTTGCAAATAAGGAATATTTAATGTCCACATTGCCCCCTTTTTATTTTACACAATGTCCTTTCCCAACCAAGCTCAAGCTCTGCTGCTTTTACCCTTAGAGACCTTTCTCCCTGAAGAGTCTAAGCCATTCAACAAAATGCCTACCAGGACACCAAACTCGGAAAAAAGCTCCTCAGCTAGTAGGGTTCATCATCTGATTGGACCCAAAGTTGTTCCACAATTTGGACTGAAATAAGCAGATTTTAACCAGTAGGTTATTAGTGTGGTTATAGAGTTGACCGAATTGACCCATCAATTCAACCAAATAGGTTAGAAAATTCACCTAAATATTAAAAAATTAATTGTGAAGAAGCATTTTCATTACTAACTCATTCCCTTCACCAATTATGACTGCATGCTTTCAAGTGTCTCATTCATGCATTATTCTACTGTTATAATAAAAATAATACAGTTTGGATGGGGGGGACAAAAGAATGGAAGAAGGGTGAGAGATAAGGGTTGGCAATTCAGTTTCAACTTTAATTACTATTTAGCATTTGATAGATCATAAATCTATTACTAACTCATATTTATGAGTTACAAAGTATATTTGCTTTAGCAAGAAGGCATAACCAAATGTCTCTAAAATATGCTGAATTGTTCTGTCACTTATCTGTTTTGTTGAGATCATTAACACGCTTTGAAGCCAAAGGTACCGGATGCATAAACTCTCAGATAGTTCTCATTCTTCCTAATATTAGCTCCTGATACATCATCGATTTGCAAGATGAATATTTATTTCTAGCACTGCAAACTTACCAGTGGCATGACCTCATTTCTTTACTCTCAGATATTTTAAATACCTGAAGAAGTTCCAAAGATTATTTAGATAAACTACTCATTGCATATGTGGAAAGACTGAGGTTTTGAGAGGTTTGGTGCCTTGTCCAAGGTAACGGAACTGACTGTGGCAGATGATTCTAGAACTCTCAGCTCCTGACAGACTATCAGTCCTGAGGCCACACCATAACTTAATGCCTGAGGCTAACACACCACCAACAGTATTACAAGGTGAGCCTCTCACAACCAATCCCATCATCTTTCACGTCCCCAAGTACCTCACCAATCTGCAGGAGTCCCAGCCTAAGTCATTCTTTTTCTCACAGACTCAAACCACAGACTCTGTTTATCTTCTCCACTTCCCTCCCTTCCCACACAAACCCTTTCAGGGTCTTCTGTGACCCCCAACCTGTGACCAGCTGTTCGCTTTTCTTCAAATACTCCCTCTACCTCCTTGCTTTACTTGAACCTACCTGGGTCCTGAGCAAACATCAGGGCCAGGAGTTGAGGTAGGTATGTTCCTTGCTACTTTCAAATTATCACCCTTTCCCTCCTGCAAAAACCACTGTTCTCTTAATGCTAACAACATTGGGCTATACCACTCTTTCTACACCTTCTTACACTCTTCTGCCAACCTCCTAGTCACACTTCCTCATTCACTAGTCTTCTGTTCCCCGACAAGAGTCTTCTATTCCACCCAGTTTCCGTCCTTTATCTTTGTTGATTTCAATAAGTGGATGACCCATCAAAAAGCCCCAGCTTCTCAATTTCCTGATTTCCATATTCCATTGACATTTTCCTTTTTTCCCCTTCAGTCACCTATTTTATGGTCACACCCCAGACTTTTACATCTCTTTAAAAATATGAACCTTTTCAAATAGAAAGATCGAACATCCTACTGCATAGCTATGCATTCAGTTCACTGATACAAGTACTTCCATACAACCACTTGGTTCTGCAATGACATGGGGACATTTGATCCCTTCATCCCACTACTTTCTTATTATCCATCCCTTGTCATTACTTCCCACCTTCTTCAGCACAGATTCCATTATCATCAACATAGTGCCCCTTTGCAAATACTTTCAACCCTCAGTTCCTTCTTTCCCTCAACTGAGTTTGCCTTACAAAACCCCAATCCACGTATGAACTCACCTTGCTTCACACGTTTTTTGCACCTAAACAGGAAAGTGTTAGTACTCATAGGAATCACACAGATGACTCGTTTTGCTTTAAATTCATAATGTTCTACCTGACCTTTTCCACCTTTATCTCTCAGCCGGTGTCCTTGCCCATACTTTACTGAGTAGAACTAAGCGAAAAGAAGCCAATCAGAAAAGGCGACATACTGTATAATTCTAACTATATGACCTTCTGAAAAAGACAAAACTATGGAGACAGTAAAAAATCAGTAGTTGCCAGGGGTTGGGGTGGAGGAAGGGACGAGCAGGCAGAACACAGAGGATTTTCAGGGCAGTGAAACCACTCCATATGATACTGTAACGGTGGATACGTGTCATTATACATTTGTCCAAGTCCACAGAATATACAACACCAAAAGTGAACGGTAATGTAAACTACGGACTTTGGGTGCTTATGATGTGTCAATGTAGGTTCATAAACCGTAACAAATGTACACTCTGTTGGGAGATGTTGATAATGGGGGAAGTTATGCATGTGGTGCAGGCAGAAGTTATATGGGAAATCTCTGTACCTTTCAATTTTCCTGTGAACCTAAAACTGCTCTAAAAAATAGTCTTAATTTGAAAAGTCTGTATTTAAAGGGTAGTTGAAACTGTTTTTCATTCATAAATGGAAGATTACAGAGAAATTGAAATGAACTAACTAAATCTAGATATATCAAAATAGATTAATCTCAAATACATAATGTTCAGTAAAAGCAGGATACAAAGGATGCTATAATATGATATACAGGTATGTGAATTTTAAAACAAAGTAACATACATTGTATGCAGACACATAAATGTAGAAACGTATGTTAATGATAATACAACTTCAGAATAGGAGAATAGAGAAGAGGGGGAAAGAATAGTAGATTGGCTTTATCTGCCATGTTATAGTTCTTTTTTAAAAAATGCTTCCAGTAAAAGACACCAAAAGAGAGGGGTATAAAATGAAAATGTGGGGAATGTTCAAAAAGGAAAATTAAATGGAGACAGTAGGTTCTGGACATCAGGAGAGGAAGGAGGTATATTTTCAAAAGAAGGACATAAAACACAGCAACCAATTTTGCAGACAAGTCAAGTGAAATGAGGATTAAGAAGCTCTGCCTGTTATCAGTCATAAATTTTGAAGAGAGTTTCCGTACAATAATGGGGGTGGGAGCCAGATGGTGGGCGGTGGGGAGAGGAGAGACTTGGCACTGAGGAAGTGGAGGCAGTGAGAGCAAACGGCTCATTCCAAAGAGGTAGCAAGGAGGAAAAAAGAGAAGAGAAAGACACACAGTAGTGGGGATGAGAACCAGTTAGTTTGTCTGATGCTTCAGTTTCAGGCCAGGTGGGTACTCAAATAACTCAGTATTTTTTTGCAAAACATTAAGTCTTTATATTATCAAAAAGAAAAGACAGAAATAAATACCTTTTTTCCTTAAGGGAATATCTGTAAACTATCTCATATGTTAATATGGCATAAAATAACTCTAGGAGCTTGGTTCAAATAACATGAACAACAGAGCTGGAAAAGTTGAGAAAAGGGGAGCCATGAGAGCTAGGGATTTGCCGGGTGTGATGCTCACCCAGACAGATCCCCACAAAGCGGGCATCTTGATGTAGTCATCCAGTCAGGATCTGACCTTCAACCTTGCAAACTTAGAAATTTAATCTCATCAATGTGAATACAATTAGCAGTCTCAGGAAGCTGATTCCTACTAACAAAGCTCATCAGAGACCACTGTTTAAGCCACTTTACTTATTTATATATGACAACATTAATTATCACAGCTTCTAAATTATGATGTATTGTTTTGTATCCTTGTATTAGACCTTATGTAAGGTCTAACACAGTCCATGCAATCCTGGCCTGTTACTAAAGATTGCAAAAATATTACCTTGTTGAAATCATCAGCACTGCTCTGATTCATCAAACCCTGATATGAATGCTAGTTCAACCTTTAAAAGAAACTTTTAAAAGACTATAGAAAATGAGTTGTTTGTATGGAATGTTCCTTAGTACAGTATCTTTAAAATGAAACCAATTCTCCATGGAAATAAACTAGTGTGTCTTTCATGAAATTCTATAAAACATTTCTGATGGCCACTTAAAGGACTATCATTAAACCATTTATTGCTGTGTAGGCAGTGAGTTTTAAAACATTTTCTCAGACATAAAAAGCATAGTTCTTTTGGACCTACACCAAAATGTTTATTTTGCACAGCTCATTCTATTCAATGTGTATAGCACCCTAAGATGTGGTAAAACTTTGAAAGTAATGAGAATAAGGAATTAAAGGGTTTGTTGGGAAAGGTACAAAGAGTCTATTTTCAGAGGCTATTTGAAAATGTGTAGGGGAGCTGATCAGGTGCAGACAACACAGGAGGAAAAGCCTCAAAAAAGCTTTTCTGTCCTTTGAGTTGGCAGTGGTCCTGGGTAATGCTTTTTGTTCAGAAAGTTTGTGAGTATGAGTCTCTGGAAAAAATAAATATTATATTCTGAACCATAAGATTTTAGGACTTCTCCCTGAAAGGACAGCAATTATAAATATCAAATATCTTTAAATCTTTATTTACAAATTTAGGTTCATGGTTATATTAAAAAAAACCTCAAGCAAACTCAAAAGGAAAAAATAGACATTTTAATAATATTTTGGATATTATAATTATGATATGTAGGGACTATGATTCAACTCAATATAACTAAAATTATGAGCTACTTAGTATCCTAATATTGGAGCTCTGTTGCATTTGTGTCAAATACATCTTAAAGAAGAGTGGATACTTGTTGGCTTCTTCCACAGCATCCATTTCCCCTTTTTTTTTTCCAACTAAAGGACCTCATTTTCCACAGGAGAACTCCTCACCCATCCCCAGTAGAAAGCAGCTGTGTGGCTGAGAGGGTAGATCCCGCCCCCATGTTAAGTCCAGCAGAGCATCTTGCACTTGATCACAGTGACTGGTTCAGGGATGGGCATGTATCACATTCTGACCAATGAAATGTGAGCAACTTACTAAGTCCTCCAATGAATGAAGTTTCTGTGCTCTTCTGTGAGAGCCTCAGGGACCTGACATAGTGTGAGAAGAATGTCAGGCCCATTAACGCTACCATGAGGAGATCTAGCATATACATGAGTCCAGCACCCAGAGGAGGACAGAGCTGCAAGAATCAAAATGAAGTTGGTGTCCCGACGGCATCATGAACCTGTAAATCAAGACTCTGACAAAGCCTAAAATTAGAAGAGTCTGTGGACAGTTTGGTTACATGAATTTATATAAACCTTTGCCTTTTTTTTTTCTGAATCCACTTCGGTTCAGGTTTTCCATTATTTGCAACCAAAAGCCGGCCAGCCCATGTGGGAAGGTAATTTGGAAGACTGGAAGGAGATTTTGTTCCGGAGATCTGAGTCCTGGTTCAGTTCTACCATAGAGTTATTTGTGTAATCTTGGGCAGGTTTTTGAACCACATCCTTTAATCAGTTTATCCATGTATAAAATGAGCATTAGTTCTAGAGGATTTCTAAAACACAGTACAGACAGGCTAGATGTCTACCTCTTGGATACAAGGAATAATCCACTAAAATTGCTGAAGTGCTAAAACTGGAACATTCCAATTCCTGTGATTCCATCCAAGATGCTGCCTCCATTAAAATTCGAGCTAATTGTACACAACTCTACTCCAATGTCTGCCAAGCCAAACCCACACGGAAAACCACCTCATCTACTTCTATTTATTTAGAAGTTATGTCATTACAGGGTAAAATGAAGAGCAGGAGCTGACACTCTGCCACCAATGTTTGTAGAACTGATAATGGTCAGGAAACAAGCTTCTCCATCTAGTAGTGTCCTCCTCATACCCAGTTAACTTGGCAACCTAAAGCAGCAAGAAATACTGACCACAATGGGCCTAAGAAGCCTAGTTATGCAAAGAGAGACACTGTTGCCAGCACTAACTGTGTGGCAAAAACACCACTGCATACTTTTCTTTTTGCTTTCCTATGGTAGTTAGTGAGATACATACACACACACACACACACACACACACACACACACGTTTTACTATTCTTGTGGAGAATGGTTAGCTACTTAAGAAAAGGATGTCTTATTTATTTGATACTGTATCAAATAACTTTTTCTACTTTTTGGCATGTCAAACTTTCATTAAAAAAATTTTGAATAAGTGAGTGGAACAAATTAAACCCCTCTGCAACATTTATATTTATAGAGAGGTCTCCTGTGTGTGTGTGTTTCTTTGGAAGGGTGTTCACAGGAAGATAATTTAAGATAAAGGTGTATCAACTGTTAGAATTCAGAATGCCCAATTGGGCGTTTCTGGGCATTTCTGATGTGTTTACAGTCATCTATTTGCATAAGTTCATTTGCATGCAGTGGAAAGAGACTAGAAGAGGGCCTTTTTCTTCACCCATCCCCATGGTCATGTTTAAACTCTGAGGACAGGGAGACAGCTACAGACAGAAGCAAGAAAGAGTTGTTTTCACAAGGATTCTGAGACCTGGGTGCACATGCAGCACCCCTTCAGAACCCAACTATAAGCTCTGCTAGAGACAAGGAGAGAGGCGTCCTTCTCACTAATGATCTGAATGCATTATGGCTTTAGCTCAGGGAAGATATTGAGAATAGATGATCATTTTGGCAACCTTGACAGCCTGAAGCTCTGGAAGTTTTGGGAGACAGCCCCCTTCTTCCCACACCCCCCCAGACATTCATCTTACAGGCATAAGTCCTGGTGCTGGTAGAGAGGGCCGCCATGAAGAGAACGCCCAAGCCTCCGTGATCAATAAAGAAACACAGAATAGAAGAAATGAAAAGACTCTTGGTGAGTTATTGCAAAAAAAAAGTCCCAGGTGGACTCCCAGAATGACCAGGAAGACTTTGAATGGGTTATGGAAATCCTGCATGAGGCAGATTAGGCATGAACCAGAGAAATTTGAGTTGTCATTGTTATGACTTCCTTTGTACCCTCAAGCTATGACAACTCCTGGGCAAACTTGGATTACATATATATTAAAGAACAGTCCAATAATAGAGTGTGCCAAGAAATGTTTCCAATAATGTAAGGCTTTGTTAATGTTGTCACAAGAAACTTATTCTATATGGTGCATGATCCTCTACAAGTCCCTTTCTTATCTCCGCCCATGTAACAAAAGAATTGCCTTGATCACAAATGAATGTTTTAGGGCTGAACACCTTGTTAAGAAGTGGAAATACATTTTATAAATCTCTTTTACAAAATTGGAATTATCTTCTGACCCTCCTAACATTTCCCTACTTCAAATATCCCCAAAACTTAAATGGACTAGAACCTTGAATCACCCACTAAAGTGCACACTGTCAGCGCTCCACCCAGAGTTCCTAAGATTGCTTTCATGGTTTCTGTGCACTTCTCTCCTGGCTTCATGTGCATTTACTTCCAGAGGCCAGACCTACATTCTTTTCTGGAATACTACCTACCCTTGGGCTGGCTGGGCTTTTCCCTCATTCACAATGGGCTGGAAACTTGCCTCCCTGAGTCCTCCCTGAAGAGTGACAGGTGGGAGGTTTTGAAAGCCCAGTTCCCTTGCCTCGAGTGAGGACAAAACTGCACGGCATCAACTCACACAGCAGCATTCCCCGTGGGGTCAGACTGAAGCTACCCTCAGCGAAACCTAGCCTGCAAACTCACCCACGCTTGGTTTCTCCCCTTTCCCCTCTTGCTTCTCTCGCTTCCTTACTGATTTCACTTGGAAACACTTCCTTAATAAATCACATACAAATAAATCCTTGCTTCAAGTGGTACTTCTGGGGACTCTGTCCTAAGAAACGCTTCTGAACAGAAAGGTCTATAAAGAGATCCCTGGACTCAGAGGGATAATATGATAGAGATAGTCTCACAAAAAGGTGGGGTAAACTGTCACCATCCCAACATGATTTGGGGAAGACTGGAGAAGCCTTTTGCTTAAGTATTTGACTGCCACTAGTATTGGCAATGCCAACATGAGTGACTTATTCTGTAAGCTCTGGGCCTTTACAGAATAAGTATCTCACAGCCAATTACCCCAGTAAAGAGGCGTGGGTAGCTCAAACCTTCCTCTCCATGACCAAAATCACCAAACCGAGTTTAGCCCAGGCTTCTGAATGCCACAACTAGATCACTGTGGTGTCAGGGACAAAGATGAGCTCCTGTGCTATAGTCAGATAACGGGGTCATTCCTGTGCTTCATTTCTTGCTGCATCATGGAGCCTAACTGAAGCTTCTGGGCAGCAGCCTGGCTAAGGTACCAGAGATAGGTATTTCATTTTTGAGTAAACAACCTACTTTAAACCAACTCTGGTGGCAGCAGTGATTGCTTACCCAGGGATATTGACAGAGGCCTGCACAGGTCTGTGGAGAGGGGCAGAAGCCCCATCCCATCCTTTGCATCACATAAAAGATGATCAGATGAAATCAGATGATAAGGACTGCAGTTAGGCTATGGCTAGCCTCAAACTCAAGTAGGATACAGACCCCTTTGAAAGGAAGAAGTATTTATGATCTCTGTCTTAGTTTGGGTTCCCCCAAAAGCAGATCCTGAGGCAAGAATTCAAGTGCAAGTAGTTTACTTAGGGAAAGCCAGTAAGGGAGTGGAGAAGTTACAAGCAAGGAAGGCAGCCAATGAAAGGTGCACTATAAGCCAGCTACTCTGTGGAATGACTGGAGATATCCCACCTGAATTATCCCACCTGGGTGATGAAGGGGATGAGGTATCTACAAACTTCCTGTCAGTCACTGACTAAAGACGGCTTTCTGAGGATGTGAATTCCCCAGCATTTCCAGCCTGCCACACATACATAGAAAAAGCCCTCAAACACAGATGCACATATCAACAACTCCAAGTCACTGGAGCACACTGAAATAGATTTGAAATAATTAGAAAATGGTCACTATTATACACCTGCTTATCTAAAAACTGAGCTGGAAGGGACATACAATTAGCCTAGGTAAAAAGAATGACCAAGGCCTTGCCTTTGCAGCACACCCAGAAAGGATGTGCAGGGAGGTGTAGGGCTCATGGTGGACTGACTTTCCAGCAGTTTTCACAGAATGCATGGTAACATATTTAAAGTGAAAATAAAGTCAGTTGATGGGTTTGAAAAGTATGGGCTTTGCCATAAACTTTAAGTTACATCTGCAACTCCAAGGTTTGAAAGAAAATACAGTTAAAGCACATAAACAAAATACTATGTGACAGGAATTACATTCTTTATAATTAATAAATTTATAATATAAAAACTTAGGATTTTAAAGTAAGCTTGTATAAGGAGGTTTCAGTTTAAAATTTTTTTTTAGTTTAAAAAAATTTAGAAGCTAAAAGAAAAAAAATTGAAGATCACTGTAGCTTACTGCTAACACTATGCTTCCAGAACGTTTCTAGAGTCAGAATTCCTAGTTGCCAGCTTGAAAGCAGAAACCAGCTTGAGCTGATTCGAGCAGGAAGGGAAGTAACTGAAGGATATTCAGGAGCTCACATAATTGTGAGACAGGCTGGAGAGCAAGATTCAGAAGTTACATAACCACGCAGCACATCCCAAACACACAGCAAAGCTGGGTTAGTACCCTGTGGACACCACTGCAAAACAATACAGACTGAAGCTTGCATGCCCCAATACTGCTGATGTGCCCATGTGCCCTGGATGCCACCAGGAGTATCGACGGCATGGCTCCTTCATGAAATTGCTCTCCCTGCAGCTGTGTGACCACAAGAGCGCGTTCTCTGTAAGTCAGGTAGTCATAAACAGCCTAGATCTCTCTTGCTATAAGAAAGAGCAAAACACGTACCTGATATAATGAGCTCTGTTGTCCCACCCAAACGCATAAAGAAGGGAATTCTCAAGAAGTTAAGAGAGCTCTGACGCTGAACAGCTGAAAAACAATAATAAACACCCCTGACAAATGGCTGTCTTTAATTTGAATTACCACCTTTTGTTTTTCAAAACAACTCTCTGCTGAGAATTTCTTTTAATCCATTGTGTTATGACATCTGTGGTTTTTAAGTTAGTTTCTGATGCATATGTTAAAATGCAGATCATTATTTTCTGTCATTATTTTTATGCATGAAAAATCCCACTGCAGGAGTTATCACATGGGGTAATGACTTGGAAAACATTTCTTCGGTTCCAGGGTGACATTCCAACAACAGGAAGGGAGGGAGAGAGGGAGGAGACACCACAGACATTCTTCTAAAGTCTTATATATCTGAGTTTTGGTTTCTTTGTTATTCATGATGCAAATTCAGAAAAATGGAGGGATCATATCTCAAAGCTGGTCAAAAATGGGCATTAAGGTCAAACCTGAGGCTGACCAGGATGATGAATTAGCTCACTTTCCTGGTGGAAGAATGAGTGGTGCAAACTTTGTAGAGGACAATTTGGTAATGTGCATATAAAAGCTTTAGAAATCTCATTTGTTGACATTAGTGAACAGAGGTCTGTACAATTTCTGTAAAGAGCCAGATACTAATTATTTTGTGGGCCATATGGTTTCTGTCACAACTACTCAGCTCTGCCATTGTCATCCAAAAGCAGCCAGCAGAGATAATACATAAATTAATAGGTATGGCTGTGTTCCAATAAAACTTTATTTACAAAACAAATTTGGTCTGAGGGCTACAGTTTGCCAACCTCCGTTAGAGGTGTTTAATATTAACAACTCAGATGCCTAATATCGAAGAAAAAATAAAACAAATGCACCAGAGGCATTTATTGTTGAATAAGATTTTTTTAATTGTTGAATCTGCCTCTTTGTAACTGTCCTAACCAAGTGCCCACACCGGGGCCATTAACTTTAAATGACCTTCCTCTTGTTTACATCACGGTCTTTATTTTGTCATTCTATTGGGCATTTCCCTTGGACGACAGTGTTAAAATTGCAGTGTAGTGCAGTGGAGCTTGACTGCTTAGGTTCAAAGATTGTCTTTGTTATTTACTAACAAAATGACTTTGGGGAAAATAAAACCCAGAGAAGAAACCAGCAGAACCACGAACATGTTCACAAGTGAGATGGAGGCTAAGAACACCGCTGAATGCCTCATCAAGACTTAAGATTTCAGTAAAGGTTGAACACGCACCCCTCCTCCTTGCCCTGACAGTGGAGCCTCCACCTTATGATAATACCAGTATAATGGGTAAGAAACACACATGAAGTAAACGGTAATCTAGGTTAAAGAAACCCATGCTTTACACTGAATCTCACTGTCGAGGAAATTATGGGGAGAAGTTTAGAATTTAGAAAGACTTTGTGCCACAGAGAAAGACGGTCATGAGCAGTGGTACTTAAACTGTTCGTAAAGGGTCAAATATTCTCCAAATCTCCTAGGTATAGTACAGCTACTTTTCTCAATGACTTTCTTTAGTCAAAAATCCAGGAAGATAATAAATTAAGTGGTTGCATTATCTCCATTAATTTTCTATTGCTGTCATAACAAATTATCTCAAATTTTGTGGCTTAAAACAAGAAAACTTTATCGTTTTACATTCTATAGGTCAGAAGTCTGATATGGGTCTGACTGGACTAAAATCAAGGTGTTGGCAGAATGTGTTCCTTTCTGGAGGCTCTAAAGGAGAATCTATTTCCTGTTCACTTGGTTTACCGGCAGAATTCCGTATGCTTGCCTTTGTGGGACCAAGATACCTGTTTTCTTGCTGGCTGTAAACTAAGGGCTGTTTCCAGCTAAAGACAACCAGCTAAAGTCCTTGGCTCCTGGCCCTCTTTCTCCAGCTTCAAAGCCATCAACAGTGGAACCAGTCTTCACATACATCTCTCAGACCCACTCTCCTGCCTCCCTCTTCCAGTTTTAAGGATCCAAGTGATTAGAGTCGGGCCCACCCAGATAATCCAGAATATTCTCCCCACCCCAAGGTCCTTAACCTTAATTACATCTGCAAAATCCCTTTTGCCATATAAGGTAACAATCACAGGTTCCAGGAATTTGGATGTGGACATCCTTGGGGGGCCATTATTCTGCCTACCACAATATCCTATTTGCTTTTCCTATTCTTCCCAGAGGTCCTGATATCTGAAAAATATCGAGCTGCCTTTGAGTATATTCTGGGATATCAATTCCTTCTGATCTTTGAAAAAGTCTGCCTTACAAAGGCAGACAATGACATATCCATGGATATGGGCTGATGATCTGTAGATATAGACTCAAATTTTGTCTTCTGAGTAAGTTACTTTATTACTAATTACTGTAAAGAGCACTGAACTAGAATCTAGGAGGTCTTCACTGTAGGCTCTGCTATGTAACCCTCAGAGTCATTCAGCTTCTTTGGGACTCAGTTTCCTATCTACAAAATGAGAGAAGTGGACTTGGAAATTCCTAGATTTCCTTCCACCTCTTAAAATCTAGATCCATGCTTTGAAAAAAAAAAAATGGTAGAGGTGGGAGTGTAATTCTATTTTAGGTATAAAATCAAATAATGGCAAAACTTATAAAATGAGAATTTTTCAGAAATAGTAAGGTAAAGCTTTGATTTTTTTCATTTTTTTTTACTCCATACATATTTTAATGTAATTTCAGGCATCTGCTTTCCATTAGTGACTCAAGGTAACTTAGTTTTTGTCAAGACAATTCTTATATACTTCACACTACCACACCATTTATCTTTCTGTACTTTCTCACATTATTCATACCTCACAGCCTAACCTCAGTATATCAATAAACTAGTTTTGATCTCTCTCGCAATATAATGTCTGCAATAAGTCTAAATAAACCTGTTCTTTCAGTGTGGATTATACCGTCAGGAGTGAGTTCACGTTGAAGATCACAGAGACTTATTAAAGTAATTTCTGCCATCAACATCATTTTCCAAGATTGTCTTGCCAAAATCACAGTAAAAAGGACAGTATAAATTTTATCTGTACTGCAATCCAAGCCACTAAAGACATTCATCTTTAAAAGACAAGCAAAAATAACAAAAAAAGCAAGTAAAGCACTCAGCTTAAAACAATGCTCCTTAATCTGCTTTGCAATAGTGATTACACAAAAATGGTAATTTACACACACAAACACACAAAAGATATTGAAAAGGCTGAGGTTTGGGTGTTCCACTGGATTAGTTGTACTCTTCACATACTATTTAAATAAAGCTGCCCCAAGCAGTATGAATTCAAGCATCCTCTTAGGGCAAAGTCAGAGGTAACAATACCTGCCTACCTCAACCACAGGAGGAGATAAGTAAAATAGGGGCAGGTTAACCAAAGTCCAGATCTGAAGTGGAATATCAGCAGTCTGTTGTGCTAGAGCACTGTCTGGTGTAATATGAATCAGCTCACATGTGACTGTTAAACAGGGGAGTAATGTTGGGATAGTGCAGAAAGCAGGGTGGTACATACATAATTTTTCCTAGCCCTTTAATGTCTTGTGCTACCATGAACCAACAGCTGAATATAAAGTCACACAGCTGACTGCACGACCACTCCTGGTCTGAAGGAATACAGTACCAAATGACACCTATTCACTGTGTGGCATCCTATTCTTCCCTCGGCTTAGCTCAGCCATGTGCTCCATTTTGATAGTGCTTATTTTGCATTTCTCCTAGATCCGCACAAAAGCAACAACAGACAATGGGTCAGAGCCATCTGTCTCTGGCATCTCTATACTTCCTGCAAAGTTTACAACTGCAACGTCTGAAGATGATGCTCTCCTGCCCTTGCTTCCATCACTCAGCAGTGTCAATTCTTCCATATACTGTCATTTTTCAAGCCACCTTCAACTTTTTTTAAAGGTAAAACTCTCTAACTTACTACAGCATTTCTTGTTAGGAATTTCACATGTCCTTTTAAATGTGCTATTCTCATTTGGATTGTTATTGTCTCTGTTAATGCTGTCCAGTGGTTCCCCAACTTTGCTCATGTTACCATCACTTGTGGAGCTTTTAGAATCCTGATGCCCAGGCTCTCCTCTCATACCATTTAATTCAGAATGTCTGGGAGTGGGAGCCAGGGCATCAGTCGTTTTCAGAGATCCCCAGGTGTTTTCAATGAGCAGCAAAGTTTGAGAACCACTGCTCTAGTTCAGTTGTTCAGGGTTTGAGTGGTCCTTCCCAGACCTATTTTTTCCCTAAGGTCTGTTATTTTAAGTGAGCTCTTTTTTTGAATGTGAGGATTTTCAGGAATGTACATGTCACATTGTAGCTGAAATGTTTATATTACTGTTTCAAGTTTCCAAAATATAAATAATGTAAAGAATGCATAAAAGTATATGTAAGTATTTTATTCATATGCATTATCCTTTATAAATGACACAGTGGGCTTCCTGAGATAGACTGGTTCTCCAGATGTTTAGGGTAATGTGTATGCCACTGCTAGTGAACCTAGAGTGTCTGGTGGCCTCACCACTGGCTGGTGCACAGTATGTGTCACACCTACACAGTTCTACAGCTTGGCCCCATGTACTTTATTAACAAGCAGCCCTGTCTTTTCCTGGGTCTCCCTACTCTTGCCATTCTGCCAGTTCACCAACCACTATCACTATGCTGCCTGTGATTTGCTGTCTGCCTCCTTGCTTTTCTTAACCACTATCTTTGAATCACGTCTTCCGCCCTTCCATTCCTACTGCTACAAATCAGAAACTCACACCTGGAGTCTGGCTAGCCTTCTAATCCTCACTTCCTACCTCCACTGTAAATAATTAATGTCAGATTAATTTTCCTAAAGTGCATTTATACTTTTTCTCAAGCCCCAATTTAAGTCTTACCTTTTTCATAAAACGTCCAAGATTCTAACACATATCCACCTTCCCCTTCCTTAAGCAATTAAAATGTGCACTGCTCAATTTATCCAATCAGAAAAAAAGGCAGTGAGCAAAATAATGTAGTAGAACAAGCTCTGGGACTGAGTAAAAGGTTACCTGTGATGTAATCTATGTCCATGAGCAATAATAACTGACATGAATCGAGGGCTTATTATATGCCAGGCTTTACAAGAATCACTTTTAGTCCTCCAACAATTTGATGATGTAAGTACCATCATTTCTCCATTTTACAGATGAGAAAACAGAGGCAAGAAGGTTAAGTAATCCACTCAAAGTCCCACAGGATCCAAATCCAAACAGGCTAGCTCCTGAGATAGTGTTCTTAATCACAATCCTATATTGCTTCTCGATTAGCAAGTTAGTTTAATTTTTCCCATCCCTTAAAAAATGGTGTTAAAAATGCCTGTCTTAATACCTTAAAAGGAAAAAGACCTCGATAATATATGAAAAACACTTTGTAATTTATACTGTTAAATGAACTAATATTTCCACATCAATTACCTTTCTTTATAATTTGGGATATCTATTATTTTTCCATACACTATTTCATAATTAGAGCTCTGTACCTATTCAGGAATTTCCTTGTAAGGAATACCAGGGTTTATTTATGTCCCTTTCTGCCTTGGAGAACCCTAGAAAGATCAATTCAATATATATTGCTAATTGGTTGACACTTTTGGAACTTGTAGGAATACAAATCAATAAAAATAAAAGTAAATAAAAGCTCATATCAAATTAGGTTAAAAGCAGTATTTTAATTTTCCAATAATTATCGTCATTTTTTTCCCATAAACCATTCACAGTAAAGTGCAAATTCAGTTTCCTCAGAATCTAGTATGAGTATGATTCTTCAGGTTAATGAAGGAATACAGGATACAAAGGGAGGTGAGTTATGCCCTGCTTCTCAGGAGAATCATTAACCAGAGAAAGACCCACTTTACATACCTTGGTTTCTACTAATACAGCGGTCCCCAGCCTTTTTGGCACCAGGGACCGGTTTCGGGGAAGACAATTTTTCCAAGGGTCGGGGAGGGGTGATTCAGGCGGTAAGGCGAGCGATGGGGAGCGATGGGGAGCGGCAGAGGAAGCTTTGCTGGCTCGCCCACCTAACAGCTCACCTCCTGCTGTGCGGCCCAGTTCCTAACAGGCCCTGGACCGGTAGCGGCACCTCGGGCCAGGGGGCTGGGGACCCTTGTACTAATGGAAAGTAACTCCAGGAATGTCAGATATCTAGGGAACTCCTTTCTACCCTTTCCCATCTCTTTTCTGCCCTATTTTTGATAAATCTTGGCTGTTGTTCTAGATACGTGCCGTTGGATTACTAATAAGAGAGAGATTCATGAGTGGGTTGGGAAATATATGAAATACTGAGCCAATCATAAGTGAACTAAATATAAAAAATTTTAGTTATCTGCTCAAAGTTTGGATTCAGAACTAATGGCATAAAATGAGTGCTCCATTAATAAAACAAAAAACATTCCAGCATACTTTTACTCCTCAGTAAAGAGTGACAGAGTATGGGTAGCACTTTGAGAGATTTTTGAATTAAGCTCAAAATCTCACAGTACCCCTACTTAACTTTTTAGTTGTCAGATGTTTATATTATATCATTTCCCCCTGTTGGAACTTTAACTTAATTTTCCATTATGAGGTGTTGAACTCTCTATGTCCGTGTACTCCCAAGGTCACAACGCTAATTTAGATAAATCACATATGTAATGTTTGCATCCAGATGTAACTCATTTTTGTCTTATTAAAGACTTTTCTTTATCCATAGGCTTTCTCTCCACATCTGTGATCATTAGTGACTACAGAAAACAGTTTTAAGACAAATGTAAAAATTTTCAAACCAAAGAGATTTTGTGATGCTCCATAAACGCTGCACATCTGTCATTTATCTGGCATATTAATTTAATGGAAACCACACAAGGCCATAAAATTGTAATGTATTATGATGAAATCAGTTCTGTAAGTTACTATATAATGTAAATGAACATTTTCCCATATAAACACACTCTAAGAGATGAAACACTACATGGGTTATTGATTTTAAATACTTGGCACATTATTTTTTAAAAATTCCTTACTAATGATACCTCATTTATCACTAATTAGTACTTTGGTTTTTTGTTCAATGTCTAACATTTGCAAACCACACAATATCTTCATTTTTTTAATTTATGGAAGATACTTTCATTTACCCGCCTTCCAGCACCCCCCCCCAAAAAAAAAACTGGGACATGCACCACCTAATTCCTGACTACATGTGGTTTCGAACAGGTCAGAGTAAGTTTAAGTATATAAAATATTAAACATTTGGGAGTGATCTGTAGGTAATTTTGTGGGTATGCTGTAATGAAAACATATGCTTGATTTTTCAGAAGAAAACTGCTGACATTGCAAGAATTTTCAAATACTCAATTCTTCAATTAAGAAATCACAAGTCTATCTGAAATCATAAGGCAATTTTGTACAAAGGGGAAATAACTCTCACTGGTATTTTGTACATAGATTTTTTCCTAACTTCAAGTCCTTTGAAGTTAGGGTACCACAGTAAAATAAGTGACGTTTTCTAACACATATAAATACCCCAAATGATCAATGTAGCAGGATCTAAGGAAACTGAGGCCCAAATGAGTTGACGTTGCTTGTGCAAGGATACCCACACGATATGGTTAGCAGTGTAGGACTAGAACCCAGTCTGGTGCTTATTTAGAAGGCTCTTCCTGAATCAGTCCTTTCCAGGACGGAGCAGCAGACCTGCCTGCCTTTTAGTTACTAATTTCACCCTGAGGGGAGGGAGACTGTGGCGTGGTAAAGGGAAGACTGTTCTCTAAGGGAGACTCACACACTTTTCTGTTTGGATTCAGTTTCTTACATAAATGAGTAACAACGCCTCCGCGATGGAGCACTTTTAGAGGCAAATGCAAACTGTGCGAACATGCTTTTTGTTGCTGTGTTCTCCGGGCGTATATATCATATGGTTACAACGTGTGCAACTTTGCCCTAGGCCATTTAGCTTCTAGAAGGTTAATTTTCGGCCCCTGTGGCAGGAAACTAGGGATTCCACTTCCCCGCGTCTACACTTCATACCAGAACAGCACTCATCTATTTCACGTGTGATGTAAACACCCTATTCCGTTGTCTCTCGCCTTGCCCGTCTTTTCTCAATATTTCCCCTTCGTAACTTCTGCCACATAGCCTTCCACTCCGCTATGAAGCCCGCTCGCCCACCGTCTCCCCACTACCCCACCTTCCGAAGGCTTCTTCCTTTCTTCCACCGCCTGCTCGCTTTGTCCCTCTCGGCTTCCGAGAACACCGCCCAGAAACACAGTACAAATATACTGCGCACGCTCATTAAAACTAGTCGTCGCTTAGCCTCTTGGGGATGGTTGGCCGGGTTCCTTCAGTCTCTGATTCGCGGAGGCAGCAGTGCGGTACTCTCGCGGTATTTGCTGCCGCCAGTCGGCGGGAGCCGCCGCTAGTTCCTGGCGGGCCGTTTTAGCTCCTCTTGTCGCCGGTCCTGCTGTGTTGCCAGCTGCCGGGCCGAGCATCATGACGTCCGCCTTGGAAAACTACATCAACCGTATCCTCGAACCGTCCACCACAGGCATTTGCTGGGGCTTTGGCGAGTCCCGCGCCTGCACCGGAGAGGACCGGTGCTGGAGAGGCAGGGGGGTCGGGATCGGCGGGCCGTTGCGATGCCCGGCAGCTGCGGGGCCCGGTATGCGGGTGCAGGGGTTAAGGATCTGGGACCCACCAATCCCGCCCCTGGGGCTGGAACCTGCCGCTTGTACGGGCCCAAGGTGTCTTTTATTTTTAATCTGGAAAAAAAAAACAAAAAACCCCACCAACGTGGTTATTCCGAACTTTTCCGTGTCTCTATAGAAATCAGCTATTGATTCATCCTTCCTGTTTCCCTAGGGCCTATACGTTCAGGTTTGGGATATAAGAGGAACAGTTTAACTAGCGGCAACAATGGTCGTGTAAATCTGTCTCTGTGTTTGTTTTATTCATAGGCTTTGCTCGTTGTTCGAGGATAGCAAAAACTTTACAGATGGTGCAAAAATTGAATATCTGCCCCTTTACCACTTGAAATCTCAACTTCTTTGTTGATGGAATTAATAATGCTTGCTGTTGTAATGGATCGTTTTGAGGGACAAATAACTTTAAAAAGCCCATGTGAATTACCGTATACACCTGTTACCGTTTTAAAGTCTAGGAACGGAACACTGCATTGTGCTGTCATGTACAAATTTGGGACAAAAGTGAAATGCTAAAGGCTTTTAATGATGCAAGCATATTGGTACCTGTGACATTGAATATAGCTTCTTTTCTTTTGAATTCCAGAAGCCAGGTCCTGGAAGACAGTGTCTTAACGTGCTTGAAATCATTCAACATTGATTAGTTTAGCAACGATCCAATTTTCGTTTTAGAGATGAAGAAATAGGTCTAAGAAAGGGAGAAATATCTTGCTCAACTGTCAAATTAGCAATATTCCCCAATAAGAAAAGAGTACCAAATACCCCAGCTGTTTTAAGATAGAATACACTGACCACACACAGAACGGGATGCTCTTTTTCTATTTTTTCCCTTTTTTAAATTGTGTAAATGTCACACCAAATTGAAGAACAAAAAGTTTTTATGTTGTAAATGTGGCTGTGTTGAATAGTTGTATCTTAATTCTGTTACCTTTTTCCTAGTAATTTAAACCATTTCCTTACCAGATTTTAAGTTTTCAGTTTACATGCCCTGAGAAATGCTTTCCTTGATTCAGTTATCAGGAACTGTTGCTGTCATTACTTCTGATGGGAGAATGATTGTGGTAAGTATTTGGCATATTCATTCTCTGCCTTCTTGTAGGCTTATTGGTTGTTAATTTTTGTGTACAACCTCTGATCTCTAATGACTAGGCACCACAGTACCTGCATTGCAGTTTTCTTATGATTCAGGTCTTTATCTCTTTGATAAACAGCTGCCAATCCATATTCTTTTTCATTAATAAACATTGTAAGTTACATACAAGGCTTCTAGAAGCTAGGATGGGTAATAGGTTCTGCCCTCAGAGAACTTCTAGTCTAGTCTGCAGATATCTGCCTGTATTTTATAATATTTATCTTCCTCCTCCATCTTTTATTTCCTTCCCCGTTCAGTGCTCTGACAACCACTACCAGAATCATATAATTTTTTTGAAATTTTGTGTATGGTTCTTAGAAACTTTTTTAAGATTTAGATACTACATCTATAAAATAATGAACATTTAAGACTTGTATGGTGTTAATATTCTTCAGATATTCTTAGGTTGTATGATCTCTTGTTTTTTGTAGAATGAATTATGATGAATGAATAAATTTATTTCATCTCATTTGTCCTTTTATCACAGTATCCCATTTTAATTCCAGAAAAATCTTGGATTCTCTCCTTGACCTGTTCCTTGATCTGAGGAATTTATCCCAGGATTTTGGGCTACTTAATTTCTTTGTTTACAATTCATATGATTGTTCCAAAAAGTTTTAAGGCTGCTAAACTTTCTCTATTGTCTATCTAATTCCTATAGTTTAGTCTTTTATTTTCCCATTCTGCAGTTCTGTTTTTGTTTGTTTTGTTTTTAGTCCTTGTGATTTTTTCTCAGTGGATCCTTAAGTGACGATTACCAAAGTGTCAGACTTTGCCATTTATTAAACATATGTCATGTACCAGGCATGTTACATGTGTTATCTCACTTAATCTCGGTACAGCTCTGTGAAAAAGAATTAACCCTGCATTCTAGGTTAGGAACCTAGCTCAGAAAAAGTGACTTACTTTCCCAGAGTCACGTGGATATAAGTGGCAGAACCAAACTGGAATTTAAATTGAATTTGACTCCAAAAGCTAAGGCCAGTTGCCTTGCTTCCTTCTTAATCAAGAGAACAATCATGTTTTTGGTTTTGTTTTTAAGGTACTTCACATTGTATTGAGTCAAATAAGGACAGTTTGAAATATTTTAATCTCATCTTAGAAGCCTATTGCTATTAACAAATATTTGCAAATAGTTTTTTAGTTTGTAAAAACCTCAAGTTTAAATTTTCTTGTTTTTGTTAACAGGATAGATGATAAATTGGAAAATTACTTTAATTTTATAGAAGGAAAGCCATTTAAAAAGAGCATTTTTAAGTACTAAAAGAGCATTTTTGAGTACTAAAGTTCAGTAGTTGTGTATTTCTTTTGACACATGGTTCACTTTATAGAATAGTTGCATGTAAAATGAAGCCAAGAGGCTATGTATGGATGTGGTAACAACGCTTTGCTAGTTCAGTATAGTAAATACTCCATAATGTTACTCCATAACATTAACTAACGTTTCTCTTCTTAGCTAACATTTTCTCTTTATTTCACTCTAATTTTATATATTTTGAATTTTAAAACATGAAACTTTAATGAGAAATTTAACCAACCAAAACCAATGTAAATTGATGTTTTTCAGAAACTTGAATAGCATCTGAGTTACCATGTTGTAATAGGCCCATGTTTTTCTTTTCTAAGAACCACGATTCTTCATAAAACTTCTCTGAATATATCCTTCAAGTTCTAGAATGTTCTAAGTGTTATAGTCATGTCTGTATCTACTGTTACTGGGTTATTGGGAGGATTAAATAAGTAAATCCACATGAGGCCCATCAAACACTCTTGGCAGATACTAAGTACTCATTAAGCCTTAGCTATTACTACCAGTTGAAGTTTGTGTACTGATTTGAATCTCTGAAAAGTGGTAGATTATATTTGCGTGTTCATAGTAGTATAATATAGAAGTTTAGTGGTCTGGCTTTGAAGCAAGCCTTTCATGGTTTGAATTCTAGCTCTGCTAATTTCTGCCCATGAAACCTTGAGGGATTATACTTCTCTGTGCCTCAAATTTTCTTGTCTGAAGTGGGAATGTTTATAGTATCTACCACAAAGGGTAGAGATTAATTGAGATAATGTGTGCATCATGTTTACTAGCATGTAACATGAAGTGATACTGTTACATTGCTATAGCTGCTGTGTAGAGGACTATTTCTCTTAAGTTTCCCTTGTTTTAGTTTGTATCTTTAGAATATTAGCTCCTGGACTACCTGAGCTCTTATGCTACTTCCTTGGAAATAAACTAGTACATAGGTGTCCTTTGTAATTCTCAACAACTCTGCACACTAGTCAGAAGCGTGGTGGGTTCCCCACCACCCCTCTTAAAAAACCAAGAGGTAAGTTTGGTGCCTGTTGATCATAAAGAGGTATTGTATTTTATAGAGAACTTATATATATTTAAAATAGGTACTTCTCTTGGAGTACCTGGCAACTAAAATGGTGTCATTGAATTAACACATTCAGGTAAACGAGAATATTTGTCTTTTTCTCTTGAATGTTTTCTTTACAGGGAACACTGAAGGGTTTTGACCAGACCATTAATTTGATTTTGGATGAAAGCCATGAACGAGTGTTCAGCTCTTCACAGGGAGTAGAACAAGTGGTACTAGGTTTATACATCGTGAGAGGTGATAATGTGTAAGTAAAATATGTCTTTTTTAAAGGCAAGTTAAATATACTATAGGTGTACTGCCTTGCTATATGGAGAAGAGGTTTCTATCTACTGAGATTTTCCGTATGTCTAATAGTTAAGTAGCTTGGATAGGGTCCAGAAAGAGCCCTGCCTTACACTGAATACTTCATTGGAGAGCCTTCTTAAAATGTTCTTCCAAAGTACCCCTAATTCCAGAGGAACATAAATATACCTCCAGGGCCCAGGCCTAGGGTTTGAAAATGTCTTTGAAATCTCTTGTGTGAACAGTTTTAAATAATGCTTTATAACATAACTGTATTTATCCATTACTTACTGTTTTCTTCTAATTTTTTAGTATAATTGGCTTACTTAAGATGTACCATGTTTACGTTGTGGCCTCAGTTAACTTGTGACACTGATATGGCAGTTTGAGAAGATATATTTTAGTGGTAGCAATTTAAGGAAAGTGCAACAGTGTAGAGCAATACTGTCCAATACAACTTTTGGGGGTGATGGAAATGTTGTATATCTGCATTGTCCACTATGGTAGGTACTAGCTGTGTGTGTGGCCATTGAGTACTTGAAAAGTAGCTGGTGTGACTGAACAACTGAATTTTAGATTTTATTTAATTGTAATTAATTTTAATAGTTACATGTGGCTAGCAGCTTCTGTATTAGTGCAATTATAGAGGCTAGAAGAGTGTTGAATCAGTTTTCTAGTGAGTACTGTTTAAAATTAAAACATGGCTGGAAGGCAGCAAAAGATGTATTAGCATCTCAGATTATTTTTTTGGACAAGTAGGATATGGAAGATAAAGGAATACTTTACTTATTTTGTTTGTCTTAAGAAAATTATCTTTAGATGTATAAATCATTTGATCTTTAATCAGAGGTTTATAAAATATTCTATAGAGATAATATGTAGGTGAAGTGAGCTGTAAAGGCGAAGCAGGTGGGGCCCACGTCTCCTGACCAGAACAGCACTGATTGTTTATATTGGGGCTCTGCATAATAATTGATTTTAAGATGATTTCTCCTACTTTAATTTAAAAAAAAATTTTTTTTGAACTTCAATTTAAAACAATTTAAAACATTGCTATAGACACAGTGGTATGCTGGAGCTAGCTTGTAGTGGCTCACGGAAGCAGATTTTTATATTTTGGGGAATTTTGCAAGCTGGTTGGTTGATGTCTTTTTGGTAGCTTGAAATTGGCCATAGTGGGAGTATCTGCACTATGGATAGCAGTCAACACTGCAAATCAGCCTCCCCCTTTTCCTTGGAGAGCTAGTTTTAAAACATTTTCCAGCACTCCACTGTCTTCCATAGGATTTTAAATTATACTAAATTTTTAACGATGGAATTAAGATCTTGATATGTTTCATATTGAGAAAACTTAATATATTCTCCTAAAGTTTGGTACTTCCCATTTATTAGAGAACTGAAGACTGTATACAGTTTAAAGCAAAATCGGGCAAATTCTGTATAACATTTGTAGAATTTATTTTCATTAAAACCAAACAAATTTAAACAACCAATTTTTTATGTAGTAATGTTTCATACATGTCCCATGGTCTGGATGTAACAATGACCTTATCCAGGTAGAGAGCCATGGCTTGGTTACCTAGCATGGTATTAGTGAAATTAATGTTATAGGTGTTATGTTAGTGTTGAATCCAGGAAAAATTTGCTGGCTTTAACCCTTGCCAATCACAACAAAAAATCATTTGTTAGATACCTAAGTATCTGTTCTATTATTGTCTTTATGTGTGAAGAACTGTACTTCTTTTTGGTGTTGGATTTAAATTGAGTCAACTGAGAAATCATGAAAGGGAAACTAATAGATTTTATATGTACCATTGATGGATTTAGTTCATTAAAGTTACTCAGATAAAGACTCCTGATCCAGTCACACTATATGCAGTCTGTTCTTTAATATTCGTTCCTGTAACAATGTTGCCTTCAATTTATTTGGGTTTTGTGACTTTAAATGTACAATTCACAACCTTATGAAAATGTTTGTTTTTCACATTAAGTAGTAGTTCTTTTTACTGTCTCCTCTCAGTTTTAATCAAAAATGAGATTGTTTTAACTGATTTGTTTTCCCTTAAACAATTTCAGTGCAGTCATTGGAGAAATTGATGAAGAGACAGATTCTGCACTTGATTTGGGGAATATTCGAGCAGAACCTCTGAACTCTGTAGCACACTAAGGATAAACTACATATATTGGACATCTGTAAATCTTTGTACAGAAACTGATTATTCTGAGGATGATGGGCAGAATTTTTATGAAAGTGTAATTGTGGATTTTGACTCCATATTGATTCACTGTAATATGATATGTAAATTAAAATATTTCTACATTTTCTTGAAAAAAACTTTTTTTTTTTTTTTTTTTTTTGCCTAAATCATACATTTGGTAGCTTGGTTTTATTTTTCTATTAAATAGTATAAAAATCTATTGATTATTTTGAGAACTTTTAGAAAAGACATTCTGCTATTTTAATATTTATGGAAAACAAGTTGAAAAGAGAAATTCAAGTATTATATAAATTAAGCATACAAATACCATCAATAGTGCAGGATACATATGTTTCTGTCCCTGATTTTTAAGAAAGTCACAGGAAGTTAAATCTTGTCTTGTGCAGTTATCTGAACCATCCCCATTTATCACACTGCCCTGGTGGCTCCCTAGCACTTTAGAAGTGTGGGTAAAAGTGTGTTTGGTTGAGAAAAGGAAAAATGTTAACAAAGTTGTATGTTACCTGAAAAAATTGATTCCATGTGGTCTTAAAAGCCATCTTATCCATTAAGAATTGGGGAATTTCTAGTATTAAAGGAGTTTTTTGTTATTTATAAATGTGAGTAAATAAATCTTAAGTTTATATTGAGGCAGTGCTTGCTATTATTGTCAACAACTTTTCATGACTCCCTAGTTCCATAAACCTGATTTCAAAAGAAGTAAACCTGTTTTCTCTAAGCATGTCAGGCCCATTCTTTGGTTGATTATTGTAGTGAATCAATTAAGTACATAAATGTCCCTCATCTCAAATAGGCTATTTTCTAAAACTCCCTTGTACAACTGGTTGTGTATACTTTTTAAAGAATCCATAGAAACAATGCTATAAGCAGTGTTTAGATATCCAGGCTAGTCCACAAAAATTCTCATCCAGTCATATGTAGGCCAAAGTGTGTAACTTTGTGATAACAATAGAAAAATATTTACATTCTTGTAATTCAAACAAAATTTTAATAGTTTCTTTTTCTTTTTTTCAATGAAAGTGTTTAAAATAGGAGTTGGCAAGCTTCTTTTGTAAAGATGCAGATAGTAAATATTTTAAGCTTTGAGGGCCATATGGTCTCTGTCACAGCTACTCAAATCTGTTTTGTAGCATGAAAATAGCCGTAGATAATACTTGACGAATAGCTGTGGCTGGGTTCCAATAAAACTTCATTTACAGTAACAGGTGGCAGGCTGGATTTGGCCAGTAGGCCATAGTTGCTGTCCCTTGGCTCAAAATGAAAAATACAAGCTCAGTAAGAAGAGATGATGGCTAATTTGTATAAATTCTGAAAAGGGCTTCTGGAATGGATCCTTTCAGAGTTCAGAGGTGGGTTTCATCATATTTTTTAATATTGAAAACCCTACTTATTAAACATGGCAGTTTTTTGGTTCACAAATAAAACATTTTCCAGAGGAAAATATCTTGACATTTTCACAAAAACAAGACTTGTAAGGAGAGAATTGTTGAGATAGTTTTGGTCATCAAGCACCATTACCCAGAATAACTTGGCTGATGTTCTGATGTTTAGGGTTGTCTCTGGGAGGATTAGAGGAAGGTTAGGTAGTACTGGCTATTCATAAATATTTGGCTTTTGTAGTATAAGGTTTTATGATCAATTTAGTAATAAAAAGAAAATAATGCAAAGTGGGTAAAGCAAACAGGCCACTTTAATTAGGGACTGTAAACCAGGTGTTCTGTTTAAATAAATAATGTATTTTAAATTGGTAAACTAATTCCAAAAGTCAAATAAGGAATATAGATCATTTGATTGCTAAGTGAAATATATTCTAAGTATAAATGATGTCCAGAATCAGATGCTTTCTCAACATAGTTGACCTAACACACATTACACGTGAACCAGTAAACAAACCATAGTCCCTCTCCCTCACAGTAATGAGTTTCTAATATGATGTGTTCTCCTTCTGAAATCTAAAATTCCTTGTAAAGATGTATTTTCCTTACTGATGCCAGAAAAATCATTCCCAGAATATGAATTGGATGTCTTTATTAATGGTTGGTGGGGGAAATGCATGAGAATACACCAAATGGTACATGGAATTCTTCATTCCTGGGTGCACGTGGTAGGCTCTTGATGCTCATAACCCATTCAAGTTGGATTTCGTTTTTCATGAGCATTGTAAGGGAGCCACAATTATGAGTGGCAACTTGATTAACATGCAGTGTCAAGTCTTTTATATTCTTTTTTTTTTTTTTTTTTTTTGGCGGTACACGGGCCTCTCACTGTTGTGGCCTCCCCTGTTGCAGAGCACAGGCTCCGGACACGCAGGCTCAGCGGCCATGGCTCACGGGCCCAGCCGCTCCCCGGCATGTGGGATCTTCCCAGACTGGGGCATGAACCCGTGTCCCCTGCATCGGCAGGCGGACTGTCAACCACTGTGCCACCAGGGAAGCCCTTTTATATTCTTTAATGAGACTTTATTCTGTAATCAATTTCTTATTTATAAAAAAGGCTAAAATCAATTTTAACTTGCAATGACCTCTGTGCTTTGTGACTCAGACGCTAAGCCCAACTTAATAATGAATCAAAGAAATTATTCTTGGCAAAATATTTTCACTAAAGTTTTTTGTAAAGGGCAATTAACTGCAAAAAGGACTTAATTTGTTTCTTTTTAACTGAAAAGATACTATCTGTTTAAAACAAAGATAATCTTTTATTAATATTTGCTTTACTTAAACATCTGTTTAACACCTTTATAAAGTCATTCTAAATTTTTAACCTAATGCAGGCTATCCATGACAACATTTTTCTCAGATGTGTAACATGCAAGATTTACCATGTGGATGAGAAAGTATACAGTCCCTTCATAATGGCATGTGAACCTATTTGTGTAGTAGCCACAGTTAAAAAGCAGTCCTTAACTGGCACTATAGTGCATTCTGGGCCTTCACCTTCGAAATTAGTAGGGAGCATTTACCAAGTGCATAGGATGTGCCAGGCATGATGCCAAGTGCTTACAATACTGATCATTTTATGTATGGGGAAACAGGCTCAACAGGGTTAAGTGTCTTACAGGAGGTCATACTTGTGAATATCAGGCTCTTAATTGAACCAGGTTTTTGTAGTCCTTATATAATATGGCCTAGCAGTAGCAAGTATAACCTCAAAATCTCTGTTGTCAAGCTATCTCTCAGAAGCCTGAAGGAAATACTTAGGTATCTAAGGCAGTTCCCAAAGCTGCATTGTGGACCATTTTCATTTGATTACCTGAGATACTTTAAATACTCTGGGGCCCTACTCTAACTCATTGTGGTTCAGTAGATCTGAAATGGATCAGAAAGGAATACTCACTAAAAAGCTAAGGAATGAAAGTGTGGTGGAATTACTAAAAGACCTAGCACTTGTCATATGCTTGGATGAATCCCCAATCATGCCTCATAATCCTTACCTTTAAGACAGGCATAATACCTATCTTCCAGGGTGTGGCAAGTGAAAGTAGACTGCATTTAAAACGGTATGATTTGTGGGCTACAACAGTAAACGGCTATTCTAGGTATTCGAAGACCAACGTGGAAAGGTTACAAACATGGGTCTTATCAGTTTAGTTTTACAGAGTCCCACTTGCTATCATATCTCTAAGAGTTTGGAGTATATAAATTATGAGGATTTCAGGTTAAATAGAAGGTATGTATAATAAGTTTACATTATTTTAACAAATATACAGTAAGATTAATTTGTTTTATGGCAATCATATATTCTTGACTAAGAATTTGAAAATGAAAACTCAAAACACATGTAAACTGGGGCCTCTTCATTTTATAAATTTCCTTTTACTCAGTTCAAATTTTATCTTACTAATTTTTTTTTTAAACTTGGGCTGTTATTCTCATTTCTATGTCATGGACAAATTTGATTTAAAAAATTACTTTCTGTTTACATGTAAGATTGAGAAACGAATGTTGACAAGGCAGAGCTACCTCCATCCATGTTGACACTGATTCATTAAACAGCATAGTGCTCTCATTAAACCAGCTACAAATTCACTTAATTGCAAGATATTTAGTCCTTATCCTCCATCTTGTTTACAGGGATTATTCGTGTGAATTTGGTCAAATGCTTGATGTGATCTTCACTCCTCTCTGTAATGGGGAAGCTACATGACATGAGCATAGCTGGACTTTGTGCACTGATCCTGCCTCCTAGTGATCACTGCTTTCTTTTCTATGTGTCCACAGACTTTAAAAAAATATGGGAACAGATGTATATGTATGACTGATTCACTTTGTTATAAAGCAGAAACTAATAAAAAAATAGATTTTGGAATTTTGTCAGGGACTTGTGTCAAGCTATTAATGCATGCTAGATAATTGCTCAAAGCTGTGGATATACCAGGGAACAATAGTAACAAGTCTCTTGTCCTTGTGAAGCTTATATCTATCTATGTAGCACCTCAAGCAAACCATCTTGACTCAGAAATTTACTGTCCAAGGTCATGAGTTGTTTCATCAAATTCTTTCAGAACTCTACAATAACTTATGGGGCTTGAGTTCATTTAAAGTAACTAGAAACTGACTTTTTAAGTGGATGTAATTCATATGAATCATCTTCCCAACCTTTTTTTCTGTTTTAGGAGTGCAGAGTCTATGTAGGTTGCATAACACTAAGGATAAAGGCAAACTAGGACTTCACCAGCGGTCTTCTATCATTAGTTAACAGTATACCATCTGCTGCCTACTATCATCATTTGGTGAATGGAGAAGGAGAGGACTATTCTTTAAGACATGTTTCAGATCTTTTCTTAGGTTTAGCATTAAAGCATCCAATTTTTGTACTGATATTTTGTTATGCCCTTTTACTTCCATCTTTTTTGTACGTCTTTCTTTTTTAAACATCCTTTTATTTTATAAATGTATTACTTGCCAGAAGTGACACAGGTCAAATATTGGTAAAACTAGGATCAAAATCCCATCCTACTATTTCTACTCTGGTGCTCCTTCAGCTCTGTGAAGTGGCTTCTTCTGTCTTATCATAAGGGTGATTTTCAATTATACTGTAAACATTTTGTTTTTAGTTTTCACAATATGCTGGCTTTACAATTACCATATAATGAAAATGGTACCAACTTGTTACTATATTTGAAGTATGTTGAAAGGAAAAGAATCCAGGAGCAGGGGTTGGGGGTAAGAGACATCTCAGGGGATACAACACATTCTCATTTATGAAAACAAAGTATTGATTACTACTTTATCTATGAAACAGAATGAACAAACTCTAGGTCCAATCAGGTTTCTCAGGAAAAAAAAAATTTAAAAAGCAAACATATAGCTAAATCAGATTTCACGAAGTATCTCTTAACTTGATCCTGTATCTGGATACTATTAATGCAAAGATGCTATGGGGAGAGGAATGGATTTGGAAGCCTAGCAGGCTGGGAATTAAATTATGGTTCAGCCACTTCTTAACTACGGGATGTTGGGCCAATTAATCAATCTCCCTGAACAGCAATTTTGTAATTAATAAAAAGAAGAAAATGATAGCATGGCAACCTTGCAAAGCTAGTATGGTTATGCAGAGAATGTAAGTTAACCACATAATATTATATCTAGACCAGAGTAAAACACTGAATTAATGTTAGTTCCATTTCTTTTCATTTCCCTATTTAAAAGGTAATGAATTGAAGGAGAAAAACCATATGTTCACCTCAGTAGATGCACAGAAAGCTTTTGACAAAATTCAACACCCATTTATGGTAAAAACCCTCCAGAAAGTAGCCAGAGAGGGAACTTACCTCAACATAATAAAGGCCATATATGACCGACCCACAGCCAACATCGTCCTCAATGGTGAAAAACTGAAACCATTTCCTCTAAGATCAGGAACAAGACAAGGTTGCCCACTCTCACCACTATTATTCAACATAGTTTTGGAAGTTTTAGCCACAGCAATCAGAGAAGAAAAAGAAATAAAAGGAATCCAGATCGGAAAAGAAGAAGTAAAAATGTCACTGTTTGCAGATGACATGATACTATACATAGAGAATCCTAAAGATGCTACCAGAAAACTACTAGAGCTAATCAATGAATTTGGTAAAGTAGCAGGATACAAAATTAATGCACAGAAATCTCTTGTATCTCTATACACTAATGATGAAAAATCTGAAAGTGAAGTTAAGAAAACACTCCCATTTACCAATGCAACAAAAAGAATAAAATATCTAGGAATAAACCTACCTCAGGAGACAAAAGACCTGTATGCAGAAAATTATAAGACACTGATGAAAGAAATTAAAGATGATACAAATAGATGGACAGATATACCATGTTCTTGGATTGGAAGAACCAACATTGTGAAAATGATTGTACTACCCAAAGAATGTACAGATTCAATGCAATCCCTATCCAACTACCAGTGGCATTTTTCACAGAACTAGAACAAAAAATTTCACAATTTTTATGGAAACACAAAAGACCCCGAATAGCCAAAGCAATCTTGAGAACGAAAAACGGAGCTGGAGGAATCAAGCTCCCTGACTTCAGACTATACTACAAGGCTACAGTAATCAAGGCAGTCTGGTACTGGCACAAAAACAGAAAGATAGATCAATGGAACAGGATAGAAAGCCCAGAGATAAACCCACGCACACATGGTCACCTTATCTTTGATAAAGGAGGCGAGAATACACAATGGAGAAAAGACAGCCTCTTCAATAAGTGGTGCTGGAAAAACTGGACAAATACATGTAAAAGAATGAAATTAGAATACTCCCAAACACCACACACAAAAATAAACTCAAAATGGATTAAAGACCTAAATTTAAGGCCAGACACTATCAAACTCTTAGACGAAAACATAGGTAGAACACTCTATGACATAAATCACAGCAAGATCCTTTTTGACCCACCTCCTAGAGAAATGGAAATAAAAATAAACAAATTGGACCTGGTGAAAATGAAAAGTTTTTGCACATCAAAGGAAACCATAAACAAGATGAAAAGACAACCCTCAGAATGGGAGAAAATATTTGCAAATGAAGCAACTGACAAAGGATTAATCTCCAAAATTTACAAGCAGCTCATGTAGCTCAATGTCAAAAAAACAACCCAATCCAAAAATGGGTAGAAGACCTAAATCGAGATTTCCCCAAAGAAGATATACAGACTGCCAACAAACACATGAAAGAATGCTCAACATCATTAATCATTAGAGAAATGCAAATCAAAACTACAATGAGATATTATCTCACACTGGTCACAATGGCCATTATAAAAAAATCTAGAAATAATAAATGCTGGAGAGGGTGTGGAGAAAAGGGAACCCTCTTGCACTGTTGGTGGGAATGTAAATTGATACAGCCACTATGGAGAACAGTATGGAGGTTCCTTAAAAAACTACAAATAGAACTACCATATGACACAGCAATCCCACTACTGGGCACATACCCTGAGAAAACCATAATTCAAAAAGTCATGTACCACAATGTTCATTGCAGCTCTATTTACAATAGCCAGGACATGGAAGCAACCTAAGTGTCCACCGACAGATGAATGGATAAAGAAGATGTGGCACATATATACAATGGAATATTACCAGCCATAAAAAGAAACGAAATTGAGTTATTTGTGGTGAGGTGGATGGACCTAGAGTCTGTCATACAGAGTGAAGTAAGTCAGAAAGAGAAAAATACCATATGCTAACACATATATATGGAATGTAAAAAGAAAAAAAATGGTTATGAAGAACCTAGGAGCAAGATGGGAATAAAGATGCAGACCTACTAGAGAATGGAGTTGAGGATACGGGGAGGTGGAAGGATAAGCTGTGACAAAGCGAGAGAGTGGCATGGATATATATACACTACCAAACGTAAAATAGGTAGCTGGTGGGAAGCAGCCGCATAGCACAGGGAGATCAGCTCCGTGCTTTGTGACCACCTAGAGGGGTAGGATAGTGAGGGTGGGAGGGAGGGAGATGGAAGAGGGAAGAGATATGGGGATATATGTATATGTATAACTGATTCACTTTGTTATAATGCAGAAACTAACACACCATGGTTAAGCAATTATTCTCCAATAAAGATGTTTAAAAAAAAAGTAATGAATCAATCTATAAAGTCCTACCTGTTTAATGTCTTCTTTAGAACTCTCTTCCATTACTGAAAAGTAAAATGAATTTGAATCAGCAATAGAAAAATACATGATAATATTAAGAACATAATACTCTTACACTTTGCCACAAAATATCCCATTGGAACACACCTGGAGAATATTCCAGAGTGAATATTGATTATACTATTGGTAGGCAATTGATGCATTAAAATCTCTCACATCCCTACCATCACAATCATTATATGTCAGAGAATGTGATTTAACAAAATTTGATACCTAGAAGTAAATTACATAATCCTAACCTATCATAATCCTAACCTAACCCCGTCAAATCAGAAAATGGCATCATGACACAGAATTGGTATCACAATTGCAGAATAACAAATTTAAACAGCATGATGATTTTTCTGGACCTCTTTCCCTAGGGGCAGTCAGAAGACAGCACACTTACTTCATTATTATTATTATTATTTTTTTGCGGTATGTGGGCCTCTCACTGTTGTGGTCTCTCCCGTTGCAGAGCACAGGCTTCGGACGCGCAGGCTCAGCGGCCATGCCTCACAGGCCCAGCCGCTCCGCAGCATGTGGGATCTTCCCAAACCGGGGCACGAATCCGTGTCCCCTGCACCGGCAGGCGGACTCTCAACCACTGCGCCACCAGGGAAGTCCTTCACTATAATTCTTTAGTCTAGGGAGGGAATGTAGGTAGAGACTGTTCAGTATAGCATGAAGCCTCCATCATAAGGCCTAGAGGCACCATACTTCGCAGTATGGTGGGTAACAGAAAACAGATAAGAGATAATGATCCTTTCAAAAGCTTTCCAGCTGCCAGGGGAGAGGAGTGCAAAAGACACCAATGTATTTACTTTTTATTTTTCTTCTCAGAACGATGCTAGTAAACTCATTTAGCCCTAGCCATTTTATCTACCTTGTGAATTGAATTCTGCAAATTTGGTTATTTGGTGTTTTCTCTCTCTTGGAGGAACAAATAAAATGTCCCATGTTAAGAACTTACCTACTCTGAACTAACTCTCATTGGAGGTTATACTCAATGGGGTAAGTTTAAGCTGAATCATTGAGGAGGTGGTGGCAATCTGCCAGACAGGAACCTGCCAGACAGGAACCTGCCAGATATGCAAATAGCAATTGATATCAACATATTCAAGCTACCAGGCACCAGGTGTCCCTCTCTCTAGTGGAAGAAATTCTTATTTGCACCATGTAAGCCAAAAAGGTGTCATTAAAAAAAAGTACTTTTCATGCTAGAGAAACTAGTTGTAGGAACTAGATTGTGTGGCACAGATTATCCAGGTTCATCTATCAAGGGAAGAGGACCAGTAAGGAGCATTTGAAACAGTATTTATCGTCAATATTGACTCTCTTTCCAATAAAGAGATGATAATGAAAGAGTTTGTGATTCTAATTTTTAAGTGGTGACCTCTTGAGATTCTCTCTTCTTGGTGCTAGAGAGGCTGGACTCTTAGGTAGCAGGATGGTCCAAAGAGTCAGTGCAGTGTGATGTCACTTTCTAAATCCTTTCCATCATCATGCGTTGTCAGCTTGCAAGGCATTATGATGAGCCCTATGCCAAAGGACAAAGAAAACCTTTTCCATTAACTTGGCATTTTTAAAAACCATTTAAAAAGCTACCCACTGATCTTTCTATTACAGAATGTTGTCACATGACTTAGCTGCCTTGAAAATTGAATATAAAGATCAAACTTAGACAATGTAGATATTACCCCCAAAGTAGAAACATATGGAAATACAACACAAATAATTTTAAGTGTATATTGAGGTAAGAAAAGGACTTTTTTATGCTCCAATATTAGAGCAATACCAGTATACTTAAAAGACACGAGAGTTATTTGTTGAGTGAATAAGTGAATGAATAAAAATTATGTTTTCCTTAGAAAAGATTTTTGAAAAACTATAGAAATTTACTCTATAGTGAGTACCATGACAATCAGAACTACATCTATTTCATGCTTGTATTTTTGACACCTAGTAAAATGCCTGATGTATAGAAGATCTACAAAATTGAGACTAAACTAATGTTGGATTCATACAGTTGTTCAGGTCATGCACTGCACAAGTTACCACCTCTAAGAGGCACCATTTTCATTGCAGCATTTTTGTCTTTGTGACATATTTTTGTACTTCTATTAAAACTTTGAGTTAGGTCCAGAGATGGGCTATTTGTACATTTATTATACAAACATAACTCTTCTGGCTGATGGCAATAAAGTATCTTGTTCTAACAAAATTAGTAAATGTTATGGACTGGATGCTTGTGTCCCTCCAAAATTCATGTGTTGAAACCCTAATGGCAATGTGATGGTATTTGGAGGTGGGGCCTTTGGGAAGTAATTGAGTCATGGGAGCCCTCCTGAATGGGATTAGTGCCTTTATAAGAAAAGGCCAGAGACAGCTAGCTGTTTCAGCCATATGAGGACATAGCAAGTAAACCAGGAAGAGGGCCCTCACCAAGAACCCGAACATGCAGGCACCCTGATCTCAGACTTCCAGCCTCTGGAATTGTGATAAAAAATGTTTGTTGTTTAAGCTACCTAGTCTATGGTAATTTGTTATGGCAGTCTAAATTGATTAAGAAGTAAATCATGGGCTTCCCTGGTGGCGCAGTGGTTGAGGGTCCGCCTGCCGATGCAGGGGACGTGGGTTCGTGCCCCGGTCTGGGAGGATCCCACATGCCGCAGAGCGGCTGGGCCCATGAGCCATGGCCGCTGGGCCTGTGTGTCCGGAGCCTGTGCTCCGCAGAGGGAGAGGCTGCGACGGTGAGAGGCCGGCGTACTGCAAAAAAAAAAAAAAAAAAAAAAAAAAAAAAGAAGTAAATCATGATGATTAGCCAACAAACAGTAGAAAAGTATTTTGTTCTAAGGGGAACAAAACATTCTCTTCAAGTTATGAAAGAGAAAGGTCGATAATTGTTAATGGAGCCACATATAACTTGTGATTCTCAATAAAGAATTGCTTTAATAATTTCTATACTGATTGCAAAAGTAAATTAAAATATATCTTATTGGTATTAGTGTACAGCATCTAAACCTGATTATTTCTTTTTTTTTTTTTGGCTGCGTTGCATCTTTGTTGCTGCACGTGGGCTTTCTGTAGTTGCAGTGAGCAGGGCCTGCTCTTCGTTGTGGTGCACAGTCTTCTCATTGCAGTGGCTCTCGTTGCAGATCAGGGCTCTAGGCGCATGGGCTTCAATAGTTGTGGCACATGGGCTCAGTAGTTGTGACGCACGGGCTTAGTTGCTCTGTGGCGTGTGGGATCTTCCCAGACCAGGGCTCGAACCCATGTCCCCTGCATTGGCAGGCGGATTCTTAACCACTGCTCCACCAGAGAAGCCCTAAACCTGACATTTCTTATTGCAGTTTGTATTGTTTTCTGTTTGTTTAAAGTCCCAGTTTAAAAACAGGTGCTTTTCTTATGAATAAGTCACTATGCCATTTATTATGATTATGACTTAATAATCATTTATTAGAAATAATTTGTTGTAAAAATAATAAACCCATTTTATAACAAGTCCAATTTATTTGTAATTATAGAGAAACAAATGACATACATAATTACTTCCTAATTTGTACAAAGGCACCATATGGGTTTAATGAACTTAGTGAACTTTTGAAACTAAAAAAATTTCCCTTCAGACATTATTATTTTAGATTTTAACAATTACCTTCTTAAATAACCACAAATTTAGAATTTCAAGAAAGAAAAACTAGCAATGAAATTTACATATTGATCGTTAAGTAGCTCTTTCATTATCAAAACTTTCATAAGCCTACTTTCTGTATCTTTGGCAGGAACACCAACAGAAAATCCACTGAGAAGTTTTAACTGCAGAGCTATGTTTGAGATGAAGCATATTGGGATCTCTTTTATTATTTTTCCTGAGAAATTACATGGGAATTGTTATTTAGGAAAAAATGTGATAAATAACATTGCTATTTTAATACTCATATAAGCTACTAACCATATTACATAATACTCATGTGTCTGATAATAGAAGAGACAGCAGCTCATTAATCTATTAATAATAATTGTATAAAATTGGCATATAATTATCTATACAGTTCAAATTTCTGAGCTGTATGTAATTTTTCATGTAAGTGAAAAATTATTCTCAGGTCATCATGACTTGAAGGCAGTGCAGCTCATAAAATTAACCAGAGGTAGTGTGATATGACAGGAGGAGTCCTGAAGTCCTGAAGGTTATCAGTTCTTGTCCCAGTTCTAACACAGCTAATTTTTTTTGGTCAAGTAATGCAAATGAGAGAGATGATGTTGGCCTGGACTACAGTGATATCAGTGGTCAAATTCTGTATGTATTTGGAAGTATTGCATGCAGGTTTTGCTAACTGATTAGATGTGGCCTTTGAAAAAGAAGGAAATCAAGGATGACACTAAAATTTTGACCTGAGCAACATGAAGAATGGAGTTACCTGCTCTTAAGTAAGAAAGACAGTGACAGATTGGAATGTCAGGAGGTCAGCTGAGACATGTTAAGCATGAGATGCTTATAGAGTCTTTAGACAACTGGATATACCAGTCCGGAGTTCAGGGAAGGGAATCAGACTGGAACTTCCAGATTTGGAGTTGACATTGCATAGATGGTATTAAAGCCATGGGACTGAATGAGATCACCCAGAAGGGAATATGGATAGGGGAAGAAATCAAATGGATTCTGGATATATTCTGTAGTTAGAATTGACAGAATTTGCTGGCAGTTTAAATGTAGGTATAAAAGATAAGATTCAAGGATGACTCCAAGGATTTGGGGGGAAAATGAAGCTAATGATGGACTGATCCTGGGGCTCTCCAAAACAGACTGAAGAGGAATGGTTAGGAGGGAAGGAATGAAACCAGGAAAGCATGATGTCTTGGAAGCCAATTGAAGAAAGTGTTTCAAGGAGCAAGCAATAGATTAACATGATTAACATGAAAACTGAGAAATGGCAATTGGAGATCCTGGTCAATCATACTTAAAGCAGTGTGTATTGAGAGAAATGGGAAAACAGGGTAATGATGGGAACTTAAGTGAGAACAGAAGAAGAATGTAGACAGATTACAAGATTATAGACAATTCTAAGTCTTTTTGCTGTAAAGGAGAGAAATGAGGCAATGGTTGCAGGGGGAGGTGGGTCAGTTTGTTTGTTTGTTTTAGGATGGAAAAACACTAGCATGTATTTATGTTAATAAGAATGTCATCGGAGAGGGAAACTTTAAAGACACATGAAAGCAGGGGAGGGGGGTTGCTGAAGCAATACAGAGGATGGGCTTCTAGTATGTAAGCGAAGTGCTGGCCTTTGCTAGAACATGGATATCGACATGAACAAGAGAGAAGGTAAAATATTTTTTGGCAAGGTGTCAGTAGGTGGGTAGATGCCCTGGTAGCCTGCAGAATTTCTCTTCTGATTAACTCACTTTTCTCAATGGATCAGGAAGCCAGGTCATCAGCTGAGAATGAGTTCGAAGAGAGAGAATATATGAAGTGTTCAAGGAAAGTATAAGTATGAATGGATCAGGCAAGTATCTAAGGATTGCTGGGAAGCATACCAATCCATTTCAGGTGGGTTTTCATGAACTGAAAGTGAGAAAAGACAGCATGGATTTGTTTTTTCCTTTAGTCACAACCAGTGGCTTAGGGCAGACATGTTTAGATGGAAGTTTTAGATTTAACCAGCTCTGTGGTTTAGGGAGACAAGAAAGAAAGGGAATGGGGGCAAACATGCTGAAGGTATATGCATGAGAGTGATAATGATTAACCATGGAATTTAACCTACTTAATTAGGGAAGTGAGAACACGGAGTGGGGGTGGTCAAGGTCAGTGAAATGTGGCAGAATTAATGGACTGTAGGTGCAATGAGTTAGAAGGATTTTTGGAGTTTTGTGATGAGAGAGTGAGCTAAAATATGAGAGATGGTATTCAAAAGTATGTTTGAAATTGAGATTATGAAGGGATCTCAGTTATTGTTAAAAGCGAGTTGCGCCTTGTGAACCATGTTGGTGAGAGGCAGGGAGCAGGCTGGAGGCAAGATCACTGGAGGAGGTTCATCTCCACCAGGAGGAAGGTAAATCTTGGTTTGCAAGAGTTCAAGCTACTAGGTCTATCCTTGAAGGGAAAGGGGTATTTGTAAGAAAGTTGATAGATTTCTACCCAAAGATGCTGGATCTAATAGGAAGACTGAGAGTGTTAGCAGTTAATCTAAGACCTTGAGTGAAGAATCTGGATCTGGGCAACCCGGGGGCTGTGTCCCAACCTCGGGTGCCAGGGGCCCTGGGCGTTGCTAGGCAACTGGGAAAAGCCGCCCACACAGGTTCTGATCTTTGGCCCACTTCCGGTCTCTAGCCGGCTTTGACTCCAGCACTGCGGGGAGGACCTACCTGGCCAGAGGCCCGCGAGCCAGAGGGCCAAGGTGGAGATGCAGGTGGGGCAGTTAGGAGCTCCAGAGACATCCTGGTCCAACTGAAGGACTGCTTCCTGTGCCGCCATGAAGAAGCTTTTCACATTATGGAGAAGGAAGGATGAGCCCTACAGTTCTTGCTCACACCTGCCCATAGGCGGGCCAGCCAGTATCGGTCCTCCAGCCCAGCCAGGCTACAACCTTAGAGATAGAGATTTAAAGAAACTTCACAAAGCTGCCTCGGTCGGGGATTTAGAGAAGGTGAAGGAGTATCTTCAGCTCAAGAAACATGATGTGAACATGCGGGACAGAGAACACAGGTGACCAGAGTGATGAAGGGCAGCATGGAGGGGAAGCTGGGGCCACTGGGTCCTCTAACCAGAAACAGGACTTGTCTGGACCACCCCACTGGTTGTCACTCTGAGTTTCCCATAGTGGAGAGGTCTGGCAACCACTGGCAGAGGGTCATACCCCCAACTTTCAGCTTCTTAGTTTTAGAAATATTCACCTGGATATCTGAGGGCATTTGTGTCCTTCGCAATTCCCTCCACTCCTCCCACTGCCTTAATCTCCACTGGGCACTTCACCCTTTCCCCATGCTATGGTTTTTCTCCGTTGGTTTATACTGTCCCCAGCCACTAAGATTTCCCGTATTCCTAATGTACTAATAGGAAAACGGTAGAGGCGACTTCCCAGAACAGTGCTTATTAAGATTTTAAGACTTTGAAAGAGCGAAACAATTAACTTTTTAATGTGGATCTCCTACGAAAATTTTTTTTCAGTTGTAGAGGATCTTCAAAAAGCTCATCAACAACCACTTACTGCAAAAACAAAATTAATTATATTTTCTCTTTCTTCCTGGTTCAGTCTCAGAAGATTGTGCTTTCTAAGAATTTGTCCATTTCTCCCAGGTTGTCCATTTTATTGGCATATAGTTGCTTGTAGGCATCTCTCATGATCCTTTGTATTTCTGCAGTGTCAGTTGTTACTTCTCCTTTTTCATTTCTAATTCTATTGATTTGAGTCTTCTCCCTTTTTTTCTTGATGAGTCTGGCTACTGGTTTATCAATTTTGTTTATGTTCTCAAAGAACCAGCTTTTACTTTTATTGATCTTTGCTATCATTTCCTTCATTTCTTTTTATTTCTGATCTGATCTTTATGACTTTTTTCCTTCTGCTAACTTTGGGGGTTTTTTGTTCTTCTTTCTCTAATTGATTTAGGTGTAAGGTTAGGTTGTGTATTTGAGATGTTTCTTGTTTCTTAAGGTAGGATTGTATTGCTATAAACTTCCCTCTTAGAACTGCTTTTGGTGCATCCCAAAGGTTTTGGGTTGTTGTATCTTCATTGTCATTTGTTTCTAGGTATTTTTTGATTTCCTCTTTGATTTCTTCAGTGATCTCTTGGTTATTTACTAGCACAATGTTTAGCCTGCATGTGTTTATATTTTTTACAGTTGTTTCCTGTAATTCATATCTAGTCTCATAGTGTTGTAGTTGGAAAAGATACTTGATATGATTTCAATTTTCTTAAATTTACCATGGCTTGATTTGTGACCCAAGATATGATCTATCCTGGAAAATGTTCCATGAGCACTTGAGAAGAAAGTGTATTCTGTTGTTTTTGGATGGAATGTGCTATAAATATCAGTTATGTCCCTTTTGTTTAATATGTCATTGAAAGCTTGTGTTTCCTTATTTATTTTCATTTTGGATGATCTGTCCACTGGTGAAAGTGGGGTGTTAAAGTTCCGTAATATGACTGTGTTACTGTCAATTTCCCCTTTTATGGCTGTTAACATTTGCCTTATGTACTGAGGTGCCCCTATATTGGTTTCATAAATATTTACAATTGTTATATCTTCTTCTTGGATTGATCCCTTGATCATTATGTAGTGCCCTTCTTTGTCTCTTGTAATAGTCTTTATTTTAAAGTCTATTTTTGTCTGATATGAGAATTGCTACTCCAGCTTTCTTTTGATTTCCATTTGCATGGAATATCTTTTTCCATCCCCTCACTTTCAGTCTGTACGTGTTGCTAGGTCCAAAGTGGGTCTCTTGTAGACAGCATATATGTGGGTCTTGTTTTTGTATCCATTCAGCCAGTCTATGTCTTTTGGTGGAAGCATTTAATCCATTTATATTTAAGGTAGTTATTGATATGTATGTTCCTATTACCATTTTCTTAATTGTTTTGGGTTTGTTATTGTAAGTTTTTTCCTTCTCTTGTGTTTCCTGTCTAGAGAAGTACCTTTAGCATTTGTTGTAAAGCTGGTTTGGTGGTGCTGAACTCTCTTAGCTTTTGCTTGTCTGTAAGGTTTTAATTTCTCCCTCAAATCTGAATGTGATCCTTGCTGGGTAGAGTAATCTTGGTTGTAGGTTTTCCCCTTTCATCACTTTAAGTATGTCCTGCCACTGCCTTCTGGCTTGCAGAGTTTCTGCTGAAAGATCAGCTGTTAACCTTATGGGGATTCCCTTGTGTGTTATTTGTTTTTTTCCCTTGTTGCTTTTAATATTTTTTCTTTGTATTTAATTTTTGATAGTTTGATTAATATGTGTCTTGGTGTGTTTCTCCTTGGATTTATCCTGAATGGGACTCTCTGCACTTCCTGGACTTGATTGACTATTTCCTTTCCCATGTTAGGGAAGTTTTCAACTATAATCTCTTCAAATATTTTCTCAGTCCCTTTCTTTTTCTTCTTCTTCTGGGACCCCTATAATTCGTATGTTGGTGCATTTAATGTTGTCCCAGAGGTCTCTGAGACTGTCCTCAATTCTTTTCATTATTTTTTTCTTTATTCTGCTCTGTGGTACTTATTTCCACTATTTTATCTTCCAGGTCACTTATCTGTTCTTCTGCCTCAGGTATTCTGCTATGGATTCCTTTTAAAGAATTTTTAGTTTCATTTATTGTGTTGTTCATTATTGTTTGTTTGCTCTTTCGTTCTTCTAGGTCCTTGTTAAACTTTTCTTGTATTTTCTCCATTCTATTTCCAAGATTTTGGATCATCTTTACTATCATTATTTTGAATTCTTTTTCACGTAGACTGCCCATTTCCTCTTCATTTGTTTGGTCTGGTGGGTTTTTACCTTGCTCCTTCATCTGCTGCGTATTTCTCTGTCTTCTCATTTTGCTTAACTTACTGTGTTTGGGGTCTCCTTTTCACAGGCTGCTGGTTCATAGTTCCCGTTGGTTTTGGTTTCTGCCCCAGTGGGTAAGGTTGGTTCAGTGGGTTGTGTAGGCCTCCTGGTGGAGGGAACTGGTGCCTGTGTTCTGGTGGATAAGGCTGGATCTTGCCTTTCTGGCGGGCAGGACCGGGTCTGATGGTGTGTTTTGGAGTGTCTGTGAACTTATTATGATTTTGGGCAGCCTCTCTGCTAATGAGTGGGGTTGTGTTCCTGTCTTGCTGGTTGTTTGGCATAGGGTGTCCAGCACTGTAGCCTGCTTGTTGTTGAGTGGAGCTGGGTCTTAGTGTTGAGATGGAGATCTCTGGGAGAACTTTTGCCATTTGATGTTACGTGCAGCCAGGTCTCTGGTGGACAATGTCCTGAACTCAGGTCACCCACTTAGAGGCTCAGGCCTGATACCCAGCTGGAGCACCAAGACACTGTCAGCCACATGGCTCAGAAGAAAAGGGAGAAAAAATAAAGAAAGGAAAAAAATAATAAAGCAAAATAAAATAACTAAAATAAAAATAAATTTTTAAAAATAAAAAATAATAAAAGGAAAGAAAGAAAGAAGAGAGCAATGAAACCAAAAAACAAATCCACCAATGATAACAAGTGCTAAATAGTATACTAAAAAAACAAACAAAAATGGACAGACAGAACCTTAGGACAAATGGCAAAACAAAGCTATACAGAGAAAATCACACAGAGAAGCACACACATACACACTCAGAAAAAGAGAAAAAGGAAACTATATATATATATATATATATATATATATATATATATATATATATATATATAAACAGGAGGAGAGCAACCAAATCAATAAACAAATCTACCAATGACAATAAGCTCTAAATACTAAACTAAGATAAACATAAAACCAGAAAGAAATTAGATGCAGATTGCAAACCCAAAGTCTACATTTACTCCCAAAGTCCACCGCCTCAATTTTGGGATAATTCGTTGTCTATTCAGGTATTCCACAGATGCAGGGTACATCAAGTTGATTGTGGAAATTTAATCCGCTGCTCCTGAGGCTGCTGGGAGAAATTTCCCTTTCTCTTTTTGTTCGCACAGCTCCTCGGGTTCAGCTTTGGATTTGGCCTTGCCTCTGAACGTAGGTTACCTGAGGGTGTCTGTTCCCTGCCCAGGCAGGACGGGGTTAAAGTAGCAGCTGATTAGGGGGCTCTGGCTCAGGCCGGGGAGAGGGAGGGGTACGGAATGCGGAGTGAGCCTGCAGCAGCAGAGGTCAGCATGATATTGCAACAGCCTGAGGTGTGCTGTGTGTTCTCCCCTAGATCACGTGACCCTGGCAGTGGTAGGCTGCACAGGCTCTCGGGGTGGCGGGGGGGCGGGTGTGGATAATGATCTGTGCTTGCACACAGTCTTCTTGGCGGCTGCAGCAGCAGCCTTAGTGTCTCATGCCCATCTCTATTGTCCTCGCTGATAGCCGCGGCTCATGCTTGTCTCTGGAGCTCATTTAGGCCGTGCTCTGAATCCCCTCTCCTTGCGCACCCACAACCAACGGTCTCTTGCCTCTTAGGCATGTCCAGACTTTTCCCCGGACTCCCTCCTGGCTAGCTGTGGCACACTAACCCCCTTCAGGCTGTGTTCACGCAGCCAACCCCAGTCCTCTCCCTGAGATCTGACCGCTGAAGCCCGAGCCTAATCTCCCAGCCCCAGCGGGTGAGCAGGCAATATTCTCAGGCTGTTGAGTGTTGGTCGTCACCGATCCTTTGCATGGGAATCTCTCTGCTTTGCCCTCTGCACCTCTGTTGCTGTGCTCTCCTCCATGGCTCCGAAGCTTCTCCCCCACCCATTCCCCATCTCCACCAGTGAAGGGGCTTCCTAGTGTGTGGAAACTTTTCCTCCTCACAGCTCCCTCCCACTGGTGCAGATCCCATCCCTATCCTTTTGTCTCTGTATTTTCTTTTTTCTTTTGCCCTACCCAGGTACGTGGGGAGTTTCTTGCCTTTTGGAAAGTCTGAGGTCTTCTGCCAGCGTTCAGTAGGTGTTCTGTAGGAGTTGTTCCACATGTAGATGTATTTTTGATGTATCTCTGGGGAGGAAGGTGATCTCCCCGTCTTATTCCTTCACCATCTTGAAGGTCCCCCTGTCACACAGGGTTTAGACTGCAATTGGAAGAGTGAAATATTCAGCAGGTGGGCAGCAGCCACGCAGCAGCCACTTCTGCAACACCTCCTGGGAATTACTCAAATGCCAATTACTTTCTCTCAGAGAAAGAGAAATTGGTTTTGTTTTTGCTTTTTGGTTTTTGTTTGTTTTAATGAAAAAAGGAAACTGGAGTTGGAAAGAGAATTAGATCTAAAGATTGAGTAAAAGCCACCTATGTTCCTTGAGACTAAAATTTTGAGATATATATAACAGTGGGTGAAGGGGATGGGTCAAAATGTTTTTTAGGATTTGCTATGCTACTACAAGGATTTATTTTAGGTCAGCTTAAAGCCTTTCGGCCCCATATGAAGACTGGAGAAACTTCCTATTACATAAGGAAATTTACCTTTAAGCCAAATTATGGATGTCAACAAAAAGGCTAATCAGTGCTTTTCCTGTGTCATGATTTCTGAGAAACCAAATTAGTTATCAGAAGTTTGTTTGGAAAGGATGGAATCGTGGCAAAACAAGGTAGATCATTTTGAGGGATATTTAATCTAGACCATGATGTCTGAGGAATCATTTTTGTTCTACAGAAAAACAAAGTATTCCTTTCCAATGACTGGGAAGTATGGGTTCCTTAAATTCATATATTCTTTACCATGAAGGATGTTAATGATGGATAACTTCTGGTTTCAGTCTATCACTTAGCTGACCATCCTCTTTCTGAGTACAGTCTTTCTTCAGAGAGAATGACATAATTGGTTAGGTTTCTGGTTTTTTGAATTATAGTTATAGTCTTGCCTTCCAGAGATTATATTCAGGTAAACTTGATTGGAGTTTTTGTATTTCCAAATTGTTCAAAATTATTTTTATATTTTTTGGGTTTACTCCCATAAATGGTAAGTTATATCATCATGTTTGGATTTTATGAGACTTGTTCTTTGAAAGTTACCTTATTTTCAAGTCCTTGTGGGCTACATTTTGCTACTCTTAGTGTCAATAACAGTTCTGTTTAGGTACCCATAAAGTACTTCTGAGGACCTAAAATGAAGTGGGAAAATGGCATCTAAAATCTTCTGTTCGGGACCTGGGCTATCTGTATATAGACTTTGTATTATGAAATTATCTTAAAATTAGGATATAAAGACATCACCTTCACAAATAAATAAAAGTTTGTTGAGGGTTAGTCTAGGCTAAAAGCTACAAAGTTTAAATGGAGCTCATTAGTATCTGTCATACTTCATGACTATATGCTTGGTTTCTGGGAGGCTACATAGAATATGGTTCTTTGAGAAGTAGAAATTATTTTAATAACTGAAAATTAGGTTGAGATCTACAACTTAAAGAGTTCTTAGGCTTTCACCTTTGTGTTCACTTCTTAGATGCAAATGACGACTTTAATAGCTGAGCAAAGAGAAACACACACACTTAGGTGTAGTATGCCATGCAATAGGCAAACATAGGCAATGTCTTTTCCTCCTGTTAGCTGGCACATGTATCTTAGGTTTTGGAGATCATTTCTAGATATAATTGGATGCCTAATTTTATCATTCTCCAAGGCTCATACTCCATTTTGGTGTTTGAAAAAAACCTATTGTTTAACGCATAGTTAAATTTTCTTTGAAGTGAAACCAGTTAAATATTTGATCTTCAGGCATTTTGCACAGCTCTTTTAATTCAGTAAAAAGCAATTATAATTAATTAAATTTTGTGTAAATATAAATAAGTACACAAAGCAAATACCTTAATAATATATGATCTGGCATGTTCTTGGGCATAGCAGATAACTTCTCAAAGTAAGACTTATCTATAATTATCTATCTAACTTTGTGTTTCATTATATTGATACAGAACAGCTTTGCACCTGGCCTGTGCTAAAGGATATTCAAATATTGTATCTCTCTTAATTGAGAAACAGTGCAAAGTAAATGTCTGGGATGGTGAAAACAGATCTCCATTGACTAAGGTGTGCTGATTTTTCCTTTTCAATTGAATTACATTTGAGTTCTTCTCCTAGTTAACCTTTGTTATATTTCATATTTTAAAACATAGTATTAAACATTAGTTTAATGTATCAGATCCTAAATAGCAAATTGTTTACCCATCTATTCTTTTTGTACTGACAGGCAGTACAGTGTGGCAAGGAGAGTTGTGCTACTATTCTTCTAGAACACGGTGCAGACCCAAACCTGGTGGATTTATACGGCAATACTGCTCTTCATTATGCTGCTTGTCATCAAAGTGACTCATTAGTTGCAAAATTGCTTGAACACAAAGCTAATCTTGAAGCTCAAAATAAGGTAGTCTTCTATTAAAAACAATATATTATATTTTAGAAAACAGTAAAAGAAGGTATTCATTGCAGATAATTTTATCTGTTGAGACACGTTATATAAAACATGAATTTTACAAAATGAAATTAGGGAGAAGGAGAAGGAGAATGAGATTATCAAATACTGATAAGGTTTTCCTTTTAAAAAAAAAATCTTTCTCCATTTCATTTCAGATTATAATCTTGACCTCCAAAGCAACATGAGGTTTAATAATTATAACTGTTCAAAGAAGTACATCACATGAGAAATACTTGATTTCCCTATAAATGAACATTGATTAAAAATCATGAAGACTATGTCCTTTTATATCTCGTGAATAATTAGAGTAAAATTAGAAAATCACTTGTTATACTAAAAGTAATCCAAGTCACCTATTAAGACTTTATGGATAACTGATTAATATGTTTTAAAGCTTCCTAACACTTTAGTTCACTGATACTTTATCTGCATGACAGGCCAAAATAAGTGCCAGCCTTGGAAGTTTAAATGAAACCCTAGGAAACTCAGCTATAACAACATTATGAAATGTGAATTGATGGTTTGCAATATTTATGTTAAATTCTAGGTGTTCACTAATTAAATACTCCAGAGTGATCTTGCCCACAATTTGAACTAAACCTAAAGCAGAAACTTCAATTTTATTTTTTGACTGGCCAACTATATTTTATTTTATTATTATTTATTTTTTACAATTTTTATAATTTTATTTTTATTTTTTGACAGGCATATATATATTCTTTTTTAGATTCTGTTCAATTATAGGTTATTACAAGATACTACAGAGGTTTCTTATAAGCATACTTATTTTTTAAATTGAACTTAAATTAAAAGGCATGCAATGTTAGTACAATATTTTAAATAATCATTTTGAAATAATTTTTCCAGGATGGGTATACTCCACTTTTACTTGCCATTACTGAAAATAATGCAGAAATGGTAGAATTTCTTCTGAAGAGTGGGGCAGATGTGAATGCTTCAGATAAGAATCAAAGGTATAATTAATGTTAAATAAGAGCATATAACTATAGCTATCTAACAGGAATATATACACATGCACACATATGTTAAATTCTAGGTGCTCATTACTTAAATACTCCAGGCTGCTCTTGACCTCAGTTTGAAGTAAGCCTATATATATATCATATATGTATATATGAGACATATTTTTGAAACTGGAAAGATTTGGCCATATGATTTTGGATAAATTACCTAGATTCCCAGGATCTATTTTTCTATCTGCAAAATCAAACAGTTGGGTCAGATTGGTATGTTATTACTGCTATTATTATTTTTAACATTAGAATCTTACACAGAAACTCAATCTCTAAATCCCAGATGCTGTAGTTAAATGGTGATAGGATACTCAGAGTCCCAGACACTCCCCTCCATAGAATTTTTGAGACATCTCCTGGAAAGCACTAGTGTTCCCAGGAGCAGGGGTTGAAAACCACAGAGCTAGCTGCTTCCTAGAGACTCTTATCTTTAGACTTCATGATATGATCTGTGATTAGCACACCTTTTTGAGTAGATCTGCCCCACATTTTACATTCTTGCCCCAACTCTTTTCCTGATCATACATTTAAACAGTAAATTTAAAAGACTCATTTTTCAAAAAGTACAAGACATGGTTAAGATTCATAAATGGACACATTTATATTTCTTGCTCCAGAACAGCCCTTATGATTGCTCTCAGTGATGAACCAACAAGTTTAGTCAGTCTTCTTCTTCAGCAAGAGGTGAACCTATCTTGTCAAGATATTTATGGATTCACAGCTGAGGAATATGCTTCTTTCAATGGTTTTACTATGTAAGTGATACTGCATATCTTTTAACAATTGTGTGGAATTTGAGCATAAGAAAAGAAGCACGAACCCCAAAGTACAAAGCACACAATAGGGGTAAACACATGAAGAACTCTGGACCCATGGATCCAGGGATGCTTGATTTTCGCTGTCAACATAAGATCAGCAATATAGGACCTAATCAATATAAGAACTGCAGGTAGGCTGAGTCTACAGATTAATACATTCCCAGTGGCATGGGAATTTGAAGTATGCCAGAACAGGGATTCCAGCAACTAGTGACATACCATTAATAAAACATATGGGCAAAAGAGGAGATTGGCAGTGATGGCTGGGTAGAAAGACCCTGAGTGCACCTCCTCTCATGGGCATACCAAAATTACAACTGTTTACAAAACAATCATTGATGAAAAAGACTGGAATTTACCAGAAAAGATCTTCTACAACTAAAGATGTAAAGAAGGAACCATAACTAAATGGGTAGGAGGGGCAGAATCATGATATAGTTAAGTCCCATACCCCCAGGTGGGTGCCCAACAAGTGGGAGAATAATTACAATTGCAGAGGTTCTCCCAAGGGAATGAGGGGTCCAAGCCCAACATCGGGCTTCCCAGCCTGGTGGTCCTGCACCAGGAAGACAAGCCACCAGAGCATTTAGTTTTAAAGGCCAGCAGGGCTTATTTTTAGGACTCCCAGAGGGCTAGGGGGAATAGAGACTTCTCTCTTAAAGGATGCACACAAAGTCTCACACTCTCCAGGACCCAGGGCAGAAGCAGTAATTTGAAAGAAGCCTGGGTCAGACCAGCTGCTATTCTTGGAGAGTCTCCAGGAGAGGCAGGTGGCAACTAGAGTTCACCCTGGGGACACATACACTGGGGGCAGCCATATTGGGAGCTTGTTCTATCACATGGACACTGGTGCTGGCAAGCACCATTCTGGAATAATTCCTCTAGCTTATTGGCCTCAGGACGCAGTGCTGCCCTGGCCCAACAGTCTGTAGGCACCAGTGCTGGATGCTTCAGGTCAAGCAATTAATTAACTGGGCAGGAACACAGCCCAACCCATAGCAGAGAGGCTACTTTAAGGCCTCCTGAGCCCACAGCTGCCCCTCAACAGGGTCCTGCTCACCAGAAGGCCCAGGACCCAGGCCCACACTCCAGTGCATAGGCACTAGACCTGGGACCCCCAGGGCCCTCCAGCCAGAGACCCTAGGACCCAGCTCCTGTGGACCTGGCCCACCACTAGCAGGCCAGACCCTGCCCAGGGACCTGGTCCCACATACCAGCAAGCATGTTCTAGCCTTGGGACCAACCTCACCCACCAGCAGGCAGAGAGCAGCCACAAGACAACCACAGCACTGCAACCTACAAAGCCAGCCCCTCCACCAGCAGGCCAAATCCTGCCCTGTGACCAGCTGGGCCCTCGTCCCACCTACTACCAGGCCAACACAAGCTTGAAGACACCCTGGACCCTGTAGCCAACTGTGTCAGGAAGTGGCCCCACCCATCAGCAATTTGACACCAGCTCTGGAACTCCTGGGACCTACAACCAGACCCCAGGATCCAGCTCTGCCCATCAGTAGGCTTGCACTAGCCCCAAGACCTGGTTTCACCCACCAGTGGGCAGGCAATAGCACCAGGGTCTTCTGGACCCTGACTTTGCCCACTGGGGAGCCAGCACTAGCCACAGGGCCCCCCAGGGTTCTATAGTCAGCCACCTCATAACCTGGCCCTCCCAACCAGTGGGGCAGGGCCTGGCAATGAACCAGACCAGGGGCCAACCAAGCCTACAAGACTGCCCATAGTAATCAGCCTGCCACAATAGAAGGACTCATACAGCCCACATAAGGGGCACCCCTAGAGCATATAGCTCTGGTGACAAGAGGAGAGTGCACTGCTGGGACGCATAGGCCTACAAAAAGGCCACTTATCCAAGGAAATGTAACCAACCTACCAGATACATAAAAATAAAAAGTGAATTAGGCAAAATGAGGTAAAGGGGAACATGTTCCAAATGAAGGAATAAGATAAAATCCCAGAATAACTAAGTGAAGTAGATAGGGAATCTACCTGAGAATGAGTTCAGGGTAGTGATTGTAACAATGATCAAAGAACTCAGGAGAAGATGGATGCACAGACTGAGAATTTAGAAGTTTTTAACACGGTGTTACAAAATATAGAACAGCCAAACAGAGTTGAAGAATACAATGACTGAAACGAACAATCAAGTAGAAGGTATCAACAGTAGACTAAATGATACAGAGGAATGGATCAGTGAGCTGGAAGATAGAGTAGGAGAAATCACTGATGCTGAACAGAAGAAAGAATGAAAAGAGTTTAAGAGATCTCTGAGACAACATCAACCACACTAATATTCACATTATAGGGGTCCCAGAAGGAGAAGAGAGAAAGGGGCTGAGAATATATCTGAAGACCTAATAGCTGAAAACTTCCCTAACGTGGAAAAGGAAACAGCTTCCAAGTCCAGGAAGGGCAGAGAGTCCCATACGGATTAACCCAAAGAGGAACACACCAAGACACACTGTAATCAACATGGCAAAAACTAAAGATAAAGAGAGAATATTAAAAGCAGCAAGGGAAAAGCAGCAAGTTACATACAAGGGAACTCCCATAAGGCTATCAGCTGACTTTTCAGCAGAAACTCTGCAGGCCAGAAGGGAGTGGCACAATATATTTAAAGTGATGAAAGGGAAAAACAAGGGCTTCATTCAGATTTGATGGAGAGAAAAAAAGTTTTACAAAGAAGCAAAAGGTAAAAGAGTTTTAGCACCACCAAATCAGTTTTGCAAGAAATGTTAAAGGAACTTGTCTAAACAAAAAAGAAAAGGCCGCAACTAGAAACATGAAAATTATAAAAGGAAACAACACATCAGTAAAGGCACACATACAGGAAAGGTAGGAAATCATCCACGCACAAAGCTAGTAGGAAGGTTAAAAGACAAAAGTAGTAATATCATCTATATCCACAATAAGCAGTTAAGAGATACACAAAACAATTAAATATAAAACATGATATCAAAAATAGTAATTGTGAAGGGAGTAGAATAAAAATGCAGGGTTGTTAAAATGCATTTGAAATGTAGAGATCAGCAGATGGAAATCAAAAGAAAGCTGCATAGTGATACTGACACCACACAAAATGGACTTTAAAACAAAGATTGTTACAAGAGTCAAAAAAGGACATTACATAAAAATCAAGGGATCAATCCAAAAAGAAGATGTAATAATAGTAAATATATGTGCATACAACATAGGAGCACCTAAATACATAAAGCAAATATTAACAGACATAAGGGAAGAAATAGACAGTAACACAATAATAGTAGGGTACTTTAACACCCCACTTATATCAATGGACAGATCATATTCAGGCAGAAAATCAATAAGGAAACACTAGCCTTAAATGACACATTAGACCAGATCAACTTAATAGATATCTAAAGAACATTCCATCCAAAAGCAGCAGAATACACATTCTTTTCAAGTGCACATGGAACATTCTTAAGGATAGATCATATGCTAGGCCAAAGCAAGCCTCAGTAAATTTAAGAAAATTGAAATCATATCAAGAATCTTTTCTCACCATAATGTTATAAGACTAGAAATCAACTACAAGAAAAAAACTGCAAAAAACACAAACACATGGAGGCTAAACAGTATGCTACTAAACAACCAATGGCACTGAAGAAATCAAAGAGGAAATCAAAAAACACTTGGAGACAAATGAAAATGAAAAAAACCACAGCGAGATATCACCTGGATGAAGAAAAAGTGGTATATATATATATATATATACATACATACATACATACATACAATGGAATACTACTCAGTCATAAAAATGAATGAAAATTTGCCATTTGCAATACCATTGCCATTTGGATGGATTTGGAGAGTATTATGCTTAGTGAAATAAGTCAGAGAGAGACAAATACTATATGATATCACTTATTTGTAGAATTTATAAACAAACTAGTGAACATAACAAAAAAGAAACAGACTCATAGACATAGAGAAAAAGCTAGTGGTTACCAGTGGGGAGGGGAAAGGGGGCAGAGGCAAGATACGGGTAGGGGATTAAGAGGTGCAAACTACAGTGTATAAAATAAATAAGCTACAAGGATATATTGTATAGAACTGGGAATATAGCCAATATTTTACAAAAACTATAAATGGAGTATAACCTTTAAAAATTGTAAATCACTATGTTGTATACCTGTAACTTATATAATATTGTACATCAACTACACCTCAATAAAGAAAATAAATGTATGGGCAATAGAGTTGGGCAAACAATGATTAATCCACACAAGCCCCTTTCATTGTTTTTACATATTAGTAATGTAAATATTTTGTTTGTTTTGAATATTATTGTTAATTTGTTATTAGCTAACTATAGTTTAAGTTTTCAGAATTCTTAAGTATATTCTCATTATACCCAAAAGATAAAACTTTTCATGATGAACATGAATTTCTGATTTTCATAGTCAATGAAAAATAAGGTGCAATGAACAGAAATTATTTTATAGCTAATGAATTTAAACAACATATAGAATATTTTCTTTATAATTTTAAGGGCAATTTTAAATTATGCATACGTATTTTTTCTAGTTTATTGTTTTCTTATTCTTCTTCCATCTACTTTATTCACATTTTAACAATACCTTTTAATCATTAATTTCATATGAAAATCACAGGGGGAGAAAGAACGAGAAGGGGGAAAGGGAAAGTAAAATAATTTTCATATACACATTCAGATGTTTATTTTAAACCCCTTAATTTAACTGAACTTTAGAAAATAAGGAATTCATAATCTATTAAATATGTCAACCATAATTGAATACAGTATTTCCGTCTTTGCAATATTGGACATGTGTACTTTGTTTTACCTTGGTATAAGCAAACCATATGTTTAAAAATTTAAATAAAATAAAGAGAAAAATTACTGGTGAATATATGTAGTATAAAAAGGATTATTTGCTTTATAACTGGGGTTCCTAACTGTTCATTTATCACTTAAAAACTTTGGATATATGAAACTAGGAGACACATATCTGTACAATAATATATTTATTGGTCTGAAAACAGTACTTATTTATCTAAATAACTTGTTTACATCTATATGTCTTATGAAGCTATTATTGTGTAAGTAGATAAGTAGGAAATTTCACAATCTTCTTTCATCTACCCTAAGTGGTTTTTAGAACATTCTTTTTGTAGTTTGCTCCATCACTAATTTAAGAATAAATGACAATGGCATTTTCCTCATCTCAATATTACTTTAATACCGCCAATGTTGAAAATTCTAAGAGCATTATATTACTTTTCTTTTTTCCAAAGAGGTAAAAGGGAAGAGAGGTAATTTCCTAATGACCAAGCAATTACATTTAGGATGTGAAAACTATCAGCATATAATAAAAATTGCAAATGACTTTAAGCTGCAATCTAATGCCCCCATCCTCTTTTTTGTTTTTGCCCTTCTTTTGTAATGGTAACTAAGCTTTCTGTAATTGTGACTTTTGTTGGTTAAGTAGCTATTGCCTATCTACCACAGTGAGTACACAGCCTCTATTTTTTAGTACCATTTGTTAGCTCTCTTTCCTGGTACATAAGGTCTACTGCTTTATTCAGAGTGGAAACATAGAATAAATGTTTCTCATACACATAGTTTTTAAAAAATAAGTGAAACTGTCTCAAATGAGGGAATTATATTTAGATATTTATTTTACAGTTAGCTTTACCCCATACATTGCCTCATTCCTTTCACTGAAATTCTGAAATCATATGTCTATTAATGAGTGGCTAGAATGGGCTCTTTTCAGGCATGGAGAAAAGGTTTATTCTTTACTGGATATGGTTCAGTCTTAGACTGAGTTAAATGTCTTCACTTTGTCAATTTACTGTTAAGCCCAAGTGTTATGAGCTGAACTGTGTTCCCCCCAAATTCATGTTAAAGTCCTTTCTCACAGTGCCACAAATTTTGGATAACTACATTTGGAGAAAGGGCCTTTAAAGAGTTGTTAAGTTAAAAATGACTGTGCATTAGGGTGGTCCCTCATCCAATTTGACTGTTGTCCTTATAAGAAGAGGAGATTAGAGGGACAATTTATGTGAAGAGGCAGCAAGAGGACAGTCATCTACTAGCCAAGGAGAGAGGCCTGGAACAGACAGATCCTTCCTGTGGCCCTCATAGGAAACCAGCCCTACTGGCACACTTGATGTTGGACTTCCCGCCTCCAGAACTGCAAGTAAATAAATTTCTGTTGTTTAAGCCACTCAGTCTATGGTATTTTGTTATGGGAGTCCTAGCAATCTAATACACCAAGTATAACTTAAGCCACTTTTTCTACCTTGCCAGTGGCTTATCTGTGGTTATAGGAAAAAAAGAAGTGCCAGAAAATGGGAGTATGTGAAATAAAAATGGCATCTATTGATGGAGTTGGCTTGAGAGGAGGCTTGAGGTCAGCTGTGTGTGATATGCTTGGAAAGCCATTAGCTAATGTCTACAGTTTTGACTTGATAATTAGGTATTATGAATTGAACTGAATATTTATGAATGCTGGAATTCATATATATTTTCTCTTTGTGGATAGATATCACCAATTAATTGCTAATTATGAAAAGAAGAACGTTAAACAGATATCTAACTCTACAAATACAACTTTGGACTCTATCTGATACAGAAGAACTGGAGGAAGGTAAGAAGATACAAAATGAACAAGTAGTTTTCCTTGTTGATTTTTATTAGTTTGATTTTTAAGAAGGGACACGGATTTTGCCAATAATATCTAAATTTGAAATTTTCTCCTATTTTGAATGCTAAATATTTTTAAGCACCGTTCTTAGGAATATTGGTGATTAAAATATTCTGACACTGTTGAATGAAAATGTAATGTAAAGATATACTAAATGATTAAGACATTTTTATTCAGTCTCTTGAATAGTTATAAAAAACACTTTTTTGCATGCATATAGAGATTTTCAAGATATACAACTATTAATATATTTTTTATTTTATTCTCAAAATACTTCACATAAGTATATTTGAAAATTGTTAATATAATATATACCTAATCATTACATAAAACTTAAAATTAAGTAACAGTATTTGGGAAGATTTGAAAACACCATGCATTAAAATAATTTTTGGTGCTTATTTTAAAAAATACATAAAGTTATTTAGGTCTGTAAAACACAGTTTTTGTGTATGTGCGTGAATATGTCCTATGTTGGCATTTTAAAAATGTTGGATGAACTAAAATGTCATACATTTATTCTTTATATTCACCAGCAACCACACTTCCACCCTACCCTTCACCTATAGTATAAAAAAGAAAAAAAAAAAAAAAAGAGAGAGAGCCTGATTAGAAAAGGAGATCATTTAAATGCCACAGCTGTTCAAACACTCTCTATCCCCCCAAATGTATAGTTATGATACTTAGAACAATGCTTGGCCCTATTGATTCTAGGTGAGTAAATTTAAGAGAGAATTTCCCTAATTTCCCTTTTATAAACTTAATCTTATACAATCTTTCATGAAATTTTGGCTTTTTGGACGCTTGATCTACATCTTCATATCTCCCTCTCCTACAACTTCTCTTTTGTCTCTTTTTTAATGTCCACACAGCTATACGAAGTAAAGAATTTCCGTGATTTTATACTTCATTTCTTTAGGGAAATAAAGCAGTAGAACCTATAGAAACACCTCTCCTACATTTTGTGTATCTCCTGAGGGCAAACAAAACCACCCTGAATCCTTTTACCCTGGCAATGTATGTTTCTAGTTTCTAGTGAATTTTTAAATTTCACTATAATGTATCAAAGCATAATAGAAATATTAGGTCAAGAAAATTATCAGAAGACACTGCAAAAGATGGCAAACTTAAAAAGTTATATTTCTGTCAGATTCAAAGGGGGTAACTTATTTTAAAATGACTATAAAATGCAGAAGTATCAATGCTAAATTATAATTGTGTTGTAGCTGAGACATAGAATTTAAGAAATATACTTAGGAGTGAAAATATTTGAACATAAATGAAGACATTAAAAATAACACTTATTTTCCAGACGTGTAACCTCATTTCTACAAATCCTTTGCTGCTGCTTGGATCAGAAAAGTCTATTTTGAAAGAGCAGTTAAGTGAACTATCACAGAATTTTTGCTGACTACTCAATGAAGAAAAGTTTAGTAAATGGAGAGCCATTTTCACCTTAGAAGATGTGAAGAAATTTCAAAAGACAAACGTCTGTGTTGTGACCCATCAGTTGAAAAAAAGAAATTTGTGTTAAGCATATGGGCAGAGAAAAACTTTTTAGTCAAAATATTAAATGAGATATTAGTAAAAGTAAACTTTGCAACATACTGTCTTAAGCACACATTAGAACATTCAAATAAAGTAAAAATATTAACATTTCAGCTACAAAATAGAGGAAAAAATAGAAATAATCCTGTGTAAATGGAAATTTTGTTTCATTTACAAGGACCATCATTGATAAAGCCTTTTTGATTTTTTAGAAATACTATATTAATACGTATCCAGGGTATTATAGAAAAGAAAAAAAATGCATCACCCATAGTCTCATCACCCAAACAAAACATTTGTCAAATTTTGGGCATGTTTTTGTAGTCTTTTAAAATTTGCTTAGCTTTTTTTATCTCAGAGGAAATTTATAATTTTGCATTTTTCTTTTTAAAGACACAGTATATAGTTCAGAGTTTTCACTGTGCTGCTTGCCATTCCTTAAACACATGCAGCATGGTCTGGCTTCAGGACTAATCCCTGGAAGATTCTTCTTTAGCTGTCTCCTGGGACAGCTTCCTCGCCTCACATGGGACCTCAGCGCAGCAGGCTGTGGCTGACCTGCTGTTCATCTCTTACAGTGCTTTATTTTCTGTCCCTTTCCTCCTTGCCTTTTGGATTGCAAACTCCATGAGAGCTTGAACTTTTTGTTCATAGTTAAATCCCCATCACTTATAAAATGCCTGAGTAAAGTATTCAATTTGCTGAATACATAATAACTGAAGTGTGTCAGGCACTATTCCAAGCATTTCACGTATCTTAACTCATGTAGTCTTCACAGTCTTGTTGAGGTAAGTACTATTTGTATCCTCATTTTATGATGAGGATATTGAGGTGCAGCAAGGTTAAATGACTTGCTCAAAGTTCCTGAGCTAGGAAGCTGAGAGCTGGGATATGAACCCCTGCACTCTGGATTTGACCCTACCCAGTCTGACTCCAGAATTTGCTGCATTAATCAATATACCATACCATCTCTCTCATGAACAAATGAATATATATCATCCTTATAAACTCGATTTTAAATGGCTCAGAGGAAAGCTTTGTGCATTATTTGCAATGTATTTAAACCATTCATTCATTTAAATATATTTGTTGAACTCCCTACTAGTGCTAGGAGGTGTGGAAGAGCCAAAGTGGAGAAAAAACTGACAATTCCTGACAGCAACTCAACACACATTTAATTTTCACTATGGTTTAGATCAGTGGTTCTCAACTGGTGGCAACTTTTTGTCTCCAGAGTATATTTGGCAATGTCTGGAGAGAATTTTCGTTGTCAGCACTATGGAGGAATACTGCTAAATAGCCCATAATGCACAGGACAGTCCCCTACAAGTCTGTATTGGGCCCCAAATGGCAACAGTGCCCAGGCTGAGAACCTCTGATCTCAATTCCATATTATGTACTGGGGTACAAAGAAGAAAAAGGTGTCTTATATCCTCTGCCCTCAATGATCTCACAAATGTTTAGTCTGGCCCCCACCCCAATATTTGTCAACTTCCAAGTTAATGAGGATAAGGCCTTTACTATTGGGTTGGCCAGAAAATGCATTTGGGTTTTTCCTAAGATGGTATGGGAAAACCCGAATGAACTTTTTGGCCAACCCAATATTAGCAGGGGAGAGAGAGTGATAAACTATTAATACTTACAGCAGGTTAGGGTGGGTCAGAGGTGATTCAAAATAAAAGAGAAACCTTTCGGCTGGGCTTGCCTTCATAAGTAAAGTTTCTCTGGGTGTTCCAAACAAAATGTACCCATCATAATCAAAGTTAATTCATAATAGAGACACAAGCCAAGTACCCAAGAATCAGAGGACGGAGAGATCATTTATGGAACCTTGACCAAGGTTAACCTTGGTGGAGAAGAGAGGGTCTGAATCAGGTCCTGAAGGCTGGGTGGAATTTTGACATGGGACATCTCATAAAAAACTAGACAGGATAGAGAAAGAACTTTGATATTTTATAATTGAATTTGTGTTTACTACCCATTTGGGGAAAATGCATACTTTAAAACAGTATGTTGTAGGGCAGGTGTAGTACAGCAATATTTGACTTGAGTTTAATTGCCAGCTCATTGTTTTTAGTTCTCTCAAGTATTTAAAATCTTAGAATGCTATTACATTGAGAATTCCTTTTTAGTGTGCCTGGTAGTGTCTAAAATAGAGCACATTTACTCTTAAGAAGTTTAACAACAGAAAACACCTATTTAATATATATCCAACTTTAGGTGAATATTTGAATTTCCTCTAGGAAGCCATATAAATAGACTACTTTTCTCACTCATGTGGACAGCTTGGAGGAATATCGTTCTTTATGATTGAATCCTCAAACTTTACCCGTCCCCTTCTCATCCCAACCAAACTAGGGTGATGCCATACGTTGTGAAGGCCACCCTCTTGGAGGGAACAGGTGGTACTGGCCAAAGTATGTGTTCTGACACAGGTCTGTGCCAAAGGAAGAAAGGGCACATTTCTAATTTTCAAGGGTATTTCTAATGGGCTAGGGGTGGCCCTGTCTTAGCTCCATCACAAACTCTGCTGAATTTGTTCTCTTCGTTATCTCTCTAAAACTTTAGCCTCTGCTGGCACCAGCCATCTCCTGGGTGCTGATGCTACCCTACTGTCTTCCAGAAACCCATGGACCATGTCTTTGCCTGGGCTATAGATCCAGCTTGTTTTAACCTCATTTCCATATAAAACAAGTCTTTCCCAGTTTTGATGGAAGGTGCCATCTTTTTGTGTTTGTCGAGTCTTCTATTGCTAAAGAGTCAATTTCTATGCCCACTGATCTCACTCAGAGCCCCTCTGCTCCTTAGTTTTTCAACTTTCCTTAATGCTATATTCCTGGATTAGCATCATGGAACACAAACTATAGGAACTTGGGCAAGAATCTCAACCTTTCTGAACTTGTTTCCTCATCTGAAAAACTTGTTGTGAAAGTAAATGAGAATGAAATTATTCAACACAGTACCTGATAAAGAGATGTCACTTATAAAAATGTTAGTTTACTTTCCTTTTACTTTGGGTTGAATAAATAAAACTGTAACCAGTTTTTTCTTCTGCTGTTTTTCTCCTGGGCTTACTGTTTCAGTTCTGTGCAGACCTTAATGCAAAACTCACCGTACACTCTAGCTTTCACCAAATTTCACATGACACCAGGTTTTTTATTATTTTCCTAGTATGACTGTAGTTTTATAGTAGATTATAGTAGATTATAGTAGATTGTAATATTGTTCAGCAGTATCCACTCTTTCTCCCTGACCCTATTCCCTTTCCCACTGACTTGGTTTACCCATGTGACTTCCAGGGGTGGGAGTGACAGGTTGCCTTTTTCTGGCAGAAGCCCATCACCCTCTTGCACTCTTACCATCCTACATAAGAACAGCATGCTTAGATAGCAGCTACTTCTTCAGCCTGGGTCCCAGCATGAGACTCAGTGCAGATCTAAACTAAAGCTTAACTGATATCAGGAACCCAGGTAGGCCCAGCATAGTCACAGCCAATACTCATAAGTGAGAAACAACTGTTCATTGTTTAAGCGACTGAGACTTTGGGATTGTTTATTGTCCCAGCAAAAATTGACTAATACAGAAACCATGGGGAGAGGGTCACAGCATACAGCTCCTGGCATTTCATTCACTCAGTCCCCAGGACAAGTACTCTTGTCCTATTCTGGTTTCCACATCCCCCCATCCCCTAATTGTCTCATAGCAGATCAGTCTTGCAGCCCCCATTGGTCTCTTTTATTATGCAGGATTATTTTTCTCTTGCCAGTGAAACTTGGAAGAGATTTGTCACTTTCACAGTGTGTATTCCACTGGCAATGTGCTCATCCAAATACCTTGTCAAGAAATCAGGCCTTTCTCCACAATTATTTTATCAGTTACAAGGAAACAAATTTTCACTATGTGTAACATAAGATGGATGCTTTCATCCTGCAGTCTTTTCTGAGATGTAAGTGAATCTTACTCAGGTTTAGGTAATTACCTTCTTGCTTTAAAATAAATACCTGATATTTCTTCTCTATGGAGTTGCATTAGTTTCTAATTGGTGCTGTAACAAACTACCACAAGCACAGTGGCTTAAAACACCACAAGTTTTTTATCTTACAGTTCTAGAGGTCAGAAGTCCAAAATGGGTCTCACAAAGCTAAAATCAAGGTATCAGCAGAATGTGTTCCTTTCTGGAGGCTCTAGGGGAGCATCTGTTTCCTTGCCTTTTCTAGCTTCAAGATGCTGCCCACACTGCTTGGCTCCTGACTCCCAGATATCGAATTACTCTGATCTCTGCTTCTGCCTCACATCTCTTTCTCTGGCTCTCCTGCCTCCCTTATTCACATATAAGGATTCTTGTATTTGCTTTGGGTCCACCTAGAAAATTCAAGATAATCTCCCATCTCAAGACCCTTAATATAATCGTATCTTTTTTTCCCTGTATAATAATAGATATCTTGTGGAGAAGTACTTTTTGATGATAGCCATCCTAACAGGTGTAAAGTGATATCTCATTTTGATTTGCATTTCCCTGCTGCTTAGTGATATCAAGCCTCTTTTCATGTACCTGACGGCCATTTGTATGTCTTCTTTGAAAAACTGTCTATTCAGTCCCTCTGCCCATTTTTTAATCAAGTTGTTAGCTTTTTTGTTCTTGAGTTGTATAAGTTCTTTGTCTATTAATCCCTTATCAGACACATGATTTGTAGATATATTGTCCCATTCCATATATTGCCTTTTCATTTTGTTGATTGTTTCTTTTGCTGTGCAGAAGCCCTTTAGTTTGATGTAGTTCTACTTGTTTATTGATTTACATGAACATCTGAAATATCAAGGCTATTGACCTATTATTCATCATGTTATTGCATGTGATAGAGTATGCAGAGATGACTTTATTTTGGTTCAACAGATCTTAAGTCAGTGATTCCTTATAGTAATTGACTCTATCCATAATAATATATTCATCCTTCACTGAACTGTTATGCTATTTGAATATTTCCTCTTTTTATGGTCATTAATGTTTCCCTTCTAGACAAAGTTTTTACTCCTAAGTGATTATAGTGTTTTAAAATCTAGACCATTTTACTCACAGGACTGCTTATGGTACATTTTCATTTTATTTATTCCTACTTCAATTATTAATACTTGTGGACCTATTGCTTAGTCTCCATAACTGAGAAACATTTCCTCTGCATAGCTAATCTTCTATTTATTTTTGTTTTGTTTCTGATTCATAAATAATTATAAGGGAATAGGAATTTGGAAGGATTTTCTTCCTGGATAAAGATTTAAGGTGGTTTTAAGATATTTTATTTAGTACTTGCTTCATTTGTAAGAAAGAAAAAGAAAATCTGCCTTTTCTTTTTAAGAAGATCTATAATTCTATAAATTTTGTTTTGTGTCTCCTAATATAATTGTTTGCCATCTAGTGGACAACCTAAGTACTGCTCAGTTTTATAAAATAGGGTTCTATGTAAGATATCTAGAGATAGAGATGGAAATTGATCAGAGATATTCTGGGGCAATGTATGTTTCCATTAGTGTGTACCAGTTCAGATTATGTAGGATTAAAATGCTTAATCTTTTTTTTGTTTTGTCCTTGTAGGCTGATATTAGAGATATTTATCCTTATCATAGATAAAGCAAATTGTTCAGGAACTGAGAATGAAAAACTAATTTACATAAAAGTGAGCAATAATTCTTTAAAAGAACCAGTACTGCTTGGGGAGAGGAGGTGATCCTGTAGATAGGATAGGTGGGGAGATCAAGGGGTCTAATGAGAGATGGAGAAGTGAAGGGGAAAGGGGAAAAGGATACGGAGAGAAAGGATGGGTGGGGATCATTACAGAGATGGGGGAATACCTGAATAGGTAGAAAGAAGAAATAGGTAGGAAGGAACAGAAGGAGCTTGGACAAAGAGGCAACTAGACAAAGTTGAAATGGAAAGGGCATTAAAAATGTGTCCAGGGCTTCCCTGGTGGTGCAGTGGTTGAGAGTCCACCTGCCGATGCAGGGGACACGGGTTCGTGCCCCGGTCCGGGAGGATCCCACATGCCGCAGAGTGGCTGGGCCCGTGAGCCATGGCCGTTGGGCCTGCGTGTCCGGAGCCTGTGCTCCACAACGGGAGAGGCCACAACAGTGAGAGGCCTGCGTACCACAAAAAAAAAAAAAAATGTGTCCAAGAGGAAAAAAAAAAAAGATTGGATTAAAAATGACCTGAGAGAATAGAAATGGTGCTTTATTTTGCAATGTGTGTCAGCTACCTAGAAGCACCACCTCTGATTCTGTCTGCAAGATTCTAAGAAAGTGTCCCATAGATCTTCCTGATTTTTCTGATCAATGTACAGACCTAGGTTATACATGCACGTGTGTTGACTGATTTTTTCCTTTTGCCTTTTTCATATTTAGAGTTCTCATAATGCAGGGAAACAGTAAGGATGTTGTGCTTCTTTTACTAGGAACTATTATTTCATTTGGGATTTTGTTGAAGTATTCAACCAGCAGCGAACTATTACAAGTAGAACCTAGGATGCCTGAATGCTTTGAGCAATTAAGCAACTGAGGACTCTGGGGAATACGTTAATCAAGGTACACTTTAGAAGTCTATTATTCACAAAAAGAAGTCAGGTGTTTCATTCAACAAATACTTATTGAGTTCCCATTATATGTCAGGCCTGTACTAGACATGGGAGTATAAGACAAAAAAAATCTTACAGTCCAATAAGATTTTTTAGTTAACTGGAGAGGTTACAGACTGAAAACTCTTATCCTTCTTCTTTAAGAAATTATGTTTTGTATGAGTCTGCATGCCTTGTGTGATAGGCAGAATTATAAGATGACCCTCAGTTATCTATGCCTTGAGTGTGGATGGAAACTGTGAATATAATGACATACTGTCCTTGTGATTATACTACCTTAAAGAACAAAAGGGAGATTATCCTGTTTGGGCCTGATCTAATCACACGAGTCCATTAAGTCTAGATCTAGAGGTCAGACACAGAAGAAGTCAGAGATGTAAGTATGAGAGAGATTTGAAAAGAGGGAAATTCTGCTGGCTTTGAAGGGGCCATGTGGTAAGAACATGAGAATGGACTCTAAGAGCTGAGGGCACCCCCTAACAAAGAGCCAGCAAGAAAAAAAGAGATCTTAGTCTTGTAGACAAACCACTGAATTCTTCTAGCCCATATATGAGCTTGGAAGAGACCCCTAAGCATGAGTTAAGAATGCAGCTTATGGATATCTTGATTTGAAACCCAGAGTAGAGAGGATATAAAAGTGTACTAATACAAGGTTCTTATATTACATATGAAATGTTGACATATTATTGGAAGATAGACTGTGATAATGTGTGTGTGTGTGTGTGTATTAAATACAAGAGCAACCACAAAATTAAAAAAAAAAATAGATATACCCCAAAAGTAAATAGTGGAGATGGAATAAAACCATTTAAAAGATGTATTCAGTTATTCCAAAAGAAGGTAGGAAGAGATAAAAAGGCCAAAAAAGTGGAGATAATTAGAAAACAAGTAACATAGGGCAGATTTAAATTTAAACATAATAATAATTTGTTAAATGTAAGTGATCTAAATACCTCAATTAAAAGGCAGAAAGGGCTTCCCTGGTGGCGCAGTGGTTGAGAGTCCGCCTGCCGATGCAGGGTACAAGGGATCGTGCCCAGGTCCGGGAAGATCCCACATGCCGTGGAGCGGCTGGGCCCGTGAGCCATGGCCGCTGAGCCTGCACGTCTGGAGCCTGTGCTCCACAACGGGAGAGGCCACAACAGTGAGAGGCCCGCGTACCACAAAAAAAAAAAAAAAAAAAAAAAAAAAACAAGGCAGAGGATGTCAATATCAAAAAAAAAAGCAAGATCTAATTCTATGCTCTCTACAAAACACCCACCTTAAAACAAGGACAAAGAAGGATTAAAAATAAAACAAGAAAATAATATGCCATGTAAATTAATCAAAAGAAAATTAGAGCAGCCTTGTTAATCTTAGATGAGGTAGATTCAGAACAAGAAATACTATCAGGGATAAAGAAAGACTTTGTATAATAAAGGCTTTATTTAATGAAAAAGACTTTCAACCCTAAATGTGTATGTATATAGTAACAGAGATTCAAAATACATTAAGTAAAACTGATACAATTAAAAAGAGAGACAAATCTATAATTATAGTTCCAAACTTCAATACTCTTCTTTCAATAATTTATAGAACAAGTAGACAAAAACATCAGCAAGGATATAGAAACACTATCACCCAATTTGATATAATTGACATTTATAGAACACACCACCTGCAATAGTAGAATACAAGTTTTTTTCAAGTGCACATAGAACATTCACCTAGACTGCCATGTTCTGGGCCATAATGTGTATCTCAAGAGATTTACAAACATTAAAATATCACAAGTATGTTCTAATGTCAATAAAGAAACTTGTGATCAACAAAAATATATCTAGAAAATCTTTCAGTATTTGGAAATGAAACATCATACTTCTAATTAACTATATGACAAAAAATCACAAGGTAAATTAGAAAATATATTGAATTAAAAGAAAATGAAGTGAGAACTTATCAAAATTTGTGGGATGCTTCTGGAGCAGCTTTAGCAGGACAGTTAAAACAGTATTTAGAGGGAAAGTTATAGCTATCCATGCTTATATTAATAGAAGAAGAATTGTCTCAAACAAATGATTTAAGATTACATCTTAAAAACTAGGTGAAAAAGTACAAAGGAAGCATAAGGAAATAAAGAAATGAAAAGCAGTTATCAATGAGATAGCAACAAAAATCAGTAAAACTAAAATTACTAAATCTATAGCCAGAATGATAAAATAGAAGACATAAATTGTAAATATCAGAAATGAAACAAGGAGGCATCATTACAGATCATATAGACGTTAAATGGATTGAAAGGGAATGTTATCAATAACTTCATGCCAGTAAATTTAATTGCATAGATGAAACATACAAACTTCTTAAAAGACATAAACCATTAAAGCTCACTCAAGAATATATAACATAAATAGATATCTATCTATTAAAGATATATAGCTAAATACCTGCCCACAAAGAAAATTCTAGAATCAGATGACTTATTCAATGTAGCTCTAGAAGTTCTAGCCAGTGCAATAAAGACAAGAAAAGGAAATAAAATGTATAAAAATTAGAAAGGAAAAAATAAAATTGTCCCTATTTGTAGATGATATGATCACATACATACAAAACCTAAGGAAATGTACACAAAAACTACTAGAACTAATAAGTGAGTTTGTCAAGTTTGCAAGATATAAAATAACATACAAAAATCAATAGTATGTCTATACACCAGCAATGAACATGTGGACATGAAAATTAAAAATACTAAATGCAGATGGCCAAAAGGCACATGAAAAGATGCTCAACATTGTTAATCATCATGGTAATGCAAATCAAAGCCACAGTGAGCAGTCACCTCACATCTGTCAGAATGGCTATCATCAAAAAGAACACAAATAACAAATATTGGCAAGGATGTAGAGAAAAGGGAACCCTCGTACACTGTTGGTGGGAATGTAAATTGGTGTAGCCACTGTAGAAAACAGTATGGAGGTTTCTCAAAAAACTAAAAATAGAACTACCATATGACCCAGCAATTTCACTCCTGGGTATATACCTGAAAAAAGCAAAAACAATAATTTGAAAAGATACATGCACCTCAATGTTCATAGCAGTGTTACTTACAATTGCCAAGATGTGGAAGCAACCTAAGTGTCCATCAACGGATGAATGGATAAAGAAGAAGTCACACAAACACACACACACTGGAATACTACTCAGCCATAAAAAGAATGAAATTTTGCCATTTGCAGCAACATGGATGGATGTGGAGAGTATTATGCTAAGTGAAATAATTCAGACAGAGAAAGACAAATACTGTATGATATCACTTATATGTGGAATCTAAAAAATACAACAAACTAGTGAATACAACACAAAAGAAGCAGACTCACACATATAGAAGACAAACTAGTGGATACCAGTGGGGAGAGGGAAGGGGGAGGGGCAATATAAGGGTAGGGGATTAAGAGGTATAAACTATTATGTATAAAATAAGCTACATGGATATATTGTACAACACAGGGAATATAGCCAATATTTTATAATATCTACAAATGGAGTATAACCTTAAAAATTATGAAGCACTATATGTGCACCTATAACATATAATATTGTACATCTACTATACTTCAATAAAAACTAAAAATACTATTTCATAAATAAAATACTTAACAAAACATCTACAGAACTCGTATATTGAAAACTACAAAATGCTGATGAGAGAAATCAAAGAAAATCTCAATAAATGCAGAGACATGTTTGTAGACTGAAAGACTCAACATAGTAAAGATGACAGTTCTCTTGAAGTAGATACAGGTTTAGTGCAATCTCATCAACATACCAGCAATATTTCTTATAGATATAGACAAGATTCTAAAATTTATATGAAAAGGCAAAGGAATTAGAATAGCTAAAACAATTTTGCAAAAAGAATAAAGTGGGAAGAATCATTCTACCTGATTTAAAGACTTTTATATAGCTACAGTAATCAAGACTCTGTGGTACTGCTGGAGAGACAGACATAGAACAGTGTAATAGAAGAGAGAGCAGAGAAATAGACCCACACAAATATACCCGATTTTTGACAAAGGTGTAAAATCAATTCAATGGAGGAAAGATAAACTTTTTAAAAAATGGTGCTGGAGCAATTGGACATCCATAGGCAAAAAAATAAATATTGCCCTGAGTTTCACATCTTATATGAAAATAAACTAAAAAATAGATCATGGACTTAAATGTAAGATGTAAAACATAAAAATTTTAGGAGAAAAAAAAAAGGAGAAAATCTTTGTACTCTAGGGCTAGAGGTCTTAGACTTGACACCAAAAGCATGGTGTATAAAAGGAAAAATTGATAAATTAGACTTCAAAGAATTTTAAACTTTTGCTCTGTGAAAGACCCTGCTTTAATCTCTGTTAAGGATAAAAGTAAGCTACAATCTGGAAGAAAATATTTGCAAATTACATATCTGACAAAACACTATTAGTATCTAGACTATATTCAGAACTCTTATAACTCAACAGTTAAAAAAAAAAAGTAATTCAGCCAGAAAAAGGACAAAATACATGAAAAAACATATCACCAAAGAGGAGATACAGATGGCATATAAGTACATGAAAAGATTTTCAACATCATTAGGGAAATGCAAATTAAAACTACAATGGGATACCACTACACACCTATCAGAATGGCTAAAATAAAAATGAGTCGATGTCAAGTGCTGGTTAGGATACAGAGAAATGGGATCACTCATACATTGCTGCTGGGAATGTAGAATGGAAGAGACACTCTGAAAATAATTTAGCTGTTTCTTTAAATACTAAACATGTAACTACTATAAAAACCTGCAATAGCACGCCTGGGCATTTATCCTAGAGAAACAAAAACTGATGTTCACACAAAAGTTCATAGCAGCTTTATTTGTGATAGCTCCAAACTGGAAACAACATAGATATCCTTCAAGGGCTGGGTTAACGGTTAAATAAATTGTGATACGTCCACATCATGGGATACTACTCAACAGTAAAACAGAATGAATTGTTGATATATACCACAATCTGGGTGAATTTCCAGAGAATTACGATGAGTGAAAGAGCCAGTCCTCAAAGTTTACATACTGTATGATTCCCTTTATATAACATTGTTTAAATGCAAAATTATACAAATGAAGACCAGATTTGTGGTTGCAAAGGGTTAAGGATGTGCTGGGAGGTGTGAAGAAAGTGGGTGTGACTATAAAAAGGTCACACAATGTATCTCTGTGATGATGAAAATGTTTTCTATCTTGACCCTATCAATGTCAATATCTTGGTTATTGAAGTATAGTTTTACATGTGGGAAACCAGGGTAAAGGATAAATAAGTCCTCTCAAAAAAAAAAAAAAAAGAAAGGACAAATAAGGCCTATTATTTCTTACAACTGCATGTGAAATGACAATGATCTGAAAATTAAAAGTTTAATTAAAAATATATACATATAAAAATAATACTTAGGGCAAAATTCACTCCTCTGAAGGTATGAATACTTAAGGACAGTTTATTTCTTCCCACCTCATATAAATTTCAGAGAGCTTCATTAAAGTTTTTGTGTCCTTGAAACCTCTAAGTATTCTACACAGTTGGAGAGTCAGGCTCTTTTCTATGTGTACAATGTTCACATTTCTCCACAGACAGGCAAATTGTTAATAAAAATAGAATTCTAACAAAGATGATATTTATTTTTCTAAACAATAGGTGGCATATGAGTTTCACAAATAAAACTGATGATTATACTCTTGTATCAGGAAATGTAATTGTATTTTTCAAACTAATTTAATTTACACACAGGCACACCTTGGAGATATTGGGGGTTCAGTTCCAGACCACCACAATAAAGCAAATATTGCAATTAAGCAAATCACACAACTGTTTTTCCCAGTGCATATAAAAGTCATGTTTACACTATACTGTAGTCTATGAAGTGTGCAATAGCATTATGTCTAAAAAAACAATGTATATAACTTAATTAAAAATACTTTATTGCTAAAAAAAATGCTAACCATCATCTGGGCCTTCAGTGAGTGGTAGTAGTAACATCAAAGATCACTGATCTGGGCTTCCCTGGTGGCGCAGTGGTTGAGAGTCCACCTGCCGATGCAGGGGACACGGGTTTGTGCCCCGGTCCGGGAAGATCCCACATGCCGCGGAGCGGCTGGGCCCGTGAGCCATGGCCGCTGAGCCTGCGCATCCGGAGCCTGTGCTCCGCAACGGGAGAGGCCACAGCAGTGAGAGGCCCGCGTACTGCAAAAAAAAAAAAAAAAAAAAAAAAAAAAGATCACTGATCACAGGTCACTCTAACGAATAAAATAATAATGAAAAAGCTTAAAAATATTGTGAGAATTACCAAATGTGATGATGTGATGCAGAGATGTAAAGTGAGCAAATGTTGTTGGAAAAATGGCTCCAATAGATTTTACTGAAGGTTGCTGCAAGTCTTTCACTTCTAAAAGTGCATTATCTGCAAAATGCAATAAAAGAAGTATGCCAATACATAGTTCTCCTCATAGTTTATAATACATTTAAAAGTGTTGGTTAACTGACTGAAAGAATACACATATTTTTCTAAAATTGACACTGGGAATTTTGCTACTTCTTTGGGGAAAAATATGAAAATAACTTGTAGATTTCATAATGCAATTTTATGTTCCTTTGAACATGTTATAATTTATACACTGTATGAGAACACTCTTTTTCTCTCAGAATCATACTGGAAGTTTTAACTAAAATCTAGTAAATTCTAATACATATCAAATGTTAACTTTTCTAATTTTAGTTAATATTATTCAGGTGTGTAGAAAAATCTAGAGCAAGTATTCAGTATATGAATAATACATCACCTTATTTCCTAATAAAATTTACATTATTTGGAAATATCAGCCTTCTAACTCTATGTACCTTGACAACTTTTTTATATCTTAGGCACCAAATGTTTTCTTGTTCTCCTCCCTTAGGATTGGAAACTTATTTGGGGGCTACTTTAAGCCTGAGGAACCACTGGTAGGTGAGACTAATCACTTCCTATAGCCTTCAGGTGTTCGTATTTATGGGCTACTTATATCCCAGTTAAAAAAAAAAGCCTGGAGTCTTTGTTATTTCTTAGACAAAAACTCACATACATATTCAGAGCTGTTGACTATTCTTTCCTAAGAACCACCAGCCTGTATTGTTCTGAATATATTTGTATTTTATGTTGTCATTCTTTCATGGTGCCAGTTAGCACATAACCCTTCATGGGAGGCCACGGAGAAAGTCACCTTTCAGTCTTGCCATGAGTATCTGGGTCCTGGTCTTCAGCCTTCAGCCTAACGGGATAAAAGCCTAAACCCTGACTCAATGAGTGGTAGACGCAATCCTAGGTTTTCCACTGAGAGATTGGATTTGAACCCATGCCCTGCCATTTTCTTAAAATAAATTTATTTTGTTTATTTATTTTTGGCTGTGTTGGGTCTTCGTTGCTGTGTGTGGGCTTTCTCTAGTTGCGACGAGCGGGGACCACTCTTTGAGCTCTGAAACCGTGATTCGGTCTTCAAACCTAAGACTCAGTTTCATCTACAACAAAATCTGTTGCAAGAATTAAAGTCAAATAATATATATGTAAGCTCTTTTACAACAGGAGCTTTATTCATGTTTTTGATGTTCATTAGAAAATAAAATTTTTAAAAATGAATTCAATTTATAAATTCAAGCTATTGTTAGAAAAGTATTAAATATAAATTTCCAGTAATATCTAGCTAGCAGTTGTCAATTATAGGAAATTTAAAAAGAAAAGGAAAGACACAAAAATGTGGGAGAAAAATATTTTTTCCACTTTAGAAGTTAGTGCTCAGGGTAGAAAATGTTCTGTATTGCCACAGCCTCACCCTGCTTGATCAAAATATTGCCATAATATCTTTGAGCTGGGAGTTGGGGAAGAGCAGAAGCTGTCATGAAGAGGGCTTATTTACACTAGAGAAGGTGAGGATAGACTTCAGGAGAGATGAGCAGTGCTGGAAGGGCTTTGGCACTCTGGCAAGTGTGTTGGGGTAATCAATACTGAATCAAGGATGTGAATATGTGGCTTAAAAATTTAAACTAAGACATCATCTCACAGTAATATACTATCATATCATAGTCATATACTGTCAGTTATTTAATCATTTTTGTGGGACTATATGAATACATCTTATCTCTGTAAGGACACCTTTTTGAGTAGTGATGCTTTATATTTTTGTGTCTAGCACTATAATATATAATCTGATTCTATAATAGAAAATACATAATGACAAATTAGCCTTTCCATCTGTAAAAATAAATTCTTAAACTATGCATCTGGATTACAAAATGGTTTTTATTTAACTCTGAAGTTATTTTTTATTTCAACTTTTAATTTTATGTTCTTCAAGACTTTATTGTCACGAAATCTCTTTTATCGAATTATTTATTTTCTATAAATTCAATGCAGTATAATAGAAAGAGAAGGAGGTCCTTAACTATATTTTCTACTTGAGATGGCTGGTATCTTTAAAATATATTTGTAGATGCCAGATCTCGATAATGAAGTGAATATTTTGCCTAAGATCTTGCATATAATTAGCATATAAGTGAAGAAAAATCCTATAGCAGTGGAGGTAATATGCTCACTTTTTTGAGCAGTCTCTCAGAATTTACTATGAATTTGACTTATGTAAGATACCGAGGATAAATTTTAGGTTCCATAAGGAATCATGTCTCAACATTTTTTATTTTACTCCTAAAGTTTATGCAGTCTATATTATCAAAGACATTTACAAATGATTTAATAACATATGCAGACTTTTAAAAAAGTAAGCTACATTAAGTTATTTTAAATTTGGATTCCATACCAAAGGTGTTGTGTAACTCTTCTGGTGCCCTAAGGCTATAACAAACTCCACTCTGGAGAGAACATGGGTGAAACTTAAATAGTATATGGATTCCTTGTAATGTGGTTCTTTTTTCTTGACTTACTTTTGCAAGCACTATATTTATAATTAACCAAATCAAATTAAACCTGCTGAATTTAGAGGGAACATGACCTTTGTGTTCCGTGCTGAAACGTTCATCCACAAACTTGCTGACAGCAAATTCTCTCAACATTCAGCTCCCCTGCCTTGTGTGAAGCAGAGCCTTCCTCCACCATACATACGCTCATGGGGAGAGGAGTTAAAGAGGAGGGCAATGACATGGTTTGTCGCTTTTTATTTATGGAAACATGGTTCCCATCTTGTCTGCAGTGGGTAGGAATGCAGTAACACATTGCAAACACATTTACTGTTCACTTATCTGAGGAAAATGGTTTACATGAGCAAATTTAAATAAGTGAGAAATATGCTTAGATGTTTTTGTGTAGAACAAATGCTGCCCTCATATAATTCTTTTTGCTTGGTAACACTGCTGAGATCAGCGTAACCTGTTGGTGCAGTAAACTGTGTAATAAATCTCCATCCCTGCTATCTTTTGAAAATAACACAGTGATATGACAGACGCTTCGGGAGTAGAAATGACTGTTCATACAAAATGATCTAGTGCTAAGATTAGTTTAATTTTACTGGCATTAGTGAACATTTTATATTGTAGAAAGTTTTAAGGAGATCTTGTTATTCGTGTTCCCCATTAATCTTAGTGATATGGAAGCTAATCCTTTAACTGCTAAATTGTAGCTACTGCAATGTTTTTGAGGTAGGTGGCAGTGAGTTACCTCCCTTATTGGTCCTCTTCTGATAGGTGCTATTTATATAGGATTTCATTTACTATCATAGCTTGAAAAGAAATGATTGGATTTTTTTTTTTTTTTTTTTTTTTTTTGCGGTACACGGGCCTCTCACTGTTGTGGTCTCTCCCGTTGCGGAGCACAGGCTCCGGATGCGCAGGCTCAGTGGCCATGGTTTACGGGGCCAGCCGCTCCGCGGCATGTGGGATCTTCCTGGACTGGGGCACGAACCCATGTCCCCTGCATTGGCAGGCGGACTCTCAACCACTGCGCCACCAGTGAAGCCCGTGGAGTGATTTTAAAAAACAACACATGTAATATGTGTAACATGTAGAACATCCATTGTTACAATCAGAGTCCTAGAAAGATCAAACTCAGATTACGTAAGAGACTTTAATGAATATAGAATTTAAGGAATTATGGCAAAGAAGTTGATGAATTTAGGGATTAGCAATATAGAGATGGCATTATTAGACCAATGATACTGGTGTTTGTAGACAAGGAGTGCAGGAAAGAAAGTGTAGCTGTGGAGGAATTCAAAACACTGCCAGAAAAGCATCTTAGAGAAGATAGGGAATGGGTAATACACAAACCTCTTTCTCCCCGCACCTTCTTATCTATCAGTGTCTCCAACTGGCTGAATACAAATGGGAGCCAGTTGGCAAGATGCAGTCCATAGGGTTCAGCATCTTGGAGTATATAGCAGGGCACAAAGAAGGGCTAAGAATGAATCTGGGGGACTTCCCTGGTGGCACAGTGGTTAAGAATCCGCCTGCCAATGCAGGGGACATGGGTTCGAGCCCTGGTCCGGGAAGATCCCACATGCCACGGAGCAACTAAGCCCGTGTGCCACAACTACTGAGCCCGCATGCCACAACTACTGAAGCCCGTGCACCTAGAGCCCCTGCTCTGTGACAAGAGAAGCCACCGCAATGAGAAGCCCGCGTACCACAACAAAGAGTAACCCCTGATCTCCGTAACTAGAGAAAGCCCATGCAGCAATGAAGACCCAATGCAGCCAATAATAAATAACTAAATTAAAAAAAAAAAGAATGAATCTGGGGCAAGGTAGGTGGACAAAAGGTGAATAACAGACAAAAATATTAAAATAACCTTCTGTAATGGCTACTTTTCATATGCATTTTTCGGCTTTGGTTTCCAATTACAGCCTTAACTGTAAGGCATCTCAATTTAAAAATACTCAGAGAGGTTCTTTAAATCAGAACTTAATGTGCTGTGGCTCAGTATCTTCTGGTGGTACCCCATTTCAAATATTCATTTGCATCTCCTAATGCACTTAGAGGTCACAGAGACCAGGAAGAAAAAGTCTTGACCTCTGTTGATCAATGAGATTCAGATGTTCTGATGGTTAGGAGCTCCAACAAATGCTAGTTTGCAAAGAAAAAGGAATAATGGAGTCTGGTGATCTAGCAGTAGAGCCTCAGGGAAGTATAGGTTCTTCTTACAACTATATGGCTTATTTGGGTCAATTTTCCTACTTCTCACCTCATTACCTGGGGAATCTTTGCTGACACAGTGTTGTGTTGGTGGTAGTGCTGGATCCAGAGGAAGTAGTCTGCTATAGAGGGGCAGTGCCTCTCCCCAGGATTATCCTATCCTGAGCTTTGAAATCTCAGTTTAGTTTGCCTTGGTGACCAAGGGAAAAACTGTATCACCAGCCACCAGAATATTTCATATCTCAAACAACAGGATATCTTCCCTACCTCTAATGAATGTAACATGTAAGATTCATTCTTCTTACCTCTAAATAGCAATAATGTAGATTTCCTACTTATTAGCTACAGTCCCAGTGATCTCAAATGTGCTAATCTTGTCAACTTTGATATAGTGGATTTCCAGCTGTACTTGGCAACAGTTTCTGAAGTGTGGCAGCAAAGAAAAGGACAGTGGAATTCCAGACTCCACTCTGGAGCTCAGCTATCACTATTGTGGGACAGTGAAATCAGTTCTGATTTGTTAACACAGGGACACACAAGACTGGGATTCCATGACAAAGACTGAACTTCCCATAGCCTCTCAGATGGTTAATTGAAACAATGAGATTTGAATGTTGATGTGACTATATCTGCATTTACCACCTGGTGGAGCTCTCATACTGAAGTTATAGCTCATACTGATGTAATAAATAAATAAACTATGTATAAAAAGGACAATCTACTAAAACGTGTTCTCCCTATGGTTTTCCTTTCTTCCCAGTGTAAGTAGGTTACTAAGCTTGGTGATATCATGCCTCAGGAATTGGGGAAGTTGGAAAGCAGAGGGTCTGAATGCAAAGCCTATCCTCTTCTTTGACAAAAACCTAAGTCTTTTGAAGAGCAAATGTTAGAGGGAGAACGCTATTGAACACAGAGAGGTAGGAATGCTTCCCAGCGATTGGTAAGAGACAGATGTCTGTGGGCATTGTAGAGAGGCATCAGGCCCTTATGACCAGGGTTCCCATCATCCCTGAAGGTTCCCATATCCCAAATGTGGAGTGGTGAAGCAGAAGCCAGAGAAGCAGGCCAGTACTGATTGATTACTAAATGACAAAGGGCCTACTTGGACCTCTGCACAACCTTGCAGTAAGGAAGAGCACCACGTATAATTGGATTGAATTTCTTATCACCATAGTCAACATTTTATTTTACATAAAAATGTTGAAATAGTTTTTGCAGTGTTGAGTGTGTGGACTGAGATTCCTTAGCCTTGCCAATGATTCCTATTACAAGAGGGGTTTTCTACCAATTTCCTACAAATCTTTTGGATTAGAATCTGGTTAAAAGTTTTAGCCAGTGTGGCCAGGGGAGTCAATCTTCTTTGTTCTTGTCCAAGTTGGATTCCTCTTATTTTTCAGCCTCGGGTCACAGGATTCCTCATGTCATTGTTTAGGACCTCTGCTCTGTTTCTACATATGCACGGCACAAAGATATCTCTAATTAAAGCCTTTATCTAGTGATTCCTATGAAATCTTGCCTACTTAGTATGCTCTAGAAAAATGCAGGGTATCTGCTCTACTTGTTTACTTGGTGTCCAATCCCAGTCTATATCTGAAAGTCCTTAAGAAATGTCTCCTCCTGTGGCTGCTCAACCATGTAAAAAGTCATTAAAGCCACCTTTTCTTTGGCTCAGGGGAATCTTCATTCCACCTTGTACTCCACACCTCTCCTCCCATTGCTAGCCCAACCTTTCCATGATTCTTAACTATGTTTGCTTTGCATTTTGTTTGAATTTTCTCATTATTCACTTATTTACATTTGGAAATACAGTTCTAGACTTGTTTTTCTGAGATGCAAGATATAATGGAACCTGATCTCAAACTATAATACAAAACCATAGTAATCAAAACAGTATGGTATTGGCATAAGACACAAAAATCAATGGAACAAAATAGAGACCCTAGAAACCCATGTATATAAGGTCATTTCCAACAAGGGCACCAACAATACACAATGGGAAAATGATAGTATTTTCAACAAATAGTGTTGGGAAAACTGGATATCCACATGCAAAAGAATGAAATTGGACCCCTATCTTGTAGCATACACAAAACCAACTCAAAATGGAGTAAAGACTTGAATGTAAGAGCTGAAACCATAAAACTCCTAGAATAAAATATTGGGGATAATCTCCTCGACATTGGTCTTGGCAATGATGTTTCGGATTTGGCATCAAAAGCACAAGCAACAAAAGTAACAATAAACAAGCAGGACTACATTAGACTAAAGATGTTCAGCACAGCAAAGGAAACCATCAACAAAATGAAAAGGCAAGCTATGGAATGGGAGAAAATATTTGCAAACCACGTATTTGATAAAGGGTTAAAATCCAAAATATATAAGGAACTCATACAACTCAATAGCAAGAAAACAACTAACCCGATTTAAAAATGGGCAAAGGAATGGAATAGACATTTTTCCAAAGAAGACATACAAATGGCCAACAGGTACATGAAAAGATGCTCAACATTACTAATCATCAGAGAAATGTAAATCAAATTCATAATGATCAAAATCACCTCACATCTGTTAGGATGGCTATTATCAGAAAGACAAGAGAAAACAGATGCTGGTGATTTCTCCAAAAGGGAACCCTTGTATATTGTTTGTGGGAATGTAAACTGGAAAAGCCACTATGGAAGACAGCATGGCTATTCCTCAAAAAATTAAAAATAGAATCACCATATGATCCAGGAGTCCCACTTCTGGGTATATATATGTCCCCAAAAGATGAAATCATTGTTTCAAAGAGATGTCTATATTCTTATGTTCATTGCAGCATTATTAACAATAGCCCATGTATGGAAACAACCTAAGTATCTGTCAACAGATGAATGGATAAAGAAAATGTGATACATATAGAGGCATACCTCAGAGATATTGTGGTTTGGTTCCAGACCACTGCAATAAAGCGAATATCACAATAAAACAAGTCACACTAAGTTTTTGGTCTCTCAGCGCATATAAAAGAAATGTTTATACTATATGTAGTCTATTACATGTGCAATAGCATGTTTAAAAATGTAATTTACCTGTCTTAATTAAAAACTATTTTATTGCTAAAAAATACTAACCATCATCTGACAACACAGGGCTGCCACAGACTTTTAATTTGTAAAAACACAGTATCCGTGAAGTGCAATAAAATAAGATATGGCTGTATACACAATGGAATATTATTTAGCCCTATAAAAAAGAAGAAATCCTGCCATTTGCAACAACATGAATGAATCTGAGTGCATTTTGCTAAGTGAAGTAAGTCAGACAGAGAAAGACAAATACTGCTTGGTATCACTTATATGTGTGGAATCTTAAAAAGAAAAAAAGACAGTTTAGCTCATTGAAACAGAGAGTAGAATGGTGGTTGCTAGGGAATAGTGGGTGGGGAAAATGAGTAATGGTTGGTCAAAGGGTACAAACGTTCTGTAAGATGAATAAGTTCTGAGTATCTAATGTATAGCATGGTAACTATAGTTGATAATACTGTATTGTATAATTGAAATTTGCTAAGAGAATAGATCTTAGGCACTCTCATCCCCACCCCCCAATAAAAGGGTAATTAAGTGAGGTGATGGATGTGTTAACTTGAATCCTTTCACAATGTATATATACATCATATCACATTGTACATTTTAAGTAATTACAATCTATTTGTCAATTATACTGGAATAAAGCTGGCGAAGAAAAGATATAAAGGGAATTACCCCAGGCTTCATAACAAAGCACTTGATGTCACACAGCTTAGATCACTTTGATACCATTATTATCTATTTATTCTCCCTAAGTACCTCAGCCCCTTACCTAATCCGGAGAAGGTTTGTGAACACAGGGAAATTTTTTTATTTTTGAGTGTTGTCTAATGTTCCTCTCTCTGCCTCGCTTAGCATTCTGTGTTTATGCGGTGAGTGGGTGAACCATCATGACCACTGGTAGCCTATATGGAACCTCTAAGGAGATGAACCGAAAAAGGCTTGCCGTCTGGGTGAACAGAGCCCCACAGTATGGCCTTTGTTCTGTTTGGATACAGCTCTGCAAATGGAGCCTGGGCTGCGTTTTTTTGTCACTACTTACTCTTAGTCAGGTGATTTTGTACTAAACTCTACCTCATCCTTAGGTGAGAAAAGTTAATTCCTAATTTGGGACTGAGCAAGAGCAGCCCTGTTTGTCCTTTTTGTTATGGCATTCTGTTTTCATAAGACGATGCTCTGTCTTTATGGCAAAGAAGGGGGACTAATATTTTCTGTAAACAACATGACTCAGTTCTTTGCTGTGTCATCTAGGGAAACCTACAAATCGAAGTTAGACTGGGGAGGTTTTTTGTTGTTTTTTTTTTTACATCTTTATTGGAGTATAATTGCTTTACAATTTTGTGTTAGTTTCTGCTGTATAACAAAGTGAATTAGCTATATGTATACATATATCCCCATATCCCCGCCCTCTTTTGTCTCCCTCCCACCCTCCCTATCCCACCCCTCTAGGTGGTCACAAAGCACCGAGCTGATCTCCCTGTGCTATGCGGCTGCTTCCCACTAGCTATCTATTTTACGTTTGGTAGTGTATATATGTCAATACTACTCTCTCACTTCGTCCCAGCTTATCCTTCCCCTTCCCCGCGTCCTCAAGTCCATTCTCTACGTCTGTGTCTTTATTCCTGTCCTGCTCCTAGGTTCATCAGAACCTTTTTTTTTTTTTTTAGATTCCATATATATGTGTTAGCATATGGTATTTTTCTCTTTCTGACTTACTTCCATCTGTATGACAGACTCTAGGTCCATCCACCTCACTACAAATAACTCAATTTCGTTTCTTTTTATGGCTGAGTAATACTCCATTGTATATATGTGCCACATCTTCTTTATCCATTCATCTGTCAATGGACACTTAGGTTGCTTCCATGTCCTGGCTATTGTAAATAGAGACTGGGGAGGTTTATTGTGGCCCTCTATCAACACGATTTGAATCTGTATCGTTATGTATGTTACCACCTTCATCAATTGTTTTATTTTCTATTTTTAATGAACTATATGGGTTTTGGAATTTGACTTACTGTCTTCCGCTAGAACAGAGTTTCTCAACTGTGACAATGTTGACACTTTGGGATGGATAATTCTTTGTTTTGTGAGACTGTCCTGTACATTGTAGGATGTCCAACAGCATTCTGGGCCTCTATCCACTATATGCCAGTAAACCTCTCCCCTCATCATGACAACAAAAACTGTCTCTAGACATTGCCAAATGTCCCATGGAGGTGCAAAACCACCTCTAGTAGAGAACTGCTGTTTTAGAAGAAGCTTGTATCATAACTCATTGTTAAATACTCTTTTTGGATATGTTGTTAATATGCACAACATATACTGAAAGTTTTGTGTTCCCTTTTTTCTTTCTTTTGTTTATATGAAGAGTCATTTAGCATTAGAAAAAATGCATTGACTGTTCTGTATTACTGAAATTTCTCTTAGCTTTACAAATATAAATCTTGGGGGAAGGATCTTTTACGAGGGCAACCTTTAGATTAAGCAGAAATGCACACAAATGTAGCTTATTCTTGTAATTTTTTAATGTGAATAGGTTCATATATAAATTTATTATTCTATTATATCTGAGAACAGAAATTCAAATGAATAGTGGATCTTAGCTTAAAGAAAAAAATTGGAGATGTGATGTTTTAGTTTTTCAATACCAAAAAAGGGGGAATGAGATTAAAAATTGTAGTAAAATTAAAAACGTCAACATTTTGAATTAGCTGTTTTAGATACAGAGAAATCAGATTTCCTCAAAAGATAATATTTTAAAAGAGGCACCCAAACAGAATTTTCCTGTGTTTTAAGACAATAAACTTTATATTCAACGCATTTAATTAGCTAATAAAAACTATTCATTCTTAAGAAGTTCCTGAAAGCCATACTATAAAAAAATGCTCAGTTATTTCCCCAAAGGCTTCATTCCAAAAGATAAGCTAGCTCAAATTTAAACCTTCTTTATGACTGTGTTAAGTACATCTATTACAGTACTTTTTGCTATAAAATCTCTTCTGATAGAAAGCAGCAAAAATTAAATCTGTGTTCTGCATGCCAAATCTTCAGTGTTTCCCAGCTGTGCTGGGGTTTCAAGGCAGGCTCTTTCTCTTTGCAGTCAGTATAATGAGCTACAACTGATGGCAGCAATGATGATGACAAAGCATGAAGTGGGAATTTCTAATGTAAGCTCATTCAAGTTTTCTGAAACCACTTCCATGTCTGAGTCTTCTAAGTTTTTATAGTGAATTAATAAAATTATCTTAAAAAGCTCTCTATTTTGAACCTTACAATGTTTTGGATTTTTTGTTGTTGTTGTTTTTGCTGGCCCATAAGTCTCAAAGTTCTCTCCTTGTTTTATAGCTTTAAAAGTGGATGATTTTCCAGAGCTTGAGTTTCCTTCATTCTATCAATGACTTCTTCTTCAAAGTGCTTATGATAACTTATATAACCTTTAGAAGAAAATTTATCAATTAAGTATAAGATTAGAAAATATACTTCCTATGTTCTTTTGAGGCTGTGAATTTTCAAAGTAGTGTGTAGCATGTTATATTATTAGAGAGTAGAAGGGGTATAGCATTAAGTTCAGTAATGTCCTGATGAATAAGTTGTGCACACATATAAAGAAAAATAAACATAGTGGCCTTTTACAAAAATATAAACATTTCAGTTAGGAATCACTGACTCATCCAAACACGAAATCCTAGAGTTTAAAAAGACTAGCAGAAGGCTCCAAGTTCAAATATTCTAACTCACTGCAAAAAATCTCTTCCAAAAGCATGGTGATCCCTGGAATAATACTTGATGAGAAACTTCAAGGAATGATGAGGAATTTAAATCTATCTAAAAGCTAGTATCCTCTCCTGGTTAAACATTTTTACAATCCTGTTGCCTAAGTGTTATTATTTTCTGAGGAAGGCAAAGTAATTTGCTCATGAGTTCACAGATGGAAGTAGTTGAGCCTGCTTTTAAAACTCAGTTCTTCTTAATTTAAGGCCATACCTCTGTCTGCTTAATCACATAATTCCCCTTTCTTACCCTAACACTTTTGAAAGAAATTTTCAAACACTGAGAAAATTTGAGAGAATTTATATATGCCCTCTATCTAAATTCTTATGTTCTATACTTGCATTATCACATATCTGTCCATCCAATCCTCTATCCATCCATCAATCCATTTTTTTAATTGTTGCATTTCAAATTAAGTCATAGATATCAGTACACTTCTCCTCAAATACTTCAGCATGCATATTATCAGAGTTCAATAGTTATTTAAATTTCAAGATAACATTTATATACAATGAAGTGCTCAAATCTCAAGTATACAACAGGATATGTATCCACAAATGCATATATCTGTGCAACCAAAACGCCTATCAAGATATAGAACATTACTTAAGAAGAGTCTCTCACGTCTCTTCCCAATAAATCCCCTTCCTCCTTATCAAAATTATTTTGATTTTTTCTACCCTACATTAGTTTTGCTTATTCTAGAACTTTATATAAATAATCATTTATATTAAAACTTCATATAAAAACTTTTTTGGGATTAAGCTTCTTTCATTCAGCATGCTGTTTAGAGATTCATCAATGTTATTGCATGTATTACCACTTTTTTCCTTTCCTTACTGAATAGTATTCCATTATAGAATATGCCACATTTTGTTTATCCATTTTCCTATTAATTGACACCTGAGCAGGTTCTAGTTTTTCAGGTATCAAGAATAAACTGCTGACTTCCAGTTTCCAGTTTGGCATGTAAGGAGCTTGGAAGTCATCACACTGTCCTAACAAGTAAAAAGACTGTGGAGACAGGCAAATTCAGGGAGTTACAACTTACCAGAGCAGAGACTCAAAAGCAGAAACTGCCATAGGAAACAGTGCCAGGGTAGGATAACCTGAGCTGTAATTGATGAATTGCTGGAGGCTCAGCATGGACAAGTCTGAGAGTTAAAAACTCCATGGGGACCCAGTCATGGGGGACCACCCACAATATTGTGAAATTTATCTCCAGGATCTCAACCAGGTTCCCACAGTAAATAGTGGAGAAGAACCCCCTTCTGCTTCTGCCAGAGGGAAGGGGAAAGGATCCATTTTGAAATACGCCAGAGCACTGGGTTCTTAACAAGGCCTGCCCTCGGGGTAAACTAATTAACCTGAGCCTAACCTGCTGGGGGTATTATCAGAGCCTAACTGACCTGGGGAAAGGGAAATACTCAACTCCAACCCACGCTAATCATCCTGCCCCACCTAAGGGAGGAGAAGAAAACTAAGGCACACTTGTGAAGTCCGCAGTCCAGGGGCATAGGTTCACTAAAAGACTGAGATCTAAGCACAGGACTATAGAACACTCCCTCCAGGCCCCGGCCCCCATCTTAGCACCGCACTACTGAAGGCCTATATACAGCACATCCTTTCACCTGGTACATCCTGTCCAGCCATCAGGAAAAAATTACAAGGCATACCAAAAGGCAAAAGACACAATTTGAAGAAACAGAGCAAGCATCAGAACAACATGGCAAGGAAGTTAGAATTATCAGACTGGAAATTTAAAATAACTATGATAAATATGCTAAGGGTTCTAATGAATAAATTAGACAGCGTGCAAGAACAGATGGGCAGTGTAAGCAGAGAGATGGAAATCCTAAGAAAGAAACAAAAATGAATGCTAAACTTTTCTGTTATAAAGATTATTCCTTATAGTTGACAGAAGTAATGGATATCAAATAACAGACAAATGATGCTACTTGAGAAATAATCTAATACGGAGAAGATAAATAATTATATAAAGTTACTATCAGCATCCATTTTCTGACTTTGAAATCACATTCATTTTTTTCCCTAAAGTTTGTAACATTAACATCCAGCCCTCAATTTTAAAATCATACCCTAAAACTTTGTTCCCTTTCGCTATAATCATCATTCTCAACAGGAAAAGTATAGTTATGTCAAGACCCGAATTTGGGGAAAAAAATCATTTTAAAAGTAGCTACCAGTTTTCTGAGAACTCTGCGGCTTGCCGTATCTGGACAAAATTACTTCATATTTTTTCATTAAGATGATACATTAGATACTCCTAAGTATGGCCAACTGCCCTAGTACTTACTCTAATTTTAGAAACTACTACAGTAAAAACTCATTATTTTGGGGTGTGGCTGGAAAGATTCACTTTTTAGAATGAAATTAAATATGCAAATTAAGGAATCATACAAAAAGGAACATTTTTAGTTTTAAGCACACACAGTAACTTTGAATTGCTAACATGATTCTAGGTAGAAAACTCAGTGGATGTGCTCTAATAAACAGTTTGATGAACTACATTTGTAGATAGTTGCTTCTACTTTGGTTTTTGTCTTCTAAAGGTCAATACGCAAAAATTTATTTTTCTCAAATTTATTTTAGAATTTTAGTGCTAAAAATGACTTTGGAGATATTTTGTCAATTGGGGAAATTACTCAATTTATTTAGCAAACCCATTCTTTATAAGAGAGTGCAATGGTACTTTTCAGTCCAACTCCATTTGAATGATTAAATGTCCAAGATTATGCTGCACTACTCAAGATTCAAATACAGCAAATATATGATTTTGTTAAGGGCTTATGAATATATATATATATAAATTCTTGACATGGAAAATTCACTATATCAACAAAGAAGAATTTAACTTACAGTTAAAGATAATTTCACAGTAAGAAAGTATTGTTTTTAGCCAAAATAAAAATGTATGGTTCCTCCTGTGACTTTTAAGTATCCTTTTTATGGTGAAAAATGGCATTTTTACATAATTAAAAAGATTTATATTTTTTTACATTAGTAAAAAGTTTTAGAAGTCTTGGAAACTTGAGTTTTGAATGTTTTTCCTTGAAAATATTTTAGTCACAAGGTACTCAATATGTTTAGGGACTATAATAGTTAATTTTGATTTTAGTAATTCTGCACAATTTTTAGCATAATTGTTATTCAGTTAACCAAAATTTTTTTAACAGAATTCCAAATTTAATAATTTTAAACTTTATTAATTGTTACAGATTTACTCCAGATAACATTTTTCTCTTCATCTATGTATTCTCGTGCCCACCATCTATTGTTGCTCCAATAGAACTTTCAGCAGTGATAGAAGTATTCTATATCTGTGTTCTGCAATATGGTAGCCACTAGCCACATGTAGCTACTGAGTGCTTGCCATGTGGATAGTGTGAATGGGGAACTGAATTTTAAAATTATGTTTAATTTTAATTAATTAAAATTTAAATAATTGCATATTGTTAGTGGCTACTCTATTAGCACCTGTTCCAGATTTTCATGTTCCTAGCTGAAAATTCCATTTTTTCTATGTCACGAAGTTCAGCTGATACATAGCTATTGTCTAATTCTTGACTTTTCCAAGATATTTTCAAGTTCCAGCAATTATTTTTATGTTCCAGTGTCCCTTCATTATGACACTAGTTTTTGCTAAATGAATAAGTAGGTTAGAAACTGATAAGCCATACAAAACAATCTACTAATTTACTAACCATTGTTAGATGTTCATCAGTTGCTAGATACTTAAATATTTCAATAAACATTTGACAAAAACCATTGTTTATAAATGAGGACTGACCACCACTCTATTCATTAATTTGATGTGCTCTTTCTTTCTCTCATACAAGAAAAAATAAATAAAAACATTAAAAGATGTGAGATATCTGGGATGTGCATTTGAGTTTACATAATGGGGAAATGCAAAAACAAAACAAAGCTAAAAAATAAGAGCCCTCTAATCTATGTTTTGAGGAGAACCAGGATCCAGTCTGGTGATGCGCTGGGTCCCTGGGTCATCTGGTGACAGAAGAAATATACAATAAAAGATCAAGTGGCAAGTGTTTACTGAACTCTTTCTTTATGCCCATCATTGAGTTAGGTAATGTGGTAGATATAAGAGGAATTTAAGATGTCATTTATCCTCTGAATGGGTTTGCAATTTAGTGGAAATAAATAAATAAAAATGATTGAATTTTGCAATATGCACATGGGAAATAATAATAAATCCAGGTGACAGACTGAGTAAGAGAAGTTAGTAAAAGATACACAGCTGAAAGTCTGCAGGTGGAGGGCCAAAGACTTTAGGAAAAAAAGGATGATTCATGTGGACACCATCCTAAATTAGTCATATTGTTTCTAATCTGAATATTATATGATGATTATTATATTATTATGATAATTATTATGAGCATTTGTTTTTCAGTTGGAATGACTTCAGGTAATTAATATAAGCAGAATTGTGATAGTCAGCATAAATTGTTTAGCTGGTGTATAGGGCAGTACACCCTTTCTTGGGGGCTTACTATTTGGAGGAAATTATGAGGTATGGCTGATGGATGCCTGTGAGTAGAGTCAAAGCTGATTTCCTTTCAGCTTTTAGTATCTTACTCTTTTAAAAAATTATATACTGTAGTATTCACTATTTTTGGCATTAAGTTCTATAAATTTTAGCTCATGCATAGATTTTTGTAACTACCATCTCATCTGGTTATTGCACAATTGCAACATGCTAGATAATTCTCTATTGTTGACTCTTTTGATCAGACCCTCTCCCCTACCCTTACCCCTGGTAACCACTGATTTGTTCCCTATTCCAATATTTTTTTCCAGAATATCATATTAATGGAATAATGTGGTATGTAACCTTTGAGACTTATTTTTTTCACTTAGCAAATCCTTTGAGGTTCAAGTTGTTGTGTATAGTAGTACTTCATCCATTTTTGTTGATGAATAGAATTGCTCTGTATGGATATACCACAGTTTGTTTATTCATCACTCATTGAAGTATATTTGTGTTATTTCCAATTTGGGGAAATTGTAAATAATGCTGATTTATACATTCATGTACATGTTGGAATTAAAAATGTTTGCTATGAAAAGAACAGGTAAGAGAATGGAAAGACAAGCCACAGACTAGGAGAAAATATTTGAAAAATCGTATCCAGAACATAGAAAGATGGTTCTTGAATTATATTAGAAAGGGTTTGCCCTGAAATAAGGAAATAATGTTAGAGAAATTGAATGGTAATATTGTTAAGCCAGCCAGGATTACATTTCATTCTGAAATGAAACGATAATAGGAGCATTACAATGTGGCTATAACAGTAATGTAAAATAATATGGAAACTGGAAGGATGCCTAAATGCAGGAAGGCTAGATTTTAGTAGATGTATATCTTTGAAAAAATGAAAAAGAAATAAGATACATAATGCAAAATTTTAACAGGGGAAGAAAGAGGTCATTGCATTTACAGGGCTGTAGCATGTATTTAAAATATGAGAGCTTCTGAGCATGAGCCCCGGCATTTGGAGAGCTTAGACGTGGGAAGCCAGGTCACAGAAGTGATCAACCAAAATGCCATTATTCACAAAATATGTGGGAAGAAGAGGCACGTGATTTCCTGGTTGTCTTACGGCTGAACATATTAATGGAGACCAGAGAATGGAATGGAAATTTGAGCAGAATTAAATCATAAATCACCTGGAGCTTGTAAGGGCAGGTGATGTTAAAGGCTTTGCGAAACAAGCATAAAAGGATCTATAGAGAGAACAGTGAATGAGAAGGTATTTATGAAGGAGGTGGAAAGAAAGGACAGCTAGGTGGTAAAAAAGAAAAATGAACAAGTGGCAGCTTGTGGCTGTGGGTGTTCTAGAGATGGCAGTTCCATTTCTGAGTGCTCACCTAAGGATAAAGATATATACTGCAGGGATAGCAGCAGCTGAGCATATAGAAATAAAATGACTTACAGAACGAACTGTTTTGGGGAAATTGAATGCTGGTTATCACATTTTTTTCCAGATGTTTTCTGAAATTAAACTATGTTCATTCTTTGCTTTTTTGATTTTGTTTGTTTGATTTTACTCTGATATACTCCTGGAAACCACAAAGTGAAGCAAAGACTTCTAAAGAGAATAGCATTTCTCCCCGAGGATCTGTTATAATTAGTGATTTCAAATAACTCGTGTGTGACAAACGATATGTAGTAGTAACAAAATAATAGGAAGCAATAGATAATGAGATTTCATAACCAACTGTTATATGCTGTTATGGATCTAAGTGCTTTGTAAACTCCAGTTATTATTTAGAATAGTAAAATCTGTCCCACTAGATGTTATGGTAGAAGGAAGCAGTGATCCACAATCCTCTGTACTTTAGGCTACAGATCACTTAACTTTAAAAATATGAATAGCAAATTAATTTTTATCTACTTATCTTTATCAATACACATCTCTATCATTCAATTATCATATATATGTACGTATATACATAAACATGTATATATATATATATATATATATATATACATATATATATTTCGAAGCAAAACAGAAGGAAAAGACGTTGAATTAAGGTCTGTTAAGAAAAAAAGGACTGGTGGAAAAAGCATTAGTTGTTTAAAAGAGCATCAGGCAGATCTTTTTGAATCAGTTACATAATCTTACAGAGACTCGATTTTCTCACCTGTAAAATTAGGGTGAAAATACATACTTTCTAACTTGTTCCAGAGCACTAAATGCACAACCGTGTAAAGAGCCTAGCAGAGTGTCTCACACATAGTAGTTTCCTGGAAAATCGCAGATGCTGTTCTCCTTCCCTGGACTGGTAGTACCAATTGATGCATTCCTTCTTGCTAAACAACTGATGCATTCCTTCTTGACCTTGGAAACTAAATGTTCTAACTTTATATTTCCATTCACAGAACCGTCTTATAAATCACCTGAACCCATAGTTTTAAATTTAAATTGGGGTCTTTGGCAGATGTGTTTCTTCAAACTACCCATCCTTCACAAATTAAGAGAAACTCTCTTTCAGAGGGAGAGCCCACAAAAAGCCTCCCATTCCCACCCCATTGAAAATCACTCATTTCAAGACACAGAAGATTTGGAACTCAGAGAAGTGCATTAGTGTCCTGTGAACCTGCCATTCATGCCTCTGAGGCGTTAGTCTCTTTGTTGAGTTCACCTAGAAAGCCTTCCCCTCCTTCCATCTCTCCATGTTTTATCTCATCTTCAGATCCCTGATCAAAGACACTTTATGAAGCATCTCATCACCATCTGATATGTATCTTAGAATTGCTACCATATTTCTATCGTACAGTCAATATAACATAGCCCAGCATGTACATACATATACATTGTTTATTTGTGCAGCTGGACCCAAATGAAGTTTGCATAGGCTTAATTTTTTTATTGAAGTATATTTGATGTACAATGTTACATTAGTTTCAGGTGTACGACACATTGATTCAGTATTTTTATAGATTATATTCCATTTAAAGTTATTGGCTATATTCCTTGTGTTGTATGTTACATTCTTATATCTTATTTATTTTATACCTGATAGTTTGTACCTCCCAATCCCCTTCCCTATCTTGCCCCTTCCTCCACTCCTCTTCCCACTGGTAACCACTGGTCTTTCTCCGACCTGTTTCTGTTTTGCTATATTCAATTCGTTTATTTTTTAGATTCCACATATAAGTGAAAACACACAGTATTTGTCTTTCTCTGTCTGACTTACGTCACTAAGCATAATACCCTCCAGGTCCATCCATGCTGTTGCAGATAGCAAAATTTCATTCTTTTTTTTACAGCTGAGTAATATTCCATTGTGTACGCACGTGTGTGTGTGTGTGTATCACATCTTCTTTATTTCACTGATATGTTACCATCCTGGAATATATCCAGAATACAACTGCATTTCACTTTCTCTACTGCTGTCACCCTGGTCCAACTTCCATCATCAATCACCTGGATTATTATAATATCCTCCCCACCATTCCTCCTGCTTTTATTCTAGCCATGCCTTCAGTTTATTCTCAACAGAACATCCAGAGCGATTTTTCCTAAGGTAAGGCATATCTTCTCACTCCTCCACTCTTGGATCTCTTATGACTTTCTACCTTACTCTGAGTAAAAGCTTGTCTTATAAAGCCTAAAATTTTAAAATAAAAATACTATTTTATTTCTGTCCTTTCCTCTGTGTCATTCCTTCTCTGAGACACTGGCTAAGTAAACAAGGGAATGAATAGCCTACGTATATAAGGAAATTGAAGAAAAAAAAAGTTTTTCAAAGATATTGTTCTACCATACAGTTTACACATGGAGTGCCTGGTATTGTGTCTGTCACTGTGTCATGCTGAATAATAACATCCTTTCCTTTCCACGGAATACTATTTGCTTAAAGTCAATATTATACCAATTCACATAAAATGGAGGGGAGAAAATTTGCCACACTTTAAATGTCTGTTTAGCTACCTCCTGTCCTTTTGTCATGTTTTACCTCTATAGTCATTATAAAGTCCACAAGATAATAAAGCCAATCATATGTGCTTTAAGGAAATGCAAATCAAATATTATTTTATATTTGCCCAAATATTTACCATTTCTGATACTTTTCAATCTTTTCTGAGCATCCAGTTTTCTGTCTGGAATCATTTCTCATCATCTTGAAGAATTCCCTTTAGCATATCTTACAGTAAGGGTCTGCTGGTGGCAAATTTTCCTAGTCCTCTTTTATCTGAAGATGTCTTTATTTTGCCTTCATTCTTAAAGAATATTTTTGATGTCGTAGAAGTCTGGATTGATGGTATTTTTCTTTTAGTACATTAAAGATTTTTTTCTTCTATATTCTGGTCTCCACAGTTTCTGATGAGAAGTCAGTAAAAATTCTAATTGTTGTTCCCTTGTGTGTAATGTGTTGTTCATCCCTGGAAGCTTTCAATATTTTCATTTTATCTTTGGTTTTAGCAGTTCGACTGTGATGTGGCTAGTCATAGTTTTCTTTGTTTTTATACTTTTAAATTTCTTGAATCTATAAATGTATGTCTCTCACTAAATTGGGGGAATTTTAGCCATTATTTTTTCAAATATTTTACTGTCCCATTCTCTGTCTTCTTTTTCTGGGGCTCACATTACATGTATGCTAGACTTTGATCTTTTCCCGCAGGAACATGAGACTCTTATTAACTTTTTTTTTCACTTTTTCTTCTTTGATATTCAGATTGGACAATCTTTATTGATCTATCTTCAGGTTCACTGACTCTTCCCTCTGTCATCTCTATTCTACTCTTAATACCATCCAATTACTTATTTTATGTATTTTATTTTATCAATTTTATTCATTTAGGTTTTTTTTTTTACATTTTCTATTTTTCTGCTGAGATTTTCTACACTTCCTTTTGTTATGAGTACATTAAGCAAGTGTCACATTAAGCATACTTATAATAGCTGAGTTAAAATCCATGCCCACTAATTCCAATATCTTAGTCATCTCTAGGTACTCTCTTTTGGTCAGGGCTGGAACTAGAGTGAGACAAGTAAGCTTACTAGAACCCAAAATTTAAGGAGTCCCTTACTTTTAGATTCTGACTTTGCACATCCAGGATGCTGAGAATGAGTGCTTCCTTAATTTTGTATTCTAGATGCTTTGCTTGAGTAACCCTAATCCAGGGCCCTGCTGTTATGAGTCTCATTTTCTTATTTCTTCATAAGTTAAGTAATTTTGGCCTATGCAATGTTATGGGTATTTTGAATGTTATATCATGGAGACTCTAGGTTCTGTTATATTCCTCCAAAGTGTGTTGCTTTTTTTAAAAAAATTTTTTAAATTTAAGCAGGCAATTACCTTGGATGCCTGTTATGCCTAACTCACTATAAAGTTGGTCTTTTTGGTAACAGTTCAACTCCCAGGTCAGTTCTCTTACCTTTAACTGGGTTGCTCTGAGTTTGTCTTGCTCATATATGGATCAGGATTCAGCAAGAAATTTGGGCAGAATATTTACACAAATTTTGGGTTCATTCTCTGGCTTTCTCCTTTCTTGGATCTTCACTCACTTAATACTTTTGGTTGTCCCAAACTCTGTCTTTTGGTTCTTTAGGCCACAAAGAATATAAGTTTTTGGCCAGGTGCCAGTCACTGACTGTCCTCAAGTTAAAGTTAGAAAGATGGAAAACTCACCCTGTGAAGTTCCCTTCTTCCATGTGTTGATTTTTCTCCAAACTCTGAATGTTCACTCCCCAGTGTCCTCAAATGTTTTTCCCCCAGTGTTTACAGTTATCTGCAGGAAGGAATCAGAGCTTAATTATTAATACTGGGAGCAGAAATCCTGCACCTGTTTCCAAAAGGACCATTTTCTACAAATGGATGAAGGGAACTTATAGCAGATATAAAAAAATTAGGATCTGTTTTTTTCCTCCTTGCTTTAGGATTCATAAAATTTCAGCACTTGAGGTATGCTGTAACTTGGCAAGGAGAGGATAAGTAGAACAAGAATGTAATTGGGGTTGGGGAAGGTCTTTAATCCTATAGGACAATTCCCTATAGAATGGTCAAGAATCTAAATCACTGTATCCAAACATGAGTTACAATCTGTGTTCAGGCTTGGCTGATGTCAGTGTCACAGTAGAGATTGTCCAAGGCTGTAAGGTGGTTAAGAGGTATCTTAGGAAGAAAAGTAGTGGTTATAGTCAGCTATATGCTGATGGTTTGAATGTGGACGATATCTGAGTTAAAATAGAATTCTAGCTAGCAGAGATTGGGATGTAAAATTATGGAACTGACAGGAGTGAAATACATCAGTGTCTCAGCCAAGTGGACTGGGGTTTAGGTAGGTCTCCAGGCTTTTTGTTTGTTTTGCTTTGCTTTAAAGGAGAAACTGGAGGACAACCAAATTTATGAAGGCAAAACTATTGTAAGGAAGGAGGAAACAAAACCTATTTGTGTTCAATAGCATGCTGGGATACTTACAGTATATTGGGTAACTTACATATGGTAGTTAATTTTAATCTTTTGATTAAAGTTGTTCAGAGGGTTACCCTAAGCATACCATGCTTGGGGCAGGAAAATAAGCTTTGTAAAATTAATTAATTAATTAATTAATTAATTTTATTTTTGGCTGTGTTGGGTCTTCATTGCTGCGCATGGGTTTTCTCTAGTTGTGGAGACCTGGTGCTACTCTTCATTGCGGTGCGAGTGCTTCTCATTGCGGTGGCTTCTCTTGTTGCGGATCACAGGCTCTAGGCATGCGGGCTTCAGTAGTTGTGGCACGCAGGCTCAGTAGTTATGGCTTGTGGGCTCTAGAGCACAGGCTCAGTAATTGTGGTGCACGGGCTTAGTTGCTCCGTGGCATGTGGGATCTTCCCGGACCAGGGCTCGAACCCGTGTCCCCTGCATTGGCAGGTGGATTTTAACCACTGCGCCACCAGGGAAGTCCCCAGGAAAATGTTTTAAACCTAGTCAAGGAAATACTGCTGGACTTATTCAGACAGGATCATTTTAGGCCTTGGATGGACCTGAATCTATAGGTTGTTGGCCTTAAATATCGTAGCTGGGTGGAACCAGATGGCAGGTTGGGCATTTCCTAAGTTCAGGGTTTCTCAGCCGTGACAGATTCACTCTGTGTGCAGCACCTACCTGGACCTGCCTCGTCACCCTGCTGTGGCTTTGGTGGGGGCAAATGGAACCACGCAAACAGGAAGCTCATGCTGCCTGCTGTGCCGGAAGTAATAAACTGTCTAAATCCATTTGGACTAGTTATCTCCTTCCCAGCAAAATCTATGAAAGTGTGGCAAGCCAGCCTAGGGACTGCTTAACTGCATGCCAGTGCAGAGGAAAAAGTGCAAAATATCCCTAATTGTGCCCCTTTCTGCCTCCCCAAGTTTATTAGTATAATAAGAGTTCTTTTCCAGATCTTGGAAAATTGAAGTATGTAAATGTTCCAGGAAGGGCTCCTTAGGAAAATATAGAGGAAATATTAACTGTCTCAGTTATCTATATTTGGACAACGTGGTTAATTCATTTAGACATAAATTTGGCAAACTTATAAGTGAATGTTTTCCTGTTCTTGGTCATCCTTCCCTTCCTCCCCGACCTGCCACATTACCAAACAAAATTGTTTTCTGTTATTTTGAAAATATCCTTAAAGTAGATATAGATTTTCAGGAGCTGAGCTTCACATATTTAGAAAAGAAAATATTTTGTCTTACATTTGACAAATTTTCTAATTGCATATGCTTGTAATTTGCTATGTCATGCCACATTTTATTAGGTGAAGTAACACGGGGACAGAGACTGCTTATGTATGACACATCTCTGAAGAAGAATACCTGGGAAATTGAAAAAAATTCTACTGTCTTCAAAAATTATGATCCTGGTAGAAATAACTCATTTTATGCTGAGGGATTTTAAATATTTATCTTTGAAGCATTAGGAAAGATATGGAGCACAACTCACCGACTTTTCTAACAGAGTTTTAATAGGGATAGAAAATAGTTCCAAATTAGTGCCTTTGTTAAATACTTTAATAAGGATGAAATATAATATAAGAGTTACTATGTGGACAGAAATAATACAATTATTATTCAAACTCAAAAGTTCACTAAAAGTAAATCATAGTAAGTATTTCAATTCTCTTGAATACAAGAGAACTGTGATTGCATGCTTCCTTGTGGATAATGTGCCAGTTTTCAATAGAAAAAAATGTACTAAAATTTAAAAACGAGGCATAGAACATGAGGTAAATACAGAAAATTAACACCTGAATATAATTATATGCACACTGGATGAGAAGAAAGTAGACTACTTAGAGATTCATTATAAAATAATGTGTTAAAAATAGAAAGGAAAATCATTACTCATGGTGAGTAACTGCCAAAGTAAAATGAATATAAATTAAGAGTAACTGTCAAAGTCAAGTGTTAACAGCTTGTAGAGCTCTCCCTGTACTATTTGATAGGTAAGTGATATAATTCTACTCATAGCAGTAAATAAAAGCAGTACCAAATTCCTTTAGGGAAGAAAGCAAACAATTATTTACAAATTTGAGGGAAAAATCCAGTTCAGATGGGTTAATGGTAATTTTGCTTCGTTCTCTGTGATTAATATACTGGGGCCCTCAAGGGGTAACTTGGTGGTGGGAAGACCGAGGTGGTGACACAACGAAGTCTGTATTGGATGCATGTCTCACAGCTATCGTTATTCCACATTACCTTAGGATTTCAGGCTTTGGGTCCCTCTTGCTGATATCAAACAATACTTACATTTGGAAATTCTAGCTGGCCTCTTTTAATTTGAACTCAGGTAAGCATCCAGCTTGCTGTATGCCTTTTTAGACACCTGGAAATATTCAGTAGCTTTATTACTTACTTCTCAAGAGAAAAACGCTTTGTATTAAAAATGAGAAAATATCCCCTTCTACTGCCAGTGTATTCATTTTGTAAACACACGAGTTCCCTTTGATTTCTGAGTGAGTCTTCCATTATTTAAATTTTACACATGAAGATCTTTAGTGTCCTTCTTAGCCCCACTCTTACAAGCCATGACTTCTCTGAGGGTTGACAGAAGTGGACTCAGAATTGCCCAATCTAGATTTTTCCATAGAAAAAAGACTTTCTTTCCTTACAATGTTATGGCACTACAGAAATAAGTATCTATGTATATAACAGTAAAACCCCTGTGGCTACATTCCCGTAAGTATTGACCATCTTGTTATAACAGGAGCTTTGTCAATTTAGAGCAAATAAATTAGTCACCCAACTCTCTTCCCACCAGTTCTCCTTAGTGACATAATTGCAGGAAACTTTTTCTCTTTTTAAAAAGATAAAGTAGACATCTTGCTATCAAGAACATTGTATTTCTCTATTTAAAATATATAGCCGGTTTATCATCAAAATTAGATCTGATTCATGCCATCCTATATCCAACAAGAACTAATTATAGTAAGGGTTATTAGTAAGGAAATGATGGGGCATAGGGGAGGGAGAAAGAGCTAGGAAAGTATTTTTCCTAATCAAATTTCAGTTCCCTGTGACCTACAGATATAACTCTGCACTTAAGTCTTTGATTACGATGGGTTTTGAGATTTTATTTCTGACAGAATGTAAAATATGGAGCTTTGAAAAGAAGTCTTCCTGGCTTAAAAAAGTCTGGTAGGTTATAATACTCCTGTGATTTTTTTCTAATAATGTTTTTAATATGTAAAGTGCAGTTAGTAGAACACATTTAATTTTACTCAGTAAAGGTTTTACCACCCTCTGTTAACATATTGGCTCTTACTTCCCTGGATAATAATTTTCGTTTGATGAACATCCATGTTTAGTTGGAGCTCTGTGGACTTAAAAAGTCAATAGGCTTAGTCAGGAAAATTATATCTCTAGGTAGAAAATTCACGCATTTTGGATACCTACTTTTTTTACATGATTTATCTAATTGTTTTGCGACCATAGCTCTGAAGTAGGTATTGTTTTCATACCTAACAGTGAACAAAACCCAGACTCAAGAGATAAAGTGATTTTACCAAGCTAAGTGACAGAGACTGGATTCACGGTCACATATTCTGATTTTAAGTCCAGTGCTCTTTCCATGATTTCATAATGTTCCACAATAATTGGAGGTTTGTGGTTGTTTCAAGCCATGCACTTTTAGAAGAAAGGTGGTTAAATTCTCCAGGGAGAAGCTTCTTTCAATTGTTTTTGAGAGACTAAAACCATACAGGAATATTTTCCCCCACAACTTAATGAATGTTTTATAGACGAAAACTTTTCCAGGTTGTGGAGTGTGAATCAAGGCAAATAGGGACAAAAGACACTCCTGAGAGCAAGAGGGAAGAGAATGTGGTAAGATATAACAAGGTAAAATGCCAGACCTTCAGATGACCCTGGAGAGTGTCACTGTCTGGGAAGGTGAGAAGTTGAGTCATTGTGGCCAAATGTACAAAATAAGCATCTTTTGCTAAACCACGAGGGTCACCCTGACATAACTAACTGACATAATGCTACCAATCTTGAGAGATAATTAGTAAGCAGAAATGATAGATTTTCACCTAATTTCCCCCAAAGCTGCATTAGAACTGGTTATAGAAATCTCTGAATTCAGGGGGAATGTGGTTCTCTGCCACATGAACTTTGTGACATCATCCCACAATATACCACAGCAATTAAAAAAAAATAAATGATTGTAGGTACATGTACATGTCTCTGAGCTTATCCCTGAACCCCCTCTGCAGACATAGGTTTGTGGCTCTAATGGATTTGTCAATTCCCTGTTGGAAAGAAGCTGAAAAGCTAGTGAAAAACTGTATCATTTTCAATCTTTTAAATGGCTTTTAGGTCTATCCTTATAAATTTTGAAACCATAGTTCGTAATTTTTTGTTCAAACACATAATTCTTCTTATTTTGTTTACAGTCTCAAGAGTCTTAGCATAAAATGCTATTTTCATCATTCTAGACCCTTTAGAAAAATTACCTGCCAGTTTGAATTAAAGGTAGCTTTTTAAAAAATATTGTAAGAAAAATTTTGTTGTTCGGAAGTACTAAACAAGCCATCAACTTTTTGTTCAGATACTTTTAAAATGTACATGGGAGGATAAAAAAACAAACAATAGAGTTATATTTAAACTATTTTGTACTCTAATACTATGTTACTATGTGAATAATTTTATTTGTTATCAGTTATGGTATAGAGATCATGGAAAACATTCAGGAAGGTAGCATGGTGCAATGAAAAGTATGTCGCACCAGATTCAGGTCATTCTAGGTTCATTTCTGTTTCTTAGTTTCACAAACTTAACGGAGTCATTCAATCTCTGAGTTTCACATTTCTTGTCTGTGAGTGGGTATAATAATATTTGCCTCCCACACCTTATTGACTGAGTTATACCTCACATATTTCCCCCCAAAAATGTGTAGGAACCTCATGGCACTAATTACATAGCTCCTTGTCTTGATTGGGACCGCTGCCAGGTAATGCAGTGATTTATATTGAGTACTGAAAGGTACTTTAGTTGTAGTTGAAAATAACAGGGAGTTCAATGTCCATGATGAAGGCATGCTTATAGCATCTCAACTCCACACTGGGCAGACCTCACCGGGGCACTGTGTTCCATGCTCATTGCTTAGCCATGTACACTCCTCAATTTGCTTAAAGGACTCCTTGGTTTTGGGTCACTTTCTGGGAACAGATATGAAAGAACTGAAGATATTTTGCTTAGAGAATGAAAGAATTAGGAGCTTGATAGCTGTCTTTGATTGGCATGGCCATGTATAGAGAGATTTGGACTAATTTTATGAAGCTCTGGAGGGCAGGACCAGGCTTAATAGATGGAAATTATAAGAAGGGAAGCTTTAACTTTACAAAAAATAATTTCTTTTAAAAGAATTTTTATTTATTTATTAGTTATTTTGGCTGTGCCGGGTCTTAGTTGTGGCACGTGGGATCTTTGTTGTGGCATGCAGACTTCTTAGCTGCAGCATGTGAACTGTTAGTTGTGGCATGCATGTGGGATCTAGTTCCCTGACCAGGGATTGAACCCAGACCCCCTGCATTGGGAGCACGGAGTCTTACTCACTGGACCACCAGGGAAGTCCCTACGTAAAATGATTTCTAACTATTAGACTAGACCTCAAAATGGATTGAGGTAATGAATTTCTCAATACTGCTGGTGTTTAAGCAGAGTCTAGACAATGCTTTGGGGAACTTTTGTAAAGTATTGGCTTAGATTATATCTTAACTGCTAAGAACACTTTTTTCATTAATATATTGTAATTTTTCACTTGTATTACCATTTATTAATATTATTGGCTAATTGTTAAATCATTAGAATAAAACGGCCTTTATCCTTGTTCATTTCTTTATGTTTGTTTCTAGAAAAATGACAGGTGAAAATGAAATACATTTACATCACTACATTGTTCTAGTTCATCACATTTACTCTGATAAACATCAGGCTCATATCCTTGAAATATATATGACTTATTGACAAATAAATTTGTTGTATTTTCTGCTTTATCTCTTCATGTTTTTTGTGAGTTGTAAGAACATTTTTTTCAACTTTGGTAGAATCTCATTTAGGAATAATTAAAAGAGTAAGGACTGGAGGTACCAAATATTTTAAGTCCAAAAATTTATGGTGTTCTTACTTCTCCCTCTAACGTTTTCACTAGTGGTCCTCCATCTTATCCTATCATACCTCAAAATGCAGGAACTTCTTAGTTTTTAAGACATCTCTGGCATCTTACTTCTACAAAATCCTTCCATTATATTGAGCTGAAACCTTTCTCCTTGTCACTTGTTGTAGTTTTCCACACTGCCACTCTCCAGAATTAATGTGACCCATCTTCCACATAAACAGCTTTTTGTACATTTAAAGATGGTGGCCCTAATGATCACCTCTGTTTTCTGGGATTCTTGCTAGGTTTTCAGTACCATCATCATGCTGGCAGCTTCCCTAAGAATAATCTGGCTTCACACATCCACTTTAAAGTGTTTTCAGAACTGGACATAATCCTACTATAGTTGTGGTCTGGTTATGAAGAGCAGACAGGACCGTCCCCTCTCTTGCTCTATTGTCTGTCCATGTCTATTGCGACCTAAAGTTTCAGTGGCTTTTTGTAGTAGTCAGGACTTATAACTGACTCATTCATTCATACTATTTATTGAATGCCTACTATGCACTGGAGTCTCTTCTAGGCAAAAGTGAACCAAACAAAAATATGTATTATAGAAGTATATTTAATGAAAAACCTCACTCTTTTCCATAAGTTCTTTTAATAAACCATAATCTCCACATTGAAATATTGGAATTATCATTTATCTAAGTGTAAGACTTTGCATTTTTTAAATTAAATTTCATCTTGAAATATATAGTATATTATTTTAGGATTCTGAGATTTATATGAAGTTTTGATTACATTATCCAATTCATTTAAATAACTTGGATGTGTGAGCAAAAGTGATAAAATTTGTATCTTTCCTCACATCAGGAATTAAAATGTTGAACAGGAAAAGGCTAAAGACAGAGCCATGTGGCACTGACTATAAAACTCTGGAATGATGCATAGCACATTATTCAGTACCCTTTGGGTATGAAAAATTAACTATGTGTTTGTCCACTTTATTGTACCTACATCTAACTTATGTTGCTGTCTTTGTGTGTGTGTGCATGTGTGTACATGATGATGTCAGAAAAGGCTTTGCCAAATGGCTTGATGAAGCCTCGTTTTTCAAATTTTGAGATAACTTCATGGTGAAGCATGATGCTCTGTTCTTGTTGCAGCTCTGAGCTGGTGGATCAAGAGAATAAAGGAAGGAGGAAGTGGCTTTGTTCCTTGTCTTTAGAGCTGAACATAAGCTAATCCTAGTACAGTCACTGACTCCTGAAAGACCTGACAGGCCAGTTGTCTAAGAGACAACCGGCTCAGCTTTGATGCAGTTACAGCTGGTATTCAATACTAAATCAGGTGAATGGAGCACAATGGCAGAGATGAAACCCAAGCAGTGGTCGGTTCTTGGGAGTCAGGGGAGTGGGCAGAGGTCACTCTAATTCTCTACAGGGCTTTTTAACCTAGAAGGAGGGATAGTATGAGTGAAAATATAAGAGGGACTTGTGTTCTCTAGATTGGTTTATAGGGGCGCACAGAGGTCACCAGTCAAAACTAAGGAGCTATGCCATAAGGAGAAACACAGTATTAGAGCCTGACTCAACTCAGAAGCAAAGGGGGAAGATAAAATGGAGAGTTGCCCCTAAGTGAGGTGGAAAGGGCTGGCATAAGAAGACTCAGGATACAATGTGACTTTGGTCTTTGGATCTGAAGTCTTAGAGTATGGGGCTAAGGATTTCACTTTGATTCAATAATTATTAAGGTCATGAAAAAAGAATCATAGTCTCTATACTTGGTGCAGTAGGGAAGACTTAAATGTAAATATATTATTATAATGTGATATAAGTGCTATAAAAATTATGTAGGGAACACCCAATACTGCTTCTATGAGATTAGATCAAGAAAGAGGTGACACTGGGATTGGAAGGTGATGATCAGATAATAGTTGTTAGATGGGGACAGGGACAAAATTTGGAGGCATCAAGGTGGAACAGGTTTTGCCTGGCAGATGGAATTTATTGAGCACGGGACATATATCAGGCACTTTTACTGAAAAAGAGTGATGAATGACACTGTATACATTTACTCAGGGACCTTATACTCAAGCAAAACAGGAGCCCAGAAATGTTCGGTTTAGGGTGAATGATACATGGGGAAAGGGCTATGGTCAGGTACTGAGGGAGTTGGCACACCATTGTGATGAGCTTGGGTTTTAATCAGCAGATAATAAAGACCTATGAAAAGATTTTAGGCAGGGATGGAATGGGGCAACATTTCTATTATGAAAACAACTGCTGTCATCTTGAAAAATAAAGTAGAGGAAAAGGGTCTGGAGGCATTTTTGATTTGTGTCTTAAATCTTTCTATTCCCAACAACTTGAGGTTTATGAGTGGTTTTGAGGGAAAGAATGGGCATGTAAATGAGTCAGCCCTGGTATCATTTTTTTTTTTAACATCTTTACTGGAGTATAATTGCTTTACAATGGTGTGTTAGTTTCTGCTTTATAACAAAGTGAATCAGATATACATATATATAGATCCCCATATCTCCTCCCTCTTGCATCTCCCTCCCACCCTCCCTATCCTACCCCTCTAGGTGGTTACAAAGCACTGAGCTGATCTCCCTGTGCTATGCGGCTGCTTCCCACTAGCTATCTATTTTACATTTGGTAGTATATATAAGTCCTTGCCACTCTCTCACTTAGTCCCAGCTTACCCTTTCCCCTCCTTGTGTCCTCAATTCCATTCTCTAGGTCTGCATCTTTATTCCTGTCCTGCCCCTAGGTTCTTCAGAACCTTTTTTTTTTTTTTTTTTTTTTTTTTTAGATTCCATATATATGTGTTAGCATACAGTATTTGTTTTTCTCTTTCTGACTTACTTCACTCTGTATGACAGACTCTAGGTCCATCCATCTCACTACAAATAAGTCAATTTTGTTTCTTTTTATGGCTGAGTAATATTCCATTGTATATATGTGCCACATCTTCTTTATCCATTCATCTGTCGATGGACACTTAGGTTGCTCCCATGTCCTGGCTATTGTAAATAGTACTGCAATGAACATTGGGGTATATGACTTTTTTGAATTGTGGTTTTCTCGGGGTATATGCCCAGTAGTGGGATTGCTAGGTCATATGATAGTTCTATTTTTAGTTTTTTAAGGAACCTCCATACTGTTCTCCATAGTGGCTGTATCAGTTTACATTCCCACCAACAGTGCAAGAGGGTTCCCTTTTCTCCACACCCTCTCCCCTGGTATCACTTGTAAGATTGATGAACATGATTCTCTAGAAATAAGAACAAAATCTCTTATCTTACACAGTTTCTGGGTGTCAGGAATCTGGGAGAGAGAAGCTTAGCTGGAGTGGTCTGGCTCAGGGTCCTTCATAAAGTTGTAGGCAAAATGTTGTCCAGGGCGTCAGTCATCTTAAGGCTTGCCTGGGACTGGAGAATCAATTTCTAAGAAGGTTTACTCTTACATCTTTTACGGATGGCCTCAATTCTTCATGGATGTTGACAGAAGGCCATAGTTTCTGCCACATGGACCTCTTCTAACAGTATCATAGCTGGCTTCTCCAAGAGGAAGTGGGGGAGGTGTGTGTGGGGAGAGAAAACAGAAGGTTCATGATCTTAACTAAACACAGTAAATGAGCTTGGTTTTATTCCAATAATCTTGCATTTAAAAAAATCAGCCAGCTGTATTTGTCCTATGGGGCAGTTTGTGACCTCTTCTCTGCATGCATTTCAGTTCTCTGACTTGCTGGTCTAGAACTCTCTCAAAGAAGGAATTAAAGTCGAGTGTATACAATTTGTTCTAAGTGATCACAAGTTGGTGCCTGACCTTGGGTTCTTTTCCTAAACATTTATACACCCTGCCTCCAGTAATGTAGTCTAGCGCTTTGCACACCTTTGTACTGAGATCACTGGTTTACAGAATCTATCTTTGCCTCTGTTTGGTCAGTTGGAAAGTTTTTGTTCAGATTTCTTTTTGGACATC